>NC_137980.1:17563453-18163453 GCF_963924665.1 Micromys minutus
TGGTCTCAGGCTCTCAAGTGCTGGCTCCACAACAGTGTATAAGCAACGCCTGCTTATAGATTTTTCATTCTTAACCAGAAGCAAACAAAGTGCCATCCAGTATTTATCCCTTGAGAGCTTCTACCTCCTTAGTCATCAATATTTGTTTGTCATAATTCATTGGTTCTGTTGTGAGATATAGGCATCAAGCATCATAATCTTCAAGCAACAGAAAGAAGTGAGGACATGATGCTCGTGATGGTGAAACTATATTCACAGCATCCATCTTGACTGGGCAGAGAGAAGGCCTTCTGTATAAGTTGTTGCCTTTATGCAGGCAAAGGCAGGCACAAGATAAAACAAGGCCTGTCATTGGACAAGAAGGAAGGGTAGGCAGGAACAAAAGTTTAGAAAGAGAGAGAGAAGCCAGAAGGAGGAGACACAACATGGAGGAAGACACAGATGTTCCTCTTTTCGTATCTCTACATAGACACAGGTTGTTATGAATAGTTTATAAGGGATGGAATTGTATAGGATGATTTGACTCGTCTATATTATATATAATGTAATATAAAGACCAAGGCAAATTATATCATATCATTTGGTTCTGAGTTTATAATGTGGATGTTTTGTGGAGTGTAAAATTTGCTAAGTAAATCTGAGATGAAGCCATTGATAAATTATAAGTTTCTGGAGTTTTAAATTTATCAAGCTGGTTGGAGTGTGGGTCGAGTTCTGGGCTAGCAGAGAGGCAGCTGGGAGAGATGTAAACAAGAGGGCGACAGCCTATGAGATAAATATGTTAGTTCTATATGGCCCTCTGGTGTTGGAGGAGACAAGGATCAGCTTGGCGAGGTGCCATGCTGGAATGGCTTGCAGAGTCCCTGGGGTCAGAGATTACCTGGGATCATCGTGGAGTGGCCAACACTCCTGGACTTCAGGATATGGTCAGAGACTGACAGAGACAGATGCTATTTGCCAAGTGTGGAAACTATGGAGGAAATGCCAGAAGGGAGGGATACCAAGTCACAAACAAACATCTAGGCATAGGAAAGTAGACAGGGTACTAGGCAATGGGGAGTTGTTCAGGCCTCTTGAAGATTATCGCCAAGGAGCAGAAAGTAGCTGAGGCTGGCCAAAGAGATGGGGCTTAAAGAGAAGTCAGCTGAGGCCTGCGGAGATGGCTCAGCAGCTGTTCTGAAGCATGGGGATCCGAGTTCGAATCCCTGGCACTTACAGAAAATACTGGTGGCAGAAGAAAGGATCCCCTCCCCCACCGGACTCTATCAGTACAGTGAGAAAATAATGGAACTAAGTTTTAAACTCAGATATATTTGTTTTACCCAAGAGACCCTGTGTTACCCTGAATTTCGTGGTAAAGCAGCATGTGCGAGCAAGTTTCAGCTGAGGTGGGGGTGGGGGACTGACAGGGTAGAGACCCCATTCTTCTCTGATAATAATACAAAGAGAATCTATTGGTGATCCCTACCATCAAGGCCTCTGGTCCTGAGCCAGGAAGAATACATCCGAGATTAAACTGCTGTCTTTCCGCTAAACTCTGTCTCTCGGGTTAGTATTTAACCGACCACAGAGTTTTGGAGTTTGAGATGGAGTGAGTAGGTTGGTAGTCTCTGGCTCCCTGCCGATTTGTGTAAATAAAGTTTTATTGGAGCACAGCCCAGGTTCATGGTTTAGACATTCTCTATGGCTGCCTGTTTTTGCACTGCAAGAACAGAGCTAAGTGGTAGTCACAGAGACTCTATGACTGGCAAGGCCTTAAAAGTCCGTCTTGACGTCCTGAACTCCAGCCTCAAGGACTCTCTGGGGAGCAGACTCACCGTGAAGACCTTCTCTGGCTGGCCCCTCGCTCTCATGTTGGTATCATGAATTAGCTTCAGAACCATCCAGGCTTCGTCATGTTTTCCCACCTAAGAAACACAGGGGCAGTCAGAGGCCAGGGCATGTATAGCCCTTGCTTTGCAGGAACCGTGCTGAGTTTTCAGAGCACACGGCGTGTAATCGTGCAGATGCGTTTCCCTTCTCTATTTTCCACTGAGGCACGCAGGCCGAGGATACCATTACATAGCAGCAGTTCAAAGAACGTGCCTTCAGCTAAAAATATACCTGTGAACATTACCCACTACTCTCCACCCCGCCACTGAGTGAAAGCTATTTGCTTAGGGAAGGGTTATGGGTGGTTTTAACGGCGGGACAGCGTTTACACACCCGTTTTGCATAAAGCATGTCTCCACAAAACCCAAACCCTGAAAAATTTCCACGGTGGGAAGGGAGGCGCCACCTCCCGAAGAGGCAGGCATGGTTTTTCTGGAAACAGCAAGGAAGCCTTTCCAGTGTGCTTCTGTGACAACAGGCAGTACCTCCAGCAGGAACCGAGGGCTTTCTGGCATGAAGGTGAGAGCCACCACAGAGGAGACGCATGGGAGAGCGCAGACGATGACGAAGACACGCCAGCTGTGGAACTGATAGGCTGAGCCCATGCTGAAGCTCCACCCTGGAAAAGGACAGAGGAGTGAGGGAGAGCTCCTAGCTGGACCAGTCGCCACCACGTGGTGGGGCCCCTCAGGGATTCCTCAGTCAAGGCTTACTGTCCATCGAAAGGTGAACGGATCTGTAAATAGTTACAATGCCCGGCTCAATTTAACACTCCCCAATCGCCGATCCATCACCATGGGCAGTGCTGAGGACAATGGTGGGTGCCTCAAATCAAAAGGATCACGATCTAACCAGGGGGTACATGTGGGGTTCCCGCCACTGCGCGCTGGGTGTCTTCCCTTTATTCCTACAGATCACGGTCTACTCCTTCCCATCAGCCTGTCAGGAAATGGCCCTCAGTGGACCTAACCAGGTTTCTAGCCAGGTTTGGGGGTGAGATTCAGACAGTTTCTAACCAGGTTTGGGAGTGAGATTCAGACAGGCTTTTTAAATGTAGTCAGTGCTGGCCTTGAACTCATGATCTTTCTGCCCCCTCTTCCTGACTGCTGTGGGTCATGTTACCACACTTGCTCCTCAACTAGGTTTGAGTAGGACACAATCTCCTTCCCTTCCTTGGACAAGTGTAGGAATGGTGTGGCCCTGGATTGCTTTTAGCTCCTGGCCTCTTTCTGCCTCTTCACAGCCAGCTCTCCCACCGTTGGCCTTTGAGGCTCAGGGACAAAAAAATGTGCTCTGTCTTCCTGGTTTCCTTTTGTAGTTCCGATAATATCTAAAGTGCTCTTTCCTGAGAGCATCTTTAAATAGCCACCTGTGTGGAAAGCTGACTTTACAGTTGTTGGAATTCTGTATACCCCACCCTCAGTTACCTAGCAATAGCTAGGTATACCCCACTGCCCCAGTGACCTGACACTATAAAAGGGGCTGCTTGCCCCCTCCTCCCTCTCTTGCTCTCTTGTTCTTGCTCTTACATCCTCACCCCTCCTCTTCCCCTCCCCTCCCCCCCTCTCCATGTGTTCATGGCCGGCCTCAACTCCTCTACTTCTCTATTCCTCTCGTCTCTCTCTCTCTCTGACTCCACTACCCTCTTAACTCCCCCATGACCTGAATAAACTCTATTCCGTACTATATTTGTGTGGCTGGTCCCTTGGGCGTAAGGGATTCCCAACATGGATTCCCAGAGGCATCTCCCTTGCCTCCAGGTACCTCCAGGGGCCATATTCCCCCCCCCCCCCACTCTCTTCATCCTTTCCCTAACATTGGTGCTGAAACCCAGGACGTCATATTTGAACAACAGTGCCCTTATCAGAAACAAGGACTTTGATCTCTGCTCACAGGCATCACTGGGATTAGGAAGGTGAATCCCAGCTTCGAAGGAGATGCTGTAAAAGTAAAAGTTTTGTTATCCTCTTATAAAAACAGTCTTGGTGGGATTCAGACAGAAATCCCCTTGGGAACTGGCATTTACATGCATGTGAAGTAAACGGAGAAATCAGCTTTCCAAAGAGAGACCGAGGCACATCCGACCTAACCGAAGCCAGAGCTGGATCCACAGAGGGAACTGTGTGAGGTGGAACAGTCGTCACCAGCAAAGCTTGGTGATCAGGAGACTTCTGTGAACAAAGGTAAGGTAGTCTATGTCTCCTCCCCAGGAGCACTATATATTTGTCATTTGTGGGACTCATGGAAGCTTCTAGAAGTGACACAATCCCACAAGCTGAGGCCACACGATGGTTACGGCCGGGATTCAAGCTGGAATTGCACACCAGCACCCAGACTTGTGACAACTCACTCACTGTGCTGTTGGCCTTGGCGTCAACACTAGTGGCACACAATATTAATCTTGCATTAGTTTTGCTCTGAAAATTTAATATGGGGGAGACTGGTTGCTACGTTAATTACGCGGTTAGTGTTCGGTAAGCATGATTACTTTTGATATCTTATATAGCCTAGATTCAAAAGTCTCACATATCTAAAGTTGCAGAAGGAATTCGACGGCTGAACAAAGAGACCACAGTGATCTTCACTTCGCATGATCTCAGAGCTTTGCATAAAGACTCTCTTTAAAGAACCCGAAACCTTGTTATCCTCCACACTGGGGGAGAAGACTTCAGTGACTGAGCTCAGTTTCAGGTCTAACACTTTCCACAGGACAGAGGGAGGAAGAGCAAAGGCAGGGAGGAGGGCTCTGGTGACACGGTTCAAAACTGAGAGTTCCCAAGGTTGACCCTTTCAGCGGAAAATAGCTCAGATTTAACCACATCTCTATAGTGGGTAGAGCGGAGAACCCCTTCAAAGGTTCTCACGGCAACCTCTAGAACCTGAGAATGTAGGTGTTTCAAGAAAAAAGGACAGGGTCCATAATTGTTACTGAGTCAAGGCTCCCCAGAGAAAGAGGGTGTCCGGTACTGTAGAGGGGAGCCATATGCAAACATGAGCATCTAAAGAAGAAGACAGGCAGGGGAGTCACAGGTTTGCTTTTGATTACTGGGATCAATACCACAACCAACAGCAACATGGAAAGAGAAGGTATGTTTCATTTTAGGGCTTATAATCTACCAGGAAAGGACATCAGAGCAGGAATCTGGAGGCAGGAACCGAAGCTGAAGCAACCAAGGAACACAGCTGTACTGGCGGGTTTTGTATCAGTTTGACACAGTCTGGAGTTATCACAGAGAAAGGAGCCTCAGTTGAGGAAATGCCTTCATGAGATCCAGCTGTAAGGCATTTTCTCAACTAGAGATCAAGGGGGGAGGGCCCAGCCCATTGTGGGTGGTGCCATCCCTGGGCTGGTAGACCTGGGTTCTATAAGAAAGCAGGCTGAGCAAGCCAGGGGAAGCAAGCCTGTAAGTAACACCCCTCCATGGCCTCTGCATCAGCTCCTGCTTCCTGACCTGCTTGAGTTCCAGTCCTGACTTCCTTTGGTGATAAACAGCAATGTGGAAGTGTAAGCTGAATAAACCCTTTCCTCCCCAACTTGCTTCTTGGTCATGATGTTTGTGCAGGAACAGAAACCCTTACTAAGACAACAGCTTACTAGTCTGCTCCATGGCTGGCTCGGCCTGCTCTCTCATACAATCCTGGACCACCTGCCCAGGGGCCGTATTGCACACAGTGAGCTGCCCCCTCCCAGATTAATCGTTAACCAATAAAATGCCCTACAGTCTCCCCAGCAGCTCAGTCCGAGGGAGGCATTTGCTTAATTGAGGCTTCCTTTGCCAGCTGACTCTAGCTCCTGTCAATTTGCTGAAAACCACCAATCAGCACACACAGGGAAACAAAGTAAGGTATGAGTTATATTTTTAGGGTAGAAGGGACCAGAGGGGAGAGAGATTCGAAGGACCTTCATGCTGTCTTTCAAGATGTAGGAAGGGGCTACTAGTCAAAGTGGGCAAAGAGGAGACTGGCAGAAGCTAGGACTCATAAGGACCACACGAGTCTCCTAGAACTCCCAGGAGGAGGCTGCAGAGTCCCTATTGGCATATTCAAATGTGTAATCTAAATTTGTTTTGCATATGGCCAATGTGTTTGATATAGTGGCAAGTGGGGCCTGGCATACTAAGTTAAGGTGGAAAACTGTACGTCTGCTCTATTAAACTCCCATGAGTCTTAGCTGTTGGTCTCATAGCTGTGACAAACGCTAATGGACCAACCTAGGGAAGAAGGAATTACTTGGGCTCATGGCTGAGTGTAGTCCACTTGAGCAGGGGGGGTGAGCCTGTCAGGCCGTGGCCCCAGGAGCAGGAGACCGGTCCGACCATTGCCGCAGTCTGGAAGTAGATAGACAACCTCAGTGGGAACCAATCCAGACAAACCGACGAGGCCTGGCCCTAGCAAGATACAGCCTTTAGTCCAGGTGACTCCATGAGAGCCTATGGGGACATTTTATATCCAGAGTGTAGCAGCTGCCACACCTGTTATGAGTTAGATTTTAAAGTACAAGTCAGAGCACTGTTTTGTATTTCATGGAAGTCTCCTGCAGTGTCATGTGTGTGTCATGTGAGGCCAGTGTCACTATGGCTTCCTGTTCTGTCTGGTCTCCTAGATCAGGCCACCTTCAGCTCTTCCTCCTGCTTACTGACTCCAGCCCCGCTACCCTGTCTCCAGAGGCCCAGCCATGTATGGGCTGCTATGTGAGGTTTTTGTTTGTTTTGTTTTGCTTTTGTCTGGTCCCTTAGTAATCTCATCCTCAGTGTAGGCCTTGGAAGTCTACATGCATGCATTTGATATTTTCCCTGCATGGAAATCCCCCTGAGCATTCTGCATGATGGCTGCCTCCTTCACACCTTCTAGAGCTGGCTTCTCAGACGCAGGCTGCTTTGTGTCTTGATGGGTGCTTACGGTCACCTCCTCTGTTATCCCCACACATTCATTTTCCTGTAAACCATCTAACCCACTTCCCATAGGAACACTGCTTTCCTGACTTTCCAGTGTCCCCCAGTTTCCCTAGTCCTGGAGATGCTCTTTGTGTGTGTGTGTGTGTGTGTGTGTGTGTGTGTGTTCAAAGTCACTACAGGTTACCAAGATTATGCATTCTCAGGCTTGTTCTCTCTCTCTCTCTCGCTCTCTCTCTAGTGTGTGTGTGTGTGTGTGTGTGTGTGTTTCTGTCTCTCTCTTGTTCATTCTTCTTCCCATGCTCTATCCCTCCTCTTTTCTTCCAAATTCACACTAAATAGCAAGACAGCTTTGATTTATATTGTCAATGCACGTAGAGCAAAATGTATTTATATTTCTCTATGAAAATGTATTTATATATGTCTATGAGCTTGTCCAGTGTGTTCTGTCACCCCAAGATGCCCCCTGATACCCCTTGTCCTTTTGGAGTCAACTCTTCCTCCAGCCAGGACCCTGGTAGCCACTGATCTCTTCTCTGTCTTAAGAGTTTTGTGTTTTCCTAATGCAGCGCTAATGGAGTCGAACCACCGGGCAGATGTTTGGTTTGTGAGATGGGGTCTTGCTGTACAGTCCAGACTGGCCTTGGGTTGACAAGCCTCCTGTCTCAGCTTTTCCAAGGGCTGTGGTTACAGGCACACATCACCACACCTGGCCAGTATGTAACTTTGTGCATGGGCTTTTATAATTAGCATGATACATTTGAAATGCATACAGATTGTTATATATGTTAGTGGGTTAATGGTAATTATTCCAGTTTAGGGTATTTATTACTAAATATGTTATGAACATTATATGGAGTTTTTATGTGCATCAAAGTTTTGGTTTTTTTTTTTTTTTTTTTTTTTTTTGCTGTTTCAAAAAGCTTTATTTTTTTCTTGGTCCAAGACTTGGGAGAGACTCCAGGGCAGTTACAAAGCCGCCTAGTGGCTTTAGAAGTTCATTTGGGTGGAGGTCCTGAGGCGGCTGGTGCAGCAGAGGAGGGAGCCCCTTGGAAGGCACAGAGGCCTCCTAGTCGTGCTTGAGAGTGAGTTGCTCAGAGATCCCTGGGGCACGCCAGTCTGCGCTGGCTGTGGCCCTGCCAGCCGACGGAGGTTGGTCAGGTGGCTGCCCATCTTCTTGAAGAGTTTCACCTCCTTATCCAGGAAGTGGCTTTCCAGGAAGGCACAGAGATGTGGGTCTGCGCGGGCAGAACCCAGGGCATGCAGATCCAAGAGGGCCTGGTTCAGGCTCTTCTCCAGGGCCAAGGCAGCTTCCATGGCCTCCAGAGTTTTACCCCACTCATCTTGAGATGGCTTCTGCACATCCTGGAAGAGTGCAAGGCCCCCACGTTCGTTCTGCAACTTGAGGAGACGCTCGGCGCTCTAGCGCTTCTCCTTGGCCAATTCTCGGAAGAAGTGGCCTACGCCCTCCAAAGCCACGTCATCGCGATCGAAAAAGGAGCCCAGAGAGAGGTAGGTGTAGGAGGCCCGCAGGTGCAAGTTGACCAGGCGGTTCACGGCAGCTTCCACTTTGGTGGAGTAATTCTGACGGATCTGAGAAGTCATGGCTAGTCCGGAGTACAGGGCAGACCTCGAAGACGGTGTTGGTTGGTCCTAGGAGCCAGAGACGGCAAGGAGATGGTCCCGGAGGCTTCGACTGGAGAGACTTGTAGGGCAGCTGGAAGTTAAGATGGGAGCCCCCGGGGTCTGTTCCGTTCAAACACTGTTGAAGCAAGACACAGACCCACGGGACCTCAAAGGCGCTGCCCAAAGTTTTGCTTTTTTTAAAATATAAACTTAGACACTTGGATAATATGATCTTGTGACTTATTGTGGACCAGGTTAGGAAGAAAGATGAGGGTGCAGACAGGTTAGAGCTCTCCGTTCTCTTGAAGAGACTTCTCTAGAGCTCTGTCCAAATAAATTCCTTTCTTCATACTGAACTACGCACAAAGCAAAACGTTAGAATTAAAGCCTGTGTTTCTGAAGTAGGCATGACCATCCTAGACCTGTTGCCCTTGACCAGGAGAGATGGGGCGTGTGCTGGAGCAGTGGGCAGAGTCCTGGCAAGGGAAATAGATACCCCTTCTACCATGATGTGCCTACTAGAGTCAAAGATTGTTGGAAATACCTTGGGGCCCGAGAGGATGGCAGGCACCACTCGTGCATTGAGAAATGACTTTGTGGATGCAAGAAGAAAAGACACGAAGGGCCGAATCCCTGATCGCCGTCCCTCTTCAGCTCTCCAGAGCGCCACTTCAAGGATGCTTACATCTGAAAGCAAGCTCTATGCAAACCCTTCAGAACAATCTCCAAGCAGGGCGAAGAAGAGGGCTGTTGGGGGTCAAACCGCACTCCACGGGGAAAAAGGGCTGTGTGGTTCAACATGGCTGCCCTTAGTAAAAATGGATTCTTTGAAACAAAAACCAAACCGCGTGTCCTTTATTATTAATTATTATTATTTTGTCTTAAAAATGATTCTTGCAAAGTTGATGTTTCTAGTTGTCCTTTGGATTTTGCTAAAATGCTAATTAAAAATGTCTCGCTGTGAGGTTTATCTGTAGATTATGTAAAGTCCATGCACGGGAGAACCTCGGTTAGGGTGTTACAGAGGCTGTTATAGCCTGGCTCTAATCACTGTGGTGCTAATAAATAAAAGAGGGACGAAGCTTGCTTAATAACCAAGGCCCTTGCCAGCCTCACCCTGCTGTCGCTGCAGGACCCTATGACTGCTTCGTCTGTCTTCCCAGCTGCCTGTTCAAGGAATACAGGCAAAGCTCAGGACACACATAGGCCGCTGACTCCTACGCTTTCCCTAGGCTTTATCCTGTAAGTCCTGGTATCTTGGTATCCACTTTACTGACCTGCTTTCTGGTGTCTTTGTCAAGACAGGAGATTTTAGGTGAAAGACAGAGATCCAATGTACTTAAAAACTTTCAGTATTGTACAGGACACCAAGTCTGACTAGTTAAGAAATAAATCATGTGCATGTTTTCATCTTGATCTTTCACCAGACACAGACCAGCTAAATTTTTCTTAAAGTAGCTCAAAGTTCATTTTCTCCATTGAGAATGTAGGGCAGGGGGGAATGGTCAGGTAAGTTTCTGATATTATTGCTACAGAAATGAAGAAAAATTATATTAATGCAACACTGGCTTAAAATATAAGAAGCACATCATTAGCGTAAAAGACGAATCTGTGGCTAGCAACTCAGGTTGCTGGGCAGCCAGCACCCTCTGTGATGCTAAGGTTTAACTATTGCAGCTGGATGGTCCTTCAGAGCTGTTCATCTCTTGTTTGTACCAAAATAAGTAAAAATGGGAAGATAAAGAAATAATGATGTTAGAGGGTAAGCGGTGAGATAAACTGGTACAGCCAGCCATCTGATAAAAACCATCCCCATGTCGGACAGCAGGCAGATCGTTCTGCTGGAATGTGGAAAACTTCCAAGTCAAAAAAGAAAAGAAAAGCCAAGGTCTGGAGATGCACTAAGCTCTTTTGGGTAGTTACACTGGGTAGGAGGAGGTTGCTCACGGCACTTTTCTCTTCTGACATTATTTCTTTAGTTGTAACCTTTATATAACCTTTTATTACTTCTAGATTAAAAGAAAAAAAAAGTAACAGTTTTTAGCTTTTGAGTGACTCAGGCATCTGAGTTAAAAAGGAGAAACTGGAATTACAGTGACCCTATTATTCGACACTGGCATCTTCTTGAGAAATGGCATGGATTCCGTGATCAATGTGAACTTGAAAATACAGTGTGGACCTATGGGGACCCAGGAGAAAGGACCAGAGACAACCCTATGTCTGCACTTTCATCTTGGGGAGTTAAAGAGGGAGGGACACTGAAGAAGGAAGGTTGGGGTAATTTAACCAAAGCTAAGGTTGTATGGAAACCTGTATGGAGACCCAATTTGTAAGTTAATTAACACAATAAATAAAAAAAGGAGTTTGAACACAGATACCCACTTGGGTGAATGTCCAGAGATATAAATTATTGCTAGCATCACTGGTTTTTTTGTTTTGTTTTGTTTTTGTTTGTTTGTTTTCTTGAGACAGGGTCTACTAACTTTTCTCTGGCTGGCCTGGAACTCAGAGCTACACCTGCTTTAGCCTCCCTAGTGCTGAGATTAACGGTATGGCACTACAGCTGTCCCAAATTAAACAAAATCTCAGTGTGGGGCATGAGACAACTCAGAAGGCACTACTCTCGTGGTGGGGGGGCAGAAATCCCCAACACAATACAGTTTGGTTTTAGGACATAAAGAAATCGACCTGGGGGAATCAGGTATGGAGAAGTGACTTAACTAGAGGACTAGGGTTCAGTTCTCAGCACCCACACAGAGGGTGACAATCTGTAACTCCAGCCCCCAGGTAATTTTTTGCTCTCTTTTGACCACCACAGGTACTGTATTCATATGGTGCCCAGATAGAGACATTAAAACAATTTTAATTAAATTAAAAAATGTAAAAAAAAAAATCAAGCTGGAACCGATCTAAAAACCTTCCTTCCTGCTGCATATCTTCCGTGGTGGCAGGTCTGTGGAGTGCTATGCGGGCTACAAGGGAAGAAGAGTTGTCATGTGTTTACCCAGTATTGAGCTCTTAGTGTTACAATAACTGACCTGCCAGGCAAGATGTGACCATTGGTACAATAGAGGCACAGATGTCAGGGGTAGCAAGCTATTTTCTCATTGTTTTTGAGGCTTGCCTGACAGGAAACAATACAAGCCTGTCACTGTAAACCTGAAAAAAAACCCCATGATCCAGGAGGATATAGACCCCAGGGATGGGGGTGGGTGTACTCAATACTGTTGTTTTGCTAAATAGACATATTTAGTGCCAAACTGCTTCTAAGAATCTGTATCTGGGCCCATAGATTGCTCTCAACCTTGGCCAGAGAAGTCTCTATCTGCTCTGGGAAGCAGTTGATGCTGATAGTTATGATTGATTGAAGTACAGAGAGACGTTCAAGCCAGAAGTGTGGGGGCGGTCCTCCTGATGGTGTCAGTCACTGAGCAACATATTCTATTTCTGTGATTTTCCAGAACCTGTCCCTTTCTCCCCTCATTGTACCTCTCCTGGGCTACCTCACCAGACAAGGGCACAGTTGTTGGCTCAGGCTTGCAGAGCTGTGTCTGCTCATGACACATTTCCTAAGGCACACTGTGATTATTGCTCTGAGACTTTGAGCCTTGGACTGCTTCTCAAATAGAGCTCCCAGATTCTAGCCGGCTTGATCTAGCTTTTAAAGACCATCAAGAGAATTTTGGGTAATAAAAATGAGATCACAGGGGCTGCAGAGACTGCTGAGGGGTTAAGAGCACTGGACTGAGGGTTCAGTTCCGAGCACGGCAGCTTTCTAGGGGATCTGATACCCTTTCCTGGCCTCTGCAGACACCGTGCATATATGCGGTGCACAGGCACTCAAGCAGCACACTCATGCTCATAAAATCCACATAAATCTCTTTTAAGAAGCCACATTATATACCTCACTAGCTTAAACTCTTTCAGGATGAGTCCACACAGTCTATAAGACCTGGGGCCCTGTCCACCCTTCCAGCCTTTTGTCTAATAAGCTCATTTCCAACCCTCACTGTTTTTGTTGTCTTTGTTTTAGCCCATAGACTCTGTCTTCCGTGTTCACTTGGTTTTGTTTTGCTTAAGCAAAATCTGGGTAAGTGGCCCACACTGGCTTTCAGACTCACCACCCTGCCTCAGCCTCCTGAGAACAGGGATAACAGGTGTCTACTGCCTGCCAGTATCCACATGTTCCATCCAGTCTGCCAACACACATTCCAGTCTGTGGCCTAGCGGCCGGGAGAGCTGTCAGGTCTCTGCTAAGTGATATCTAGGCCAATCCTCCCTTCCAGATAGCACGGAATACTCCTAAACATCAGTCTTCTATTAGCCAAGTAGGCATTTCCTTTGTAATTTTTTTTTTCTGCAAGGAGTCTCCCTCTCATATCCAGTTACTTGGGTAGCCCATGTATTTCCACAGCCCTTAGCAGGTGCCTGGCGTAGAAGAAAGTCACACTGAAAGTCGGTGAGAATCCACGTGTTGTCTGTTGCTCATTGGGAAGTCTTCTTTATCTTTAGTATGAAATTAGCAACTCAACAAATGCTCCTTTAAATAATAAAGAACTCATTATTGGGTTCTTTTAAAATCAGAGTTTGTCTAGAACATTCTAAGTGACTATTTGTGAATTCATGTATGTGTGCATCTGTGTGTGTGTGAGGGGGGGGAACTGGGGAGGGAGAGAGGAACAGAGAGAGAGATAGAGAGAGGAGGGGGGAGGAAGATGCCAGTGTATTTAGAACAGAGGTCAACCTAAGGTGTGGTTCTTTAGAAGCCAACCCACCATATGTGATATATATATATATATATATATATATATATATATATATATATATATATATATATATACCTATACAATAAAATGGTATATATATATATATAATACATTATATATTACAGTACTACATTCGTTATTACATATATATGTACACACACACACACACACACACACACACACACACACACACACACGAGGGTCTCTTACTGGTTAACTTGGAACTTGTTAAGCAGGATAGTAAGATAGGCTGGCCACAGTGCTGGGTTCCAAGTGTGTACCAAGAGCTGTGCTTTTTACACTGAGTTCTCACTGACCAAACTCAGGTCCCTGTGCTAGCAAGGCAAGCCCTGTACCAACCTAGCTATCTCTCCAGCCAGAAAGTAATTCATTTGCCAACATATCTATTATGTTTCCTCATTTTCAAACACATGAATTTTTTTCCTCAAAAGACTTCATTTCTAGTTTAATTTCAATGTGATAAGAACACACGCTTGATAGGGTTTTAAAATATTTGCAACTTGTTTTATAGTATAGCATGTGGTCCAACTTTAAAATTGTTCCATGAGTGGTGATCAAAAAGAATGGGTCCAGAGTCCACGGATACCCAGGGTCGGGTCTGTTGATGTTCTTTATCTCTTATGCACCCTTACTGGATTTCCCCCATCGGCTGTGTGAAGTTGTACTTGTTTTCTGTGGGAAATCTGGTTCAACAACAGAAACAGCCAATCACTAGAAATGGAACAACGTACCTGTGATGAAATCAAGAACCATTTCATGCCCGTGCTAGCAAACTTCCTTATACCCTGATGGCTGGCAGAGGTCACTGGCAGCCCATACCAGTGGCGGAGAGAGGAAGCAATGTAAAAAACTTGGCTTAGTCGAAACATGCCATAGTTTAGCTTTTGAAACTACTAGGGATTTCAAACAAACAAACAAACTGTAAGAACCATTTTTGTGGCATGCTAATCCAAAGCCACAAAATATGTCTCACCACATTTATTTGCACAGGAATGCACACCCCAGCTAGACACACCCCAAATGCCTCCATAGCCCTTGCATCTTTTCTAACCTTGTTTCAAAGCATCTTTCTACAAATTTGAAACATTTTACAAGTTGGATAGATTTGATGAGGTCAGTGAAAGCTTACTGACAGAACCGCCAGAAGAGGGAAGGTTTCTCAGCCATGCTGCTGACTGGAGGCCTGCTCCCCAGCCGTGACAAAGCTTGTCCTATCTCAGTGTGATCTATGTGGAAAATGGACTTCCCTATGGATTAAGGAATTTATTGTCTCATGGACATAGATAATACTTCTTTAAGTGCATAATAGTCTTCCTTTTAGAAAACGTAAAAAAACAAAAAAAAACAAAACAAAAAAAAAAACTCATGAGTCAGCACGCCAATAAGGAACTCCAAGGGGTAGGTCTCCCAACACATCTAAACGCATGCTCTGTTCAGATTCCCTGAAGGGAATCTTTAGGAGCCTAAATCAATTAAATGGTTGGTGAGACAGACTCAGTTTGCCCATGCCTGATTTATGACCTTGTCCTAGACATGCAAGTGCTTTGTCTCCACTTTCCAGTCCTCTCCCTTTTCTTTGCACAGCCAGCCTCTGCCCAGAGTAGAATTTCACCTCTGCTCTCTCCAAAGGTTGACCATGTGAGCCATTCATCTTGATGTTCCTGGCTGCAACCAGCTGTGGAAATGATCGGTCCTGGTGCATCCTGAGGCGTGGTTCCCTAGGGTTATGGCGCCAGAAAAATCAACCCCGGAGTGACTTAGTCTGGGATTGATGCATCCATTTTTTCATTCAGCATCGCCAACTGCTGTTTATGAGAAATGAACCAATAACTCAGGGAGCCCACAGCAACAAATCAGTGTAGCGGCAGACTGGTGCCCTGGCGGGGGCGATGGAAGATAACTTTGGCTGGCAGGCTAGTTCCCGGCACTACAGACACACATGTGTGTTCCTCTATCCTCTGACTGACTGCGGTACTAGGAAAGGCCTGGGCAGAGACATAGGTGGAGTGGAATCAAGACTCTTGAATTTTAAATTATACAATATATGCCATTTTGTTTTGTGCACCATCAATCCTGATATGGTGTGCAGATAAAAATCCAAGATACTGTTTACATTTTTAAAAATTAACATTTAAAGCTCACCCCCTCTCTCTCTTTGTCCCTCTTACTCCCTCCCTCCCTCCTCTTCCCTTTCGGTATGTCTTTGCATCTGAGTGCAGGTACCCACAGAAGCATCTGGTCCCCTGGAGCTGGAGTCACACACAGGTAGCTGTGAGCTTCCTCACAGACAGTTCACGACTCCCTTGGAACCAAGCAGGGTTCCACTGCAAGAGCAAGACTAGTAAGTACTCTTAAGTCCTGGGACAACTCTCCAGTCCCACCTCCCCCCTTTTAAAAAAGATTTATTTATCTATTTTATGTGTGTGAGTACACTGTCACTCTTTTCAGACATACCAGAAGAAGGCATCAGATCTCAATACAGATGGTTGTGAGCCACCCTGTGGTTGCTGGGAATTGAACTCAGGACCTTTGAAAGAACAGTCATTGCTCTCAACCACTGAGCCATTTCTCCAGCCCCCCTAATCTTTTTTTTTTTTTTTAAAGTGGAGAAAGGCAGCATAAATATTTGTCATGAAATATCTGGGATATGTTTATGCTAAAAAATGTTACTTATCTGAAATTAAAATTTAACCGAGCATCTTGTGTTGGCTAAATCTGTTAACTGTACCCCAGGAGACATCTGGTAATGTTTGGAGACATTTGTGATAGCCATCATGTTGGGGGAGAAGGGTGGCTTTCGGCATCTAGTGGGTAGGGCCAGGGATGCCATGGGCCATTCAATGCATGCTATTTCTACCATCATCCCTGAGCGAGGACAACCTGATCAAGATAGCCATATTCTGAGAAGTCTTCTAAACAACCCTAGGCCTATCCACTATTCCACTATGCAAGTGGGGCTTCAAGATGCTTTGTTTTCAAACCGAGGCAAGGGGAAAGATGTGTAGGAGACATTGCATCCCCTACCTAATCTTAATTACCCTGGACCCTCTCAGACACTGGATCACCAACCACGCAGCACACACCAGCTGATATGAGCCTCCCAACACGTATACAGCAGAGGACTGCTGGGTCTGGGTTCAGTCGGAGAAGATGAGCCTAACCCTCAAGAGCCTGGAAGCCCCAGGGAGTTTAGAAGTCTGGTGGGGGAGGCGTGGGGTTGGGTGGTGGGGACATCCTTGTAGAGACGGGGGTGGGATGGGGAGGAGGTATGGGGCGTGGAACAGTCAGAGGGTGGACTGGGAGGGAAATAAAACCCAGAGTGTAAAATAAATAAGTAAAAGAAGAAATGTGTTTCTTTGGATTTCAGACTTTGTAAATGTTAGGTTTGTTATATGTTCCTCTGGCTCCCTTTCCCATTTGCTCTAAATTTATCTGCTAATCTTCAAAACACACTTTTAAATGCCCCCTGAAGAACAACCAAAGACAGTCCCTAAACTCATACCCGCCCCATTGGGAAGTCTGCAACGGTCACCACCACTGTCTTTACACTTGGGATCTTTCCATTGTGTGTAAATCACTCAGTGTCAGGACTGTACCGCAGTGAGCCTGTCTTCCCACAAGTCTGCCAGGCTCAGGAACAGGGCTCCACACTGTACAAGCTACTCTGATGTGAAATATCAGACTTTTTTTTTTTTTTTTTTTTTTTAATCTCTTTGGGTGTAGCCCTATTTTAGCTGGAGGCAAGTTTGTTTGTTTAGACCTGTTTGTTTTTTTTTCTTGTTTGGTTTTTTTTTTTTTTTTTTTTTTTTGTAAAACAAACCTGGTGTGTTTGTGTTTTGTTTTGCTTTCTCCGAGCCCCCACTGGCTCTCTTCAAGCTCCCTGCTCCTGGGCTCAGTCAACTTCTTGGGACAAAGTGAGGGCCTGTTCTCCTAGCCTCTGACTCTCTGTCCAGGCCATTCTGATTAGGACCGACTCTAGAAGCTTCTAGATATAGTTGACGCAAGGGGTTCCCTGCACCTCCAGAGCCATCTGGAAAGGACAATGCAGGACCCTCCTCAGGGTTTCTTCAAGTACGGGCAAGCTCTTCTAACCCTTCTGGTCTTTGAGAGTTCAGTGAGTGCTCCAATGAGTGCTCCACTCCCAACCACCCACCTCACAGGCACATTCCTTACACCACACACACTGCAAAGGTTCTATGCACGGTACATGCAACATACATATACCACACTCCACAATCCACAGCACACATAAGCCTAGTACACAACATACATCATAGACACACGTGTCGTCCACACGCATGCTGCACGGTCTCACTCACACGCTTCACTCATAGTGCATGTCACATACACACTCTGCAGACATATAAACAAACAGCACTAATATGTATGCATTACATATATAACATATAAATACACATATTATAACATAGCACCAGTCTCCACTCTCCATATGCATTATAAAAAGGCACATTGCATGATGACACTCATAATACACAAATGTTAAATGTAAATGTCATATATGCCACACTTATCCACCAAAGCCATACCACACATGCATACTTAGATACATATTCTCAACACACAATACATGTGTATACCACACTCATTGTATAATATGCCACCCACACCACATGTACACCAAATACATTTGACACACCATGCACAATCCATCGCACACTGTACACACACACACACACACACACACACACACACACACACACACACACACACGAGCACATGAGCACATAGAATATTTCACTCCAGAAGCTCTGAATGTGAAGATTAATGAACAGATCATGTATTAGTTAGCAAGATTAACCAATAAGGAAGGAATGTCTTTGCTTAACCTGGTGGTTTGTGAAGTTTGGGGTACTTCAGAACTTGTGTAGGTTTCTGAGTGTACCAAACGCCTGGTTTGACAACTAGCCTAAAAAAAAAAGAAAAAAGAAAAAAAAAAAAAAAAAAAAAAAAAAAACCAAACCAAAAAGAGGCACACAGAGAAGAAAAGAAAGGGCTTTAGGTGCCATTCAGTGGCTGGAGGTTAGCAGAATTTCCAATGTAACTTTAGAGGGCAGTAAGTCCCACTGTGATTCAGCAGCATTTGTTGTCTCTCGGAAGGTCCCAAAGAGACGCTCTTTGATGTTAGGTGGGAGGGCATGCAGATATGAAACACTTTGGTAGCAAGTGAGATTTGTGCTGGGCAAGTTAGGCACAGTGGCTGAGCTCTGTAATCTCCAGAGTTCAGGAGGATGAGGCAGGACAATCTCCGCTTGAGGTGGGCTCGAGTGTCTTTTGCTAATTTCCACAGCAGTCCAGGCTAAGTAGGTTAATTGAGTCTGTGCCACAAAAGAGGGTGAAAAAAAAAAAAAGAAAAAGAAAACACAGACCCCCCCCCCAAAAAAAAAGATAAAAGTAAAGAAAGGATTCCTGCTGGCAAATGAATTTTCCAGAAAATTGTCTTCCTCTCTCTAAGAACTCAAGTCTACACAGAAGAAAACCCAAATGTGTTTTAAATACACCAGGAGCCCCAAATGGGCAGAATATTCAGACCTTACAGCAGAGAGCTTCCGATAAAGCAGAGCCTGAGACAAGCCTACCAGGCTAAGTGGTTCACTGCAGGGTGTTTTAGGGAACAGTAAGTGGTGATGAGCTTTAACAAACGCTGGAGGGCACCCCGAGCTCAGAAGTCTCCCCACCCCCACCCTGGCCTTTAGGCACTAAAAGCCTCCTCTTGATAGCTTTTACTTGTAAGCCTGAGGGGGTCCTTCAAAGTAGGTCAGGCTTTGTGAATCTAAATGTGAAAAATCAGGGCTGTGGACAGCTGCTGTGATTTTCCCCCCTTCTCCTCTGGTTCACCGTCGTTTTCCTAGTCTCTGAGCTAAGCCAACTGCTGCCATGTTACACACCCTCCCCTGGAACCTTAGGTCCTGCCTTCTTGCTCCTGAGGCCTGGGATCCATTTTTTTTTCTGAGACTCTGAAGACTAAGCACAGAGTGTCAGGAGCAATTACTCCAGATGCAAACCTTTTCAAGCAGGGTTTGTTTGTTTGTTTTTTTTGTTTTTTTTTTTTTTTTGCACAATATTCCCTCCCATATATGGTTTCAGATTATGTATATGTACATGTATATGATGTATGTGTGTATGTATATACATATGTATAGACATGTACATGTATATGATGTATATATATATGTGTATATGTATGTATATGCATTCCCCAGTAATGGGCAATGAGACACATTATTCGTGTTGTTGTTCTTATAACAGGAAAAGATGGCAGTCTTTTGTTCATCCCAGCTTGATGCATGGCTTGGTGGCCAAAGCTGTCTTATGCCTAGAACTCATAAAAATCAAATCAAATCAAACCAAATCAAACCACCCAGGCATCACAGTGCAGGAGTAGGAAGAGAGACAGAGACCTGTGGACAGCCATGCCACCCACAGACCAGCCCTGCACAACACAGCACAGGAGGGCCATAGTCACCTGCTTGCTGTCACACCATGCTGCAGGGATGGATGATGTCACTCAGTGGCCCGCTAGCTGCATGGCCAGCGTGCATCGGGGGCCACCACAGTGTGTGAGTATGTGGTGGTCAGATGGAAGGGAAAGAGAAGGGGAGCGGCTTGGGCCTTATGGAGAGAGAGGGAACTGGAGACTCAGAGTGGAGGGGGGGGAGCCTGTGGTGAGTGGGGAGACCTGCTACCATGGTGAGGTCCCAGCGGGAGCTGCCACTGAGAGCCATGTCTGCTCCTGTGGCTACACAGTGGCAGGAGTCAGTGTCAATGTCCCTGGCTCATATCACCACTACAGAACATGCGTGGGCTGTCCTTGGTCAGGGCTGAGGCTGTGCAGAACCGGCCCCGCCCCTCACTGGATATAGCGCTTGGGAGGGCTGGCCCCATCTCTCACCAGGCAGCAGTACTTGGGAAAGCAAGGTCTGCACCTCACCCAGGAAGCACAGGGGAGCTTGTCCTGGTGGTAGGGGGCACAGGTGGGTCTGAAGGTGTGAGAGCTGGAGTGCTGACCCTGCCTCCTTCGATGGTGGCCTTGGGTGGCCTAGCCACCCTGGAGGCAGATAAGGAAGAGCCACAGACTGATCTGCTCAGCTGCTACCCAGGGCTCTGAGTTGACCCGGCTCAAAATCTGTACCATCTGCAAATGGTTGGCAAGTGTGAAAGTGCCAATCCTGCTGATCCAAGGCTGCAGGGTCTTCATGACACTGAACATGAACAGGATGGGGGGAGGGGAAGACCAGATAGGATCCAGTATTGATGATGTCACAGAAGCCAGAGACCTCGAAAATGACTGATTGCAGTGAATGTTTACAAGTGAAGATGTATGGACAGAGGGATAGACTGTGGGACACACACACACACACACACACACACACACACACACTTCCACCATGAGATGTTTTCTATGCTTTGTTGTTGTTGTTGTTGAATTTTTGCAAGTGTATTTTATTTGGGGGGGGGGGGTTGCAAGGGTGAAGGGCAGATATGAGGGGGCAGGAAGATGAGCAGGACTGGGGCGCATGATGTGAGACCCACAAAACATCAACAAGAAGACAATGTAGAGAGAGCTAGAAAACAGCTCCTGTACCAAGGAAGGGGACCCCCTCACCTGATCGGGAAGGGGGGGCAGATCCCCAACCACAAGAAATAAAAACATGGAAAGAAGGTCTTAATACATCTAGTCTTGCCTGTAAGAGACTGTCCAGAGAACACTTCAGGATTCACAACCTGGTCAAAATGGCTAAACAGGAAAGAATAAGCCGGCATCACACCTCAGGGAGAGCATTATGGTTTTGCTAATCTCTGGCAGAAAGAACCTTGAAGGTCTCTGGAATTTTATCTTTTATTATTTTTTATTTTGTTAGACAGGCTTTCACTATGTAGCTCTGGCTCAACCTAGATTCAACTACCAGCACCGCACATGATGTCTCCCGACCATCTGTAGTTCCAGTTCCATGGCATCTGATACCCTCCTCCGACTTCCAAGAGAACCAGACACACAGACAGTGAACACACTTAGGGGTATATTTCTAATACATATAAAATAAAAC
This sequence comes from Micromys minutus, assembly GCF_963924665.1. Taxonomy (NCBI): domain Eukaryota; kingdom Metazoa; phylum Chordata; class Mammalia; order Rodentia; family Muridae; genus Micromys; species Micromys minutus. The sequence continues at coordinate 17,584,697 of NC_137980.1, forward strand.
GAATCTTTTTAAAAATTTAAAAGGGCACAAAAGGGGAGGAGTGGATGGGGGGGGTGGAAGAGGAGGAGTTAGGGCGAGATTATGTCTCAGTGTGCTACCAGAGTTCCAGCATGCCAGTGTCTTTTCTCAGTTCTCGAGTGACTCACCTGCTGTCGGTAAGAAGTGGTCCAGACAGGGAAGGAGGGAGGTGTAAGGCCTAGGACGTGGCTGTCAGTAACTGACAATCTAATGGCTCCCTTTTCTGGGCAAAGGCAAGACATCCTCTTTGCTTCCTCTTTTGCATAAAGGAAACAGGATGAGAAGAATATACCCATCCACTGAGATGCAGACGGAGATGAAGGTGTGCCAAGGTGGCCACAGGAAACCTGCTCTACTTTTGATCATCTAGTTCTCTGATTTTGTGCAGTGCAGAAGAGCCAGTAACACCTCTCCTCTCCTTCACCCCAGGCTCCTCACACGGACCCAAAAGTCAACAGAAATGCTACTGATCAAATACAGAAACGGGTGAACCCGGGGTCATGTGGCTCACACAGAAAGAATGTCTGTAATTGTTTTTCCAAGTTCATATACAGTGCTGTCTGCACAGGACCACGTGTTCAGCTTGTCTAGAGAACAGGTAGGAAGGCTCAGAAACATTGTATCCTTGTGGAGTCTGCCGGATGTTGTAGGCATTCTCAAGCAGGAAATGTTTGGAGCCAGGTAGACCAACCATGGCCACACTAAGCCACTGTGTCCACAAAGAGAAGGAGCAAGCGTAGGTCACTGCTCTTTCGGTGTAAGTGTATGTAAGAAATGAAAAGTGTGTACATAATACATAGTGTTTTATTAGGTTTGGATCCTTCTTGATCACATTTAATGGATGAAAGCTTGTGAAAAACAAGAACAATCAAATACGGACCAGAGAGAACAGAGCCTGGGTATGTGCTGGCTGGTATTTCTCTACAGAAGAGGTAAACCCCTAAATAAACAAATAGATCCTAAACTTATAACCATCAACTATTTGTTTTTCACACGTGACTTCTATATTTTAGAGGAAGTGGCTTTGGGGGACAATTAGAGGAGCATCCCACAACTCTGTTCAGGTAGCACCTCCCAGTTGTACGGCAAATGCCACCACATGTCTAGGTGCTAATATCTAACACTGGGCTCCAGCCTCTCACATGCAGCAAAAGGCTTGGGATTCCTTACCTCACCGCAGAGGAAGCAAGAGGAATCCACATGCAGGACGTCTTGGTTATGGATATTAGCTCCAGAATCACTCCTCCCACTAGCCACATAGGAGCAGCTGCTAGGATTGACTTGATTATTCCGGCCTCAAATCTTATCAAGATGCCTCTCAAATTGGCTCTAAATCACGATGTCACAATATTTTTCAAACCCAATCTAGATAATTAAATGGCTAATGCGGCCGCATCATTCATTTTCACGGAGTTCTTTATTTCCCGTGCCCTCCTCTTTCTTCCTCTGAAGTCAGTGTGGGAGGATGTAAAGTGGTAAGTATTTCACATTGTCACATTGTGTGACTACATCCGGAGTAACAGTGGACGCTAGAGTAGATAAAATCTGTGGGAGCAGCTAACCAAAGACCCTCTCAAACATGGGAGGGTTGTTGGTCATGCCGTCAGCTTTGAATTGAGACATAAAACAGGAGTCTTCTCGGAGAGCTGCGACATGTACTTTTCATGTGTGTGTCTCAGAGAGAGCTCCACGCACGCTCTCTCTTGCTCCGTTGTTACAAAACTTAGTTTTATGTTTAATAATGATTTAAATTATTAAATTAAATGATATTTAATTGTTAATGGTTTGATGATTTAATATTTAATCAATATTAATGTGCCTGCTTGTGTGTGAGGGGTGCACAGGGAGATGGGGGTGTGTGCATACACGTAAACGTCATAGGGTGTAATCATACATGTAAACGTCATAGGGTGTAATCATACATGTAAACATCATAGGGTAACCCTAGTGCTAGGCCTCAGGTGCCTGTTTGTTGCTTAAGTTGAGGTCTCTTATTGGTCTGGAAGACCTTTTGCCATGTAGGTTACATAGCTTCCCCCTTTCACAGCGTCCAGGAATCCATCTGTCCCTGTATCCTGTCTCATGATCACTGTGACTACAGATGGGGGCCGGTGCAGTGAGCCAGACCTTCGTGTTTGTCATAGGGACCCAAGCTCAGGTCATCAGGCTGGGGAGGCAAAGCGTTTTCTAACCGAGCCATCTAACGCTGACATAGCTGCATGTGGTGGTGCATTCCCGTAATCCCAGCACCTGGAGGCATGTGATAGGAGGATGAATCACAAGTTCAAGATCAGGCTTGGGTACTTACCCTGGCTATGTAGCACCCTATTTATAAAACCAAACCAAAGCGAACCAAAGACCAGAGAAAGGAATTTCACATTTAGATGGAAAACATCCACATACTATAGCAGAGCTCCCCGGCCAACCCCAGACTACTCTTTCTTTTTGAGTTGTCTAGCGTCTGTTTGTAAACCGAAGGCAACGAACAGGCACAGGGCTTGTGTTATTCTCAGTTCAGTAGCACCTACAAGGTAAACAGGACACTCGGACAAACGGACTCTTCAGCATCCTCACTGCAGATTTAGGACACGTTCTTTTTTCTTCAGTATCACCTTTCTTCTTCCTTCAAGGCACCTAACACTCACAGCCATCAAACAGGGCGTGCTAGCTAGGGTAATGGCTCAGTGGATCAAGCGCTGACCATGAGCATAAGGAATAGTGTTGAGATCTCCATCACCCACATAAATGCTGGCTGGGTGTGACGGCTTGCTCTCAATTCCAGAGCCTAACTGGAGGTCTGAGATAGGGGATCCTTGGCGCAAGCTGGCCAGCTAGACTAATCCACATTGTCGAACCCCACAATCAACTGAGAGACCCTGCTTCAGTGTCTAAGGTAGAAAGTGATCCAGGAAGAGGACTCCCAGTGTCAGCCTTGCACTTCTACCCACAGGTGCGTGTGGGAAAATGTGCAAATACTTCAGCAGGCAGGAAGGGAGCAGAGACCTGCCTTGACTCACATCCCTGATTTGAATATGCATAAAAATACCAGAAGTTACGGCTCTTATTAGCATGTCTAATTTTAGAAGCTAACGGTGATGGCATGGTGGGGTGGTTAGAAATGAAGGTTTGGGGTGATTTAATGGCTTTGAGTTCAAATGCAAAAGAATAAAATTACTTTTAGTTCAGTTTCGTTTTTTTTTTTTTTTTTTTTAACATTGACTTAAATTTGAAATTCAACTGTACAGACGGACCACTCCTCTGAACCGTCTTCGAATTGATGCTCTTTCTGGGTTTTATGATTTCTTCCTCTCAGTATCTGTCTTCAGTCTCTCTGCTAGTCAGTATCTGTCTCTTTGCTAGACACTAACAGCACTCTGAAGAAAAGACACATCTGTGGCAGGGGTAAGTCACACCATGCAGTGCATTAACCTCACAGGTAATAAACAACCCTCTCGGGGAGAACGTGTGTCTTCTCTGGTTCTCTTTCATGGTTTTCAAAGTCCACGTTTGCACCTACGTGTAGGTAGAGGGAACGCTAATTAAGTAAGCAGTGATTTTTAGATTAAGGAGTCTACAGGGAAGGCACAGATAATCACAGCCCATGTCCATGGAAAATATAATCTAGTTAAAATATTTCCATTCTAGCCAGGATCACGTCCATTGCTCACACCAAGGCATGAGACAGCCGCTGGGTGGGCACTGTTTCCTTTTCTTCTTGAGACTGTGGTCTGTAAGCTTGTCACTGATTGACAGTTAATTTTACAAGACATAGTAGCTCTGCTGGTCTGGCTCTTACCAGTGAGCTAACTGGGACATCCTGGGGCAAAAAGATTCCGAGGTTTTATTTGTTTGGCATTTACCCCCAGATGATTCCAGGGTCACAGTGACTCAGGAAAGACCTTTCCCCATGGACGTCTATAGCTAAGGACTTAATTGGTCTGGTCTTTGGACGTCCAGGAGTTAGAGAAACAGATATGGGTCCCCAACAGAGTGAGCAGGAGGTGCACGTGACTAATAAAAATTAGCTGAGAAAACGTATAAATTACGGATAGTTGTTTTTCTACTTAGAGAGATCCCAGGAAATTCCGTCATGCCTGGTTGCTTAAGGCCAATGCTTTTTGCCTAGAGAACTCTACATCTACATCAGATGAAGGGAGGGAAGGAACACTCAGAAAATGCAGAGATTCGAACTCACATAGAGTTGTAAAAATATGAATTTTTAAAATGGGTTTTTTTTTCTTCCCTGGCCATTTCACAAACACCCAGGAAGCCTCATGAGGGAAACAGTTGTAACTCAGCAGTGCATGAGAGATAAGCTTAGGTACAGTGTAAGAAAATGTAAGAGACATATATCCCCCAGAACCCCACAGCCACAGTCATCTTTGCATGCTGAAAAAGCATCCTTTTAAGTTCCGCGGACCCGTCATCTCTTGGTCTATCACAAGGGGGTGCTCACGCACATGAACACCCTCTTGCCTGACTCCATGGCTCAAATGGGAGTCCTGGCTTTAGCTTTTACAGCAGTGTTTTAGTGGGTCTTTTAGTGAACTGTCTTACACGATTAATCACATTCCTCCTTCTCAGCTCCAATAACTCTGTCCTTTAAACATCTTTAGATCGGATGCCCATAAACCACACACAGCCCCAAGTCAGCTTCATAGCGTCCATTTGAATTCTACAGCAGCCGCTCTTCAGGGGACCCGCAGTAACAGACGGATCTTAGTGAACCAAACAAGTCAGGCTTTTCCACTCAGTCTACTCACACCTACAATGCCCAACGCGTGGGAAGTAGCATTCGAAAGAAGGTGTGAATTTAAGAGAAGACTCAGGGCTCCTAAGGTGTGGCTGAGTGTCTCCAAGGGCTGCCGTCAAAGCAGCCCTTGGTTAAATAGAATAGTTTTTTCTTAGCTTTTATGCTCACAGGCCCCCAGGAGCATTTGACATGACAATTTGCACAAATGGAGCTTGGGTCTTTGTCCCTTACAGCATCCTGGGTTCCCTTTACACTCCGTGTCGCTGTTCCAACCACGTTAGTCTTCTTCACGTGAGGCTGGCTGTTTATTTTATTAGTTCACCAATACTTATCAAGGACTCAGTGCCGAGGCATCACCAATGGCAGTTTCCTAGCTATACAGCCTTAAAATACTAATGAGAACCGGGAGTAGCGGTATATAGTGAAACATTAGAACACTGCACAGCGACCTAAAAAATGGGAGCTAGATAGAGCACCTAACTGCTTACCATTGAGGGGAGCTGACCCAACTGGGAAATCTATGGGAAAAGCCAGCAAATAAGCCCAAAGAACGAGATGAAATTTCACCCAGCAGAGGATGCAGGCAAAGGCAGCCATCTGAGCCCGGCTCTCCTCTTTGTGACATCCTTTCATGTGTGTGTGTGTGTGTGTGTGTGTGTTTGCTACCAAGTGTGTAAACATCTTGGCTGTCCGATAGATCTAGGTTGTCCAATATGTCAGCTGCCCATAGCTACCAAGCTCTTGAAATGTGGTTAGTGAGACTACCGAACTTAATGAGAAGGTTGATTAATTTTGATGAATTTATATTTAGAAAATAACATAAAATTCAGTTGTTCGAAAAGTATTGGGAATGGTTGGAATACTTGTCAGAGATTGCCTTCCACCAAAAGGGGGGCGTAAATCCAAGGTCTGGGGTCCCTAAAACAAATAATCAATGCAGAAAGCAGCGGAGAGCTGTGGAGGATTCCAGGCATGCAGTGAAACTTTTGAGTCTACATTTTCAACTGGGAACTACGAAATCCAAATACAGATGAAAATTTGATTGCAAACTGAGACAAGTTTAGAAAACTTGCCAGATTTGGAAGACTTACTGGCAGGAAAAAAAATACAGATATCTAATTTTCATGCTAAATGCATGTTAAAGTAGTTATATTTTAGATGACTAGTGGGTTAATTAAAATATTATCGTAATTAATTGTGTCTCCTTTTTACTTAAAATTTTGTTTGTGCATGTGTGTACATGTGTCACACGTATGTGTGCATGTGTGTGCATGTTCATGTGCATGTGTGTGTGTGCGCCTGCATATGCATGTGTCATGGTCAGAGGATAACTAGCAGGAATTGTTTCCTCTCCTTCCACCTTGCTGGTTCCTGGGGTCACACACACAGGTCACTGAGCTTGGCAAGTGCCTTTACCAGCTGAGTTTTTCTTTCCTTTTCTTTCCTTTCCTTTTCTTTTCTTTCTTTCTTTCTTTCTTTCTTTCTTTCTTTCTTTCTTTCTTCTTTTTTTGCGAACTTTTCAATTTTTACCATGGCAATTAGGGAACTGTAAACCATGTTTGTGTCTCACACACATTCCCATTGGATGATGCCGGCCTGGATTCTGGCTCTTTGGCAGCAGAAACTGGGCCTTTTGTTAAGTTCTGTCTGACATTTTCTTTAATGTGCCTCAAATGATTTAGGCTACATGTGGACAAAGTTTTTGGTTGATGTTAACCCCACAAATGTTTATCAGAAGCCCATCACTCCAGACTTCATTCTATATTCAAGGGGACCATAATTATAGGGGACAGAGGTCCTGACCTCATGGGGGTTTCATCCTAACTGGATACACCCTGAATGCATTTTTATAAATCAATGTAAGGGACGGGGCATGGGTTGGGCATGCATTTGCTGGTTTAGATAGGGTGGTAAGGAATGGGCTCTTCAGAGGGCAATGCCCTTGGTTTTGCCTACTGCCAAATAAGGCCAGCAAGGCTATGCCACCACATGAATGTGAAAGTGACCGATGTGACGCCAGTATGGACTAGATCATGTAGGGTCAAGGAGCCCGGTACAAGTGAACTCAGTGCTCACTGCCAAGTGTAATTTGGAGACATCTTGCTGGCTGGCCCCACATAATTTATTTACATACGGAGGCAAAGAAGAAGAAACAAGTCCGGGAAGAGAGTCATCACCTTCTTGAGGATGGGGAGGAAAGCACAGAAAATGGGTCCTTTTCATTATGATCTGAATGAGATATTAGATCTTTTTAGGATCACAGACACATTTCTTTTGATTTTTAAAAAGTGAACTAAAAAAAGATCAAGTGTACCTAAAGGTGTAAAATCGTTTTTTAAACTATCCATTGGGCTACCAAGACAGTTCAGTTGAATAATTAAGAAGCTGTATTAAAGATCCTTGGAGCAGGGTGTGGCGGTGTAATTATAATTCGGGAGGATGAGGCGTGAAGATGGAGATTCATGAGACGCTGCTATTGACGTGGATCATCTCATTTTATCCGACAGAACTGATCCTCACTTGATAAGTTAGCCAGGGCTTCGTCCCTTTAAGAAAACGCAGGCTCCTTTGCTGAAGAGCAACAACAAGTTAGCTTCCAGATTAATAACATTTTGTCTTTTTTTTTCTTTCTTAAAAGATTTATTTGTTTTATTTATATTAGTACACTGTATATTCAGACACACCAGAAAAGGATGTTGGATTTCATCACAGATGGCTGTGAGCCACCATGTGGTTGCTGGGATTGAACTCAGGACCTCTGGAAGAGCCACTTAACCAGCCCAACATTTTATCTTTTAATATACTAATTATTCTGCCTCATACAGGCTGGATGGGGAGAGGAGGCCATTAACCATCTCTTCCAGTGCCTGAGGTACAGAGGGATGGTTCTTGGTTCTATGTGTTTGAAGTTAAATGAAAAGGAAACAAATGTAGACTTATAAAGAGATTGTGAATTTTGTTGGACATGAAAATGTGTCGTCAGACTGATTATTTTATTACATTTGTGTATTTTTACTCTAACAATTATTTGCATTATGCAAATGTTTAATAAAACCGACGGTCTGAGGTTTTCAACACAAGTTGCCCAGTGTACTCCAAGGACAGAGCTCTTCCTGAGAGTAAAGTGCCCGTCAGTACTGTTCACATAGCAGTGTTGCTTGCATCTAATTGTTTGTGTTGATTTGAGGTTCTCAGTTTTCTTTGTAAGTTTAACATCTCCCCATAAATATATTCAGCATCATACCACAAATGCCTAAGCTCTAAAACGTTTTCTCTCATCCCCATTATACAGATATATATATATATATATATATATATATATATATATATATATATATATACATATATATATGTATATATACATATATCATGCCTCTTCTATGATACTAGCAAAGACAGTCTAAACAGTCTTTTCCTTCAGCTGCCAGGACATGGCATAGCATCACCACCTTCACTAAGGCACTTGGCATTGTGCCTTTTAAATAACTAATTGTTTATCCCCACTTTTTTTGGGTCCATTTCTCTATGGAAATATTTCTTTATGTCATAGTCTCCTTTTGTCTTGTCTCTGTGGATTAATGACAATTAAGCCAAATCACATTTAAGCAGTTTATAGCTTAGGATGGAGAGAAATTATTTTGTTGCTGCCTCAGTGGATCGTGGGTCTGATTTAACAACGAGTCGTGAGGTGATGGTTAGTAAACCTATTTCTAATCCAATTCATATTAGGAGACTAAAGCTGTGACCATGGGACTTGATAAACTTGTGAACTAAATAGTAAGGACGGTTAGAGGATTAATTAGTACAGAAAGGGTTTAAACAAACGTTTTTTGGGGAATATGAGCCTCGCAGCTTAATTTCGACCTCAAAGGCTAAATCGGTAAATATAGAAAAAGCTGAATGTTCACTGGCTTTATGTACACAGCGGAACACAAATACATGGCCTTTGACTATGTTGGTTTTTCCCTCTATACCGATTGGCTGTCCTTGCCTCAGGAAAGGCAGTGAATAGTCCTGATGAGGTCTGGCTAGCGTGTGAAGCTTTTATCTGTTCATTACATTCTCTGCAGGACAAGTGGTGTGAAAAATCTCACCCGAGCCACCTCTCTTTGTACACCAGGGAAACCCAGGCTGCCCTTCTGATCGGCTATAACACACTGCATAAAGGAACCTGCAATTTCCTGCTGAAGTGTGTGCCAGAGGGAAAGGGGGACATAAACGAGCAAATCAATAATTTCTCCGTAAGAGGAAGCTGTGGTTTATGATGCACTTAGGCGGCAAGCAAGCGGGTTTCTCAGGGCAGTGGTACTGATGCAGAGGGCAGGCACTCAGATGAAGCCTGAGTCAGGATGGTATCTGCTGATCTGGTCTCTGAGGGTGGGGCAGCAAATGGAAAATTCTCTGTGTGGCGGTCACAGTAGGAAAGGCACAAGACATCTGACTCTGAGCAAACTAAAGGCTCTGACTAACCAACCTCTTCTCTCTGCGTGCTTTCTAGATCTTTTGTACAAGACCATTTCAGAAAGCCTCGCACACACTGAGCTGGCTTTGATGAGTGGCAGGTTATGTGGAGGTGTCCGTGTGACTCATGATTTTCCTCAGGAACACGCAGAGTAATAATGGCTGTATTACTCAGTGTGAATGTTTGATACATACGCCTAATTTCTTTGAAGTAGAAAGAACAAATAATAAATTGCTGTGGCTAGGCAGTTTCAGACGCATAGCAGGGGTGCTTCTAAATGATAAGTTTCATTACGTTTAAATGACTATTGGATAATAATCATTGTCATAAAAATCCAACCGATATGCCCATGTGCACCCTGGATTGTAAGAATAATCGCCACCCTAAAGAAATAAGAATTTATTTAAAAGAATTATATATGGAGACCTCTCTAACAGAGCTTGGTTCTGTGCCGTGAGTTAATACAGCTTCATTGTTATGACACAGAAAGGTTTTAAAAAACATACTTCCTAAGATCAGAGGAAACCGTGGCTGCATTAATATGGGCATCTTCTAAAAACTAACAATGTTATATAAGATGTTTAGGGGCATGGTGGTCTCTCTCTCTCTCTCTCTCTCTCTCTCTTTGTGTGTGTGTGTGTGTCTGTCTGTCTCTGCGTCTCTTTCTCTCTGTCTTTGTGTGTCTTTGTCTCTCTGTCTCTGTGTTTCTGTCTCTGTCTCTAGCGCTCTCTCTCTCTCTCTCTCTCTCTCTCTCTCTCTCTCTCTGTGTGTGTGTGTGTGTGTGTCGGGGTGCAGGAGAGGGTATGCCTATGTCTTTTTTATTCTGGGGATAAAATCCAGTTCCTGATACAGTGCCTGTCTACAACATACTTTGATATACAGAATGTTCCCATTGTGGAATGACTAAATCAAGCTCCTTAACAAACCACTTATTTCACATATTGGTCACGTGGTACAGTTTTACTTAGACAGGACAGAGGAACTTCAGGGACCTATTGCACAGCTGGTTGAATACAGGTATTTGGTGACCTTGGAAACAACTATCTAATTAGTCGTTAATCTAATTAGTTGAAACTGCTAATTAACTACCGATTTCTGCACCTGGCAAGAAAGTTCAGAGGGCTCCTAACTCCAACTTTTACACAAGATTTAATATCGGGCCACAGAATGCTGTTAAGGACATGGTAAGTGTTTTCCAGTGAATGAGTGTCAGACATCAAGGCTTGGAGACCCCATGGGTGCAGGAATGTAAATGAGGACAGGTCATGGATTCTTAGTCAGGGTCTCACTGCACTTCCGACTCCTGTCATGTATACATCTCATGCTTGGGTGATGTAAAAGTGCCGAGAACCCTTGGCACTGGTTTTCTTTTTAGCCTTAGGTGCAGAGGGCTACATCTTCTACCAATGCTTGCACGGCCCTGTGTAAACAAGGTTGACTATTTATCTTTTGTATCAGCATCCACCCCATCCCTTCCCACCACCCTCCCTACAGATGAGGTGTTTTAAACCATTGATTCGAACAAGAATAACTCCTTGTAAAGTGGCCATGTGTCTTTTCTTAAAACAATAGCAGCATTCTCTAGACTCCTTGTTTTTTTTGTTATCCTTTCAAGCTACTTGGTGCTTTATGATTTAGACCCTGCTGCCATATCTGTTCTTATCCTGTATGTATGTATGTATGTATATATATATATATATATATATATATATATATATATATACATATGTATGTATGTATATATATGTATATATGTGTGTATGTTTATATATACACACATACATATATACACATATATGTATATATATATTTAAAGATTTATTTATTTAATATATATGAGTACACTGTAGCTGTCTTCAGACACACAAGAAGAGGGCATCAGATACTATTACAGATGGTTGTGAGCCACTATGTGGTTGTTGGGAATTGAACTCAGGACCTCTGGAAAAGCACTCAGTGCTCTTAACCACTGAGCAATCTCTCTAGTCCAGAAAACAATCTTAATTCAACTCCTGAGCCCTTAAATCTCTTCCTGTTTCCTTTCACATTTTTGTTGCTATCTTGAGACTGGCTCTCCCACCATGGGTGACAGGTGACATAGATGAGAGAAAAGGTGAAGTCCCTTAGACCTCACAGAACCTCTCTGCCATGCAGTTCCTTTGCCATAACCCTTAGACAACTTGTCTGGTCATCTTAACCTTTTTTAGGACATCTCAGTGCCACTCAAACCATGGCCACATCAAGAAATGTTTCCTCTAGAACTGCCTAAGGGCACATGATCAGGCTGGAGAAGGGACATGCTCCCTGATACAGCGGTGTACCCAAGAATGCCCTGCACACTACATAGAGCAAGGGTCATAGATATGAGAAACTCACCAGGAGTTTGACACCACATTCAATGACCAAACCACAGCATCAGCTTAGCCATGACAAGACCCCAGGTGCATGATGGGACAAGACCTCAGGTGCATGATGGGTAGTGCCAGGGTTCCTTAAGATTCTGCTAAGCCAGGGAACTGCTCCTCTTGGAAGAACTGACATCTTTTCGACTTACTAGAATGGAGTTCTTTTACTCCAAGCCCCATTTCTCACAATCCCAGGGTGGGAACCCATTCCTAAGCACGGTGACTCACAGAGCAAAACTCAGCTCACAGCACACAATCGATTAAATGAGTAAACTGAGGCAAGTGCCTTTGACTGTACGTACAAAGGGCTTTGATGATGGGGCAACTATACGATCAATTCAACAAAATACAGAGGCCAGACTAGATCCCACCTTATATTCAATGTAGTGGAGGTCACAAGAAAACTTGGCATCTGGCTTTAGAGTCTAGCAATTGCTTAGAGGACTAAAGGCATATTTGTCTTTTATTGAGGATACAGAGAAAACCCCGAGGCAGGGGCATGTGTGCATTGGGCACAGAAAGGCAAGAAGAAAACCCCAGCAAGGCCTTGGGTTCACAGCTCCTTCTATTTGGTTCCATTGAGATGACTTCGGAGTTATGGGGGGCATGCTTCTTCCACAAGCTTTATTAACTTCTACTCTTGTGGAGACAGAAGCTGCATTGCTTGCCTTGAGTACGAACCACACATAGCAGCGACAGCAGGGAGCATGGTCCAAGTGAGGAGCTGCTCCTGTCACTTGTTCTCTGCTGGCTAATTCCCAAGGACAGCAAATGATCATTCAATTTGACTTTTCTCATTGACATAAGGCTTCTGAAGATCGCCAGCGGCAGGGCCATTGTCATGGGAGGCGTCATCACCCGCTCCCCTATTGTTTATGTCACCTGTGAAGTTTCAAGCATCTCTCAGTTGGCCATCTCTGTCTCAAACTGTTGAGCAGAGTGAAGCCAGGTGCAGGTTGACATCAAGGGGTTGATGTCAAGGCAATACATGATTGGACAGTAGAGAGTGGGGCGGGGACAACGTTTTGGTAACACAGAAGAGAAGGAGAAAGCAACAGATTTAAGAAGGAGCAACACAGAGGCAGACATGGATGTTTCTCTCAGCGCATCTCTATCTGGATAAAGGTTGTTATGAATATTTTATAAGAGATGGAATTTTACAGGATCCTTTGACTTATCTAGGTGGGCAAGTTATATCATACCAAGTGCATCTGAGTATTTTGGTGTGTTCTTTGATGTGGAGACTCAATTGAGTTCAGAGAGAGTGTAGTGGCGGGATGCACAAAGCCTGCTACAGAGTTGGGATGTGTGTGTGTGTGTGTGTGTGTGTGTGTGTGTGTGTGTGTGTGTGCAAGGCTTGGTAACAAACCTCTGTGTGGCAGAGAGAGAGACCGGGTGCTTGGCTCCACACTGGAGCAGCTTCTGTGGAGAGAGACCATGCCTGGGCCAAAAGAAGCTGGGCTATGTGAGTAGTTAGAGGCACTGTGGAGCCACTGAGATAAAGATGCCCCGCAGTGCCATGTGGCCCTACAGGTGTTGGCTCTAGTGCAGAATAAAAAGTTAGCACTTTGTAATATTTACCGCAACAGCCAGGACTCCTCTGACCTCTCACAATTCAGCCCCTCTTCCTTCCCTGTTCCCCCAACCCTTATGTGACCTATAGTCAATATGAATCTGCCTCCACTTAGTAACACCATTTCTAAAGTGGAGAACAGAGAATCCAAGATGGCTCCAGCAAGGTCTACTTCCTAAGTCCATCAGTGAATGAAGGATTGATATGCAGCTATTGGGTACAGCAGGGGGGATGATCATCAAGGCCTTGACTCTTCACTGTTACCTCACATGAGATGGTTCTCTGCACACCTATCTTAGCCCAGAATCTCTGCTGGCTTCCAGACTCTGGCCAGGCACAAAGGGGCCACTCAATAAATATTTTCAGACCCAAGTATGAAGGTGCATCTTTATCAAATAACTTAAGTGAGGACTGAGTCCCATTATTGGGAGACAGTTCAGAATCTACTTCTTCGTCCGGTAACTTCAAGATTTACTTTTTACATTTTGTGCACAAATGTGACTGTGTGTGGTCTGTGCACATGAGTGAAAGTGTTCATGAAGCCAGAAGAAGGCATTAGGTGCCCTAGAACTAGAGCTACAGGCAGTGAACCACTTCAACATGAGGACTGACCTTAGCAAGAACAGTGTGCACTCTTAACTGGTAATGCATCTGTTCAACGCCACTGGATAATAAATAATTCAAAAAAAAAAACCAGATCGTATATATGTTATATGTATTGTATATGTATGAGTGTGTGTGTGTGTTTGTGTGTGTGTGTGTTCATTCCATGGCCCTCAACCAACTCACAAACTCATGCAAGTCATGTCAGTAAGATTCCCTACTAGTCACGGAGAAGACCGATCAAGGAAGGAACACACTCACGGTTTGATAGACAATCCCTTCTCCTATTGCCCAGTTTCACAAGAGCATTGTTTAAGATCCAGCGAGGCCGTTTCACGCATTGGCCATATTCTTCTCTTGTAATATTTGTATCCTTTTCTTTTCCCTTCCAGATTCTGAGCCTGACCTCTGCCGTTCCTCAGCCACTCAGGCTCCTTGCCATCTTCAAACCTCAAGCAACTCCCGTGTGTCCCACACATTCTACAGTGAGATGGGCTGCGTCTTTGGAGGGGCGTTAAAGGTTGAGTAGAAGAATGGGTAGTAAATGAGATATGAAATTCAATCTGTCCTCAAGGGACCAGTGCTGGGACGTTTCAGAAAAGACCAGACAATTCCTAAGGATTTAGAAGGAAGTACCTTCCAGACTTGAACAACGCTGCCCCATTTAAAAACTTCCAATAAGACGCTATTCTGCGTGGCTAACTGTGCGCCTCAGGCAATCCGTCACAGAGGAGTACCCAACAGTACCTGTGAGGCACGTTTGCTAAGATCTCCTTGGATTGTCTTGACACTCTCTAAAAGCAACTCACAACAAAACTAAGGTGCCTTGATTTTGACAGACAGCTTCATGCAACATAATCAACAAATCAGACTGTAGAAGAGACTCACTCACTCACTTAGCTCTCATACTTCCTGCTGATAGGTTACGTAAAAAATTAGGTTTGGCTTAAGTTGTATAAGTGGGAGAGAATATTACGCGCCATCCCAAGATGGTCAATGCTACAACTTTGAACCTTAAGAATCTTGGTTAAAATATAATTAAAGCTTCCAAGGACCCCTCCCCACACATGGAAGAAAAGTGATATCCATGTTCAGCAATGAGATCCAAAGGAAGAGTTCTCTGCTCTTTTGTAAAACTTCATTTGTTGCTTCTTGAGGCAGCTCAGCATCATTCATGAGAGTCTGAGGAATGAACATGACACACACAAAAGGGCGTTTTGGAACAGGATGGCTCTTTATGTCCCTCCAGGTAGAAGCACACTTAGAAACGGAGCAGTTAGTTACCAGGACCTGATAATGATGCTATTTGTAAGCCTTGGCTGGGGAATATAATTAGGTTAATGATGAACTCAGCCAAGCAAGGGTGTTTTCAGCACAGTGCTTCTCAGAGAGTCCTGAATGAACCTCACATATGTGTTTTGTCTACTCCAAAATATGGAAATATGAACAGAAAGGGGGGCAGGAAGTTCAATGGACCATATAATTAAGGAAAGAGGATTATCAAGTTAGTTTTTGCAGTTTGTGTTGCATAGCAATAAATATCAGGAAAAAACACTATTGTCCAGTATCTTTGTTTTCTAATGTCTGGAGGGCTCAATGCTCTTTCTTTCTTTTTCTTTTGCTAAGATTATGGTCAATACTGTTATTGACTATATTTAATTTATAGCTTAAATACTGTACTGTAATATGACTATGTCGGAAGATATGGCCTTTAAGGCTCACAGAGGGTTTAAGGATGGAGCCCTAACCAAACAGGAGTGTGGTTTTATGAGAAGAGGAAGAAAGAGCTCTTGCTCACTCATGCCATGTGAAAGTGCAGCTGGAAAAGACCCGTATGCACGTCAGAGAAACAGCTTTTATCAGAACCAGCCCTCTTGGGACCACGGTCTTGGACTTCTAGCCTTTAAAACTTGGCAGTAAATTTTCTGTATAAGTCTCCGAGTCTGTAGCATTTTATAAAACAAGAGGCTGAGTGGACTAATAAAGGTTTGTATATGACCCAGAGTCAGAAGCTGGCTAAAGCTGATTCCTTTGCATGGTAAGGGGTATGGTCAGGGTTCTAAAAGAAGGACAACAGAGTTCTCTGTTCTCAGGCTGTGCATGAAGGGGACTAAGAAGACCTCAGGATGCTTTCTAAGAAAAACAGGTCTGATGAGGATTTACCACACTGTATGACATGATACCACAGCCTCTCTGTTTCTTATAAACTCTTGGCTATGATAATTTTTTACAATAATAAAGAATCCTGCAGGTATCTAGACTTTCTTATAGAAAATGAAACTTAGACCTTAGATGGCTTGGCATGGGGCTATGACAGCGTCCATTGAATAAGGGGTCAGATGCCATCAGCCAGATAAAGACACTATAGGTACAGTGTCCATACATCCTCTGTCTCATTTTTTGGGAAAGCCTCTTAAATGATTTCTAATCTTCCACTGTCCATGTTGGGAGATATTTCTATGTAATAGATTGCCTATTTGTTTTAACTCAATTACCTTTACCCCCAAGATCATTAGAATAAATCATATATGTAAAATACGGTATAAGAGATATATTTAATTATATCTATATCTATCTATCTATCTATCTATCTATCTATATAAAGGTAGTACTTATTTTTTAAAATCTTTAACAACTGCAGATTCACATACAGTTCTATGTGAAATCACACATAACCTTCATCTGACTCTGCACAGTGGTTACACTGAGTATGGTACAGCAGACAGGAAGCTGGCCATGCAACGTGTGTTCAACCATCCCTTTGCATCTGTGAAGGATGATTTCCAGGACCCCGTGGACACCCAAATCTACAGATGTTCAAACTCCCAGTTCAAAGATGCCATAGCTTTGTGCATGACCTACACACATCCCCCGAAGAACTTTAAGTCATCTCTAGATTATATTAAATATGTTCTATCCCACAAACGCCATGTGACTACTTGTCATGCTGCATTGCTTGGGAATAATATCAAGAAAAGCAATCACTCTGTGCAGATTCACTCTTTTCTGAGTACATTTGGTCTAGGATTGGTTGATTCCACAGACATGGAACCTACTGGTGCAAAGGGCCGAATATACATAGCCCCACATCATTTTCAACACGTATAGATTTATGTAACTACCATAGAAATCAAGACACTAAAATATCTTAGCAATGTGAAGATTGCTCTCACATGACCTTTTTATACACCTCGTTTTTCTTTCAGCTTCCATGTTCCCATTTCTAGAATGTTATACAAACAAGCCTTTTGATATAGACCTTTCCACTCAGCAAACTGACCTTGAGAAACATAAGCTACCACATTAATTATTTGCTTCTTTGTATTATAGAATAGCAGTGTATGTACTGTAGACTATTTTAGATGTTTATGGTTGGGCTACTACAAATTAAGACACTATAAACAATCTTGTAAATATTTTTGCATAAACCTAGCTTTTCATTTTGCTAAGAGAAGTGCCCAGGAGTGCAGTTTTTGAGTTATAGGTTAGTTTTTCTTTTGGTTTATTAAAAACTGGTAGTTTATTTTCTACAATGACAGTGCTAAGCTGCTTGCCCCTTAGCAATGTGTGAAAGATGGAATTCTCCTGTGTTGTCACCAGCACTTAGTATTGCTGCTCCTTTCTTAAAAATTTTTTTTTATTCATTTTATGTATGAGTGTTTTATCTGCATGCCAGAAGAGGGCATCAGATCCCATTATAAATGGCTATGAACCACCATGTGGTTACTGGGAATTGAACTCAGGACCTCTGGAAGAGCAACCAGTGCTCTTCACCATTGAGCCATCTCTCCAGCTTGTTGCTTATTTCTTAAAAGAAAACTTCATGCTACAAGATGCAATACTTGTCCTTAAGGCAAAACCCAACATCAACAACTCTGAATATTTATAACAAAAGAAAATGTCTACTTTTTTCCTACCAGGGGTCAAGTTCTCCAGGATTCTTGGGGACTCTAGTCTACTGGTTGGATTCAGGTTCACATTTACTTTGACGAGGACTTAGCTGTCTAGTCACCTATGATCTGAGGACCAAACGAGTCTGAAATACACTGGCTGGGATCTTGAAAGCCTAGTATCAAAACCAACATACAAAATCCTCGTTTACTCGAATGGTACCCGACACACATCAATGTGTATGAAGCATCTTATTTGAGGCAAATGCAGGATAATTTATCCATAATGAAATCCTCTGGTGATCAGGATACACTGAAGCAAGTTGTCCTTGGAGGCTTGTATCTCACAAAGAAAACAGCTCCCCACGACTAATGAAAAAGTAAACCAATAAAAAGGATACTTGTGGTCCTGGGTGCTCAGATTGCAGAATTTGTGACACCTTTTCTTATATGTTTGGTTGTAAGCCTAGCCTTTAATGGCTGAGTCATCTCTTCAGCCCATGACACGTTTTCTTAAATTGCCCTTTCTTTTGGCCTCAGAACTTTAAAATGTTCTGACAGATCATGTTGGCCACTTAAGAGACTATTCTCCGGGCTCCCACTGTTTTCTGAAGCTGGTTCTCCAGCCTTACTGATCATCTACGAGGTACATATATATCTATATGTAGGCATTCCCATATAGCCCAGTTCTCTTCCTATTAGTTGTAACTCAAGGTTATTCCACCTTTGTACGTACAAGCATTATTCTGGAAGGAGGTCGGTCGACCTCACCTCACCTCGGGAAGGAAGAGACTCTGGTGAACAGTACTAGTGCCTACAATCAGGGACATCGGCACATGAACACACAGCTCTTCATGACGACATCAGAGCAGAACACCACAACTTACACCACTGTCTTATGTGCCCATTGGAAACAAATCTGTCTCACTGATGTGAGCGGAGAGTGTGGCTTCCCTGTGTTCCAGGTCCCTGGGATTTTACAGTGTTATGTTCTCCTGTGTCTCTTCCTTTGTCTTAACTGTTAGATCCTTCTTTCTCCCCTCCATCCCATCCTCTGGGCAACTGCATGTTGGCTCATTCGTGCCCTTTCCCTGTAGTTTCTGTGCACACACTGAGTGCAGACATCCAGGTCATCTAAGGTGGGGAGGGAATCCCACAACAAATCAAGCTGCCACTTTGCCTGTTTGCCTGTGGTGCTGACGATGGGACCCAGGGCTTTGCTCATAGTGGGTAGAAATGCTATCTCTGACCTATTCTGAGCCCCCTATTTAAGCTTAAAAATTCTTAACATAGGGTTTCATCAAGTTGTCCAGGCTGGCCTTGAATCACTCTGTAGCCCAGTAAAATCATAAGCTTGAAATTCTCCTGCCTCAGCATCCAAATAGCTGGGATCACAGACCTCCACGGGCCTGGAAACAGTTTGTCACTTTTGGTGACTGGCTATCTACTGGGGTTGCCATGGTTACAAATTTCCACTTCTCACTGGAATACTGATTGGCAGTGGCCAGGGAGAACTGAGAGGCTCAAGAGCTCAAATGGGAGTGACCATCCCTTCTTCTGTGATTAAAGGGATGCCTCCTTATCCCAACCCTAGCCAGCTGTGGTCTCCTCTCCTTTCCTCTTCAGTAAGAGAGAGAGAGAGAGAGAGAGAGAGAGAGAGAGAGAGAGAGAGAGAGAGAGAGAGAGAGAGAGAGAGATGTGTGGGCCTCATCCAAGAACAGGGCACTTTGGACGTCATTGGGAAGATGTGCATTTTCCAGGCCATTGTCCCTCTGTGACTGAAAGGTGTGTGTGCAGTGGGTGGACTTGGGGCCATGCAGACATGCTATTTGGTTCTCTGATGTTTGCAGTGAAGGGTGAGCCAAATACAGCCTGTGGGACTGGCTATCAGGTGCTGAGTACACTGCGAATGAGCATCTAGGCCAAAGCTCTTCATGCTCAAAATGCCCTCCCTTAGCTGACTGAGCATCTTTGCTCCTCACTGGGAGGTACAGGCAGCGAAGAACAGCTCATCCGAGGCACTTTACAGGAGAGCACGGTGACAAGGGGGCATGATGGAGCGGACAGCGCAGCAGCAGCAGCCCCCGCATCCCAGCCTCATCGAAGGCTCCCGCGGGGAGGACCAGGGCGATGAGTCAGCCCAGCTTCCATTTCCCCTGAAGGTAATTGGGTTTCCATTAAACGCTGATGAGTTCACATCACGGGAGAGTGTATGGAGAGGGAGCAGAAAGGGGGGGTGTGCCGAGGACTCTTCCATCTGAGTTGTGTCTGCTTTTGAAAAACGCTGCTCATTTTCACCCACATTCACTGGGAGACCATCACTTCAGTTAAAACTGCTGTCCTAAAGCAGACAAGGGGTGCTGCTAAGGATGGGGAGGGAAAGGAAGAAGCTCACATAGTGCTAGGAATAGGCATGGTAGAGCTACCACAGACGACGGTGTGAAGAGGCCTCCAGAGGTCTGGTGATGGCTCAGCTGGTACAGATTCCTGTTGACCTGATTTCCATCTTCATGGCCCACACGGGGGGAAAGCGAGAAAGGAGTCCTGTTAGTTGTTGTCTGTGCTTGACACATGTGCTGTATTACGTGTGTGTGCATGAGCTCTTACATGTGTGTGCATGAATAAATAAACAAAGGTAATAGCTCAGAAAAGGAAGTGCCTCCACAGTGTAAATCTAGGTGCGCACAGGATCTAGCCTTTTCCGGGTGAGTCACGGGTGCTGTCAACTTAGGGCTGGGGAGATGGCTTAGTGGGTAAAGGTGCATGTTGCTGACCTTGGGGTTCGATTCTCAGAATTCACATGGTAGAGAGAGAGAACTGGCATGAACCTCATGGGGAATATCAGCAAACATGATACATCAAATCATAAAGTTGTATTTAGGACAGTACAACTTCTGAAGCAGAGAAAATTACGGCTCGTTCCTTTATGTGCTTTCAAGAGGACGTGCCCAGGATAGCTCTCCTAGTTGTGGCTGATATGGGCATTTAGTGCTTGAGGCCAGGACAGACTCCCTGGCTTTGCTGTCTCCTCTCCTACCCCTTGGTCTAGTGGCAGCACTGCAGTCACCACAAGTGAATCAGGCAGCCTAGCAGCTCCTGAGTGCAGGCGGAGAGTAGGGGAGATGCTTGTGAACGCAGCAAAGCCTACTGCTTCTTGAGACCTAGTTTGCTGGGAAGGGAGGGGGAGGGGAAGAGAAGCGATGGATGGAGATGAAGGCAGAGCTTCCTTGTGTAGCCTAACTGCTGAAATGTACTATGTAGCCCAGAGGGCTTTGCTCTTAAGGCAGCCCTTCTGTCTCAGCCTTGCCTAGTGCTAGGATTGCAGGTGAGTGGTTTTTAATATTGGAAACCTTCAGGTATTAGTCACTCCCTGGCTCTGGGTAAAGCTTTCCTTTTATCAAGAAGCGGAGCAAAGTGTCATCACCCCAATGCAGGGTCAATAACTGATCTCATTATCTAGCATTATCTAGCCTCAGCCCTCCCGTCTTAACTCACCAGGCCACGAAGCAATCAAAACCCTCCTTCTGCTGCTGTATCCAACTGCTCAAGAATCCCTTCAGAATCCTTGGGACAAACTTAAGATGTACTGTGCCTCAGAGGTGTGTGTGGCACCATGGCCTGTATCTCAGTGTCTGCAGGCCCAGGCTGCTTGTGCCCGGGAGGCAGAAAAGCATCTGGACTCAGGGCAGCCGAGAGAGCCTTCTGTGCACCAGCCATCTACCCGAGTGCCTGCACTCACCAACTGAAACATAGTTGCAACATGGAGGGTGATAATCTACACCTTCCCTTGCTGTAGGCTTGTGAAAATCAATACCCGACTTCAAGTCATGGCACCATGCTCCCTCCCTCCCTCCCTCCCTCCCTCCCTCCCTCCCTCTCTCACTCTCTCTCTCTCCCTCCCTCCCCAGACAGACAAGTTTTGTACAGGGGTCGACACAGAACTGGACACCCTGTGTGTCTGAAAGGTGTGACAGCTCAGGAGTGATGGGAAGTCACCACTCTATATGCTAGTGGTGGGTGGTGTGGTCACTTGGATAACACCCTGTAGAGGGTCTGTGTTCCCCTGAATGTTGTGGGAGTCTGGCTTCAACCCCAGATCAGCTCGATAGCTATAGCCAGTAAATGATTGTGACAACTTCAGACAGCAAAACATTGGCATTGACTGTAAAACTGACTCCTGAGAGCAAAAGAGGCGGGACTTCATCCTCAGCTCAGGACACAGAGCTCCTCCAGGGTCATCTAGGCGGCAGGAACGGCTTTGTTCAGATGATGTAAGTTTTGATTGGTTCCCGGGTAGAACTGGTCACCAGAAAGACACACCACAATTATGCACACCATTCTCTGGCCAAAGACTAGGCTAGTAGCAGATCACGCCCATGAACTATGAAGGTTCAGGCTGCTGAGCTCATAGACTG
This sequence comes from Micromys minutus, assembly GCF_963924665.1. Lineage (NCBI taxonomy): Eukaryota > Metazoa > Chordata > Mammalia > Rodentia > Muridae > Micromys > Micromys minutus. The sequence goes on from NC_137980.1 coordinate 17,606,816, forward strand.
TGGGCGATTGGTGCACAGAGAAAAGGTATGGAAGCTCTTCACCCCCCCTTTTGTCTTCATCCGAAGCTTACCCGTACCATCTGTGACATCCTCGATTATAAACTGCAGAATTCAAGGTAGGCAGTTCCCAAGACCTGTGAGCCATTCTAGAAACTGATCGAAGCTGAGGAAGGGTGTGGGGGAGGCCGGACATCTAGCTGCTCAGTCCCAGGAGGCCTGGACTTGCAGTTGGCTTCTGAAGCCTTGGATCAGTTGTGTAGGACTCAGTCCTTAACCCGTGGGACCAGACTCTGAATGTAGGCACAGTGTCAGAGATGGGCGAGACCCAAGGAGTCCCAACTAAGGGAAAGGCAGTGGTGGGGCGACCTGAAAGCGCTATGCAGGAATAGCACAGGAATCTCGCTATGTCGTCCATATGTCCAAAGAGTCATGTGGCTGTCTTAGTTTATACAGACCTTTCCACACCCGGAGTGTTATGAAAGGCAGACACCTGGAGAGGACATTACTGTCCCCAAGGCAGAGCCCAGAGCAGAGAGGACACAGAGGGGGATGGCTCTTACCGTAGTGGGGGATGATGGCCCAGGCCATGGCTGAAGCGTAGATTCCTCCAATCATCCAGAACATGCAGAGCCAACTGAGGTGCTCACCTCGCTTCTCCCGGGCCAGGACTTCAGCAAAGTAAGAGAACACAGTGGGAATGGCGCCTCCAATCCTGTCAGGAAGTGCAGAGGGGCACGTGAGACTGGGCCTGGGACAGCTAAGGTGAGGTGAGGCAAATCCAGAGTAAACTCCAGCAATGTGTATTCTCTCCTAATCCCGGCATAGCAAGCAACATGTTTTTTTTCTATTGTTCTATAATAGAACAACGTGTCCATGGTGAATATAGATGTATTGCCTTACTCAGACTTGAGATTGCAATTAGGCTATGTGGACAGCAGGTGGCAGTGGTACCCCACTCATGTGGTTTACAGCCTCACTTGCAATTCAGATGGGGTTTGTGCTCCCCATCTGAATTGGATAGTCTACATGATTGGTTTGTTAAAAGTTACAACAATCTGGTGGCTTCCAATAGTACCTTAACTGACTAATTAAAACGAAGAGAAGCCCTGTGATATGTCTCACCCATGTGACTGAAGGGAACTCTGGGCACAGCTTTAAACACCTCTAGGGAGCTGTCCGCCATCTTCTGTCCCTGTTGCTACCCACAGCTGTGGTTTTTGAAACCTGGTGGCGTGATGTGCTGGCAAACACAGAATTGACAGATTCACCACCTAGACTGGTTCTAGCCTTTATCCAGGAGGCAGGATAGCTGAACCAGTACAAGGTTAAGAGTCACTAATAAAACTAAATAAACACACAATCAAGTATACGCCAGTAGATTAGGTAGCTGTTTTTATATATGATTTTTAGTGTGTGTGTGTGTGTGTGTGTGTGTGTGTGTACACGTACGTACATGGGTACCCATGCGTGGACATCAGAAGAGGACGTCAGAGCGCCTCAGGTGGCAGGTGGTTGGGAACCACTCGCTTTGCATTTGGATGCTCTAGAAGAGTGGCAAGCATTCTTAACCACTGAGCCGTCTTTCTACCCCCTAGAAAGAGCCACTTGCTGACTTGAAAATCTATTGTGACTGGTGGGTAGACCTCTGGTGAAGGACTCTTAAGTGGGAGGCTACACGTGTGAATTTTTGTCTAGGCTAGTAGGCGAATCATAGATTGCATCATAATTTCAAAGGAGTCTTGACCCTAAGTTTTCTATCAATTGCCACAAAAAAACAACAAAAAAACAAACAAACAAACAAACAAACAAAAAAAAAACACCCAACCAAACCAAACCAAAACCAAAACAAAAAAACCTTACTTATTTTTACTTCAAATTACTATCGTCAATATATTGTTTAAGAGAGGTATAAAAATGATATAACCAGGGTGTAGAGCCAGCACCTAGAGATCTAGCCTTGAGGTATGTGCTCCTCCACTTACACTACCACAAGGGAAACTGCTATTGACGTCTCAAACAATGTGATGTCAGAGGATAAAACGTGTCTGTCTATGTTACACGTAGGCATCATTGAGCCTCATGTCCCATAAAGGAGAATTAGTCAGGCCGTCATCGAATGCAATCCACGGAAACGTCATCTCATAGCAAATCGGCCTGAGGAAATGAACCACAGAATGCATAATGCTCTGCGTACACTGGGAGGTCAAATACGGCATTATGTTAAGCATTTGCGCCTGCTCACGATGATGCTGTGGCCATCCTCTAGTGGACATGACAGAGGGCTCAGGTCAGTGTATTCAGTCTATGAGCCATGAAATTAATTTAGTAATCTATATAGCATCTTAGAAAATTGCTAGAAATGAAAATATTTAGTTGAAATTCAAGTAATAGGAAAAGGCATAAGTCTATTTCATGAAACCGTTGTTTCTATAAGCATTTTTGGTATACATTATATATTTTGGTATACTTATACTATTAAATATGTTATAAATGTATATTCATGAGTATCATAATGGGATACAGAATCTGTCTTTCTTTTGCCTCCCCCTCTAATTTCCTTCTTTCCCTTCCTTCCCTGTTTGCTTTTCTAATGCTAGGGATCAATCCCAGGGCCTTGTGTGCTTTGCAAATACCGTACCACAGAACAATATTTCCCAGCCCCACAGCGCGTTTCTTGGCAGTAAGTTGGCAGGAAGACCCTCACTTAGAGCATTTATTTCTTTTCTCTAGGCTGTGAATATTGTAACTACTTTAGATTCCTAGTGGGGTGACTGCAAACGTCTTCTAATTAAACACACAGTGATTAACATCAACACACACATGGGTAACAACCAGGTCCCAATCCATCCACCAAATCCTCAAACAGGAAACATGCATGTGGTGAACCGGACGGTGAGAACTGTCTGGTTTCAGACCACAACGGACTCACAATTCTCTGTCTGGCTTTTTGAGGATCTTATAATAGGTCAGTTTTAAGTTTCAACATTGTTTGAACAGCTTTTGAATGGTTTCATCACAACACACGATGCCAGTGGGAAATAGAGTGTCTCTCTCAGAAATCATCTCATGCTATTGCTTTTTCCATTTACCGTGTAGAATATAATGCCCTTGTTCTATAGCATCACTAGTGTGTGTGTGTGCGTGTGTGTTTTTGTGTGTGTGTGTGTGAATGCTTATGAGTGTGCATTGAATGTTTGAACACAGCTCCAGGTGTAGGTCCCTGCTATCTACCTCATTAGAGACAGGCTCTTGTTAGGTTGCTTGGTCCCCCTGCATATGACAGGGTGGCTCTCCTGCAAGCTTCCAGGGAGTCTCTTGTTGTCACCTCCCACCTCTCTCATGCTCACATTGTGCAGTGAGCGTTCACACGGCCTTGGGGGATTCAAACTCAGATCCTCATGACTGCATGCACGGCAGATGCCCTTACCCACTGGGACATTTCTCTAGCTTTGGCATTGGCTCTCAGGGCATAAAAGAAATTTTAGCTTTGACTGACTCTCTATACCTTAATTAATGTTTTATTGAGATACTGGGCACTCTGAATGGCACTGCTGTAACTCATACTTCAGAATAGCAAAATTACATGCCAAGATACGTCAGGCACCTTGGAACTGAGATAAATGTACTCTGGCATGGCTGAAAATTTAAGACTGCCTGTTGGTTTGCAATAAGCCAGAGTTAAAGAGAGAAAATTCTCTAAGTATTCAGTAACCAAGATGATTTTGCTTCTTTATCTTTTTTGAAGGTGGTTCCTTTTGCATTGGATGGCTGTCATTTGTACACCATGATGAAAAGAACTTTAATTAAGGATAAATGAATCTAAGGAGGCCGTGTGGGATGCTAGAAAATCCTTTGAAAATGTCTCTATTCTCCGAGATCTATAAAACAATCCAAACACTCACTCTTATAGGGTTGTCATCTATTTTAGCAAAAATATTACCATCTTCTATAGCCTGCTTTATTCAGAAGAAACTTATCCTTATTGTGCTGAAATGTTGCCTGTCTCTGGTGTTTCACACTCTGTGCAAGGAGAAGGTGCACACTGCCTGGTATGTGTCTCATTCCCCCATCACCAGGGGGTATGTACCACATGTTTTCTCCTAAGACTTTCAGACTTTTCTATGGTGAAGTAGACACACCGCATACTCTCTGGACTACGCTATTTTTTATGACTTAAATGTCCTGAAAAACAAGGGCATACATCACTTTCTAATCAATACGACCATGCAAAAGCTGAGGATGCTGAGATGCCAGTGCTGAGTCATGGTATGAGTCACCATATCTCCCAGAATTCCAGAGTTACTCTGTACCTTAGTCACTATGGACATTCATTGCTGAAATGTGGTGGTCCTTACCATAGGATGAGCTTACTTGGGGCTGATCAAAAGGTACTGGGCAATCCTGATACATCCTAGGAGCTCTTAAAACACCTGGGTGTCTTTCATAAAAATATTGTAGCTGGAATAATTATTATCAATAAAATTTCTTGATAAGAGGGAAGGTATATACTTTTATGCCTTGTAAATACAATTTAGTTGCTACTAAAAATGGTGTTGCCAAGAAGAAGCTGTGCACAGCCTAGCCTCCGTTTCTTGTAAATTAAAAAAGGTTTTCCTTTGCTGTTTTATCTTAACATTTTCACTGAGGGTCCAATTTGAATTTACCAGAAAGAAAGAAAGAAAGAAAGAAAGAAAGAAAGAAATAAAGAAAGAAAGAAAGAAAGAAAGGAAGAAAGAGAGAGAGAGGAAAGATAGAAGAAAAGAAGGAAGAAAGACAGACAGAAAGAAAGACAAACAGAAAGAAAATTTAAAAATATGAACTAAGAGAAGGTGAAAATAAAGCCTTTAGACACAGCTAGTGATTACAAGTTTGTAGTGGAAATTTCTGGTTTCTCTGGAGGCTCAGTTGTGTCATGTGTTGTATTTCTGGAAACTGTCTTATGAGAGGAGGATGTTTTGCTAAGCACAAACACGTGGTGTTTTTCCTGGAGGCAGCCTGGAACTATAAAGACAGTGTTTAGTAGAAAACTTGATGCCATCTTATATACAAAAGCTCTCGTAGCTCTTGAGAAAGTTGGAAGAACACATTCCCTCAACACCTAAATGGCTTTATTAATATACAAGTGATTGCTACAATTATCTCTGAGGCATTACTGCAAGCACACAGATATAATCAATCAGTCGCTTGTTGCAAACTTTTACTTGTCCTCCCTCTAAATCTCTGCTTACCCACCCACCTGCCGTCTGTCTACCCTCCACCCTCTCAAGCTGAAGAAGACCATCAGCTGTTAGCGCTGTAGACAAAAGCACAAGGCTCCACCCTCAAGGGGTTGGAAAGAATGAATTCTAAAGGTGCATATGGCTACTGTATGGCCGAATGACATTCTGAGTGTGGAAGATATTTTACACCATCCCTTTCCCATTGGGATCAACACTACTTTTATCACTGGGTAGACTGGGAGACAAGGTTTGCCAAAAGATCACCGTTTGCATCAGAAAGCCCTGTAAAAGGCACCGTCATACACAGAAAGAAATATCGAGTCAGCAGAGTCACATATATAATCATTTTACAGAAGAGATACTAAAATAAGGGAAAAATTAGGGAGGCTAATCTTAATATATGTTTATTATTAGATGATCATAACCATTTGAAATATTGTCATTAACATATATTAAGTATAAAATTGTGCTTGAGATGGTGCATCTTTTTAACATGTACCAAGTCTTCAAATTTTAGTGTAATGTATCTTTGCACTTACAGTAAATACATTGCAAATCACGTTTAAGGCATTTGGTAGCTACTTGTGGCCAGTTGGTTACCATGTTGAACAGCAAATTTGAGAAAGCACTATTCTTCTGTGTACGGTTTGGTTGGAGATGCGTTTTCCATGAAATATATCTTAAGCACATGCTGGGAAAATCCTTTCATTCCAATTTTCTGAGGTCAATGATCTTCCTGGATTGATCTGTTAAAACAGTTGGGAGCAGGGCTGGAGAGATGGCTCAGCGGTTAAGAACACTGGCTGCTCTTCCAGACATCCTGAGTTCAATTCCCAGCAATTACATGGTGGCTCACAACCATATATGGGACCTGATGCCCTCTTCTGGTGTGCACGAAGACAGAACCATGTACATAAATAAAAACATAAATAAATTTGTCTTTAGACAAGCTTTTAGGAGGAGCAGCTATCATGTTTAGGGGTTGGTGTCATACGCAGTGAAGAGTCATTCCTGGTGGCATCTCATACCCTGCAATGGTGGTTATGATCATCAGCTTTCGAGCCTGACACCGTGGTTTTGAAATCCAGCAAGATCACTAACTGTGTGCCCTTGGGAAGTTACCACACTTTCATGTGCCTTAACCTCCTCATCTATAATGCATAGACAATAAAACCTGCATGATGGTACTTCCTCGTGGGGGCCAATGAGGTTAGGTAAGTCAACTCACATAAAGTGCTGAGCACATTACCTTCCACAAAACAAGCACAATTCAGGTATTTGGCAAAACATACTTTAAAAGGAGAAAAATTATTTCATAGGAGAAAACACTATTGAGCAGAAGACTATATATAGTTCTAAATCAGACTGAAAATCAGAAAACCCAGGGGCAGCAGACCATCTGGAAATTACAGTCTTTCTCTGCCTTGGTTTTCTTTAATTAAGGAAAAACATTTTTTTTTTTTTTTTTTTTTTTTTTTTTTTTTTTTTTTTTTGCGTATCCAATTTTTTAAAAACAGTTTTGGAAATAAACCTCATGGAAGAAACATAGTTGGTGGCAAGGAACTCCACACAGCTGGAGTGTTCTTGCTGGTGCCTGGTCAGCTAAAGCAAACTGCTCACAGCTATGATGTATTGTGGCTGGGCTCCACCCACACTGGGAGACATGGCTCTTCTTCTGTTTCCAACACACAGGAACAAAGCACTTCACTCTCATCTCTGTTGCTATTCTACCTTCCTTCTGATCGCCATGCTCAACAGTGCCAGGCCCTCAGTGAGCAGTTTCCGGTTCTGACACTGCCTGGCATCCAACACATTATCACCTCCTTGATTAGCAGGGACTGGAAACAAATAATTTAATTCTGGGACAAATGAAAATAAATCAGTGGTGCCAACTTTATCTCCCAGCTTTCTAGTTGTAACAAAGAATAAGAGGGACATGTGTTGCCTCAGTGTGAGATTCTTTTGAGAAAACAAAAGACAGACAGACAGACAATGAGTAAGGTCTTATTCCTTACCCCAACAAACACCGATGTGCCCAGCAGGAAAATCTTTCTTTGAACAGAATAAACATTTAAATACCACAAAGAGTATGTCTGCTAGCTGGATATCTTTATTTTCTAAGAAGATACGGCTCAAGACATCTGAGCCTGATAGTTCACACCTATGATGCCAGCTCTCGAGATGCTGAGGCAGGAGGATCATGTGCTTGAGTTCATTCATTCTGAGCCTCATAGTGTGATCCTCTCTAAGGGGTTGGGGGAGACGGGAACACACCAGGAATGCATTTGTCTATTTAGAGACAATGAGACCATAATCCCAGGCATATCTCAGTGTAAAATGACCCCACCCAGTCCCTTTTACATTCACAGAGTTCAAGAGGAAGACATACAAGCCTTGGATTTGGAATGCCCAGGTGACTTAATTATGATGTTGCAAGTTAACAGAACTGGGCAGAAGTATTCCTGGTTCTAAATCTGCAACACTCAGGGTGATGGAGACTTCTCATGTTTTAAAGTTGGCAATAAACGGACCTGGCCGGCAGATGCTCTGCCAAATGATACTCGTCCACTGCCAGGTACACCTCTCCCAGTGGAACATTCTGGAACCTTAGAATCAAGGTACACCTCTCCCAGTGGAACATTCTGGAACCTTAGAATGAAGCAAGCACAGGATGGAGCTGGGGCCTTCCTGGTCCACCATGAGCCAGAACTGGTCTAAAAATATTGCTCATACTGTCCAAAGTCTCTTTGTTCTACTAGAATCCAGCCATTATCCTGTAAACTCTGAGCAGCCTATTGTCTTTTATTTATTTATCTTTTCGTAAAACGTAGTCATACCCTTTGGGGAATATTGTGAGACACATTCACAATTAATCTTCACTGACATAGTTGCATCCTTCCCCAGAGGGACCTGGCTTTTCCCTTCACAAAGAACTTCGGGTATATCAATTAGTACTAGCCTGGGATTTGAGGAGCTGTGGCCATTTTCAAAGGCGTGAGTGAAAGTTTTGTTCATCCAGTATGGAACCTCTCTGCTTATTCCAATCCAATAAGAATTTAAGAGCACTCTGTCCCACTTCTGGAGCTACGTACAGAGCCAGGTCTACTGGGTCGGCCATTAACTTGCTCTGTTGTCCTTTACAGTATCATGGCTGTCTTCCCCAGGCATGCACACAGTTGTCTTGTATATGCAGACTCCTGTATCCCTGGAGTCTGCTCAGCACACACTGACAATATTCTGGAAGATATTGGTTGGAGGTGAATGTATGTATGTAAGAGAGGAATGTGTTGGTATTCCCTGGCTTTGGGTCATGAAACTGTGTCCTGCTGTGTAGGCTGTGAACAACAACTGGCGGTACCTTTTCATACTCGTAAACCCTAACTTCATTAAAAAGGAACTACAGTGCCTGTTAACATTGTGAAAAGAATATCTCTAAGTTGTTCATTAGGAGGCAGAAAATTTACAGTCCTACAAAATTTTCCTTATTTCTCATAGTCTTTTAATCGGGCCATGGGTTTTTCCCACATATGTGGAGCCAGAGGAGTAGTGTATGTGTTTCAATTTCTTACAAGAAAACAGCTACATCGTTGACTCTCTTCTGCCCCTGCACATGGCTAGAAGTACCACTTCAGTTAACTCGGCCCAAATCAGGAACTTACTGACAGACTTAGTCTACCTCCCAAAGCAGGCTTTTCCTCTAGTTAAACATATGTAGACAATCTAAGCCAATAAAACCACAGTTACTTGAGACGGTCTAATCCTGTGTTTAAGAGTCCCTAAATAACGTGAACCATTGTAGAAGGTACAGCTCTTTCCTACTTAAATATTCAAAAGAAACATGAGTGTTCAAACATTTTTGCTATGCAAACAGAATTCCAACTTAAGCAAAACCAGCCTCCTGTAAGCCATTCATAACACCTCCCTGCCCAGGGACATAGGCGTTTCTGTACCTTTCTGGATATAAAGCAGACAACTACATTTTTAAGAATCAACATTGTAGCTTTTTAGGCTGATGCAAAAATAGAAGAAATATGTTACAAGTTTCATTCTTGATGCTGAGATCTTATAGAGTGAAATCGTGTGCAATCATGAACAAACACATTACCTTAAAATAGGAAGGAGAAAACCTTACCCGAATCCAGAAAGCAAACGACACAGGAGAAAGAAGCCGTAACCTTGGACAAATGAAGAAAGGAAGGCAAAGAATCCGTTGACAGACATGCAAATCAGAAGAGACTGCTTCCTTCCCACTTTGTCTGCCAGTCCTCCCCAGAAGAATGCCCCCACCATCATCCCGAGGTACACTACGCTGCCTGAAACACACAGAAAACAAAGGAACAGATCAGAGGTTGGGAACAAATAGCACATGTAACAGCAAACGAGGTACAGAACACACTCCAGCATTTTGCACAGAAAACACCACTAAAAACACATCCTTAGGGATACAGCACCCAGTTCTCAGGTTGGAAATCAGCCCTGCTGGGTCTTTGGCCACTCTGACCCTCGGAGGTAGTGATGGGAGTTATTTCCTCTCCCACCATGTGTAGAAGACAAGCTGGTCACATTCCACCCCAGCCTTATGTGGATGAGTAGGCTGTGGGGAGAGGTGAAACATCTCATAGCAATCCTGGAGTCAGACACTGAGTTTCTACTCCCCTCCCCATGAGAAATGAAGTCAAGGTCCCCTCCAGGTCAAATGGACCTCCAAACTGTTTTAAATCTCTGCTTACACCAGATGGCCTGTGCTAAAGCCAGACCTTAACTCTGCTACACGACTCTGTAACTTCTCTCTTTGTAGTTTCCCTTGAAGGCCCTGGAGTTCAGGAAAGTGGACTCAGCCATCACAAGGCTTAAACATAAAGACTTTCTAGCTCTTATCATCACAGAAGGCTCTTAGAGCTTGGGGTTCAATGAGAAGAAAATGTCTCAGTGTGTTGAGAAATGTTAATGTTGACTTTGATCCCCAGGGAAAACAAATGGAAAGTTAGGAATAAGATGTCCTTCTTGCTGTCACTGCGAGCAGACACTCACATTTTCTAATTCGCTCTCCTCTAAGAAAAACAAAACCTCTGTGTGGATGAAACAAGGCTTGATGTCTGCCAATGTCAGTTCAGAAACCTCTCTGAAACTGAGATGCCTAAGAGAAAAGACACAACCAGGGAAGGTTTCTTAGGTCTAGATGGTGCACTGAAGAGGCTGTTACTTCATTTTCATCTATTTCCCCCTTCTGTTTATCTACCTATCTATCTATCTATCTATCTATCTATCTATCTATCTATCTATCTATCTATCTACCTACCTACCTACCTACCTACCTACCTACCCACCTATCTATCATATAATCATCTGTCTGTCAGTCAGTCTGTATGTCTGAACAAGATCTTACTATACATCCCTGACTGGCCTAGAACTCACTACATAGACCAGGCTTGCCATGACCCTTCTGCCTTAGCTTAGTGCTAATATTGCTAAGATTATAGGCATGAATCATTTGTCCAAGGACTGTTTTTAAATATACATTCCAGATAGTCTGACATTGAAGTTAGAAGGAAAAAGAAAGACTGATTTGTTGGTGAGATTAGCTTAAGAAATATCCGGCTTAAATGTTCACATCCTCCTAGTTATTACTGATCACATAATTGATGAGTCAATACAAGGATCAGAAGGAAAACACTTGGCAAGGCCTTCTGACCGTCATATCAAGACTGGGGATGTGCCCACACAGATACAGAGAATGGTATCAGAACAGCTGTGAAATCGGACACTTTTCTCACCAAAGCCACTTTCTAATCAGACTGGGAGACTGCAGAGACGTGGGTGGAGCCTTTGTCCATGGCTGGCATCGTTTTCTCCTTATCACAGGACTGGACACACACTTCCCCTTCTCAATAGAGATTACTCATGAGATCTGAAGTGATGTTATTTCTCCGCCGGTGAAATGAGCCAATTCAATCCAGATTAAACACACACATGCACACACACACACACACACACACACACACACACACACACACACAGGTTTCTTGGGAAGCTGCTCTCAAGTTGGATTGAAAACACTATTGGTCTAGGTTAAGACCGGGTGCCACAGGACAATGCCTAGTGCCATAAAAGAACTATTCCAGTTCCCAGGATGCTTCGGTTACCATTTTGAACATCACCCCTGTTATTTTTTGCCAACCTCACCTTAGAAATACGTAGTATGCTCAGATCAAGATGAAGGTGATATAAACTAGGATCTCTAGCTACTGAATTTGATTGACCTCAACTTTGTTCCATGTTAGGACATGAATCTGCATGCTAGAGGCAAGTGCATTTAACATAGATCATCCCCACCCTGTAGACTCTACCAACTCATGACTCCCCACTTCCTCTCTCCCCTTTCTGCCTTCCCCCCACCATGATGATACCTGGAAATTAAGCCTCTTGAGAGAACGTAGTTTCTGGACTGAGTAGCTTATCAAAAAGTAAGCCAGAGCTAGACTTCCACGGCCTACTGAGAATATATGGTCAGAACTGGAGCAATGGTGAAGTAGGTAGCCATCTTGGGGTGCTGGGTCCCCCATGTGCTCATCAGGTTCTGTCAGGGTATTTTAAGGAGCATGTTTAAGGAGTCATTTGTCCAGCAGAGAAGATACGACCTCCAATAGAAGAGTCAGTGGGGAGAGTCTGTCAATACTCACTCCAACTCTGGGAAGATTAAGAATGAAACATGTGCAGGGGGTGGCATGGGTGTGAAGGGGTAGCACACTCTTTAATCCCAGGACGTGGGAGGTAGAGGCAGGTGGATCTCCAAGTTTGAGGCCAGTCTGGTCTACAGAGTTCCAGGAGAGCCAGGGCTGTTACACAGTAAAACCCTGTCTGGAAAACACAAGGGGGAAAATGTCAGAAAGAAACATGTGAGAGAGGACTCAGGGTGGTTCTGAGGTTCTCCACAGTTGGTAGGCTTATCACAAAAGAATGTAACATCAAGCCCTATCTTCCTTCCATTTTTGTTCTGGTTAAAAAAGTTCTTTAAGGATCTTTGTGGCTTTAGTTTACTCAGTACTGGTAATTAGTCTGTTCTCCTGGACAAGGGAAAGGATTCTACCTATCAAACAGCTTATTTATGGGAAGCACATGGAAATTAGAATTCTCGTTTGTTGATCATACAATCTAGTTAAAGGCAAACATATGGAGTGTTTACAAAGGATGCAGGCTGTACTTTCTACTTGTGTCCACCTTGCTGTTTTGTATTCATAGCGTTATATGAGGAGTCCTTGAGGAGCTGGACATTCCACATGTGTGCCTGCCTTCCCTGTTCTCCAATGCTTCATGGTGCTCTGCTGGTCAGGGATAAGAAAGACCTTCAGCCAGAGTCCCTCATTTTAGAAGTAAGAAAACCAGAAGCTGTGAGAAGGCAGAATTTGAAATTACATCTTTTAGACCTTTTGCTCTTCAAACTACGTCTACCCCTTGGGCCAAGGACTTTGATAGAAACACAGGCTCTTGGGCTTTCTGAGGCTGATTGGTTGATTCTTCACTTCAGCCTGATCCTTACGTGACCTGTATGCTCATGTGAACCCAAAAGTCCTCTTGGGTTGGCATGCTTTTTATAGAAACATCCTCAGAAATAAGTTTCTTACTTTGGATCTATTGTGTGTTAGAGGAGGAGAGAAGACACAGGCTCTTCTGAGAAACCAGATCTATTGTGTTAAGATTCCATCTTAGAGAACCTGACCTAAGGTTGAACTCAAGTTAACGAACAGGCAGGCAGCTAGCATCAGCTTCCAGGCTATCCTCCAACAAAACCTGTGTCTAGCACCAGTTTCCGGGTTATTCCCCAACAAATCTTCATCTCCAGGTTACAAGCCCACCCCTGATATGTCACTTCCTAACAATTACCAGTCAGGAGGAAAACAGAAGTTAAGTTTATGGTTTGGTTCCCAGTATGAGCCAATTATGTTAAGGGCCATAATGGCCCTCCAATCAAATATGTGCCAGGCTAGATTACCCACGTCTTGTCTCTATACCGCTTCCCTAAACCTGAGCTTGGGGCTGCACCCTCCTGATCTACTGCATAAGAGATCTTGGTGTGGCCCGACCTTGGGCTTGAATAAAGAGACTCTAATGGAATACATCAGAATCGGCTCCTTGGTGGGCTTTTGGAATTCACGCACCCTTCCTGGTACAACATTTCTACCTCTGAAGACACAGGGCAGTCAGAGCTCCCTGGAGGAGCTGAAGCTCCCAAAAGGGCAAGCAGCGGTAGTAGCTATAGAAAGGATTTTGCTCTGAGCTCTTATGCCTTTAATCCCAGCACCCTCTGAGTTCGAGGCCAGCCCGGCCTGGTCTGTAGACCAAATAGCCAGACAACCATGGCTGAACAGAGAAACCCTGTTGTGAACCTTTCCCTGTTAAAGAAAAGAAAGGGTTGCTGCCCTGGGACTCATCTTCTTCAGGACTGCAAGTGACTCCATTTGGGGGGGGGGGGTAATAAAAAGACACTCTGGACTGTGACTTGCATTTACATAAATCTGTTTAATACACTGAAGCTATCAGGAAGTTGTACAAAGTTGGGACAAAAGCCCTTTCCCACAATTCTGGTGAAGGCCATTTTTGGCCAGACAAGGGTCTTAGTCTCCAGAGATAAACCCCACGGCCTGAGTATGACTGTGCATCAAGGTGCTCGCTCACAGGGAAGCTGGTTCAGTTTGTGGTAATCATATCCTCCCCCCCCCCCCCGCTAAATATCACATTTCCATTTCTGTCTCCGTGAGACTACTTTTGATTCCTTCTGACAGTCCCCGTGGGAGGTCACATCCTTTCTCCTAACATCAGTTTAAACCACGTTTAAACAAAACCAAACACTTGAGGAAATGAGCTAAAAAAAAAAAAAAAAAAAAAAAAAAAGCCAACAGGTTTTATTCTTTCTAACAGTAACCGCCAATTTGTTTTTTAAAACTGGGTTAAAACATTTTGGTTACCTGTATACTAACAGGTGGCTTTAGAAGCCACTGCACCTGTTTGGAGAGTGATTTTCAGTGAGAAGTTTTCTATGGTGACATGCTGAATTTGCTGGGGAAAAAATCTACATGGGGCAATCATGATCTCACTGTGCGTGGAAGGTTTTCTTAGGTTAAAACTGCTAAGCCAGTGTGAAGTGAGTAATTTTGAATAAACATAACATTTCTATAAATGTTTGAAAAGGTTAATATAACATGGTCTGTTATATTCACAGACGAGAGAAAATGCCGTTATTGCCAGAGTTGTGTTCATTATTTCTCTGTATTATCTCTTTCATAAGCAGGAGATATACTATTTCCACGAAGTAGAATTTCCCCCCATATACCCTGAGTGTTTCTCTCTGGTTCTTTCTCCGTGACTCAACCTATCCAGCTAGACTTTTCTCGTCCCAGCTAGGTCCTGACTTTGGGCTACCTGCATGCCTCTGTACACCGTTCAATTTTAGCAAGACTCCTGCTAAGTCAGGGCCCTCTACGCGCAGGGACATCCCGGACACCCACTCAGGCTCCTCGCCCTCTACCACTCCCCGGCACATGTCAAATATCCTGGTTTGCCCTCAGCAAGATTCCAGCCAGACTGATGTGGTGAGAATTCCTCCTGCCCTATGCCTTGTTCTCTCACTGACTTTTCTCCCATCTCCTAGGGTCCTTGGAACTATTCTCTTTAGTAAAGAAGAAATTCTTACTTTTCCCTTCAGTAGGTGTTAAGCCCAGCTTCACCATTGTAGCAATCCCTATGCCTACTGGGATAGTCTTCAATGGAGCTGGCATACTGTCTTTTAACAGTAAGACACTTAAAGACATAACCTTTACTTTCATACTACTTAGCCACCCTTTACTTATCCAACTCACTAAGTTAACCAGCCTCACCTTAGGACCGGCAGCTGCAAGCCTTTAATTCCGACTAGCCCATCTTTCTTCTGTTTCCTCGGGTGGCACCCCATGATTATCAAAAGCTGGCTGTGCACGCACCTGACCTGTTCTTTCCAGCTCTGTGTGCTGTTAATTATACATTCGCTTACAAGTCAGTCACACGAATGGAAACGATTACGATGAAATGAACTTAAGACCCAGGAAAGGAGACAAAGGAATTGGTGCTTCGAAGCAAACATGGCCCACATCCTTAAAGAGATCAAGACCTAATGGGGGAGCCCATGTTTAGACCGAGGGTCATGTGCCTTTTGGTTCTCACTCCACATTAAATTCTGATCCTGATTAGTCAAAGCTACAGAGAGCTGAGGGGTGGAGCGGGGGTGGGGGGGCGATGCAAAAGACGATGGTGAACTCCAGATTGGAGCACCCCTAGTGGAAAGGCTGCTCTGCACTTAAGACACTCACACAAGTGTATGCCAACATGTTAAACACTCATTTAAGGACCTGTGGGTTTTATGCTTTGTGCTGACTTTTCCAATACCAGTCATGATTTGGCTACATATTGCAAGGTTTCTGAAGCCATGCTTTGTGTTAAAAGAAACCAGGCTTACAACACAGGTCACTTGCTAATAGGTTTGCCTCATCACCACAGGAAAACAAAAGCTAGTTAAGGCCAGCTCCACGGATCTCAGCCTCCCAGTTCAGGAGAAAGATTCTGCATCAAATCTTTTAGTTTATACTAGAAAAAATTCTTGGAGTGAAGTCAAAGCATTTCAACCTAGTTTGAGTCTTCCTGTGAGAATTAGTTGTTAGGTCTTAGGCCAGTCTCTCGGAGTTCTCCTGGGCCAAATATTTGTGCTGGGCTGGGTGAGTGGTTGACCCTGCCAAGATGACTTCCTCTTTGGTCTTGTGGTGGAGCTCTGCTATTGCTGTTTTCTTTCATGTCTCCCACGTCTATTGGCTTCTGAGGAAGCCTCCACGTCTGCTGACCAGTGATCAGAGCCCCCAGACCTCTGATAATATTGTCTGAATTAATACGGGCTTCCCTTGGCCAAACACCACCATAGTCCATAAACGTCTGATCTCAGTGACCTGCTCCCAGCCGCCAGTCCCTACCCCAACTCAATGATTAGATGGCTACAAGTTTCTTTTTTTGATCTGTAGTTTTTCAGTGTCTTAATATGTCTCTGCTTAAATTTGATGCTTGATGTAAAAGAAACTTTAAAAAGAGCAAATCAAGTTCAGCACTTGCTCTATGAGACTCATTCACTGAAATGTTGACAAGCACCGAGTGTGATGGTGAACACCTGTAATCTCAACACTGGGTGCGTGGAGACAACAGGACCACATGTTTAAGGCCAGCCTAGCTAGCTAGCTAGCAAGCTCCTGTCTCAAAGAAGAAGATACTTAGAAGATAATTAGAAGTGATCCCATTATTAAAGCAATGGGAGTTGAGGAGGGAGAAAAAGAAAAGAGAAAACTTAACCAAAAAACGTATTATTAAGATTATTTCTCCTTCCCCTCATTTACCTTCTGGATCTTGCATCAGGCAACAATGAGTTAAGTGCTCAGACCTTGAAAGAGATCGTCTAGATCTGTGTCTCCCATTCCTGGGCCCGTGGTCCTAGGTAAGTTACTTCTCTGGGCCCCAGTGTCTGTCTCAGTACAGTGGGGCTGATAATAGTTCTTATCTCACAGGGTTTCTGAATGACCAAATGGGATAAAGCAGTTTCTTAGCCATGGGTAAAACGCGGTTGCTCAGTAGCAGCAATTTCTCATGTTTCTATTGTTGAGGGGTGGACAGGAGAGGGGAAAAGAGGGAAGAGACATGAGCAATGACAGGGGGACAAGAGGGTCCTGACTGGCACTGTGTAGCTTCCCTCAGGTCAAGGCCTGAGAAGGAGCCACTGGAAAGGCTCTGGAGAAATAACTTTAAAAATCTCGGATATATACATGTACAGATGTATGTTCAGGAAACACACAAACACCTTCATGCACACACACATGCATGTGCACACATATGTATTATTTTTGCAGTCAGAAACTTAAAAAAATTCATTACTAATAAGTTTTATCTAAACAGAACCTCTCACTTTATTTCTTCCCTTTTTTGGATTATTTATCTATTTGCTTATTTTCGTGTACGTATTGAAGTGCTGGGCATTGAGTTCAGGGTCTCATACATGCTAAGTTCCCACCACCGAGTTACCCCTTCATCTCCAGTTTTCAATGACTATTTACAGCAGCCACCAGTAGGAGCCATTATATACTCAAAAGTATCTACGGGCTTTCACAAAATCAAATAGAACCAAGGAAAATAAACCAAAGACATATAAACAGGGGCAGGAGGTGGCTTTTGAATTTGCACTGGAGAGTACTTACAAGAAAAGTCAGCTCACCTTAGCTAGAAAGACCTGTAAATATCAGAGACCATCCACTGCATACTTCTGACTCACATTTGGAAAGCCTGACATTTAAGTGCGTCATCCCGGCAGAGGCAGAAACTGTCTGCTTCTATGGTCATTACCCCCAGTCTACCCAAGTCCACCTAGGCACTAAATAGCATATGAAGGTCAGACACATTTTTGCCAAATCCAGTGGGCAGGGAGACTAGATGGGAGCCCAGTTTATTCTCTCACATCTTTGGTCAAATGGCTAGGATACAGCGTGCTTGTTTGGCAGGAGAGGAGGCAGTAAAATGCTCTTTACAGGCCTGTTCTTCCTACCCTCGAGGCAGGCAATCTCAGTGCACTTGGTATTTGAAGCAATCATAATCATTAAAACAACAGCAGCAACAGGTATTAAGAAAGAAGATGAATGTGAGTCTGCTCACGGTATGTACCACACATTTGTCACATCCCTACTTTTTTAAGCTTCTCCTCCTCCAAGCTGTTAGCTGAGGAAGGGAAGTGGCGACTGAATTCACATCATTGATCCAACGGGAGGTGGGGTGGGTGGGTGGGTGGGGCAGTGGCCCCTAATGATCACATCTCTTGTTTGAGTTCCTGCTGCAAGCTAGAGGGACAGAGAGGGAAGAAAGGCCACCAAAAGTAAATAGGCTTTTCCTCTTCTGCAGTTCACTCTGAAGTTCAAGATACCTTTAAATCTAGTTGTACATTAGAACCATCTGTTATTCAACAATAGTGTTCCTGGATCCAATACAGGGCTCCCACGACAGACTAAAATACAGAAGACACCAACCGAAGCCCAACTTCAGAAAACCAATGAGTTTTATTTAAGTTATACTAACAGGAGTAGAAATGACTCAAAGGCAGCTGCATCACCAAGGCCCACCCCAGCATGGGTGGCAGCTCACCAAGAACTGGGAAATATGAAGCACACTTCACAGAGCCTGCAGGCATCTCAACAGATCGGAGAGTCTTCTAGTGCCTCTGGTCCAAGCCTCTTCCAGGCTGCTCAGCCCCTTTCTGCTTCTTCCAGACAGCTGGTCTGGTCTCAGAGTCTTCTTTGCAGCATGGCTTTGCTCCTTTGAGAGTGAGCCTCAGATTTTATTGTTTACTCTGGCAGAGAGGGGGCCAAGGGAATCTGGTTAGTTTCAGGGACTTCCTGAAGCTACCATTTTGAGTTGTTTACCTTCCTGCTTCAGGAGCTTCCCTGTAGCATGGAATGTTTCTATCTCTGAGGACACTGTTACAGGATACCTCCTGAGGAGGCCAGATGTGGCAACACCCACTTGTACTCGCAGTACTTTGGAGACTGAAGTAGGAGGATCCTGACTTCAAAGCAAGCCGGGGCTGCATAACAAGTCCATGTCTCAAAACCAAGCAAAGCATCTAAAGGGGTTCACCCAGGGGTTCTGTGTCTACACTAGATAAATGATATCTTTAAAGACGTTCCCATATGATTCTAATATGAAGATGCGTTTTTGAATCTTTCTTTGCTTGCTAAAGTAATTACCAAAAAATCAAATACATGTAATTAAAGCGAGTACATTATGCTTATGGGGGGAAAAAAGAGAAAGATCAGTTTAATTAATTCTAGGGACTTCTGTAAAGCACTACAAAGTGGTTGTGCTGGGTTTTGAGTTTAGGGGGTGGGGTGGGGTTGGAAGCCCTTTGAGTATGTACAGTAATGACATATTGGGACCAGCTGCGGGGAGACAGATCAACTTTACTTGGGTGATTCAACTGTATGTTTTGGGGGACACAGTGGAGGAATATGGGAGATAGGCAAGGTCATTGGCTGAAGGCTTAAGGCACTGAGATGCTTAATTAGCATAGGGAAGCATTTCAGGAATCTCAGGTGCTAGGGTTCTTATTGGGAGAAAGGAAGTTAGTTGAACCTGTAATCTAACTAAGGCCACATGACATTCTTTAGGTAGAGAGGCATGAGGGGTCAAGGTCAGAGAAGGGGAAACCCTGCTAGTAAGGGAGAAGGAAGGGAAGGAGGGAGGGCAGGGGAGGGGGATGGGAGGGGGAGGGAGAAGAGAGGTAGAGGAGTATGTGGGAGGAGGAGGAGGGGAGGGAAAGGGAGTTAGGGGAGGGGTGTGGGGGAGGAGAGAGAGGGGAAGGAAAGGGAGTTAGGGGAGGGGTATGGGGGAGGAGAGGGAGGAGAGAAGGGAGTTAGGGGAGGTGGCAGGAGAACCCTAGGTGAGAGGAGAAGCATGTGAATGCTTAGAGACCATGGCAGAGGATAAGGGAAGCTCTTACAGAGCACATAGGCAACATAGCTCGCCCCAAAGTGGACAACATGCCATTTTGTGCCTAGTTTCTGGAACATACATTTAAAAATTCATGTTTGTGGAAAAAAATTATGAATCTCCTTGAACCAAAGAATAACTGAGGCAATGAGCAACTTCTCCCAGAGGAGTCTTCGTTATGTCTCCACAGTGAGCAAGCAAAGAGCACTAAGTTTCATAAGAAACCAGTGCTGTAGAGGACCAGAACTAGAAAGCAAGGTTTCATCAGTATGACTCTCTTGGTACTCTACAGCAACAGAAAGCACAGGGGGCCAGGGCATTTCAGGCACTGGAAACACAGCTATGCTACCCAGGGAAGTAGGTCTCAGAGTGAACTTAAAGGTTAGCACAGTGCTAGATCAATACAATTGTTTGGAAATAAACCCTACAAGTCATTCAAGACCCATTCCTGAGAAATTACCTACAATGTTCTTTGTTCATTTTGCCTTCGTTTTGAAGTTACGTGATGGGCATCAAAAAACTAGAAGAATTCACAGCATTTTTTAATGTGTTAGGGAAAACATATAACCATTGTGATGCTCTAATGTAACCTTTAAAAAAGCTTTATTGCCTTTGGATAATGCGTTTTGGTCATATTCACCAACCTCCTTCCCTTAACTCAGATAGGCTGACAGCTAGGTTCTCAGTCCAGGGCAGTGAATGTGTAGATGCCCAGTGCAATCCACTCCTAGCAGGTGAAGTGAGGTGAGTTCAAGGTAGTATTTCTTGACACTTGAGATTTATTTTGTCATTAATGCTGAAACGTCCAGCGAGGGCTCCTCTCTCTCAAACCATCAGAGCTGTTGGTTATGAACAAGGGCCGTGTGCCACTATTGCTCCCTTAGGGTTGCAGTGCCGCACAGGTTTTGTTGTGATTCATAGGTGTTGTAGCTGGGTAGTACGGTTAATTTTGGAAGTTGGTGTGATGCTTTCTGGTACCATGAAAGCTAGTCCTCAGGCAGGATGCAGCTTGGATCCTCCAGGGCCTGTGTCCGAGGTGCATGGTGTCTTCATGAATAGGGCCTTATCTCCCACCTCTGGGAGAAAACCAAGGGCAATGACATCACTGAAGGATTGGCTCCAACAATAATCCTTCTTGTCACAACTATACAGTTGACAGGGATAATGTGAAAATCAAATTCTGACTATAAGATCTTGAGTGTCTCCAGAGAGTGCTATGAATTACACTCAAGATTTTTTTGTTTGTTTGTTTTTTGGGCCTGGAGAAGTGATTCCCAAATGTAAATGTATACAAGAGACATCATGAAAAAGTTCCCAGCAGTCCACAGGGAAACGAGAAAGGCAAAGACAGTGATGTGGTTCTTCCCGAGAAGTTGCTCCATTTGGAAGATGGTCTTTTGGTCTAAGGGACTGTTCTCCCTCTTGTTTTATGTTAATGTGGCTTCTATCTTATGCAGAAGCAGAAAGAGTAGAGTGTGCAGTAACAAGTATCGCTAATTTTCAACTCTTTCTTTAGCTAACTAGACACCTTCTGCATGCCAAATCCTCATTTTACAAGTAATACTATAAAATCCATAAGACTTGGAACCACTGATATAAAATTCCTGATGGTACAAATAATCTTTTGGAAACATTAAATTCTGGAAAAAGATTAAAGAAAAAAATTCATTTTCCAGTGCATAGAAGAGAACAAAGATGCCTCCCACATGCATGCTCAGTGACTACATAACACTGCCGGTGAACTTTGTGACAACTTTGTCTAGAGGTACACTCTATACTGCATCTCCTCTCTTTGATCTTGATTGACAGGTCCTTGAACCAATGATGTGTAGCAGATGTAGTAACCCAAAGCTTCCAGGACAAGGTCACAAAAGGCCATACAACCTCCACTTTCTTGAGTAAGATATGTGCCCTTGGGAGTTTACATGCATTTCGAGTCTGAGTAGCCTGAGGTTGTCACATAGATGTTAGCAGTAGGTGTTCTCCTGGAAAGTGTCACCCACAGCCTTGTGGAGGGCTATGGGGTTGACAGCCCCAGCAGACAGGGCTGCCTTATTTCAAAACTTACAATTTCAGCTGATGAAAACAGCTGATTTTAAAAATTTTCCTATCTCTTACATTTTAATTCTCTAGCCATCTGAAAGACATTTTAAACTATTTTTTTCTGCAGTTCTACTCCCTCAGACTAGTGCTGAGCACATCCCATTAGAAAACAAGTTGTGATTGGGGAAATGCTTGAGCATCGGTCTACTGGGTGGAATCATTAAACAGTGGTAAAGGTCACTAGTGTCTAAACATTCACTATTGTATACCGTGTCCAATTTACTTTGTAATTAAACCTGTGTATATAGTTCTACTTTAAAAGACACATCCCTTATTTACCTAATAAATTGTCAACATAGGGTCTGGAGAGGCAGCCAGAGCCAGCCTCCAACTCCTGATTCCCCTGCCTCTGCCACCCAGTTCTGGGATTAGAGGTGTGTGCAATCATGCCTGACTCTAAATTTTTTGTGAAGCAAATCAGACTTAATCTGGGCCATTTGGCAACACAAACTTTATATCTTATGTTTCAGGCTCTTTCCTTCTGTGGTTGGAAAATTCTGGTCTTCAGAAGGCATCAAACGCTCACTCATCCATTGCACCCTTAAGAGCAAAACTGAAACCCGGTGACTTAAAAATGAGGCCAGTATCACTGGGGATGAGATGCTCTTTTGGATCAGCCAATTTCCGTAGAATTCGTTCTTCTATGTCTTTCACTGAAGTTCCTGACTTTCTTTCCCCACCCTAAGAACTGCAAGGGCTCTAAGAGAGGTTCCTTAAAAGTTAACTTAGCCTCATTGATTAGTAGATGGTGGCAGAAGCTACTTGACTTTTGATACTGAAACAAATGCCTTTAATGCATGTTACAATAACAGTAACCAGGGAACCAGCATTTTGTGGCCTGGCTGAAAAGGAATGAAAAAGGCACCTTATGTCTCTCCCCCAGCCCCTGAGTTATATCAGATGACCAAGAAGACTTCAACTCATCAATGCTAGATGATTCTAACTAGTAAAAAAGAGTGAATTGGGCCATAAGAGGAATCTTCAAACTATGTGTAGGGAAAGCTCATGAGCTAAAACAGGTGTTTTACATTTTATACCTTAATATTATTACTTTTTATAATGCTATATTAGCATTGTATTATTTGATAATTTCATACAGTGTATTTGATAATATCAATTCCAACTCTCCCTCTTCATTTCACTTCACCTCCTTATCCCTCCCTCATTTTCATATCCTCTTTCCTATAAAATAAATAACCTATCAAGTCCAATTTGTCTGCCCTAATACTTCCAGGTATGAAGACATCAGTTGGATCATAGTCAACCTACCAAGGACCACACCCTTAAAGAAAACCAACTCTCCTGTTCTGAAAGCCATTTACTGTCCATAGCTTCTCCATTATGGAAGAGGACTCATGAAGTCTACTATGCATTAGAATGTTGACTGGCTCAACTTGTAAGTCTTGTCCAGGCAGCCAGAGGCACCACAGCTCATGAATAAAGTGGTCCTGTCATGTCTGAAGGACACTGCTTCGCTCAGGCTCTCTGATGTCTAGCTTTTACAATCTCCCCCAGCCTTTGTGAGGATATGTTATAGATGTCCCATTTGTAAGACACTGACACTAGTTCTCTGGACTTCTCAGATGAGATCCAAGAAGTGTGACAATGTATGGGTGTAGAGGTACAAAGTTAGGGGGCAAACTCAGGGGATTTCATTTTCTTTTTGAGACAGGAGTTTTGCTATGTAGCCTTGATTAGTCTAGAACTTTCCATATAGACAAGATTGGCCTTAAACTCACAGAGGCCTGCCAACTTCTGTCTCTCAAGTTCTAGGAATAAAGGTATGTATTACTAATCACGATGCCTGGAATATGTTACACCTAAAGAAAGTATTATACTAAAGAAAAAATATGTCGGAAATGACAGGTGGTTTTAAAGTATCTATTGAACTATCTGTTTCTTCAGGGAAGGTTCCTTAATTCCCTGGTCTGCAGCAACCTCTGTGCCTGAGCCACAGCAAGAAGGACACAATGTACCTCTCTGTCATTCACTCCATTAGAGCCATACATATCCTATTTGAGGAGAGCAAACATTCTATGGAACTGCCCTGCTCTTGCATGATTACCCCTCTTCTCCCAGCATACATGCCAGAGGCCAGGAGGTTTCATAAGATGGGGCCAAGATAATATCTAGGTGTGACATCAACATTTTGTGGACAAAGGTTTGTTTGATGTTACTGATGTTGTTTGTTTTTAAGCAATACCTTTTTTTTTCCAGATTAATTTCTTATGGTGTCACCCAGGTCTGCACCCTACATCCATGACTCTCTTTTGGAAAATTACTTCTTCCCAACTGACCCTGCTGTTTCTCCACTAACCAATACCACTGTTCTACTGGAATGTTTTCTTTTTCTTTTTATTGTTTGAGAATTTTATGTGTGCGCATGACGTGTTTTGGTCATCAGCGTGGTTTTCATATCACGTCAAATGATGTTACTACCAGCATGCTGATTTGCCTTTCTCAATCCCTTCAAATTTGACATGCTGTTGTATCTAGGACTGGTTTCCATGAAGCATCAGCTTTGTCTGGTAGCTTTCTTAAATGCTTCCTGGAACCTATTATGAACTTTATTATCATCATTAGTATTTGGTTGACACAGGATTTACCCACACCTTTGCTAATCTGACAGTGGCTTGGTGTAGAGGGTGCAATCCTGTGGTGCTAATGGGGAATATATTGGTTTTATTCTATCTTATCTGATTCAGCTGTTCTCTCAGCTTCAGAAACAAAATCCCAGCTGACAACCTTAAGATAAAACGTGCCTTTGTAAACTTTTCCAATACCCTTGACTCCTGGGTTTTCACCTTGCCCTCCATAATGGATATGAATATGACACCATTTTCAGATGCTAAGTCGGTGTGCTAGTCATTCACACAGATCTGAGTCAGCCTTGTCACATAAGTAAACTAGAAGACATCTGTTTTATCCCCATGGTGATTCTGGGAATTGGGATGCTTTGAAACAGCTCACCATCCTAGCTGGCATTCCCCAACGGCTAACCATCCAACACCTTGGGGGACTTTATCTCCGGTACACATTCAGAGCTTTCTTCCACTCTCTTCATGCCTTTATTGTGCTATGTTTTCTTTCATTCTTTGAGAAATGCCTGGAAGAGAAGCCTTGCTGGGTCAGCAGTACGTTATAAGCAGTTCATTAGTAAAGAGTGAAAAGTGAGGGGAGGCCTGCAGGTACTTACACATACTAGCACCAGGTGAACTCACCAGAATCAGCACTAATTCCCAAAGGATAATAAAGCAGTGGGGTTTAGATGGCAGACTTAGAGAGCAGGGCAGGAGCGGACAGGAGGACTTCTCATCAACCTCAAGTCCATTACTGGAGCTTTGCTGGACCATTAGTGTAGAATTGCTAACCGCCCTATGGCACATTACAGTAAAGGGAATTCGTTTTATGTCCCAGGAGAAACGTGAATGTACCTTTGCTCTCTGAACTTTGTGATGTGCAGTGCACATCAGAATGTCATTCAGGAGCTAGAGGGGTAGAACTGACCAAGAGAGGAAGACCTCAGATCATTGCACAGGAGAAACAAGTGGGGTGAGAGAAGCCAAAGGAAAGAGCTCTGTGTTGAATTCACTCGCTGCCTCCTTCAACAGCCTTTCAGATGGGACTCCCGAGCACCTGGTCCATGAGCACCTGGTCCATGAGCACCTGGTCCATGAGCACCTGGTCCATGAGTACCTGGTCCATGAGCACCTGGTCCATGAGCACCTGGTCCATGAGCACCTGGTCCATGAGCACCTGGTCCATGAGCACCTGGTCTATGAGCACCTGGTCAATGAGCACCTGGTCAATGAGCACCTGGTCCACAGTCGCCACTGCTCTTCAGCTCTCCGTCCTGTTTGACCCAATGACAGTTCCCATTTAATTACCCTTAAATGGACCTGACGGTTTCTAAAGTTTTGTGGGAATACTCTTTCTTTCGGCCTGCTTTTGTTTGTGGACAGAATGGGAGAGAAGCTCCTTGTATCCCTGTCTGGCCTACATGTAAGATGGGGACAGGTGACGAGGGCGGGGCTTGGGCAGTTCCCAGAGTTGTGCTGTCAGGGGCTGAGTCAATTCAAGCTCAGACTGTCAAATTAGACCATAAAAGGTCAAGTCCTGAAGACCAGAGGGGCAGATGGCTCACTAGATGGGCTTTCTTATACATTTAGGAAACTTGGAACCACTGTCATATCATAAGCATGCTTTATAGGGGATGGGTCTTCTTTACAAGGAGAAAATCAGTGAGAGAGTACCTAATCCACTTAGACCATGAGGGTCTGGCTGCCCCATGGGACTCCACCATGGATCTTCCCCGACATGGAACTCATTTCTATGACCCACATACCGAGTTCTTGCTTTCTCTGTGGGACTAAGTGTCTCCTCCACATTGGCATCATAAAAAGAAAGCTTAAATGTAACATAGCTGACAGAGACTTAGGAGCTGGGTATAGTAACACAGGCTTCTAATTCCAGCTACTCTAGAGGCTGAGGCAGAGTACTGCAAGTTAAAGTCCATCTTGGGCTACATAGCAAGTTTGAGAACAGCTGAGTAGTTTAGCAAACGTCTGGCTCAAACTAAAATTAAGAGCCATGGACAGGAGGAAGGCTGGGGGCAGGGTATAGTTTAGTGGTAGGATGCTTGTCAGCATATGCGAAGTTCTGGATTCAATCATCAGAAGCACACAACAGGCAAAAAAGAACAAGACGATGCTGGTTCCTGGATCCGTAGGTTCTTCACCATTACCCGTGTGTTCTTATTCAGCATTGGACTTAATCATGAGACTTCAGGCAAACTGTCTTCTCTGGTCTTGTTATTTTAAAACAATTATAACAGCATCTTAATCATAGTGTTCTTGGTCACTTCAATGAGGTGTCTCCTATAAGTCTCAGGCATTAAAATACTTAATCCCTAGTGGGTGGAACTGCTTAGGAAGGACTGAAGGTATGGCTTTATCAGAGAAAGTGTGTACTTGGGGCAGGCTTGAGGTGTCAGAAGCATATGCCTTTCCCATTGTGCTGTTTCCTGCTTGCTGTTTGAGATATGAGCTCTCAGCTGGTATTCTAATCACAGTCTCTAGCCTTGGAATCATAAGCCCCAAATAAATTCTTCCTTCTATAAGTTGCTTTGGTGATGGTGTTTTATCACAGGGATAGAAAGTAACTAATATAGGGTTCTTATGAGCGAAAATGAGTTATATTTGTAGACCCGTATCTCTTGATCAGTAAAACTTAGCATTTGTTGCTATTGTTAGCCTGGATCTCCCCATTTGTTAGGATAAGCCAGTGCTGCCCAACTCCAACTCTTACGAAAGCGTTAAATACCCATATGCAACTCAGAGAATCCTGGCAGCTACGTGGCTCAGCCCACCTACATACAGGTCAGTCACACCCAAGACCATCAAAATACAGAGCCAAGGAAAATACAGAAATAGAAAGGACATGTGAAACGGGCAAACTATTCAGTTTGTAGATAAAATGAAAGCTAAAATCTTGTGCTGATGGTTTTATGTCAACTTGACACAAGCTAATGTCATCTGAGAGGAGAGACTCTCAATTAAGAAAATGCCCCCATAAGATTGGGTTATTGGTAAGTAAATCTGTAGGATTTTTAAAATTTTTTATTAAATTAGTGATTGATAGTGAAGGCCCAGCCCATTGTGGGTAGTGCCATCCCTGAGATGGTAGACCTGGGTTTTATAAGAAGGGAGGCTGAGCAAGCCACATTGAGCAAGCCACATAGCACCCCTTTACTTTTTTCAAAGCCTACTTTTAATCATGGTTCTTAAATGCTTTAACCTCCCCTCCAGACCATCACCTACCAGAGATATTGAAAAAGAAAGAATATGGGGGAAGTGGATCTGTTTAGAAATGGTTTTTGGAGCAGATCCCATCTGGATTGTCGGGAATTCAGCAGTTCAGTTCATAGGTCAGCAGCGGCAGATAGGTCCACTTGGGAACACTGCACGACGATACCAGCAGGTCCACTTGGGAACACTGCACGATGACACCAGCAGTGCAGCTCAGTAGTGTCAGGCTAGAACAGTGGTGGCACCACCTAGCAGGAATAGCCAGGCCTCAGCTGCATCAGCAGAGTCAGCAGGAGGGATTCAGACCAGCAGGGACACCAGGAGAGGTTCTCTGCTGTGCGTCTCTCAGAAAAGTGAAGGCCAGTGGAGACAGGAAACCAAGAAGTGTTGCAGAGCTAGCCATGCAAGCGAGCTCCTCTCCGTCTGTTGAGTCTTATTTATGCTTCCTCCGAACATCACGTGCATATTGTAGTCTTTCCTCCCTTGAACAGCAGCCCTGGCATTTACCACTCTTGGGTAGAGTGTAGTCTTGAGAGCATTTGAAACAAGGCAATTTCCCAATGAGTTTATAAAAAGTATCAAGGGGTTGGGGTAAAATGACCCTTCATACACCTAGACAAGTCACTTAAAGGGAACATGACACTTTGAAAAACCATTCTCCTGTGACTTGAGTACTTAAGGACTTTAGGGGAGAAAACACTTTCACTTTGACTTGGTACTGAGATGCCCCCATGTCTGATGAAAAGAGGTCACACATGGGAGATACACAGTACGTCCCTGAATCTTCCTTGTTAGATGGGCCAGGAAGCACCTGTTAGACATAGTTGTGGGCTCCTGTTTTCTGAGATAGGTAGATAGTGCCTGAGGGAAGACACACCCTAAACATAGCAAGCATTGGTCCTTGGGATAGAAATTCTAAAAACAATAAGAGTTAGTATGTTAATCTCCACAAGGAATCCAGTTGGAGTTGGAAGAATGATTAAACTGAATTATAATTTGTAGATGAATTTTTGAACTGCTGCCATCTGCACAATCTTTCTTCCAGTCGACGAACATAATGCTTTTCTATTTTTGATCACATGAAAGGGGAAAAAAGAGACTAATAAACACCAGCACCCTTTTTCTCTGCTTCTTCACCTGCTCAGATGTGAGAAACCAGCCTTGTACTTCTCGAGGAAGCCTTGGTCTCTGTCACTGAAGTCAATTACTTGTGACATCACTCATAACAATTAGAATAATAATAGCATGTGATGATTTGAATAGGAAGGGCCCCCATAGACTCATGTGTTTGAATGCTTGGTCCATAGGGAGTGTCACTATTAGGAGGTGCGGCTATGTTGGAGTAGGTGTGGCCTTGTTGGAGGAAGCGTGTCATTGTGGGGGCGGGCCTTAGGTCTCCTATTCTCAACTCATGCACAGTATAACACACAGTCTCCTTTTGCTACCTGTAGATCCAGATGTAGAACTCTCAGCTCCTTCTCCAGTCCAATGCTTGCCTGCACGCTGCCATGCTTCTCACCGTGATAATAATGGACTAAACCTCTGAAATAGTAAGCCAGTCCCACCGAGATGTTTTCCTTTATAAGAGTGGTGGTGGTCATGGTGTCTCTGCACAGTAATAAAACCCTAAGACTCAGCTTTAGAAACATTTACTAAGCACTCAAAGGGACAATTTATTCCACAGCTCAAGCCTGAACACTGCTTCAATTGCAAGGACATCATTATCTGACAGTGTCCTCTCCCATCACCATGGCAATACGATTTCTTTTTTTGTATCTTTGGTATTACAGTAATCTCATTAACCTGCTGGCTTGGAAGACTCATTGCTCTGAAGACATGACACATAGGCTGCGTCTAATAAAACCGAGAAAGAGGTTGAATTTCAAGTCGGAGAACTTGTGATAAGAGCCCAACACTTTCTTGTTTCTGTTATGGATTTTGTATGGTTATTAAAATGCTGCTAACCAGGGCAGAAGGAATGGCTTAGCTGTTAAGAGCTCTTGATGCTCTTCTAGAGGACTCTGAGTCCAGTTCCCAGCATCCACACTGGGTGGCTCACAATAGCTTGTAAGTCTGACTTCAGGGGAGCCGAAGCTCCTACCTGTGCTCAAGAGGTACACACACACACAAAATAAAATAAATCCTAGAATGCCACTGGTTTCTTATAGTTTTTAGACTGATGATATTTGAATAATTTGTTGAAGTCTTGAACAAGAACAAACTATCAATTTTAGAATTCCATAAAACTTTTAGGATAGGAATTCTACAAAACTTTTAGAGTTAGCATGCTATTCTTAATAAGGAATCCAGCTGGAGTTGTCATAATGATTAAATGGAATTATAATCTGTGGAGAAATTTTTGGACTGCTGCCACCTGCCCAATCTTTCTTCCAGTCCACGGACATAATGCTTTTCTATTTATTTATGACCTCAATTTCAGTAACCATTTCAGTTCTCTGAATGTAAGTTTTTCATTTGTCAGTCCCCCCCACAATGACTCTATTGTTTTCGATGCTATTATGAAAAAGAATTATTTCTTAATTTTAATTCACTTTGGGTGGTTAAAATAATGGCCATACAATTGATTTTTGATTCTGTACTGATTAGATAATATTTTTCCAAAGACATATGGAAGGTCTCATGGTAGTCACGATGAGATAAGGTATTGTCCTAGGAGAATATCACTGTTGTCATGACACAAGGATGAAGGAGATCGTATGGGGACAGAGGCAGGGATTGGACAAACCAAGAACCTGAAAAATGTCAATAAACATTAGAAGCTAGTAGAGGCCAAGAGACAGTCTCCAGAGGACTCCAAGAGATGTTAGACTTCTCTCTCTCTCTCTCTCTCTGTCTCTCTCTCTCTCTCTCTCTCTCTCTCTCTCTCTCTCTCTCTCACACACACACACACACACACACACACACACACACAGTTAAAGAAAAACAGTTTCCATCGATTTAATCACCCATTGGGTGGGGCTTTGTTACAAGAGTCTCAGGAAACCAGGATGCTGCTAAACTTGCTCATTGGTTTTAATACTTTTATAGTGGAGTCCTGAAGGTATGTTATAAATGAGCTCATGTCATATCTCATCTTCCATGTGTCTGCCCTGGGCAATCCTGTCCCACGGTGAAACTGCTACATAATTACATGCATGTTAACACTGCAACAAAGTCAGTTTTATGAAATACGGTGTGACCTGGAACAGACTTGGTTGTTCCCATCTGGAAAAACCACTAAAACAAGAAAGTAGCAAATGACCCAGGCTGCTCATGTTCTCCTATTTATATTCTAGATGTGATTATCAGCACAGAATGATAGGGAAGCACTAGATAATAAATATGAATACAAATTTTTTCCTTTGTAGAAGATGAATGATTTTTTTTTAGCTACTCCAATTCATGGTATAATTTCATTATTAGAAATGGTAACTGAAACAAATATACACCAAAGTACTTTATAACAAGATTTAAGACAGACTTATTTCCTTCTCCTTCTCTGAAAACATATGTATGAGTAACATAAGTAAGTATACAAGTTACATTTAGGAACACACACACACACAATTATTGGAAAAGAGGCCATAAATTTGAGTAGTCTTGTTTTATTTTTTTGTTTGCTTGTTTTGTTTTTGTTTTGCTGTCTTTTTTTATGTAGCTCTGGGGTATCCTGGAACTCACTCTGTAGATTAAGCTGGCCTGGAACTCAGTGATTCCCCTGCCTCTCCATCTTGGCATCACTACCATGCAGCTGGAGGCCATGCATTTGAAAGAGAGCAAGGGGGGGGTATATGGCAGGATTTAGAGGAGGAAATTGAATCTGATATGTGCTCCACCCTCCCAGCCCCACCCTCCCCAATCCCTCCTCACTCCCCACCCCCAGCATAGCATTCTCACCACCACTGCCAGAAGGACCCTTCTCTCAGTTCTGTGCTAGAAGTCCACACCCCCTGTCCCCCAGCATCTCCTTCCTTTACACTCTTCTGTCTTTATCTGCAGGCACCTGAGGCTTTCCCAACTTCCAATCCCCTTATCTGATGACTCTCCCCCCTCTTTCCTGAAAAACCTTGACTAATGGTCCATCCTAGCCCTCAAGGTCCTCTGCTCTCTTGCTTTCAACATGCCATCCAATCCTGTGGGGTCAGTTTTACCTCTGTTCTGATTGACTTCTCCCCGATACCCATCTGTAGTGGTTTGAATAGGTATGGCCCCCATAGACTCATGGTTTGAATGCTTGGCTCACAGGGAGCGGTACAGTTAGGACATGTGGCCTTACTGGAGGACGTGTGTCACTATGGGGGTGGGCTTTGAGGTCCTGTGCTCAAGCTCCACCCAGTGTGGAAGAGAACTCCTGCTCGCAGTCTGTAGAGGCCAGTCTCCAGCTGCCTGCTGCCTATGGATAAAGATGTGGAACTCTTGGCTCCTCCAGCACCATGTCTGCCTGGATGCTGCCATGCTTCCTGCCATGATGACAGACTGAGCCTCTGAAACTCTAAGCCAGCCCCAACTAAATGTCATCCTTTATAAAAGTTGCCTTGTCTATGGTGTTTTTTTCTACAGCAGTAGAAACCCAAATGAAGACACTGTCTTTAGGGTTGGTTCTTTAGGCAGCCTTGGTACTGGCTTCCAAATGCATTCCTGGATGGTTTCTCTTAAACATCTTGATTGACATCTCACATATAATGGACATTTACTGGCCACCACTTATTTGTTAGGATCTGTTATATGTTAAGGGTCACCCGTAGAAAGATAGTGTTAGATATTATCAGTTCTTGCCCATATTTTCCTGTGCACAAGTTCCCCTCCTCTTACTACCTCAACTGAGTTGTGGTGTGAGAGGAGAGGAACATGAAAGTCCTGCCCCTAGCTGAGGAACTGTCAGTCACTGATCGATTCCAGGAGGCAGAGTATGCTGTGGAGTCTGGGGCCACCATGCATTTGTGCCTTTTCTCTGTCTGGTGTCTCCAGCCTCATTTCTACATTCCAGATTCTACCCAGAATTCTAAGCCAAGTTCAAATACTGTGCCTCCCTGAGGCCCTTCTTTAACCCATTCCTGCCTCAGATAGAATAAATCTGTCCTGGTTCCTGTAACTTGTGCTCAGAGTCTGTGTCTGGTTGGTCGTTGTATGTCACGTGATAGACTATAAAGCCTTGCACAGATTTATTCAGAACGTGGTGAATAGATGGACTGACCCTTGCAGGTATCCTTTCTGTGTGAGCGATGTTGTACTAACAGTCATTGTTAACTGAACTTC
Organism: Micromys minutus; assembly: GCF_963924665.1. Lineage (NCBI taxonomy): Eukaryota > Metazoa > Chordata > Mammalia > Rodentia > Muridae > Micromys > Micromys minutus. The sequence goes on from NC_137980.1 coordinate 17,639,736, forward strand.
CATCCGTATTACAACTTTTTCTTTTTAGATCTTAATATTAGTTCTTTGAGAATTTTGTACCATGAGTTGGATTTTGACTGTATCCATCCCTCTTCTCACTCCTCCCAAACCCTTCCCCTCCCAACTCCTCTTCTTCTTTTCTTTTAACTCACTAAGTTCCCATTGTGTTGATGATGTATTTATGGATAAGTGTTCTTCAACTGAAGCATGGTAGAGCTAACAGTGGCCACACTCTGAAAGCCAAAGGATACCCTGTCTTCCGGAAGCCATTAATTACTGACAGGTCCTCAGCTGGGGCAGGACTTCATGTCTGTCTCCTCTCATACCACAACTAAGCAGGAAAGAAACAGAATAAAATGGAATCAAGGCACTGTGTGACAGCACCCGCTTCTCACCTGTATGATCTACCTCCCAGTGGGCATGTGTGTTTATGTGAAGTTGACTCCCACAGCAAGAGTTGGTTTGGTCCCAGTAATTATCCTGATCCATACAGTTTTCACACAGCTAGTCTGACACAATTGTGCCTTTCATATTTCTGGCCTAACTATGTTCTTCCAAGAAAACAAAATCACTCAGAGGAAATGCATTAAATTTCACGGGGCTGGATAGGCAGAGCAACATCTGAAGGAGTCCCACTGTAACTGCATCACCATGACACTTGGAGCAAACAGAGAGGAAACTGCTGGGCTGTATTATGCAGCTTAAAGCTACTCCTATACTAGCCTGTATAACAACTAGTCATGGCTAGGATATGACAAAATATAAATCCTTTCCCTCTGCCTACCAGGAATATAAGAACACAAATGGCAAGTGATCTGTGGGGAAAAGAGTCTCCATCACAGGGAGGGGGTCCAGAAGATAAAAGAACAGCCACAGACAGGGACCATGTCCCAATGAATAAAGAAGCTAAGATGTCGAAGCCTTAAGTCTACTTTGCATCAATTCCAAACTCTTAAATCATTTGTTTCCCGACCATAGGAAAAAAATTAAGCTGCTCATGTAAGGTTTTTAACCGAGGCACAGTCATTAGTCTTATCTGAGGATAGAGAAACAGATCTACAGTAATGGACCAAAAAGTGAAATTGCCGGCATCCTTCGCCCACTTGGCCACGTGTCTGGTGTTGATCTTCACGAATCTCAGATGTGTGTCCTGAGGTCCTGGATGGAGAGCTGAGCTCACATTCACTAGCTGTTTGCTTTGCAGAGCATCAAAGGATGACCCAGGCACAGTTCCCACGGCAGCACTGGTGGAGAAGGGACACGGCGGAGCACGAAGCACAGAGGCTGTGCTGAGTAGCCTGGGTGCGGTCTTACTTATGTGTCTGTTTTGTATTAATATTTCTGGAAACAAAAACTTACCATATTAGTTACTGCTGGGCGGCAATTCGGACCTCTTTCACTAAGCTATACCCCACCCTAAGAGGTTCTTATTTGTTTATGGTTTTGTTCATTTTTTATTTTTTGCTTTTACTTTTTTTTGAGACATTTAGAAAGTATATAAATCACCATTGATTTCCATAATTCTAGCAAAAGAGCTTTGGCTCTAATAGCTTAATTTATCCCCTCCCCCCCAAAAAAAACCCTCAAAACATCATTTAGCAAAAATTTCTACCAGCAAGTGACATTTTGATTTTCTGGTTCCACATAAACTAATAATAATTAACCACAGAATATTTGAGGTCTTATGTTAGCCTCCACTGGCTTTTAAGAAACATATTTCATCTGCAACCAAATCCTTCCCTCAGATGCTGCCCAGGGAGAGGAACCATGGTCACCAATCTGGCATACTCATGAGAGGTCAGAATGCCAAAACCAGGGCCCTGAATTATCCTGAAATTGCTTAGGGGATGTCGTAAGAGGAGCTGTCACTAAGTGTTGAGCTCATCTGGACGCTGAATTCTGGGAAGCTTCTGGCAACAGGCTCAGAAAGAGAGAAAGTAGCTCTCCCCCATCCTCATCTGTGAAGGGAATGATCATCAGTTCCAGCATCCTCTTGAACACAGGAAACAAATGACTGTAATGACTCTAGGTAAGACTAATCTGTCTGCTGTCTGTCTGTCTCTCTGTGTGTCTCTCCCCCCAGTGTGTGAGTGTGTGCATATTATGTTTTATTCCTGTGATGAGTTAAAATTTTCCATTCGTAATTGCTTCTATGGAATGGGCTCACATGGGCTCTAGTAGCAATCTATATTCTCACCCTATTCTTTCATTTGTTTTGTTGGTTTGGTTTTTGTTCTTGAGACAGTCTGTGTTGCCCAGGCTGCCTTTGAACCCCATTCTCTGGTCTCAGCTTCTCAAATGCCCAGAGTAAGCTTTGGACACATAGTAGACCATGCCCACCGGAGGATGGACCTGCTGTAGAATGGTGCACAGTGGAATGGAGGACATCCTGGTAGACCTACTGTGGGATAGAGGGCATCCCTGGTAGACCTACTGTGGAATAGAGGGCATCCCCGGTAGACCTACTGTGGGATAGAGGGCATCCCCAGTGGTGTGCAGCCATATCACTGTCCTTCCTAAACCCTTTGTATCAGTTACACATCGCCAGATGTTTTAAGAATGTGGCCTGAAGCTCTGTCTCCTTTCTGTCCTATCAGGTTGTTGGATGGAGGAGCACTTCGAAGGTTACTTTGGAAACATTTCTCTTCAGGAGAATGCAGAGGGCTGGAGGACATAAAACCCAGGACCATATTGGTGATAGATTGTTTAATCTTATTTTCTTGTTTGGCAACAATGGATCCAAATAAGATTTTGCTAGTATAGGCGTACAGGCTGTACTTCATGAGCTAATAATTCTAAATTCAATTAAGACCGAGGTGACAGCCAGGAGGCTAAACAGAGCCCGCGGGCACATTCACAGCACAGATAAAAACCCGTCAAAGAGACTTAAGTAGACATGGAGGACAAAGAGACCAGCGCCCAGGGGATACAGCTGTGGATCCCCAAATACAACAAATACTTTAAGGGTATACAGCTCAACAATCAAATTTCAGAGCACACTGAAGGTGCCAAATAATCAAAAAATTGGAATAAGCTTGAAAGAGAGGAACAATTGGCATCATTCTTTATCACCGGCTTATACACACCAGTCTACACAGCAACAATGGATTCTACATGTTCTGCCAGCAACAACACACAGTCAGCCATTGTTAACAATTATATATAGATTTTTCTCTTTTAAGATTCCCAGTCAGATCTACTCCTGACATATAGATATCGAAACTGAGGAATAAAGTTATTTAACTTACTTACCAATCATCCCACATCAGTAGATTTTTTTCCTATGTCTATCTGACTTCTTAAGCCTTTCATCTAATTTACTCCTTACACCACTGCCAGAGTCGCTTCCCCAAATTCTCATCCAACAGTCTATTCTTGCTTGCTTCAGGATAAAAACAAATCCTTTTCCTTCTTTGTTTTTAAAAATTTACTTTATTCATATGAGTACACAGTCCCTGTCTTCAGACACACCAGAATAGGGCATCGGATCCCATTACAGATGGTTGTGAGCCACCATGTGGTTGCTGGGAATTGAACTCAGGACCTCTGGAAGGACAGCCAGTGCTCTTAACCACTGAGCCATCTCTCCAGCCCCTCTAGGCCTCCCAACTGTCTGTTAACCCCAGCCCCAGGGAATCTGACAGCCCTTTCCTGACTCTTCAGACACTGCATTAACTGCATTCACATTTACATACACATTGTATGCTTTCAACATTCAATTTTCTTTATTTTTGTCAGTCATACATGTATACAGTGTGGAATAGTTATATTACCCCTCATTGTCTTCTTTTACCACCCCTTTCTTTCCCCACAAACCCAGTTTTTCTCCCAATTAGACTCCCTCTGGTAATTCCCTCCTTCAGCAATCATTAGCAGTCAACAGTGCCTTAAGGAAGGGTGAACTCTCTCAGGCACTTTCCCCATCTGTGATGGAAGGATGTGCAGGTATCCATAGCTGCTGTGTATTCGTGATGGCTGTGGCTATGCTGTGTCCGAGTGCTAGCATCCCACGCCATTCTTCCCCATTGTACAGTTCTTTAATTCAGTCCCTCTTCTACGATGTTCCCTGATCCTTGGGAGAAGGGCATTTCTGTTTTCTTCAACAACACTTACTTCCTATTGTTCAGTAGCCTGGTTCTTTCCCAATTAGGCTTTGTAAAATCCGTGCCCTCAAATTTACCACTGAACTTAACAATTAGGGATTCTAGTTGCAGTTTGTCTTGACAAAGTCAAGGAACCAGGAACTGGATTGCTTAATCATTAAATGACTCCATATAAATTATCAAGTATATTTCTTGAGCTTTCCAACAATTCTGTACCAGTCCTTGATGACCATGCTCTACTTATGGTTCATGAAAGCAGTTGAACTAATCACGTGACACTCGCTGCTTCACCAGGAGGACCTAAGATATAATAAGTCTATGAGTGAGAAGCCAGCCCCACTGATGGTGAGGGGAAGGGAGGGCAGCCAGCAGGGGGCTGGAGCTGGGGCATGGCTGCACCTGAAATGGTCACATCTCATTACCCTGTTAGATCTCAATGTGCTTGCTCACTAGCTTTAGGACAGGAACTAAGCAGTCAGGGCCCCACAGGACACCTTTAGCAGCATTTGCTCTGAGCCTCAGCAGGGAGAAGGATGGATGGCTGATGTCTGAGAGGAGCCTGCCCTGTAACCAAGGGCAGCGAATCTAAGATCTGTGCTCATGTCCCTACATTTTTAACCCTGCTCACTGTGTTTGTACAAAGCCATTGGCAGCAGTCAACAAATCAAGTTCCAGACTTCAAGGCTGGTTTCTGACTTTGCTATAAGACTAAGCATTATTTCCAGAGTCATTGTTGCCCTGCTGAAGGCCACTGGCACTGACACCTTGAATGCATTGGCTCCTGTCTCTTTGGTACTTCATTCACAACAGAGAGAAATGACTCATGGGCGTTTCAATCCTTACCAAAGGCCCCAAAGTGAAACCGCAGAAAATGGGAATTTTCTTTCCTGCTAAAAGCTGCATTTTGTATTTCCTGGTTCGACAATTTCCTAGTGTCCTGCTTTCTTTCCATTGGACAACTCCCATCCTCTTTCAAACTGATTGACAAGCCAGTTCTTTCTAACCACCTCTGGACTAACACTCATTTTCTCACTATTCCATTACATAGAATCTTGCCCCTTTATAAGTTTGTCCTGTTTTCCTTTTGGCCACGGACACTTGCTTCCTTGTCCTGGAAATCTGCAAAGATGTCTAATTCTTCTTCTAGACTCTAATTTCTCAAGGTAGATTCTCCCTCCCTCCTTCCCTCTCCCTCCCTCCCTCCCTCCCTCTCCCTCCCTCCCTCCCTCCCTCTCCCTCTCCCTCTCCCTCTCCCTCTCCCTCTCCCTCTCCCTCTCTCTCTCTCTCTCTCTCTCTCTCTCTCTCTCTCTCTCTCTCTCTCCATTTTCTCCTATATTTCTGGGGGTGGCAAACTATGCTTTGCATACTATAAATGCTTTAAAAATCAACTTTAGGGGGTGAATTACCCAAAAGGAAAACATTTATCCCCTGAAGAAACAACTCATTAGATAATTAAATATTTACTCTCTCTCCTTCCAGTCCAATTACCAATGTTGTCTGTACACACAGGCAAATGTACACATAGTATGCCCTAGTTACCCAAAGTCAGTCCTTTGGCAGACACAAACACAGGCTCAACTTCACAAATAATTAAAACATAAACTGGGTCATATTTTGTTCCTGGTTTTCCTTGAGAAAACTGGCATGATGCTCAGGAGCAAATGAAAATTTGTTTTGCAAATCCGTATCTACAGAAATGCCACCAAGCATGGGTCATATGTCTTCCTTTTCTGAATTTTGATCCCACTGCTCTGACTTAGTGTGACAATTATATCACAAAGCCATTATCAGATGAAAGGAGGATGGCAAAAACAATTTAAACGCTCATCTAAAGAGACTCTGTTAGAATGCAATTATGAGTGAAATCACAACGGCAAAATAATTGAAACGAAAGTCTGGAAGGCAGAATCATGAAACCATTAAAAAACGCCTGTGTTAGAGACTCACACCCTTGAGTGAAACCAGGTCCTCCTGGGGACACGGTATCAATTTACTAAAGCGGGCAACATTCATAAGCAGATGGGCCAATCCAGGTTCCTCTTTTCCTGCCGTGTTATCTTCAACTTTCAATGCCACCTGCAGATGTTGTGTCACCAGGTGCTGGCTTCTGTGATAGACTGATAAGGGAACACTACACACTGCTGTGCTCCTATCCAGCACCATGAAGGCTATGGAGGAAGGGCAAGCCTGGGTTAGGCTTTTCTGCTAATTCTCCAATGTAAACACTTGTGTCATAGATTGAAAAGGGTTTCCTTCCAAATACAAGCCTGTGATGGTTAGCTACCCGTGTGGATACAATTCTAAGGATCCGAATTTACACATTCTACTGATATCCAAAGTTCTTGGATAACCAGGCTCATGCCAATACGCTTGCCTGCCAAAGGAAGGGAAAAAATTCAACAAAGGAAAAACACAGTGTCAGACACAAGCAATCAGCTGAAATAATCAATTTGATGAATAGCTAAACTTTTCCCCCTGAGGCATGGAGATGTCTGAATTTTGATGGTTGAACACACAAGAATCTATCAGCAAAAATGTGCAAGTTATTCCTCCAACTTCCACCCTGTGGCCCCTCACAATCTGCTTTTTATGGATTTGGTTCTTTTACTCACACAGGAGGGAGCAAATATCCAGAGAGAGAGAGGGGGGAGCTAGTTAAAAAATATAAAAAGCTTTAAAGAAATTAAACAACATTGATCCTTAATGCCGATGTGATTATCTCTTGTGCTGCCAGAAAGTTAAGAAGCAACATCTGATCACATCAATCTCTTTCCATCAACGACTGTCATGTTATTTAATAAACTATAACACAAAACAAAATGATATGCTTTTTGTTTTCAAGCTTAATCTAAAGACATCTCTGGAAATAGAAACTAGCTATCTGATTTCTTTAATAGACTCCGAAGCATGAAAGAATTTTCATTCCTACAAACATATTCTTTGAGGTGTAATTTGTAAAAGGAATTTGAAAACTCTTCTGACTTAATATATCAGGGAGTTGACATGGACCCTTAAACTGTGTGCATTTCTCTAACTTATCTCAAGAGAATTAACTGCAGCTCCAAAAGATTAAAAACCTTGGGTTCATGGTGAGCTGGGTATAAAAATCAAATCTGATGTCTAGACACCTTACAGGAGACGTAATGCATCACATAGAATTGAGTTATTAATAACATTTGAAATAGATTTGAAAAATCATACTAGAGAATGAAGTTTGTCCAGCTTAGATACAAACCCTGAAAACAAAAGTTATAATCACCTACAGATAATTGGAAAAAAAAATAAGCAAACATTCTCGTGGATCATAGGCAAAAAGTATCAGCGTTTTAGACACAAATGACAGCATTAGATGTAATACTTGAAGTCAACATGTATTACTTTTATAGAATGGACCTCTATTGGAAGTGTCAAGTGGGTTTCCTATAAAGGTCTGGAAAAGAAACCCAGGGTCCTGCACATGTCTGGTAAGGGCTCTACCACTACACTACATCCCCCGTTCTACCCTTGACATCAGTAAAGCAGACGCCATTGTCCGTTTGTTCTGCCAAGCATCCACATGACATATAAGAATGTGTTGTCTCACCAATGGCTATATCCATAATGGAAACCCAAAGACTGCATTGCTAGTGATGCTGCAGTTATCTCCGTAGATTTTAGTGGTAAGAATGAAATTTGCATATCATGTATCGATGCACTTCCCTTAAATATCACATGACTTTTTCTAGAGTAGGTTAAAACACATTTCTCTAAGTTACCTTTAAAAATGCACACAACTGGGTGGTAATGACGGATAAATAAAACATGAGGAAATATTCCAAAAAGTTAGCTACAGAACCCACGTGATTCTATGCAGGTGCTCACTGCACAATCCTTCTCCTTCTTTTGTAGGTATAAGATTCTTTTTCATTAAAAAATATCTGGGAAAAATGCAATGCTCTAAATCAGTGAGTGGCTTTCAGCCTTCCCAATGCAGCTGTAACCCCTTAACACATTTCCTCACTTTATAGTGACCCCCCTAATCATATTACTTTTATCGCTACTTCAGAACTGTAACTTTGTAAACCCCTGATGCGCAGGATATCTGTCTGATATTCAACCCCTGCGAAAGGGTTATTGTACTCCCAAAGGGACCTTGACCCCTGGGTCGAGAACTGCTGCTCGAAAGACAGTTATCTATTCCATGCTCCATATACAAAGCATTTCAGAGCCGCTTCCCTGACACAAGGCACTCACCTAGCCATCCGGATCCCGAATTGGGGATGCATAGGTCTGTCTCCGCACTGGGTAACACGAAGCCCACCACAAACACCTCCACGCCGTCTGCCATGAGAGCCATGCCCAGCACGAAGAAAAGGGCCCACTGGAAACGACCGTGGCCACACTCTTGGATAATCAGCTCGTATTGCTGGGCGAGCTCTTCCTCGTCAGCCCTCCTCTCCGACTCCAGATCTCTGCGGTCCTTGTACTCATCTCCTTTGGGCTGTCCCATAGACACTATGCTGTCCTTCCCTTGGTTCGTGCTGGGGATGCCCTGGTACTCCCCTTCATAGATCTCATCCTCTTCATCGTGACCCTCAGTGGCCTCGCTTGAGCCTTCATCGTCATTGGCCTCCGCGTTGTAGGTTTCTCCGGGTGGGTAGTAGTCATCATCGTCATCTTCATCCTGGAACCGACTGTAGGACCGCTGCGTGTATTCATCCTGGGCCCGGTCCACTGCCTGGTTCACCTTCTTCACTGTCTGCTTCTTCACCTCTTTGGCAATGTCCTTGGCGCCCTTCATCAGCGAAGTCCTATCCTTGTAGGAGTCTTCCATTTTATCTCTGCCGATGGGTAAGGGGCAGCAGGGAAGAGTCCACGGAGTGTGTTCAGCAGTTTGGCTGTGACAGCATCACCCGATCGTGGTTCAGGATAGAGCTGCACAAGAAGAGCCAGGAGAGATGCACATTAATATTCTCCCTGTATTTCCTGCCTCTCAGCTCACCGTCCCACGTATCTACACAGAATGATGATCATGTGTACCTTTCTTGCTTGACCCCACCCCTCCCCCAACACACACACTCTATGCTGTTTCTCTGCCCAAGCAATCAGTGCCTGGAGCAACTAGCTAAGGTTGGAACTTCAGTTGTTGTTTTAAAAAGTTTTGTTCTTGGGATAATGTTACTCAGGTGTTCTACCGAGAGTGAAGCTAAACTACCTTATAGCTTTTAAAATACATACATCATGTCTCAAAAGGCTCCACCCCTCCACCCAACCCCCAAGACTCAAGGATCATCAAAGAAGAGAAAGCAGATAGATTTCAGAGCCAGATGAGTATAAGGAGACAGGTTCAAGACAAGTGACAAGAGGACAGCTACACATCTGAAATCACAGTGGCTGTGACAGCATACACACAGCCTGGGCACCATCAAGCTAGAAAATGTCCCGGCACGAAGACGTGGAAGGAGGGCAGGAAGACCCACTGCTAGCTGAGGGGCAACTGATCATTAACAGCTACTAGAAGACGCCGGGTCAATTTTCTTTAAGGCTTTTATGGCCTCTGGTTGGTCAACCATACTCCTGGACATGTCCTACATACACTCCAGTACTTGGGTAGCACAAACTGGACTCAGAGCAGGTGAGGTTTTGTTTGAGTTTTTTTTTTTTAAAGGAGGGTCACAAAGCTGGGTGGGTAGGGAGGTGGGGGTGGATCTGGAAGGAATCGAGGGAAGAGGAATGATTCTGATTCTCGTCAAAATAAATCATAAGAAATGCGTCAAGAATTAAAAATATATATTTAAACAGCCATAAGAATATACCTTGACTCACAAGGCACAAGAAACATAGACTCACAAAGCAAACACTACCTACTGTGAAGGCAGGGTGGAATGAAGCTGGAGCCCCTTCTACCTCAGGTTGGTTTCCTTGTTCTTTGTTGAATACTCAGACCATCCTTACTTTTTAAAAATTGTGTCCCACCCATCCCCACATTCATTGTTGACAAAGGACAAACCGAAGACTCCCACAGCACTCCAAGTAGATGCAAGTATTTCCCTTCCCCAGCTGTTTCATCCTTAGGAACTTGGCGTCTACTGAAATGATTTGAGGGGACATCAATCTCAGAAGCAGAACACATGTCTTGGTCATGGAGGCCTTCTGTTTCAGAGCCTAGCTCCAGCCCAGCAGGGAGAGGAAAGCTCAGAGTGATGTGCCTTCACAATTCTACCCCACAAGTCCCCACCCCCAGGCTTTATCCCTGCTGTTTTCAAATGCAGACACTGATGGATGCTTAATTTGATGGCATATTGGAAGTAATGTTTCTTTCTCAGGCAGGTATCCTATCTGGATGATGTAGGTCACCGGGGGCTTGTCCTAGGGGGGCAATCATGTGCTAGGTTCCTCTCTTCCTTCTCTCTCTCTGCTTTCTGGCCCCTACGAGGTAAGGAGCTCTCAACCCCACAATTCTGCCATAATGTTCCACTTCATACTCACAGAGTCAGCTGACCACAGATTACAACCTCCGAAGTGCAGTCAAAAGAAACCTTCCCTTAAAATTCTCATAGATACCTGTTTCTCATAGCGAAACAAAGCTAGCTAATAAAAAAATTTGGATTGAAAGCTGTAGTTCTCTGGGTGAAGTTTACTTACCAGGTATGGCCAATAGCCAGGCTTACAGGATCTCAAAACATCATTCATGTTTGCAGGCTATACTCCCTTGTTTCCTAAACGAATTATTGAGTATAATGTACACTATACACTAAACCCCAATTTTCATTAAAAACCATAATTCACTGAAAACTGATGGGCTAGAAAGATGACCCAGTAGTTAAGTCATAAGCAAAAAACTGGTGTTTGGATCCCCAAACCTATGGAAATGCTGGATAGCAGCATGTCTGTAAGTCCAGTCTCCAAAGGCAGAGGACAGAGATCCTTAGATAATGCTGACTAGACAAGTGGGCCATATTGGCCAGCTCTGGGTTTAAGAGATTCTGCTTCAAAAAGGAATGTGAAAGACTCATCAAGGAAGATTTCCAAAATAAATCACAGGATCTCACATGCACAGATGAACACACACATGCACATGCACACACACACCATACACACACACACACACACACACACACACACACACCACATACACACAGACATACATACCACACATACATACACATACATATGCATACACATTCTATTAAAAAACAAATGCTTGGTTTGGTGTTTCCTCTACCAAGCATGTCTGAAGCATTTTATGTACATCCCATATTTTTTCTCGTTCTTTCAATCCTATAACATAAACGTTACAGTCTCCATCTTTGAGATGAGAATACTAAAACATAAAGGGACTGACAAGTCCGGGGTCACAGGGCTTGTCACAGAAGCTGGGGCTCTCTCTCAGATGGGTCTGAGGCCAAGGTTTGTGCCTTAACCTCCTCCACCTCACTCAGTGCTCCCACTGGGTACGAGTAAGTGCTCCAGCCTGCTTTCTTTTCTTCCCTTCCCTGTTCTAAAACTGTTTCGCCACCTCTCCTCTAAGTCATGTTGTGGCTTTACAGTAAAAGAAGTTGGGGTTACTAATGGTATCTTTCACCAGTGATGGCTTTAAATGGACAGTCATTTAAAGTGTAGTCTTGTTTGTTCATGGGAATGCTCACAATGTGGCGGCTGCCTTTCGAAAGATAATATGATGAGGTTAAATAAGGCATAGTGTCCAAGAAGGCAGGAACCTAGGCAAAGCCTGGAAACTCATACAATCTCCAAGCAGCACATGCTGTCCTTTTTTTACTCACATAGGACCCCTTTGCTGCGAGATGACAGCGGTGATTCTCTATTGTAGCAAGGGTTAAATGACTTTCGGTTTGCACTGTTTTTAGGACAGACTTTGACATCTATGAAGTCAGGTTGCCTAAAGGCAGAGCCTCCTATTAGAAGTCAGATATGCATCTTTTAGGAAATAATAACGTTCAAAGGTCAGGGAGGGGCATAATGAGCAGAAGACTTGGTCATGTGCGATGTAAGACCTCAGCATGGTCTTTCAGAAGAATGTCACAGTTAGTGCTGTCTCCACCCAAGCTTTCACTCCTGTCAAGTCACCTAGGGGTGACCCTGAAATAGAGGTGCCTTGCTTTAGCCCTGCGGGGGCTGTGAAGAAGAACAGGTGGATAATAGTAAAAGGAAAGCCAGGAGAGCACACTGAGAGGCAACCAAGTGCGTGTAGGCAGCACATGAAAGCATCTTCTCCAGTAAGCATGCTATTGTCTTCCCTGTCTTGGCAATAGTGGGGACCAAACTTGGGGTCTGAATATGCTGGGCAAACACACTGACACAGAGCTATGACCCCAGTTCGCAGGTTACTGTGGAAATGCCCTGGCCATCACGCTGAGCTGCAGAACTCATAGCTGACTAAAACTATGCTTTTAAAGGGATACTTAAAGAAAATAACTTTACACAAAATGACACCTTCTCTATTAAATGACAGGCACAGTTTGCACAAATATAGAAAAGATAATGTGTATGTATCAATGAGAAAAATTCTGGCAAGAAGTATGATACATGACTCTGTGCGTGCATGTGTGTATGTGTGTGTGTGTGTGTGTGTGTGTGTGTTTCCTCCTTTGGTGCTTTACAAAACAGCATATACCAATAATGCCATATAGTATTTTAAAGTTGCTTCACACAAGTTCCCATCACACAGATGTATGAACACACACACCCCAGAGATAGGTAGATAGATAGATAGATAGTTTCCATCACACAGTTGTATGAACACACACACACACACACACACACACACACACACCAGAGACAGGTAGATAGATAGATAGTTTCCATCACACAGTTGTGTGAACACACACACACACCAGAGATAGGTAGATAGATAGATAGATAGACAGTTTATATCACATAGATGTATGAACACACACACACACACACACACACACACACACACACACACCAGAGATAGGTATATAGATAGATAGACAGACAGACAGACAGACAGTTTCTGTTTCTTCACAGAGCCTTCACCTTCAGTCTTTCCCCTCCTCAGCCATACAATAAACAGTTCCTGGGAATGGAGGCCTAGACAGCTGTTATTAAAAGCTCCTCCTTCCTAAAACTTGCACATGCTTTTCAGATGCCAGGACAGCACACCTTCCTCATATCTGCCTTCACGTGGACTCAGAAGCGCTGTGCACTCATTGCACATAGGAGTCCATAACAGACACTAGTCTATTTTCCACACAGTGCGTCTCAGGCCAGATATCAAATCAGGCAGTTCCACTCCAGAGCTCACCCATTTAAGCACCGGATCAAGTAGCTTTCAGTAAAACCGTGAGCCTGTGGTGAAAATGAGCCTTCCACACAGGAGAGCACCACACCAGGAGCCCGGGGCTCATCTGGACTTTTTGCAAATGCCTGGTATGCAGGGATTGTGCAGAGGGGCTGAAAAAACTTCGTTCCCAGAGGCTGGGAGAAGGAGGGAATAGAGAGCTGTCATTGGAAGCATGAAGAGATTTTATTTTTTACAAAATGAAGGGCCATGAAGAAGAAGGTGGGTGATGGTTGTATACTATTCTGTGTACAGTTAAAAGATGATTAAATGGAAATTTCTATGTTATGTTTATTTCATCACAATAAAAAGACCAGAAAGAAAGAATTTTAAATATTTTGTTAAATCCATGATGATTTTATAACATGGATTTTTTATCATACTTTCTGTTACCCCTCCCCCAAACTCTTCCCAGATCCACTCCTTGACACTCCTCATGTCCTTTTTTAAAAAAGAAAATATTACTCATAGAAGATATCCTGGGGAAATTATTTGAAAATTATTTAAAACTATATGGAATCAACCTCGGTGCATCTTTCTGTTTCTCTCTCTTTGAATCTCTGGCATGTGTGCAATACGCTCTTGCACACATATGCACAGAATCATGTATATTTCTACAACCCAGAGATACTCATCCCTAACAGTGTGCTACTTTGAACACTTAGACTGTGCAGAGGCACAAACATGTAGCATAGAGCTAGTCACTGCACGTGTGTGTGCGTGAGGCCTGGCTCAGCTCCCTTTAACATCTATAACTCGTCCAGTGTGAAACTTCCTCCTTGTGTCAGTGACTATCAAACCATACAGGACTTCGGTACTTGTGTTGTCTGTTTGGACTGTCAGTACACCTTCTAGAACAGTGGTCCTCAGAATGTCACCTGTGGATCTCCAGTAAACCTCCAAGACACCGCTAGGAAGCTGCGAGTGTCTATGACAATGGAGAATGGTTTGGTTTCATTCTCTCTCGATGGACAGTGGCCTTTCGCAGGACCCGCCCGATAAGTAGTAGCATCACTTTCCTAGTGTATGATGGGATGTCCTTGCAGATGCTTGTATTAGTGAGAAACATTCTCAGGCTTAGCTCCTAACACTTTATTACCAATTTTGATCACAAAATGAAAGCTCTTTTATCATTCATAAGTTTAAAAGTGAAAACAGGCCTTTAAAAAATAAAACCACTCTTCTGGATATGATCCAGCACTGTGAAGCCTCCTGTTTTTCTTTGTTGTTGTTGTTTTTAAATAGGGTTTTGTGATCGCCTCTCTAGCCCCAGATTGTTGAACTAGATTGCCTATCATTTGCTCTCAGTAGTTCTGGATTTCACGTGTGCACAGGCACTGAAAGACTTGGAGTTTCCATCTTGGCTAAGTGGCAGACAGCTGTAGGCTGTCCTTTCACCAGGCAGAGGTGGACAGTATGTTCCCAGCTCTCAGTTTGCCTATTAACCGCACCCTGTAATCTTGCAACAGCCTCTTCCCTGTGCTGGCTTGTCTTCCTTTCCAGTGCTACCCCCCCAAGGATGCCTTTGTCCTTCAGGGGTCAGCCATTTTGATCAGCATTTTGAACTATTACTCAGGGCATGGACTAGGGTATAGGACTGGGGAGAGCAGACTGGAATTGCATTCAGTCTGGTGAATGCTTTCATAATTTGCTTTGATACTGCAATTTTCTCTTCCTTTTAAATACTATTCTACCATTTTAATTTACATTGGGCTATAATTCATCTGACCTGACTCCTGCCATTGGGCAATTGGGTGTTTTGTTATTGTTAGGTGCTGAGAATTCCCGAGATGAAAAGAAAACACAATTTTAGTAGTTTTAAAATCACAGTATTGTCGTATGGGAAGGTTAAAAAATGTGCTCCGAAATTTTTACACATCAAGAAAACTTTGACTATTTCCAGGTTACATCTCATTTTACATGTACTTTATGCTCATTGTAATTAGTAAGATCTTAATCACACTATCAAACCTTTAAAAAAAAAACAAGTACTGACTAAAATGTATTCATATACTTTTATGCAAAAATGCTTAAAATCTGTACATTTATCTTTGTTTTTTCAAATAAAGTTGTAAAAAAAAAAAAAGTGCTCCGGTTTCCTAGTTTTCGCCTGTACCGGAAATCAATGGCTGGGATGAATGAAAAGTGTGTTTTAAGCACTTTAAGTTGCATTTGGCCTCTGATAAAACTGAACGTTTCTCATCAAATGCTCATCTTACACCGTTCTCATTTCAGGTTGACAGTGGTCACTTCCAGAAAGGCGAGTCTGTGTCTTATCCACCAGGATAGATAAATGATATCTTAGCTGGAAAGCTAAGTAATTGTGTCAAAGTATTGAGATAAAACTGCCCTAGACTATGTAGGTATGATGTAAATCTAGGGACAACTGTCCTTGTGAGAGGGGACAGGAGAGACGTGAAAGGGAAGCAATCCAGACTGCAGCCCCAGGGTCCTAGACACACCCACCCTGAGGGACAAGGAAGGTGTGCCTGCTCACCCACCCTGAAGGACAAGGAAGGTGTGCCTGCTGGAGAGGCTGTGGGTCTGCTAACACCTCCATGCTGGGATAAACTTCAGTCACTCGGTTTGTAGCAGTCTGGTAGGCAGACAGAATATACTAACACCGTGTTTTGCCTATTGAATTTTAAGAGGAACAGAAGCCTTTGCGTGTGCTATAAATATTTTTCTCAGATTGTTTTATTCACAATGAATTTTTGCCATGAATATCTATTATAAATCATTTTATATAATCTACTTAATTCGGTTCTCTATTCATCTTTTCTGCCTCATCAGCAAATTCACTAAGTCCCTGTCGAGCTTCTAAAATACACATCTCTAGTAGAACTTGTTTTTGCTTAACTGTTGAATGTTTTATTCTGTAGCTTATTTTGTATATTGTATTAGGTACAATACCACATATTTTATCAAAAACAAAGTTATCAAAATATCCCTGAGACAAAAAGTATAGTTTTTACAGGTCTCCATCTCTCTTCAGAGCCCCATTTTTCCCCAATGACGACCATGTACTATTAGCTGTACCTGTTTGACTTCTAATTTTTTTGCTATATTTTATACCAGTGCATGTTTGCCTCATGGCTCATATTTTTCAAATACATTTTTAAATTATTTTCATCTGCTTTCTCTTCCAAATAAGCCCTAGCCATTTATTTTAAAGAATTCTTCATTAATGTTGTTCTAAGTTTAAAAATTAATTCCACTGGATGGTTTTCATTCCTTTGCCAAAGACCAAGTGACTACAGGTATGTGGGTTTATTTCTGGGTCTTCAATTCAATTTCGTTGATCTACCCATGTGGTTTTTATCACAACTGCTCTGTAATACAGCTTGAGGTTGAGGATTGTAATCCCTCCAGAAGTTCATTTATTGTTGAGAATAGTTTTTACCACCCTGTTTTTTATTCTATTCCAAATAAATTTGCAAATTGCTCTTTCCAACTATATGAAGAATTGAGTTGGAATTTTTGATGGGGATTGCATTGAATCTGTAGATTGCTTTTGGTAAGATGGCCATTTTTACTATATTAATCCTGCTAATCCATGATCATGGTGTATCTTACCATCTTCTGAGATCTTCTTCAATTTCTTTATTTAGAGACTTGAAGGTCTTGTCATACAGATCTTGCTTGGTTAGAGTCACACCAAGCTGTCTTATATTCTTTGTGGCTATTGTGAAGGGTGCTATTTCCCTAATTGCTTTCTCAGTTTTTCCTTCGAGTAGAGGAAGGCTACTGATTTGTTTGAGTTAATTTTATATTCAACCATTTTGCTGAAGTTGTATATCAGTTTTAGGAATTCCCTGGTGGAATTTTTGGGGTGACTTAAGTATACTATCATATCATCTGCAAATAGTGATATTTTGACTTCTTTCTTTCCAATTTGTATCCTTTTGACCTCTTTTTGTTGTCTAATTGCTCTGGCTAGTACTTCAAGTACTATATTGAACAGGTATGGAGAAAGTGGAAAGCCACACACTTATGGCCACTTGATCTTTGACAAAGGAATGAAAACCATCCATTAGAAAAAAAGACAGCATTTTCAATAAATGGTGCTGGTTCAACTGGAGGTCAGCATGTAGAAGAATGCAGATCAATCTATTCTTATCACCTGTACAAACTCAAGTCCAAGTGGATCAACGACCTCCACATAAAACCTGATACACTGAAACTAATAAAAGATAAATTGGAGAAGAGCTTAGAACACATAGGTACAGGGGAAATTTTTCTGTACAAAATACCAATGGCTTGTACTTTAAGATCAAGAATTGACAATAGGGAGCTCATAAAATTGCAAAGCTTCTGCAAAGCAAAAGACCCTGCCCAAAGGACAAAACAGCAACCAACGGATTGGGAAAAGATCTTTACCAATCCTATATCTGATAGAGAGCTAATATCCAATATATAGAAAGAACCCAAGAAGTTAGACCCAATAGAATCAAATAATTCTATTAAAAATGGAGGACAGAGCTAGACAAAGAATTTTAAACTGAAAAATATCAAATGGCCGAGAAGCACCTAAAGAAATGCTTAACATCCCTAGTCATCAGGGAAATGCAAATCAAAACAACCCTGAGATTCCACCTCACACCAGTCAGAATGGCTAAGACAAAAAAATTCAGGTGACAGCAGATGCTGGTGATGATATGGAGAAAGAGGAACACTCCTCCATGTTTGGTGGGATTGCAAGCTGGTACAACCACTCTGGAAATCAATCTGGCAGTTCCTCAGAAAATTGTACATAGTGCTACCCGAGGACCCAGCTATATCACTCCTGGGCATATACCCAAAAGATGTTCCAACATATAACAGAGACACATGCTCCACTATGTTCATAGCAGCCTTGGTTATAATAGCCAAAAGCTGGAAAGAACTCAGATATCCTTCAACAGAGGAATAGATACAGAAAATGTGGTACATTTACACAATGGAATACTACTCAGCTAAAAATAATGAGTTCATGAAATTCTTAGACAAATGGATGGAACTTGAAAATACCATCCTGAGTGAGTATTTTCAAAATAAAATACAAAAAAAAAACCCAACAACAACAACAACAAAACACACACACACGGTATGCACTCACTGATAAATGGATATTAGCCTCCAAACTCAGAATACCCAAAATAAAATCTACAGATTACATGAAGCCTAAGGAGTTAGAAGACCAAAGAGTGGATGCTTCAGTCCTTCTTAAAAGGGGGAACAAAATATTCATAGGAGAAAATACAAAGATGAAAAATTGAGCAGATATTGAAGGAAGGGCCATCCAGAGACTGTAGAGATCTATTCTATATACTGTCACCAAACCCAGACAATAATGTGGATGCCAAAGAGTGCATGTGACAGGTCCCTGATATAGCTGTCTCCTGAGAGGCTCTGCCAGACCCTGAGAAATATTGCATTGGATACTCTCAACCAACCATTGGGCTGATAAAGGGGTCCCCAAAAGAGGAGTTAGAAAAAGGACTGAAGGAGCTGAAGGGCTTTGCCTTCCCATAGAAAGAACAACAATATCAACAACCAGACCATCCACATTGGAGAGCTTCCAGGGACTAAACCATCTACCAAAGAGGGACCCATGGTTCCCAAAACATATGTAGCAGAGAATGATATTATCAGGCATCAGTGAGAGAAGAGGTCCTTGGCCCTGTGAAGGCTCAATACGCCAGCATAAAGGAATGCCAGGGTGGGAAGATGGGAGGGAGTGAGTGGGTGAGGGAACACTCTCATAGAGTCAGGGGGAGAGGAGATGGGATAGGGGGATTTCAGAGGGAAAACCAAGAAAGGGGATAACATTTGAAATGTAAGTAAAGAAAATATCCAATTAGAAAATTCCAGAACTAAAAAGTCTGATAGCCAACTCACTCAATATATAAAGATGTCCTATCCAACCTTCATTAATGCTATTCAGTGAAGATTATAGAGTTCTTTATCATGCCAATTATTCAATTATTTAATAAACAAATCATTCATACACAATGCATGTATTTACAAGTTCTTATATTGTATATCTTATATTGTATGTTTGTATATTTGCCTATTGGTTTCTCAGCCCACGACATACACTCTGGCCACAAGCTCTTGTTCCCGTCAGGCACAGAGCTGTTTCCTTCAGAAAGTCAGCATCTCAGAATTTTTAATAATCTTGAGCAACCATCCAAGAAAATCAGGAACAACCATCAAGGGGCAGATGAGGTAGGCTGCAAAGACTGAGTCAGACTTACTAGACGGTATTTGGGGAAGGGAAGTCTGAGAATGCCATGTTCACAGACACCGCTCTGCAGGAAGAACTGGAAAGCAGACCTACAACGTCTCCAGTTGAGCATACAAAGAGTTCAGTACTCCTAGACCCAGTCCCCAAGTCATCAGTAATATCTGTGACCCTTTGGGGAAACCAGATGCCCAAAAAGAATTCAAATAATTTGCATTATGATGAATACTCATCTGAAAGAAAGAAAGAAAGGAAGGAAGGAAGGAAGGAAGGAAGAAGGAAAGAAGGAAAGAAGAAAAAAGGAAAGAAAAAATTCCAACTACATGGAACTCCAACTCTTCAATAGCAGAGAACCATTCACTTCCATTAAAAGACCAAAATCATTCTCACAAAGGGTTTCCCCACATTAAGGGACAGCTAGGTTTGAGAAGGGCCATCTGTGAATCTGCCTTTTTCACTGAGACCCTAAAATCATGTGAGGGGAACCCAGTGGGGGAAAGCCAGTAGCTGAGTTCCTTTTAGGAAGCTTGACCTGGAAGGTGTGTAGCTGGGGTCGGTAAGAGCAGCAGACTTTCCTTTGAGATGCTTGTTCATTTCCACAGCGACTAAAAGACCATTCACACAGTACTTACCAAGGACCTGTGCTATATCAGGCATTATTTTAGGAGCTGCTGAACAAGACACGCTAAGTCTCTGATTGTATAGAATTTCCTCCTCAGTCATCACAATGGGAAGAAAAAAAGGAACATAGTTTTATATAGCAGTTAGTCCTAAAAATAAAAGCAAGGACTCAGGGCAGCATGGTTCCATGGAACTTCCATGTGATGTCCTATATTCCATGTCACTTTAAAACATCATGACTATACATAGCTAATGTTTTCCCAAAGGGTCGCCCAGTGGAGGAGGAGGAATCATAGGAGACGTGCGGTCCAGGGAATGCTGATTGGAAGGTAAGCTTGAGTAAGAGCTCATACAGCTAGGATGTAAGTCATGCTGCTATCCGCGGGCTCAGACACAGAATAGGAGGCAAGAATGAGTGCTGTCCAGTGGAGAAAGTCAGAGAAGGTGGGTAGCTAAACAGAATCGGGGGTTTGGGGGGAGAATCAACGGAGTAACTAGGGACAGATCATTGTGGACTTTAAAGGTTATGGGAAGTGCCTTGTGTTTGAATCTTAGATGAGCACAGCATCCACTGCTATAACAAAATACTGTAGTCTGTCTACTCATGAAAACTTAGAGCTTAGCTCAGAGTTTCAGAGGCTAAAGGCCCAAGATGATTCAGTTCTCTTTGTTCGACCTCTGACACCACCTCTTAGCCATGACTCAAGATGGCAAAGAAGCAGAGAGGAAGATGGCTGCCTATAGAAGAGATTCCAGGGCAAGTCAGTAAGAACCAGGAAGGAGCCAGAATGATGACTGGCTAGGATGCTGTGCCCCACCCTAAGAGCATAGCTGGATGTCGACGGGCTGAGACTCACGCTCTCCATCATTTACCACTGCCCTGTCCTCCAGGGTTCAGCCCACAGAGGAAAACCCTAATAGGCATGCCTGTTTCTAGTTTGTCTGTCCATCCTGCTGCAGGAACCAGGGTCATGTGATTAGCATCTTTGTAGAGATCTGGTTCAATTTAAAGGCATAGCCAGGGAATAATCTCTGCCTCCTTAGCATCACCCTGATTAGAGGCAAAAACTTCCCCAGACCTCAGTTAAGTCCCTGGAATGCCAACAAGATGGGCTGGTGTGCCTTTTCCCCCTCAGTACCACCTGGAAATAACGTGTTTTTTTCTTCTGCTTTGTCTAAGTTTTACTTGGTAAATATCACATCTTGCTAGGTTCCTGGAAGTGGCCACAATCACAGCTGCCTGTGTTTACTTGGGCACCACCTGAGCACAGAGACAAAATCCCCAGAGCACTGTCCCTGTGGGATACCCAATGCCCTGTTTCCTAGCTTGTGGTCTCTAGAAAGGAGGCGTCAGAGCCTCCCTGAACATCAACACTCTACGGCTCGGAGGAGAGGCAGCTTTGGGACCAAGAAAATTATTGATGTACAAGTTCCCCACAGAGCTTGGAAAAGCAAGAATAGTGGACCATCACAGCACCCTATGATCTGTGTGTTCTTGCCAGGTTCAGTTGGTGCACAGCAGTTTTGTGGGCTGAGAAACAGGCTTGAAGAAGCAGGTCTTTACTATAAGAAACTCTCTCTCTCTCTCTCTCTCTCTCTCTCTCTCTCTCTCTCTCTCTCTCTCTCTCTCTCTCTCTCGGTGTGTGTGTGTGTGTGTGTGTGTGTGTGTGTGTGTGTGTGTGTGTGTGTCTGTCTGTCTCTCTCTCTGTCTCTGTCTCTCTCTCTCTCTCTCTCTCTCTCTCTCTCTCTCTCTCTGTGTGTGTGTGTGTGTGTGTAATAGAAAGAACAACCTAAGATGTTAAAGGAATCATTGTAAAGAATACTCTTCTTTCTATTATCTAGTAAAGTCTCTACTGTCTTGGGAGAAAAGAGGTGCTGAACTAGTCCACTCACAGCATATAAAGAAAAGATGGAGTGCTTCATCTTCCTCTGAGACATTTCTTTCTCAATTACAAAATTGAATGGAATGTGTAAGTTGTAAATGCTTAAGCTCAGTGGTTGGCTAAGAGAGTTGAACTTTTGGAGGACGGAAGGTACTTCTGGGCTGAGGGTCCTCTTCCTGGGCTAGTGAATATTATAACATCAGTATATGAGAACTGATCTGGTCCCAAAGCAACAGTCACAAGAAAAGTCAGAAGCCATCCAAATGCATAAATAGATTTCAGTTCTATAATGGAAAAAACAATGTTTTGGCTCATCTTGGATTCTTAATGCTCAAGACAATCTCAAAGCTCACTGCATGCGGCAAAGTGACCCATTGTGTTGTGGGTGTAAACTGCCCCTAACTGTCCACACATGGAAGTAAAATAAAGGCCTCTGGGTGCTCTTCATCTATGGTCTTCTTCTGGGAGCATACCACAGATGATTGCCTTACAATATCCTGGCGTCTACATGTTGATGCTATGGAATAGAATAGGACCTAAATTGAGCTAATTAGCCTAAAGGTAGCCAAGTAGAAGTGTTTGTTGGTTAATGAAAACATATGTTAAGAATTTAATATATATTTAAAGTAAACCACAAAACCCAAACATAGTCAGCCTTTTGCACACACCCATGCTAGATACTGGGACTATCCTATTTCAAGAGCCAAGACTCGTTCAACTTTGACCCCATGCACCAAAAGTAAAATGTTTTTTGTTAGCTTTGGGGGCTCCAAATCCACTGCAAATCGAACTACAGAAAATCTCATCCCTGACCAACAGAAAGGCATGATTGGCAACTGATTATATACAGGGCTGCTCCCAAAATATTCATCACAAGAAACAGAAGCTTTTCTTAAAGAAGAAGGAAGGAGATGTTGTGGCTAACCTGAGGAAATGCTCGACATCCCTAGTCATCAGGGAAATGCAAATCAAAACAACCCTGAGATTCCACCACATACCAGTCAGAATGGCTAAGATCAAAAACTCAGATGACAGCAGATGCTGGCGAGAATGTGGAGAAAGAGAAACACTCCTCCACTGTTGGTGGGGTTGTAAGCTGGTACAACTACTCTGGAAGTCAGTCTGGTGGTTCCTCAGAAAACTGGACATAGTACTACCTGAAGACTCAGTAATTCCACTTCTTGGCATATACTCCAAAGATGCTCCAACATACAATAAGGACACATGCTCCACCATGTTCATAGCAGCCTTATTTCTAATAGCCAGAAGGTGGAAAGAACCAAGATGTCCTTCAGTAGATGAATGGATACAGAAATTGTGGTATATTTACACAATGGAGTACTACTCAGCTATTAGAAACAATGACTTTACGAAATTCCTAGGCAAATGGATGTATCTAGAGAATATCATCCTGAGTGAGGTAACCCAGTCAAAAAAGAGCAGATATAATATGAAGTCACTGATAATTGGATACTAGCCCCAGAAAGCTCTGAATACCCGAGAAACAACTCACAGATCATATGAAGCTACAAAAAAAAAAAAAAAAAAAGAAAAGAAAAGAAAAAAAAAAGAAAAAAAAAAAAAAAAGAAAAAAGAAAAAATAAAGAAAGAAAGTCCAAAAAGTGGAAGCCTCAGTTCTCCTTAGGAAAAAAAGTATATAGCACCCTCTCAGAGTGGGGAACACCTAGACCTTAAATCATTAATAACTCAAGAGCTAAGAAGATAGCCTTGTGGCAATTTTTGGTAGTTAAAATCATTATGTTTAATCTGTACACATCAAGAAAACTTTGACTATTTCCATGTTATGTTTTGTTTTACATATACTTTATGATCATTGTAAATAGCAAGATTTCAATGCATACTATCAAACCTTTAAAAAATCAAATACTGACAAAAATATATCAATATAGTTTTATGTTAAAAAAAAGTTGTGGCTAAGGACATCAGGAAAACATTTGTCACCTTCTCCCCATCTCTGAGCAGGTCACTTGCCTTAAATAACATCACATGTTACCTGGACACTGAGGGCCTCCTCTCTGTGTTACTGGTCTTATTTTTGGCCCTTTAGTGTCTCTTCTCCACCCATCAGTCACAGAAATCCTTCTAATCACATGACAGAAGATATTACCCTTCTCTGAAAGCTTCTGAGGGGCTTCCTTTCCATGCCCCCTGGCCTCAATGAATGTTCTTCCCCAAGTTCACTGCTGGAGCCTCCTTTCCAACTTTCTTCTGGGAGGCAGACCCAAGAAAGTCAGGAAATAAAGATGATTTTTAGGTACATATAAAGTTTACTTTCCATAAATGAATGAATGAATGAATGAATGAATGAATAAGCTAAAAGTAGCACCACATAGAGCCCTAGGCTGTAGTGTCCCTACATCACCATTCCTCAGCAGGACCTTTGATCAGAACCCCATCTGACAACGCAGTACACAGAATTAACTTTTCCTTGTCTGACTTACCCCACATGATGAGCCTCAGAACAAGCAAGATTCTCTCTGGGTCATTTTCATCTAAATCCTAACACCCGAAATAACACGGACCCATCATTACACTATTTGTTAAACAAACCAAGATACACAAAGTGAGGCGAAGCCACTCTCAGGCAAAGATAAATTCTATTTGCTGGCCTTCTCGGTACCTTCGAAATGCTAACATGCATCCTGTGCCTCCAAAGAAGAACCAGTTAGCATGACCAAACTCAAACCTCAGAGCTCTTTACCAGCCACGGTATCCTGCAGGAGAACCCTTGGGACCAGCACTGGCGAGCTCTGTAGTCAGGCACATGAGGAGTACACGTGGTTCTAGTCCTGCCACTGAGGAGAGAGTTCACAAACAAGGATGGAGGCTTCCTTTGTGACCAGCACGGCTCACACACCACAGAACAGCCCACATGGCACTGAGACTGCCGGAGAGAACACTTATTTGGATTTTTCCTGATACCATCTTGAGAAGGCAAAAGAAGATTCATGCCTAGCACTGCTGAAGGAAGACACTTCCTTTCATCTTTCGTCTCTAGACCCAGCAGGAACTAGTCACCACGGCCCCATAGTCAACAGGGAAAGGCACTGTGTGAACAGTAAAGCCAAGGGAGAAAGGACAAAAGCGCACCCCCTTCAGGAGAGCCTTGCTTCGCTTCTGGCAGACTTTCACACAGCTCCCATTGAGACATTCACACACTTATCATGACAGCCCTCCTCATGTCATAACCTGCCTACTTTCCCAGGTCACAGTGACATTCAGTCTGGTGTAAATTTTCTGATGCCTGAGGTTGGCATTCCCTGTGAGGAATCAGAATGGTGGTAGGGCAGGGTGAGCAAAGAGATCAGAGAGAAGGAGGGATATAGCATTTGACCTAAACATCCAGTCTCAAGCAGGACCCCACTGTAATCACAGCTCCCCAAAATATATCACAGTGTTTGGCATGGCAGGGAATGGGCTAATTGCCCTCCTCTGCATGGTGTTGGAAGACACTGCATGCTGGAAGTGGGAGCTACATTATAGCTGTCACCAAATAAGAAATGACCTAAGGGCATTCAAGAGATAGAGGTTTTGAGGGATGTCCTACTTGTTGGATAGAAAAACAAACCAAAGAAAAACATAACAGAATAACAAAGATGTAATGAGTGGGCTATTCATTTCCTAGAAATGGCTTCATGTGTTTAAGATGCTTTTGGTCCTGATTCTTTCAAAGATCCCTCTCCCCCATATGCTCTCTCAAGATAAGTAGAACCAAGCAGACCTCTTTCCTCAAATGTTTCTTCATGGAGAATGACAATGATATTACATTCAACCCTCAGATACTGGATGTATGGAGATAGGCATTTGTGATGTGCCATCTACAGAGCACACAGCATTTATTAAGTATTTCCCACACACCACCACCCTCTACCCTCATAACTACTTAGTACAGGTAGAACTCCAAATGGGTTCAAGTCATGAGCCAACACTCTGATGGTTCTGGAGGGTGACGATCAGAGTGTTGGAGTGACATAGCTCCCTCTGAAACCCACAGAGTGTCTCACCTTGGCATTTCCAGTATTTGATGGTGTTCGTGGGTCCCAGCATTCCTGTGTGGTTCCACTTCCTACCCTAGCTCTTATGACTTGCTTCCTATGTCTCTGTGCCCAAGTTTCCCATAAGGCTACCAGATGTGCTAGAGCTCCACCTTAATAATAGCTTTTCCTTAAACTGACTACATGTGCAAAGATCCTATTTCTAAACAAGGTCACATTCATAGATATTGGGGATTCGGATCTCAATATATA
The DNA here is from genome assembly GCF_963924665.1 of Micromys minutus. NCBI lineage: Eukaryota > Metazoa > Chordata > Mammalia > Rodentia > Muridae > Micromys > Micromys minutus. The sequence continues at coordinate 17,666,141 of NC_137980.1, forward strand.
TACTGGTGGGACACTCTTCAACCCCTAGAAATCTTAAAGAGAAGTGACTACATAAAATTAACTCATATTTGATTAAGTTTATAATTTATGTCACTAGTTTTATCCTGCATACGTGTTCCAACAGATCTCTAAAATGAGACATACAGGACCTTCTAGTCTTAAAGACATTTGCTGCACTCCAGAGGACCTGAATTCAGTTCCCAACACCCACATCAAGTGCTCCTGACCACCTTTAACTGCAGCTCCAGGTGTCTGATACCCTCTTCTGGCATCTGCTGGCACCTACACATGCATGATTTATGTTTAAACAGACACAGGAAAGATGCCCATGCATGTACATATGTGTGCACACATGCACACACACTACTTTTTAAAAAGAACACGTTATTTATGAGCATGAATGGAAACAATCCCAGCATTCCCCCTGACTTCTTTGCTTTCTACACCATCACTGAAAGCTTAAGTGACCGTGTCAGTTATATGTAATAACACTATAACCAGTTCCACTGTGGAAATTAATTCCCCGATAGATTGCCAATTTGAATATCCTACTTATGAGAACAAAAATTAGTTGATTCCATAATCATAAACTCACAAGGACCATTAATGGATGAAGGATAGGACATTGTGCGCTCACACCCCTTGTTTGGCCGTTAGCAGGGAACCCTTGGCTAATCCTGAGCTAGCAGAGGACACCAACAGACTGCACAAAAGTCAGTCAATCCCTCTATATGCCGAACAAATAATGAACCCACTTAAAACAAAAACTACAGTTAACTAAATTGACAATTTATCTCCATTCACTGTAGGCTGGTAATGTTGGACTCAGATTTTTATCCATGTGATCTCCAGGTCAAATAGCAAAACATAATGTGAGGCTTTGGTCAGAAACCAAACTACAGTCTTTCTTACCCAGAAAGGTTAATTGTTAATAAGGCAACCCAAGGAAAACAGATTTTTTCCCCTACAAAATATAAACACCTCACTCTGCAGAAGAGAATATTATCTAAGTTAGGGCTTTTATTACTGTGATGTGTGTTAGGGCTTTTATTACATGACCAAAAGCAAGTTGGAGAGGGAAAAGGTTTGTTTGGCTTATGCATCAACCTCATCAAAGTCAGGACAGGAACTCAGGCAGGAGCTGATGCAGAGGCCATGGAGGGATGCTGCTTACTGGCTTGCTCATTATGGTTTGCTCAGCCTGCTTTCTTACCCAACCCAGGACTACCAGAACAGGGATAGCACCACACACAATGGACTGGGTCCCCACACATCAATCATTAATTAAGAAAATGTCTTACAGGCTTACCAATCTTATAGAGTCATTCTTTTTCTTAAATTGAGGTTTCCTCCTCTTAGATGAATCCAGCCTGTGTCAAGTTGCCATAAAACCATCTAGCACAAACACAGTGAAGAACAGAATGTGAAGAGCTCCTGGGCCCAGGAACTTTACATAAACACACAGACACTAACACACTTCGTGAGAGTGTTGTTTTACACCTGTGGACCCTGTTTAAACTTGCCTTGTCTCCATCCCTCCATCTTTCTGTTTCCATATTTCTATCAGTATGTCTGTCTTCTTTTGTCCTTATGTGGAAGACATCCTTCCCATTTCATCTCTGGAACAGTAACATAACTTTAATCATCTGTCTTTGTTGTTATTAAAAAAAAACTCAAGAATTTAAAAAACTTGAATGATTTTAAAACACCATAATGCTGCTTTCTCATCTTCTAATCATTTGTTGACTCTCCACCTGTCAATCAAATGGGGCAGAACCCGCCCTAGAAAGGTTTCTTGTGCTCTGTAGAGCCAAACACTTGCAAAGAACATATGAAAAACAAATAGCTTTAACATTTTCCTACTTTGTTGTGTAAACTAAGTTTAAATGACCTTTTCTTCAGATGTGATTCTTGCATATTTTGGTTTTTTGTAAAGTTTAAAGGGATCTGTAGATGTTTTACTGGCTTCAGAAACAAAATATTTTAGCTGTGTGTAGTGGCACATGCTTATAATGCCAGCATTCAGGAGGCAGAAGCAGGAGGATTGCTGCAAGTCTGGGGCCAGTCTGTTCTACATAGTGAGTTCAGGTCAGCTAAAATTTCACAAGACACTTTATCCAAAACAGAATAAAGAATGTAAAAACTTACCAATCTTTAACAGAACACTATACAATTCTACTGATGTAACTGATCCTCTTAAGGGCTCCTTAAGTATTCTTCATATATTTTATGCAATCAATTTTCAATTCTTTTTCTTTCTTATTTAAATATAATTATTTAAAAAATATGAAATGCTTATCCAATTGGCTTGCCATCCTTGTATGGGAACTATGTCTATGTCATGCCAGGTTTTGTTCATGTGCTTCAAGAGAACATTTATGTAATCAATCCCTCTCCACTCAACACAGTGCTGAATGAACACGTCACTTGGAAACTATTATTTACTTGTTTTATTTGGATTATAGTTTTGCAAAATCTGACTCTGGCTCAGACAACTGATGGGTGGGAACATTTGCTATACTGTATTTAATGACCTAAAGGTTGGTACTATTCTCACGGAAGTAATGGTATATTAAATACTTGAATTTACAATAGAAACAAGATTGTACCACTGCCTAGTGCCAGAATGAAGCAAAAAAAAAAAAAAAAAAAAATTGATCTTGCAATCCCGTTTTCCTCTTGAGGAAACTTCCAAATGTGTCAATCATTTTAATGGTCACTGATTTCCCTAAGAAGTTAAGTATTATTTATTTTCTCCATTAGACTATTTAGTCAGTTCTGTTAGCAGTTAATCCGTTTGTGTCTTCGTTTGGTAGGAGGTACATTAATTCAAGGGTACAGCACATCTCTGGAGCACCTGTTTATTCCTGAATATCTTCATTCTTTCATCGCTGGAATTGTAGTTGTAGACTTTGGTTTTGTGTCAGGTACTTTAGACACTCAGGGTTCAACAAGAAAGATCCCCTGCTTCATGGAGCTTGCATGTTGACAAAGAGAAGCAAGAAAACAAGCCGATAGTTTATGGAAGGTGAGCTGTACTGTTGAAAGAAAAAAAATGAATAAAGGTAAGGAGACCTAGGGAGTGATCTGGATGTGGTGATAATCAGATAATTCAATTAGGGCTTACTGAGATGAGACGTACGGAAGTCATTTGAGAGGATATATAGGACAAGAATACCTGAAGCACAAAGGAGAGAACAGAATTCCCTCAGCAAGGCTGACACATGACATATCAGAGGAATAGAGAGGCTCCAACAGTGAGGCTGGAGGGAAATGATAAAGGGATGACAGAGGTTGAATACCCAACGTCAATAAAGGCTAAGTTTCCATGAAGCCTGTGATTCTTTAAGGATTTGGGCTCCTACAGAGAAGAGATCTGATCGGACTCCACTCCAGGCGATGCTCCAACTGCACTGTGCATCCTAGAAATTCAAAGGCAAGAACAGAGATACTAAGGGAGGGGAGGCTTTGGTAATTCAACCCATCAGACAGTTGTTGGGGGTGGCAGCAGACATGATGGGAAGTGGTCATATTCTGGTTATAATTTAAGGCTAAAGGCACAAGCATAAGGCACTTCTTGATGGAGGCTAAGAAGAAAGGGAGAAAGCAGAGTGTGTTTTCCACCCACTGAGGAGAGGATGGATAATGGAGCAGCAGAAATCGGTGAGAAGTATAGAGAAGGGTTATGCATTTGGCTTTTACATCCATCATACAGCTAGGCGGGTACCAAACAGAGGCATATGACTGGATTTTAAAGACATAATAATAAATGGAATTGTCAAAAGAAAAAGTGGGGGAAGAGAGGAGAAGACTGTGGGAGAAAGGAGATGAGAGAAGAGAGGGTTACAGCCTGTCTCATGAAGGCTAAGAGGCAGGGTCAGGGAAGAGGGTATGCCAATAAAATCAAACAAGAAGAGATCCATGTGGAGAAGACAAAGAGTGTGATGTCACCAAAAATTCATGTGAAGACACAAAGAAGAGGTATACAGTAGCCAGGCTCTAGACAAGAGACCAAAAGGAGGAAATTTAGTATAAATAATGATCAAGTCAACAGCTAACAAAAAAGATGAAAAAGAAGTCCAAGGTATCACGAAGGTAGCAGCTGCCAGAAAAGTAACTAAAGGACCTCCCAAGTTCAGGGAGGGAAATGGGAAAGCAAAGATAAGGAATTTTAGTTTTTACCTAAGTTTACAAGGAGAGCCCAGAAATTTGAAAATCAGACTTTCAATATAAATAAATAAACTGCCCTTTCCTGGTCTAAGGGACCAAGAAGAGACTCCGAGAGGAGTTTTAGATCCCTGATTGACAACGAAGATGGTCCTATCTGCTGAAGGCAGTGATGGGCCTGTGAAAGGCAGTATTTTCATTTTTAAGGCTACCATAAAAATTACCGGAAGTGTCATAGCTTAAACAACAGAGATTTATCCTTACATAGTTTGAGAGTTTAAAATAGGAAGTCAGGGTATCAGCAAGGCCACACCCTCCTGGAGGCCCCATGGGGAACTCATGCCTGTGTTTTCCCATGTGATTTGTGGTTATTCATAATTTCCAGCATTTCTTGGCTGATGACCTGATATTCCAAACTCTGTCTCACCTTCACATAGCCTTCCTCTAAGGACATGAGCCCCTGGACTTACAGCCTTCCCGGCCCCCTGTATAATCCCACATAACTATTTTGACTGCAAAGACCCTATTTATAAATAAAGCCATATTCTGGAGCTCTAGAAAAACAGGTTTTTAATGGGAATGCAACTCAATGCACACGGCAGTTTTTCAATAGTTTTGAAAAGTGAAAACCAAAATTTTGTGCAGAAGCAAGAGAATACCACCATTGTGTTGCAACAGGAGATTCTCTAAGGCATGTCACTCCTAAGAACCACAACAGAACAGATGTCCACAGGAAGCAAATGAGAAAGTGAAGCCTTCTCCTTCTCCTAGCCTCTCTGTCGCTCTCCTGCTCCTCACCACCAAGCCTAACTGGGAGCCATCTCAGGAATCTAGTCTGTGACTGACTACCCTTTCCCTCATGACAAACAGAATATCCAACAAACAGTTGGAGCAGAGAGATAATACCTTCATCATTAGCACCTTTACTGGCTGAAGGAGACAGACGGGTACTAGGAATTGTCCTCTGGATTTAGCTTCAATTTCATGACCAAATAAATACCGAAAAAATGCTGTCTTTGTTCCCGAGTCAAGTTGGCCAAGCATTTCAGCACTTTGGTCAGCTCCCTGCCCAGTACTGACAGAAGTCAGCGCAGTTAATGGTCAAATGGTCTCCACAAACTTGCAACCATCTGCAGACTTTTAATATGTTAACTGCAAATGAGTTAAAGCAGTCTTGGAAATGAACATAACTTTGCGTTTCAGTAAGATGCCCTTGAATGGTTAAAAGCAGGTGGTTAGTCTTAGTCTGTTTTTTCTGGAGGTAAAGGAGAAATTCCTTAAGTCTGGAAAGAAGTCAAAGCAGGTTTTGGAGACCTAGACAGATATGTGAGAGCTCACTGAGTTTTCTGTTTGCTCCTAAGTTGAAAGGTATAAAGCAAGCAATATTTTCAATATGAAAAATCACAGAGCACAAAGTAAAAATGAAGATACTGTGAAAATCACACTTGTTATTAGGTACTTCTGAAAATTTTGATGATGAAAATTAGTCGAGTATAACACTTAAACTGCTATGTTATGATCTGTAAAAGCACCCTTATTTTTCATTAAAAAAGAAACAATACATTTCTAAGCTAATGGGAAGTTAAAACACTGGAAGTCAAATAGGAAAGAAAATGCCTTAATTGTCTCTGTTATTATTTGAAATTTGTGGCTTTCTATTCCTAGAATTAGTTATGTGCATCTAAAATAAATAGTAAGACAGAATTATAAAACTCCTTTCAAAAGGGTAGCAACATGAAGACTGGCACTCATGAATCAATGCAGAAGAGCCATTAACCCAAGCAAGCTCAGCCATGAACTACAGTCTTGACTTCTTTGTGCTGAGTTTCTGTGAGACCAGAAATTTCAGCACCCAGAGCCTGAAACCCCACTGAGGAGCTTCTACATTTTTTCTAAACACATACACCGAGGAAAATTAATCTAACTGGCATTCCGCTGGCTGTGTATCTGCTCAAGCAAACTGAGGGAAGCATTAACTATGTGCATTACTTATCATATTTTGGAAAAGTAAATTTGTTGCTGATAAATATCAAAATAGAAAATCAACAATTCATAAAACTTGACATAATATGAAAACAGTTAAAAGATCTCTGGTCCATGCGTGTGTGTTATATGTGTGACATGTGTGTGTGTGCAGTGTGAATGTGTAATGTGTGTGATGTGTGTGTGCATACATACATACATGTGTATGTCTGTGTGTGTGTGTGGTATGTGTGATGTGTGTGTGTGGGGGGGTGTGATGTGTGTGTGGGGGGTGTGTGTGATGTGTGTGAGATGTGTGTGTGCATATGTGCAGACATGTGAGATCCTCATGGCAGAAGGAAAGCTTTTTTTTTTTTTTGAGGGGTTTTTTTTTTTTTTTTTTTTTTTGAGTCAAGATCTCACCATGTAGTGCTAGCTGTCCTAGAATTCACTGTGTAGACCAGGTTGGCCCTGAACTCACAGAGATTCATCTGCTTCTACCTCTCTGTTGCTGAGATTAAAGATGTGTGCCTCCATTCCTGGCAAGATTTTTTTTAAATTATGTACTTGAGTATTTTTTCCATATGCATATAAGGATACCATTCATTTGCCTATAGAGGTCAGAGAAGGGTATTATGTTCTTAGGAACTGGAGTAATAGAGAGTTGTGAGCCACCATGTTGGTGCTGGGAGTGGAACCCAGATTTTCTGGTGCTCTTATTTACTGAGACATCCCTCAAACCCCTGCTCAGCCAAACAAATGTGGACACAATGGATTATCATTCTCGATTTTTTTGTTGCTGCTGCTGTTGTTGTCTTGTGCATATGTGTGTGGTACACATACACAGATGAGCAGGATATATCTGCAGAGGCCAGAGGTCAATGTTCAATGCCTTCCTCAATCCCTCGACACTCTATTCTTTTTACATAGGGGCTCACTGTGAAACTGAAGACCACTGATTGGTTACCCTAGCTGTCAGTTAACTTCAGCAATCCACCTACCTCTGCAATGCCAGTGCTGAGATTACAAATACATGCCATCACATCCTGCTTTTACAGTGGGTTCTGGAGAGCCAAACTTAGGTCCCTGTGCTTGTGTAGTAGGACCTTGACTGACTGGTGAACCTCCCAATCTTTCTCAAAAATCTCAACATGGAATTTGGTAGCACTGGCTAGGTGCAGTGCCCTGTGCTTACAATCCCAGTACCCAGGAGGCAGAGGCAAAGACATAGAGAGTCCAAGGCCAAGTTTAGTTTATAGAGAAAATTCAAAATATCTCAGGATACATAGTGAGATCCTACTTCAAATGACAGTACAAGTTTGAGGAATGTGTGTCCATCTATGCAAAGAGGGATTTGAGTCGGAAGCATTGATTTCTTGTAATGTTTTTGTCTTGTTATAAGTCAGAGTAATATTGGTCCCATAAATAAGTAGAGAACGATCCTCCTTTTTTAATTCTGAAAAAAAGCTTTCATAAAACAGACACTACTTTATTCCCAAGTGTTTAGTATAATATACATTAAATTTTTAATTGCACTATTTTTAAAGATCATGAGGATTAAATGAGCATCCAATATATATTTGCTATTATAGTTAACTAATTAATTTAATCTTGCATAAGTAGTTAGCATATTAATATCAGAGCAAATACCCATATGTGAAGCCACAGATTGTCTCTATTTGTCACAGGCTGACATGCAAACCCAAATATGTCCAGAAGTAATGATAGTAACAGCACCCAGAGCTTAAGCAAGACCAGAACAAAAATAATTTAGATATCATTGCAAGAATTGTTAATAAAATACAGTTAAAAATCACTAATACTTTAAGAGGAGATCACTATTGTACTACTCAAAACATTATTTCATAAATATTCTTTAAATTTCTGTACGCTCGAGGGATGCAGGCCTGGTGAGACTGTGCAGCTAGTACCAGGGCACAGAGAGGTCTGGGCCGAGCACATGGAAAGCACCCCTCCCAATGGTTCAGGGGAGTAGGAACTCTGCCATAGGGATTCTGTTTCCACCCTGAGGGCCCGTGCATGCGGACCAAATGCTCAGGCCATCTGCCACAGGGAACAGCGGAGATCCAGGGACGCAGGCCTGGTGAGACTGCACCGTGAGTACCAGGGTTCAGAGAGGTCTGTGCCAACTGGAAGAGACAGGAACCGATCACTGACAACAAGACAATGTATAATCATGGACAACAAGATAGCAAGAGGAAAGCAAAAGAACTTACCCAATGGAAACCAAGACAACCTGGCAACATTAGAACTCAGCTCCCCTATCACAGCAAACAGCAGAATGCCAAACACTCCAGAAAAAGAAGACTCAGACCTGAAATCATACCTCAAGATGATGATAGAGATCCTTAAACAAGAGGCACCTTCTCCAAAATGACCACATGATTGGTCACAAAACGAGCCTCAATAGATATAAGAAGATTGAAATACTCCCATGCATCCTATCAGATCACCATGGTATAAGGCTGGTCTTTAATAACAACAAAGACAACAAAAAGCCCATATACACATGGAAACCAAACAATGCTCTATTAATGATAGCATGGTCAAAGAAGAAATAAAAAAAAAAATTAAGGATTTTCCAGAATTTAATGAAAATAAAAACACAACATACCCAAACCTATGGGATGCAATGAAAGAGGCACTTAGAGGAAAACTCATAGCTCTGAATGCTTCCAAAAAGAAACTGGAGAAAGCATAAACTAGCAACTTGACAGCACAGTTGAAAGCTCTAGAAAAAAAGGAAGCAGATACACCCAATAGGAGTAGACAGCAAGAAATAATCAAAGTCAGAGCAGAAATTGATCAAATAGAAACAAAAAGAACCATTCAAAGAATCAACAAAACGAAGAGCTGGTACTTTGAGAAAATTGATAATATTGAGAAACCCTTAGCCAGATTAACTAGAAGGCAAAGAGAGAGTATCCAAATTAACAAAATCAGAAAGGAAAATGGAGACATAACAACTAAAACTGAGGAAATTCAAGAAATCATCAGATCCTACTACAAAAGCCTATACTCAACAAAGCTGGAAAATCTGGAGGAAATGGATGAATTCCTAGGTAGGTACCAGATACTAAAGTTAAACCAGGACCAGATAAACCATCTAAACAACCCCATAACACCTAAAGAAATAGAAGCAGTCATCAAAAGCCTCCCAACCAAAAAAAAAAAAAAAAAAAAAAAAAAAAAAAAGCCCAGGTCTAGATGGGTTCAGTGCAGAATTCTATCAGACATTTATTGAAGACCTAATACCAATACTCTTCAAATTATTCCACAAAATAAGTCAGATGGAACACTACCTAACTTATTTTTTGAGGCCAAATAACCCTCATTCCTAAATCACACAAAGACCCTACAAGGAAAGATACCTTCAGACCAATCTCACTTATGAACATTGATGCAAAAATACTCAACAAGATCCTTGCAAACCGAATCCAAGAACACATCAAAATGATCAAAATGAAGTAGGCTTCATCCCTAGGATACAGAGATGCTTAATATATGGAAATCAATCAATGTAATCCACCATATAAACAAACTCAAAGAAAAAAAACCACATGGACGTCTCACTAGATGCTGAGAAACCATTTGACAAAATTCAAAACCTCTTCGTGTTAAAAATCTTGGAAAGAACAGGAATCCAAGGCCCATACCTAAACATAATAAAAGCAATATACAGCAAACCAACAGCTCACATCAAATTTATTAGTGGGAAACTTAAAGCAATCCCACTAAAATCAAGGACTTGACAAGGCTGCCCACTCTTCCTCTACCTATCCACCATAGTACTGGAAGTCCTGGCCGGAGCAATTAGACAGCAAAAGAAAATCAAAGGGATACAAATTGGAAAGGAAGAAGTAAAAACATCTCTATTTGCAGATGACATGATAGTGTACTTAAGTGACCCCAAAAACTCCACCAGAGAACTCCTACAGCTGATAAACAAGTTTAGCAAAGTGGCTGGATATAAAATTAACTCAAACAAATCAGTAGCCTTCTTATATTCAAAGGACAAACATGTGGAGAAAGAAATTAGGGAAAAGATACTCTTCACAATAGTCACAAAAACTATGAAATACCTTGGTGTGACTCTAATTAAGCAAGTGAAGGACCTGTATAACAAGAACTTCAAACCTTTAAAGAAGGAAATCGAGGAAGATCTCAGAAAATGGAAAGATCTCCCATGCTCATGGATCGGAAGGATCAACATTTTAAAAATGGCCATCTTACCAAAAGCAATCTACAGATTCAATGCAATCTCCATCAAAATTCTAACCTAATTCTTCATTGTGTTGGAAAGAGCAATGTGCAATTTCATCTGGAATAACAAAAGACCTAGAATAGTGAAATCCATCCTCAACAATAAAAAAAAAAAAAAAAAAAAACCCTGCGGGAATCACTATCCCTGACCTCAAGCTACATTACAAGGCAATTGTGCTAAAAACTGCATGGTACTAGTACAGAGGTAGGCACGTGGATCAATAGAAGATCCGGAAATGAGCCCTCACATATATGGTCACTTGATTTTTGACAAAGGAGCTGTTAACATTCAGTGGAGACAGGACAGCCTCTTCAACAAATGTTGTTGGTCCAACTGGCTTTCAGCAGGCAGAGGAATGAAAATATACCCTTTCTTATTTCCTTGTACAAAAGCTCAAGTGCAAGTGGATCAAAGGTCTCCACATTAAACCAGGTACACTGAAACTATTAGAAGAGAAAGTAGGGAAAACCTTAGAACACATAGGCACAGGAGAAAACATCCTGAACCAGGCTTGTGCTCTAAGGTCAAATACCAACAAATGGAACTTAATGAAATTTCAAAGTTTCTGCAAGGCTAAGGACACTGTCAAGAAAATAAAATGGCAGCCAACAGATTGGGAAAAGATCTTTACCATCCTCACATTTGATAGAGGCCTAATATCCAAGGTATACAAAGAACTCAAAAAGCTAGACACCAGTGAATCAAACAACCTTATTAAAAAATGGGGTACAGAGCTAAACAAAACGTTCTCAATTGAGGAATATCAAATAGATGAGAAGAATCTAAGGAAGTGCTCGATATCCTTAGCCATCAGGGAAATGCAAATCAAAACAACCCTGAGATTCCATCTCACACCAATCAGAATGGCTAAGATCAAAAATTCAGATGACAGCAGATGCTGGCGAGGATTCGGAGAAAGACGAACACTCCTCCACTGTTGGTGGGATTGTAAACTGGTATAACCACTCTGGAAATCAGTCTGGCAGTTCCTCAGAAAATTGGACATAGTACTACCTGAAGACCCAGTTATTCCACTTCTGGGAATATACCCCAGAGATGCTCCAACATACAACAAAGACACATGCACCACAATGTTCCTAGCAGCCCTATTTATAATAGCCAGAAGCTGGAAAGAACCCAGATGTCCTTCAGTCGATGAATAGATACAAAAATTGTGGTATATTTACACAAGGAGTACTACTCAGCTATCAGAAACAATGACTTTATGAAATTCTTAAGAAAATGGATGCATCTAGAGAATATCATCCTGAGTGAGATAACCCAGTCACAAAAGAACAGACATAGTATGCAGTCACTGATAATTGGATACTAACCCCAGAAAGCTCTGAACACCCCAGAAACAACTCACAGACTATATGAAGTTCAAGAAAAACAAAGGCCAATGAAAATGAAAAAATATTATACTTAATCTTTACACACCAAGAAAACTTTGACTATTTCCAGGTTACATCTTGCTTTATATGTACCTTATGCTCATTGTAACTAGTCAAATTTTAAGGCATACTATCAAACCTTCAAAAAAATCAAGTACTGACAAAAATGTATTCATATACTTTTATGTACAAATGCTTTTAAAATCTGTACATTTATCTTTGTTTTTTTAAAATAAAGTTGTTCAATTAAAAAAATTTCTGTATGCTCAAGAGGAAAATGTCATTTTCTAGAGATGCGAAGCTGGGGATAAAGTGAGATGCAGATGAATAATATCACAAGACTCCCTTTTTCTTTGTTCCTCTTTCAATACAGTAACTACAGAAAGGCACAAAGACTAAATGAAGGAAGTTAAATAATGGATCAAAGGCACTGTCGTTTTGGAAATCTATTACACAACATGCTGAATATTTCAGCAGTTTTAATTATGTATCATTACACACTCCATTACCTTCTCTGACATCCCTGCCTGGCTTTGCAGACTTTGACATTATAACAGAATGGAGCGGTGAAGCAGACCAGGTGCTGTAACAAAAAGCATTTGTGTAAATGTCTAATAGAATATTAATGAACCAAACTAATGGGAAAAAACCTAGCTCTTCCAAATGTTAAAGCTTCCGCTGGCTGTAAGCAGAGGATAAGTCAAGCCTTCGCAATCCTAAGGTGGTGAGGGTCATAGATACACATCAACGAGGACCTAGTAAATAAAGTCAAGGCCATGTTTCCTGTTTGATTAATAAAGAATATTTATTGAACAACTCTCAGTAAGCTTATGAGTAAACTACCTAAGCCAAGTTCATGTCCACAATGCTGACAGAACAGCACAGAACACTGGGAGCCTCCTGACTTATGGTCTGAGCCTGTTTTAAGACAATCAGACACTCACATCATTAGTGCTTGCTTTCTGCACACAGTCACTTCACTTCTATGACATGTGACACTTGCATCAGGCTCAGCATATGCTCCTGGATCTACAGGGGACCCTCAAAGAACCCTCAGCAAAAGTTGAACATTCAGAAATAGGCTGAGGACACAATACCTCAGCTACACATTGGAAGACACCCACGTCAGACCCTGGAAGAAGAGGAAAAGCATCATTTTAACAGTCATGGAAGATCATGGGAATTGTCTCAGTGAGCGGCTCTAAGGGCAAGCAGGGACTTGCCCAGGAAGACAGGAAGGACCAGAGGAGGTGCATGTCTGAGTCAGAACCCCAGGAAGTTCAGTGGATTTCCTCGCATGAGGATTGGGCCATTGGTGATTTTTATCAAAACTGATATGGTGTTTTACATTTTACAAGATAACTTAGGTGAGAACATGGATTAAAGACACTACCCAGATGTGTTAGCCTTGAAACTGTTGTATTAATTTAAATGAGAGGTGTGGGAGGCCTGGGCTGAGGTTGTGAGAAACTGAAGAACAAGTGTCTGGTGACACGGACAGCCTGTCACAACATTTTATCCCTTGTCCCTTCCTATGAAGCCCCACACTATTTAAAAAACAAACAAAACAAAACAAACTAACAAGCAAACAAGCAAACCCTCTCCAAATGCCCTAGTGGTTGTATGATAAGACCATACCACAATAAACAAAGTATGAAAAAGTATTTTTTCATATGTCTACAGGGGAAATAGGCAATTTATTATAGCTCCTCTTTGGTGTTGTTAGACCACCTAATAATGGAATTTTCTTTTTCTTTGTTTTTAAGATTTATTTATTATATATCAGTACACTGTTGTTGTCTTCAGACACACCAAAAGAGGGCACTAGATCTCATAATAGATGGTTGTGAGCCACCATGTGGTTGCTGGGATTTGATCTCAGGACCTCTAGAAGAGCAGTCAGTGCTCTTAACCACTGAGCCATCTCTCCAGGCCAAGGATGGGATTTCTAATAAATGCTGACACAAATGCAGTTTTGTTTTGATATTAATTAGTATGTTTCAGCTAACTTCAATGAGCTTTATAGTTAATTTTAGGAGAGGCTCTGGGGTAAGATGGTGTGGTAGAGTCTACCTTCATATGATCAAGCCGAGGAGAAGAGGGGGTAGAAGAATAATTAGACTCTACTAAAGAGACAGAAAGAGCTCCAGAACCTTGCGAAGACAGTGCTAGAATGGCTTTCTCTGGTCAGCCCGGGAAACAAACACACACATAACATTAGACATACTGAGCAGGTTGTAGTTAATAAATGTCTACACTTACATACATGTTAACAACAGTTAATGGAAAAAAGAGTTCACAGATTTGAAAGAGCGAGAAGACATGCATTGAAGGGTTTGGGGGAGAGGGGAAATGATGTAATTATATTATAATTTCAGAAGTAAAAGAACCAATAAAAACATATCTCTGCTCCAAAAGAATGAGACAAGCTCATATGTTCTGGTGGAGAATTGAAATATATATTAAAATTCGTTTTCTGTACAAAACAATACTGAGAGAAATAGCAACAGAAAAGCCATGATGAACACAACTCTGGGCATGGTGCTTGGGCACGCAGAAGGGAGCAGAAGCTCTTTCAAAGGTGAGCTTGGTGGCCCTGGAGAACAAGAGACAGGCAGTACAGCCCCTGGGTGAGCCCCCAGCCCTCACAGTTCTTGAGTACAGCTGGCTGAGCATCCTGCTGTGACTTCTCTGAAGGCCAGACCAGCAGGAAAAAAGAATATAGCAGTTCATGTGACTCTGGGATGCAGCCAGGTACCATCTTAAAGAGTCCTGTTAAACCATAAAAGTGAGCTACCTTAGGGGACGGACAACAGGGAACAATCACAATCCGGGGAGCCTGAATATCACTTGCCAAAAGACCTAGGATGAGAGAGGACCCTGTGTGACACTTGTAGTGAGTGATAGGGCCATGTTGGAAAGTGCAGGCTGCAGGCCACTTGGCTCAGGCCTGGAAGACTAGCCCAGCACTTAGATGCTGAGAACTGGTCTCACCCACCAACAACATCCAGCAGTTTGATAGCCCCGAGCCTGAGGTTGATGGGTAGATCAATCTTTTGAGTCACATCTTCCCTTCACATAGTGGGAAGCACTTTTTTTCCCAACCAGATGATGAATACTCAGATCTTCAAAGCGTGAAGCTGGGCCCTCCACCTTTCAGACAGTCAGTGCTGAGGCTACTTCATACATGCCCAATGCATTTGGGATACACCAGCCTGAGCGCCAGCTACCCCCCAGGGAGTATATATGATCTGAGGAATCTCCGAAGAATGAGAAAACTTGTCCACATATTTTGGTTGTAGATGTGGAAGAGGGATATACATCTAATGGGTAGGGGCAAGAGGTGTTACCCATGCTACAACTCACAGAACAGTCTTCACAGAGAATTCCTTCGTCCCAAATGTCAGCAGTACTGAGGCTGAGAGACATGGCCTTAAGTAAGCATTCTATGGTGGCCTTCAAATCACCAAGGACCCACATATGGCTTTTACTGACTCTCTGAATTATAACACAGATGAATGCCCATTCTGAACACCCCATCTAGATCCATATGTGTCCTGTGACCACAGGCTGCCTTATACCCATCTCACTTTCCTAATAACGGGCTATCCTTTGCATACGGAAGATGGCTGGCTTATTGGCTGAAGTTGACTGAAAGTTTTCTACATGCCATCCTCCATCCTTCCTCTGCCTCGAGACAGAAGCAGCTCAGGCTGGGCTAGAGTTGCTATGCAGGACAGGCAGGAATTAACGTCCTGATGCTCTGGATTCCAAGTCCCAAATGCTAAGATGGCAGGCAAAAGCAGTAGAGCCCAGCTTAAAATTTGCTGTCACTCCTGCTAACATTTTAAAAAGAACATGTCAAGTATCTACTCAAACCTATTCATTCTAATTTGTTAAGAAGAAAAGGTAGTCGTGTTCCTTTGTTTATTTACCCTTTAAGTACCTAAGGACAGTTAAGCCGTATGTCTGGCTTCCCATCTCTGCTTAAATTCCAGCCTTTATCCCACAAGAACAAATGCCTTCCCATGGCAACAGCTGGTAAAGAGATTGTAGTTTTGATGCTGATGTTCATTATCTACTGTGAAACTACATTTATTTCACTTATAATAAATGAGTAAATAGCCAGTCTTGACCTTCCGTTAACTTAAGGCAGCTTTACCTAAACAGGTTTAAAAATTGAATGTTGTGCACTATGGAAGGCTTTTCATGGCCATCTTAATTTCTGAAAGGCAAAATAAACATTTGCTAATTTTATAGCTTATGCTCACCAGGCATTTCACAAGTGAAATATCATGGGTAATTTTGGTGACAAGCCTGTGACTTAGAGACTTTGGCAATTCAAATTCAAATAAGAGCTGGGATGTATACTGATCACTACCTTCCAGTGTCATTTCTTCTGAGGTATAAGAAATTAGTCTGCCTAAGGAATACGCGTAGGTTGCGGGGTCGAGGGAGTGCTGTGAGAGCTGTGGTTTGGGATAAAGAAGGCAAGCACAAATGGCCTGACACTTATATAAACCCCTCTCACATCACTGGAGGGGAAACTGACTGGCTGGATGATGAGTTCAAATGACCTGGGGGTCAAACATCAGCGTGATGCTCGCCCTGAGAAGCTGACTCTTCAAGAGACAGACATCTCGATTCTCAATACTGTCAGTCAAAGAGACAGGAAAAAATGTTATAAAGAGACTTCTGTATTGTCATATGTCAGCCAGATTGAAAATCAGTGGTTGGTTCTCCTGTGAATGAGAGAAGCCACCCTTCCAAGCAGAAAAGCAGTATGACCAGAAGACCCTGGGAAAGGCTGTTAGCTATGTTGTGGCTTTCCGAGTGAAGATGTCACAACCCATCAACACTGGCGAGAAATAAAGCCCTCCCCCAGCCCACACGTACACTGAAGACAGTACGCTAGAAATAAAATAAAAATAACCTTGAAACATATCCAAGATTATCAGTAACTCGGCTACACATACAAACTTCAGCTCCATGAAAAGATAGTCTTATGATTAGATTTGTAAACTTCATGATACCTAATTTCAAAATCATGTAATTATTTTTCTAAAGCATCAGATGAGTTGTGATTATAATGATCGTTCTCTAACTTATTTGGGAGTCTCATTGAACAGATTGTATGCTACACCTAATGTCTGAAATAGTGACCAACCAATCAGTGAAGTCATGATAAGAAGATATTATATGGCAATAACTAGAAGGTACACAATGTCTCCCCCATCAAAAATTAAGATCAAATAAATTACTTACCCGTTGCAAAACATTCCCTTAATCTTAGCTTCGTTATACAAGTCTTATGTTTAATTATACTAATCATAAGCGTCTCTCTTCAGGCCTGCTGATGTTAACCTTTACATGGCTTTGTTTGTCTAATTTAATTTTTCTTTTGTTACTGCCTCAGAATACAACCTAAGCGTCTTCTGCACGCACATCCATACCCCGAAGGGCCCACCATCATTGTGAATTCAGATTCACAAAAATGCTTGTTTGGGAAGACAATTAGCTGTAATGAATTTCTCAATAAAAGAGGAGGGCTCTGGCCTAGCAGCAACAGTGCCTGCATCCATAGATAAAGACTGGGCAGTTCTTATCAAGGCTCCACATGTAGATGAGAAGGCACACAAGAAGGTGGCCCCTCTTCCTTCCTACATCATTCTCTCAAAGCCTTCTGATTTCTTCCTTCTGAATTATCCCCAAATCAGTTTCAGTTGACAGGAAGATAATCAGATCCTCAAAGTCACCGATCATGGTGGGCAACTATGTGTTCCCTCTAGAGCGGTGGTTCTCAGCCTGTGGGTCATGACCTCTATGAAGGTCATTTATCAGATATCTGGTATACCAGATACTTACATCACTGTTTATAACAGTAGAAAAATCACAGTTATGAAGTAGCAACAAAAATAATTTTATGGCTGGGGGGTCACCACAATGTGAGGAACTGTATTAAAGGGCCACACCATTAGGAAGTGTGAGAAACACTGCTCTAGACTCTCTTCTGGAAGTAATACAGAATCATTGCCCCTCACCCAGCCCCGAACTGCCCCCGACAGCATAGGATGGGAATCCCACAGGAAACACTGCTTGACAGTGATCTTTAAGAACGAGAGGATTTAAAAGATCATGTTAGGAAGAAGTCACAAGAATCTAACAGGTGTTTCAGCAAATACCCACCTCCCTGTCTCCAACCTTAATTATGCATAATACACTCTTTTATTCATTCATCTATCTTATTTTTTTTATACATTTTAAGATCAATTGCAGTCATCAACACCTTTCCTCCCGAGGAAAGATTTTTAAGTTTCTCCCTTCCCACCCATGCCCAGTTTACAGATGACAAATCTAAGATGTGGAGGAAAATGTACTTGAACTCTTGAAAAAGCAGTTATTGGAAGTCTAGGATAAGGATTTAGGTCATCATAGCCCAAGACCATAATTTGAATAGTTTTTTTAACCACTTTATTTTAAAAAACAAAGATAAATGTACAAATTTTAAGCATTTTTGCATAAAAGTATACGAATACATTTTAGTCAGTGCTTGTTTTTTTTTTTTTTAAAGGTTTGATAGTGTGCATTAAGATCTTACTTGTTACAATGAGCATAAAGTACATGTAAAACAGGATGTAACCTGGAATTAGTCAAAGTTTTCTTGGTGTGTAAGGATTAAGCATCATAGTTTTTTCTTTTCTTTTTCTTCTTTTCTTGAACTTCGTATAGTCTGTAAGTTGTTTCTGGGGTCTTCAGAGCTTCCTGGGGTTAGTATCCAATTATCAGTGACTGCATATTATGTCTGCTCTTTTGTGACTGGGTTATCTCACTCAGGGTGATATTCTCTAGATGCATCCATTTTCTTAAGAATTTCATAAAGTCATTGTTTCTGGTAGCAGAGTATTACTCCATTGTGTAAGTGTACCACAATTTTTGTATCCATTCATCTACTGAAGGACATCTGGGTTCTTTGCAGCTTCTGGCTATTATAAATAGAGCTGCTATGAACATTGTGGTGCATGTGTCTTTGTTGTATGTTGCAGCTTCTCTGGGGTATATGCCCAGAAGTGGAATTTTAAAATTAAGAATAAAAAATAAAATAAAAGCTGGATGTTGTGATGCATGCCTGTAATTTCAGCACTTGGTAAGTGGAGCCAGGGGGATTTGGGTTTCAAGGTTAGCTTAGCTACATAGAAAGTTGGAAGAAAATTTCTTGAACACCATAGTTTGTTTTTCTCCCCTTCAAAACTTGCCCATTATTACTAAAAATATCAGAAACACATGCAAAGCTCAAGGCCTTCACAGCTAAACCTCAACCTTCGGTTTTAAGTGGGCTCAGAGCTAGAGTCATGACCAAGATTGCCCATTCTCTGCAGACACTTTCCTGAGGTAGACCCAGCTTCCCCACCACAGTCTGCACAGACAACTCGGCTTCCTTCAGACTTAGTGCTGCTGTGGAATGACATCCTAAGCAATAAGCCATTCCTTTCTCATTTCCAACTGCATGTATGGTCTTATTACATAGCACTAACATACAATGAATAAAACCCTGTCCCCAAATCCATAGAATAGAATAAGTTTTATAATGTCTTATTAAATACTGTTCATTGGTAAAATAACCTACCTCCCCACCTTGACATTCCCCTACACTGCAGCATCAAGCCTTGGCAGGACAAGGGCTTCTCCTCACATTGGTGCCCAATAAGGCCATTCTCTGCTACATGTGCAGCTGGAGCCATGGGTCTGTCCATGTGTACACTTTGGTTAGTGGTTTAATCTCTGGGGGGCTCTGGTTAGTTGGTATTGTTGTTCTTTTGGGATTGCAAATTCCTTCAACTCCTTCAATTCTTTCTCTAACTCCACCATTAAGGATCCCGTTCTCTGGTCTATGGTTGGCTGCGTAGCATCTACCCCTGTATTTATCAAGATCTGGCAGAGCCTCTCAAAAGACAGATATATCAGGCTCCTGTCAACATGCACTTCTTGGCATCAGCAATATTGTTTGAGTTTGGTGGCTGGATCTCCAGGTGGGGCAGTCTCTGGATGGCCTTTTCTTCAGTTTCTGCTCCAAGCTGTGTATCCATATTTCTTCCTGAAAATATTTTTGTTCCCCCTACTAAGAAGGACTGAAGCTTCCACACTTTGGTCATTCTTCTTCTTGACCTTCATGTGGTCTGTGAATTGTTTCTTGGGTATTCCAAACCAAGTGGGCTAATATCCACTTATCAGTGAGTACATACCATGGGTATTTTTGTGATTGGGTTACCTCAGTTAGGATGTTATTTTCTAGATCCACCCATTTGCCTAAGAATTTAATGAACTCATTGTTTTTAGTAGGGGAGTAGTACTCCATTGTGTAAATGTACCACATTTTCTGTATCCATTCCTCTGTTGAAAGACATACAGGTTCTTTTCAGCTTCTGGCTATTATAAATAAAGCTTCTATGAACACAGTGGAACATGTGTCTTTGTTGTATGTTAGAGCATCTTTTGGGTATATGCCCAGGAGTGGTATAGCTGGGTCCTCAGGTAGTACTATGTCCAATTTTCTAAGAAATTGCCAGACTGATTTCTAGAGTGGTCATGCCAGCTTGCAAGCCCACCAAGAGCGGAGAAGTGTTCCTCTTTCTCCACATCCTCGCCAGCATCTGCTGTCATCTGAGTTTTTGATCTTAGCCATTCTGATTGGTGTGAGGTGGAATCTCAGGGTTGTTTTGATTTGCATTTCCCTGCTGACTAGGGATGTTGAGCATTTCCTTAGGTGTTTCTCAGCCATTCAATATTCCTCAGTTGAGAATTTTTTGTTTAGCTCTGTACCCCAGTTTTAATAGGGTTATTTGATTCTCTAGAGTCTAACTTCTTTAGTTCTTTGTATATATTGGATATCAGTCCTCTATCAGATGTAGGATTGGCAAAGATCTTTCCCTAATCTGTTGGCTGCTGTTTTGCCCTAACGACAGTGTTGTTTGCCTTTCAGAAGCTTTAAATTTTTATGAGGTCCCATTTGCCAATTCTTGATCTT
This sequence comes from Micromys minutus, assembly GCF_963924665.1. Taxonomy (NCBI): domain Eukaryota; kingdom Metazoa; phylum Chordata; class Mammalia; order Rodentia; family Muridae; genus Micromys; species Micromys minutus. The sequence goes on from NC_137980.1 coordinate 17,686,971, forward strand.
AGAGCATAACCAAATGGTGTTCTGTTCACGCAAATTTCTCCAGTGACATTGTGTCCAAGGCTCTTTCACACTTTCTCATCTACTAGTTTGAGTGTATCTGGTTTTATGTGGAGATCCTTGATCCATTTGGCCTTGAGCTTTGTACAGGGAGATAAGTATTAATCGATTTGTATTTTCTACATGCTGACCTTCAGCTGGATCAGCACTATTTGTTGAAATTACTCTTTTTATTCACTGGATGATTTTAGCTCCTCTGTCAAAGATCAAGAGACTCTAAGTTGTGGGTTCATTTATGGGTCTTCAATTCTATTCCATTGAACTACCTTATTGTCTCTGTACCAATACAAAACAGTTTTTATGACTATGTCTCTGTAGTACAGCTTGAGGCCCAGGATGGTGATTCCCACAGAGGTTCTTTTATTGTTGAGAATAGTTTTCACTATCCTGAGTTTTTTGTTATTCCAAATGAATTTGCAAATTGCTCTAACTCTATGAAGAATTGAGCTGGAATTTTGATGGGGATTGCATTGAATCTGTAGATTGCTTTTGGCAAGATAGCCATTTTTACTATATCAATCCTGCCAATCCATGAGCATGAAAGATCTTTTCATCTTCTGAGATCTTCGATTTCTTTCTTCAGAGACTTGAAGTTCTTGTCATAAAGATCTTTCATTTGTTTGGTTACCGTCACACTAAGGTATTTTATATTGTTTGTGGCTATTGTGAAGGGTGTTGTTTCTGTAATTTCTTTCTCAGCCTGTTTATCCTTTGAGTAGAGAAAGGCTACTGATTTGTTTGAATTAATTTTGTATCTAACCACTTTGCTGAAGTTGTTTATCAGCTGTAGGAGTTCTCTGGTGGAATTTTTGGGGTCACTTAAGTATACTATCATATCATCTGCAAATAGTGGTATTTTGATTTCTTCCTTTCCAATTTGTATCTCTTTGACCTTTTTTGTTTTCTAGTTGATCTGGCTAAGACTTTGAGTACTATATTGAATAGGCAGGGAGAGAGTAGTCAGCCTTGTCTCGTTCCTGATTTTAGTAGGATTGTGTCAAGTTTTTCTCCATTTAGTTTGATATTGGCTGCTAGTTTGCTGTATATTGCTTTTACTATGTTTAGGTATGGGCTTTGAATACCTGATTTTTCCAAGACTTTTAACATGAAGGGGTGTTGAATTTTGTCACATGCTTTCTAAGCTAATAATAAGATGATAATGTGTTTTTTTTTTCTTTGAATTTATTTGATGGATTTCTGTATATTGAACTATCCCTGCATCCCTGGGATGAAACCTACTCCAACATGATGGATGATGGTTTTGCTATGTTTTTGGATTCAGTTTGGAGAATTCTATTGAGTATTTTACATTGATATACATAAGGGATATTGGTCTGAAGTTTTCTTTCTTTGTTATGTCTTTGTGTGGTTTAGGTATAACCATATTGTGGGTTCATAGAAGGAACTGGGTAGTGTTTCCTCTGTTTCTATTTTGTGGAATAGTTTAGAGAGTATTGGTATTAAGTCTTTATTAAGGTCTGATAGAATTTTGTACTGAACCCATCTGGTCCTGGGCTTTTTTTTTGGTTGGGAGACTTTTAATGAGTACTTCTATTTCTTTAGGGGTTATGGGACTGTTTAGATGGTCTATCTGATCCTGATTTAACTTTGATACCTGGTATCTGTCAAGAAAGTTGTTAATTTCATCCAGATTGCCAGTTTTGTTGAATATAGGCTTTTGTAGAAGGATCAGATGATTTTTTTGAATTTCCTCTGTTTCTGTTGTTATGTCTCCCTTTTCATTTCTGATTTTGTTAATTTAAATACTGTCTTTGTGCTCTTTGGTGAGTCTGCTTAGGGTTTATCTATCTTGCTGATTTTCTCAAAGAACCGACTCCAGGTTTTGTTGTTTATTTTCTGCAATCTACTTCTTTTGGGTGCATTTGCCTCTTTTTGTTCTAGAGCTTTTAGATATGCTGTCAAACTGTTGGTGTATGCTGTCTCCAGTTTCTTTTTGGAGACACTCAGAGCTATGAGTTTTCCTCTTAGCACTGCTTTCATTGTGTCCCATAGTTTGCATAGTTTGTGCCTTCATTTTTATTACATTCTAAAAAGTTTCTTTTTTCTTTATTTCTACCTTACCCAAGTAATCATTGAGTAGCACATTGTTCAGCTTCCATGTGTATGTGGGCTTTCTGTTGTTTTTATTGTTATTGAAGACCAGTCTTAGTCCATGGTGATCTGATAGGATGCATACGACTATTTCAATCTTCTTGTATCTGTTGAGGCATGTTTTTTGATCAATTATATGGTCAGTTTTAGAGAAGATACCATGAGGTGCTGAGAAAAAGGTATATTCTTTTGTTTTAGGATGAAAATTTCTATGAATATCTGGTAAATTCACTTGGTTCATAATTTTTGTTAGTTTTACTCTGTCTATGTTTAGTTTCTGTTTCCATGATCTGTCCATTGATGAGATGGCTGTTGATGTCTCCTACTATTATTGTGTAAAGTGCAATGTGTGTTTTGAGCTTTAATAAGGTTTCTTTTATGAATGTAGGTGCCCTTGCATTTGGGGCATACATTTATAGAATTGAGATTTCATCTGGGTGTATTTTTCCTTTGAAGAGTATGAAGTGTCCTTCCTTATCTTATTTGATACCTTTTAGTTGAAAGCCAATTTTATTCAATATTAGAATGGCTACTCCAGCTTGTTTCTTGGGGGCATTTGCTTGGACAATTGTTTTCCAACCTTTTACTCTGAGGTAATATCTGTCTTTATAACTGAGGTTTGTTTCTTGTATTCAGCAAAATGTTGGGTCCTCTGTATGTATCCAGTCCGTTAATCTCTGTGTTTTTATTGGGAAATTGAGTCAATTGATGTTGAGTGATATTAGGAATCAGTGATGGTTGTTTCCTGTTATTTTTGTTATTAAAGGTGTAATTATGTTTCTATGGCTATCTTCTTTTGGGTTAGTTGAAAGAAGATTACTTTCTTGCTTTTTTTATGGTTTTGATTCCTTCCTTGTGTTGAAATTTTCCATTTATTATCCTTTGTAGGGCTGGATTTGTGGAAAGATATTGTGTAAATTTGGTTTTTTTTTTTGTCTTCAATTTTCTATCTGTGTTAATTGAAAGTTTTGTTCAATATAGTAGCCTTAGCTGGCATTTGTCATTTCTTGGAATCTATATGACATCTGCCTGGGATCTTGTAGCTTTCATAGTCTCTGCTGAGAAATCTGGTGTGATTCTAATAGGTCTGCCTTTGTATGTTATTTGACCTTTTCCCCTGACTGCTTTTAATCTTTTTTCTTTGTTTTGTGCATTTGTTGCTTTGACTATTATGTGAAATGAGGACTTTCTTTTCTGGCCTAATCTATTCAGAGTTCTGTAGACTTCTTATACGTTTATGAGCATATCTTTCTTTAGGTTAGGGAAGTTTTCTTCTCTAATTTTTTTGAAGATATTTACTGGCCCTTTATGTTGAGAATTTTTGCTCTCTTCTATACCTATTATTCTCAGGTTTGATTTCCCACTGTGTCCTGGATTTCCTGGATGTTTGGGGTTAGAAGCTTTTTGCATTTTGCATTTTCTTTGATTGTTGTGTAAATGTTTTCTGTGGTATCTATTGCCCCTTTTCCATCTCTTGTATTCTGTTGAAGATGATTGTGTCTATGACTCCTGATCTCTTTCCTAGGTTTTCTATCTCCAGGGTTGTCTCCCTTTGTGATTTCTTTATTGTTTCTATTTCCATTTTTAGATCCTGGATGGTTTTTTTCTATTTTTTTTTACCTGTTTGCTTGTATTTTCCTGTAATTCTCTAAGGGCTTGTACCTGTTCACCTATATTGTCCTGTATTTCTTTAAAGGAGTTATTTATGGCCTTCTTAAAGTTCTCCAACATCATCATGAGTTGTGATTTTTATGTTAGAGTCTTGTTTTTCCATTGTGTTGGGGTATCCAGGACTTGTTGTGGTGGGGGAACTGGGTTCTGAGGACGCCATGTGGCCTTGGTTTCCATTGCCTAGATTCTTGGACTTGCCTCTCACCATCTGCTTATCTCTGGTGTTAGCTGGTATGCTGATTCTGACAGTGAATGTACTCTCCTGTAAGCCTGTGTGTCAGCACTACTGGGAGACCAGCTCTCTCCCAGCAGGATCTGGTAGAGATAACATGGCACAGGGTCAGCACAGGGCACAAACAGAAACCTGAAGGATCATATCCCAGACTGCTTCTCTGTTCCTGTGTCCTGAGGGCTCCAGGTGGGACTCACAGAGGACAAGTGGTGGTCTTACCTGTGCTCTCGGGTGTTTCGGCACTTTTGGGGGACTAGCTCTCTCCCAGCGTGGTCTGGGTATAAAGAGCTGTCACACAGGGTCAGCTCTGGGTGAGGGGGAACCAGACTGGACTTAATTTCTACAAACTCAGCAGTCTTAAAAATTATTTAGACATATATGTCATCCTATATCTTCATTAATGATCTGATTATTCATCAAGATTTTATTCAGTTGACAATGAGAAGCAAGGATCAGGTTTTAAACACATCTGTATGGCAATGGGTGTTGCAGTAGACCACCCAACTGGCGGCAGCACGAGTTCCTTGCTATCCGCCACAATGTTCCTGGGTAACACACACACACACACACACACACACACACACACACACACACACACACAGAGAGAGAGAGAGAGAGAGAGAGAGAGAGAGAGAGAGAGAGCCTTATATTTAATATGCTGTAAATAACTCAATCACTAGGCACTTCCAAACCTCCCTATGGCTAGCATAGTCTCTTCTCTGATATTCTTAAATCATTGCTTACTAAAACCTATAGTCCATCCTGGCTGTCTGGACCCAGCAGCCCTCCTAGGTCACAATCCCTGACTCTTACATCTTGGCTGTCTCTCTCCCTGCACTTTTCAGGCCTGGTTCTTATGCTTTCCCAATATGGCAGTTCTAAATTCTCCTTCCTCTCAGTCACCTTGCCCACAGATCCTAAAGTCCCTCCTCTGTCTCTCTGCCCAGCCATTAGCTGCTGGCAACTTCAGTTATCAGTCGAAATCCACTGGGGACAGGAATCCTCAGCATCTTCCATATGAGATTTTTGTGCAGTTTTGGGAATCCAATTAACACAATACAAGCATTAAACCAAATCCCCCAACAAATGGGCACCTGGCCCTCATGTTCTAATAAAGCATTAAATATTGCCAGATAATTTTTCCATTTTTAAAAGAGCCCTGGATAATTCTACTTGACTTGGCAAATTTTCCAGAATCTCTATAAAAATCTACTTGAAGATTAAAGGCAATGTAGAAAATACAATTAAATATAAGAAGCAGGAAGTTTTAAAAGAAATAAACAAACAAGAAAATTGTAATGACAAATGACTTTTCAGGAAGTCTAGCAAAAACCTGAATAACATTGATATATTTCTTTTTTTAAAAGGCCACACAGCAAAGCTAAGTGAGGAGAAACTAAAAACCACAGTAGTCTATATCTCTAAGGATATTGGTATAGCAGTAAGAAGTATCTGAAAAGTGTCAGATAAAGTACACTAAACATTCATCAAACATTTTTCAGTAACTTAGAACACAAAGGAAACTTACCAGTTCTGATAAAATATAAATCTCAGTGGTTCACACCATATTCACTGTGAAATAGTAAATGCCCTTCCCTAAGATCAAGAGCAAGAAAAATAATTGTCTTTGCATTTCTATTCAACATTATACTAAAGACCTAGACTATTAAATGAGACCAGAAAAAAAAATCATGCAGATTGAAAGAGATAAATACAATTAATTCTAATTATAAGTAATTATTATTATACATAAAACATTGAGAAATATACAAGAGAGGACCTATCAGAACTAATGAAGTTATAAATGTTTCAGGACACAAGACCAGTAGGAGATTTAACTATGTTTCTTCATACCAATGGCAAAATAGAAAAAAAAATAGAGTTTAAAGATATTGCTAGTCCTTTTCACTAATGCGATGACTCAACAGTCTGATGTATCAATTCTTTCTAATTTTATGTAGCAAATTCTACCTAGTCAGCACACCACCAACTGTAGACATTAATAAACTGGTTCTAAAGTCCTATAGGAAGCCAGATGTCAACATACATTAAAGAATAGAATAGTGTTCCTTGTCATTGTTCGGCTCAGCATGGGGCAGTCATGGTGGTGAGACTTTACAGGTACAGCGTCTCTGCTTACATTCCTCAGATACACAATCCCACAGCAAACTCACCGAGCCTTTCTGGCTCTTACAGTCTTTCTGCCTCCTCTTCCGAAATGAGCCCTGGGCCCAGATGCCATGAATTTGAAAGGGAACCAGGATGGGTCTATGGAGAGTTTGGAGGAGTAAAGTGAAGGGAGAAATAACGTAATTATATTATAATCTAAAGAAAATTAAACAAAATAATTTTAAAAAGAGAACAGTCTGAGAGTGCCTTCTACCAGACATCAAGACGTACAATGAATGTTACAATAATCAAAACAATGAAGCATCAGAAAAAGACCTGGGTACCTAGATTGAGAGATGAACTAGAGAAGCCCCCATAATAGGCTTTTTGGTAAATGATAATGGGCAATCAGACATTGTCTTGCAAAAAAAAATCTAGATACAGACTTTACACCTTTTAACAAAAATTGACCGAAATGGGTCATGGACATAGTAAATACAAAAGCTACACGCTGTTTGTGAAGCAGCACAAGATAAAGTCCAGCTGACCTTGAGTTTATCAGTGACGTTTTAGATACAACACTAGAAGCATGATCCATGAACGCAAATTGGCAAGTTGGACTTAATTAAAATCGAAAGTCCTTGGAGCCGAAGAGATGCCACCGTGATGAAAAGCACATGTTCTTGCCAATGGCCCAGCTTTAGTACCCAGCACTTATATGGTGGCTCGAGACCACCAGTGACTCCAGTTCCAGGGAACCTGATACCCTCTGTTGACCTCAACAGGCACCAGGCACACATACGTGCAGATGAAACAGTCATATACATACAAACAAAGACATACGTTTTTATAAAATGAATTGTAAATGTTGTTTGTGACTTAGAGTTGTGAGGTGAAAGAAGGCAGAGAGGAGAAGGGGGGCTGGAAGTGGAATATGACAAGGCTACCCAACAAGATGCTCAAGGGAACTCAGTACTCCCTACTGAAGCAGTCTTCAACATCAAGGCAGAGCCGTAGGGAACGCCTGCTATTCTCTCGTGGTTATTACTAGCCTTGGGATGGATTCCTTTTTTGAAAGAGGAGCTTTTACAGTTCAAAGACTTCTTTCAGAAAACAACCCAGTAGCAGCTCTAAAGTAATTTTCATTACTAAGATTTATCACCCTGATGCAGCCAGGTTTGGAAGAGGATGCTCGGAAATGTCTGAAGGTAAGATCTGTGCTATTCTGTTGCTGCCCCTGAGGCTCCCAACCCAGATGATGCAGCAGCCACTGGTGTAACAAAGATGCTGAGACCAACAAAGCCCAAGCCCTAGAAACAGCTAGAGTGTGAGTTACACGCTGCATACCAGGGACAATAGCTATTCTGACCATCACGTGACCTTCCTTTTTGAGACCTCTTCCTTGCGTACTTGTATAGAATGGACTGTCTTTAAAACAAGGCAGAAGAAACCCCCAGGCCCTGGTAGGTCTCTGGACTAAGTAAGTACGTGTTAGAAATGTGTGGTTTCTGCTGACACTCTGACATAGAGTAAAGAGAGTCTATTAGTACTGGGGTGGTAGAGAAAGGCTTAAAGCCTTCTTAAAGGCTTTCACCAACCCTGCCCTCCCCCCAGCATGGCAGAAGAAAAATCTCCATAAATGACAGTTTCATTTTATTTTTGGGAGAAAGTAGTTTAATCTTAATTTTAAGGATGCTTTTTCTTTCTTTTTTTTTTTTTTCTGGTGCCCTAACTGCACTTAACTAAAGCAGCCAATGGGTTTAAGAACAAGGCTTTAGAGGCTTAGAGAGACAAGCTTCATTGTTGGATGATGAGGGCGTCAGACAAACATTGCAGGCCTCACAAACGTGGATTGTGACTATGCTGTCAAGTGTGGATTCCCCTTCAAAACATCTGTTGACCATTTCATGGGACTTATCCAGGGACCTTTAGAAAGCCTGAGGTTTTAGTAAGAGCTTGTCTGTTACCATAAAGAAAATGCTCTGAGCTTTGCAAAAGATGGTTAAGAAAACAAGGAGTAACTACCCAACCAATATATACCGCTCTTCAAAACAACAACAATAACAACAACCACAACACTCTGAAAGCTCAACAATACAAAAAAGAACTCCTTTGGAAAAATGGTCAAAAGCTCTGAACAGACACTGAACCAAGAAGATATGCAGATCGAAAATAAGAGTGGGGAAATCGGAATAGAATAGAAGATCCAGAAATGAGCCCTCATGAATATGGTCACCTGATTTTCGACAAAGGAGCCGTAAACATTCAATGGAAAAAAGACAGCCTATTCAACAAATGGTGCTGGTCCAACTGGCACTCAGCATGCAAAAGAATGAAAATAGACCCTTTCTTATCTCCTTGTACAAAGCTCAAGTGTAAGTGGATCAAAGATCTCCACATTAAACCAGATACACTGAAACTATTAGATGAGAAAGTAGGGAAAACTTTAGAACATATAGGCACAGGAGAAAATTTTCTGAACAAAACACCAATGGCTCAAGCTCTAAGGTCAAAGATTAACAAATGGGACTTAATGAGATTGCAAAGTTTCTGTAAGGCGAAGGACATTGTCAAGAAAACAAAGCGGCAGCCAACAGAATGGGAAAAGATCTTTACCAACTCCACATCAGATAGAGGCCTAATATCTAAGGTATACAAAGAACTCAAAAAGCTAGACACCAGAGAATCAAATAACCCTATTAAAAAATGGGGTACAGAGCTAAACAAAACATTCTCAGTTGAGGAATATCGAATGGCCGAGAAATATCTAAGAAAGTGCTCAACATCCTTAGCCATCAGGGAAATGCAAATCAAAACAACCCTGAGATTCCACCTCACACCAGTCAGATTGGCCAAGATCCAAAACTCAGATGATAACAGATGCTGGCGAGGTTGAGGAGAAAGAGGAACACTTCTCCACTGTTGGTGGGGTTGCAAACTAATACAACCACTCTGGAAATCAGTCTGGCGATACCTCAGAAAATTGGATATAGTAGTACCTGAAGACCCAGCTATTCCACTTCTGGGCATATACCCCAGAGACACCTTAGTATACAACAAAGATATATGCACCACAATGTTCATAGCAGCTCTATTTATAATAGCCAGAAGCTGGAAAGAACCCAGATGCCCTTCAGAAGATGAATGGACACAAAAATTGTGGTACATTTACACAATGGAATACTACTCAACCACCAGAAACAATGACTTGACCAAATTCTTAAGAAAATGGCTGCATCTAGAGAATATCATTCTGAGTGAGATAACCCAGTCACAAAAGAACAGACATAATATGCAGTCACTGATAGTGGGATGCTAACCCCCAGAGGCTCGCACTGCCCCAGAAACAACTCACAGACTGTAGGAAGTCCAAGAAATAAAGAAAACAAAACAAAACAAAAAAATCTTTACACAACAAGAAAACTTTGACTATTTTCATGTTACATTTTGTTTTGCATATACTTTGTGCTCATTGTAACCATTGGGTTTTCGATGCATACAGTCAAACCTTTAAAAAGATCAAGTACTGACTATTCATATAGATTTATGTAAAAATTATTTTAAAATCTGAAAAAAAGTACTGACAAAAATGTATTGTATAATTTTACGCAAAAAATGCTTGAAATCTGTACATTTATCTTTGTTTAGTAAAATAAAGATGTTAAAAATAAATAAATAAATTTTAAAAAAAAGTGTGTGGAAATCTCCTGTGGCACCAGGAACTGTAAATTAAGAGCAGTGAGACACCAGTGTGGGAGTGGTGCAAATCTGTGTGAATGTGTGGTGTTGCATAAATGTGACTAGAATCCTATTCACAAACAAAACAAAAACAACCTACTCAGATGAGACCCAGAAGCATGAAAAAGCCACTTTCTGGCCAGTGTTTTCTACAGTGTTTGTAGAAACTATCAACCTCACCAAGACTGATTCCCCTACAGAGAGCTCCTACTGGGACTAGCTAAACCTGCTCCCTCGTTCACCCTCATACCTGGAGCACACCTCCTTGTTCAGCTGTAAGCAATAAACCTGCTTGCTCATACATACAAACTAAGCAGGCAGAGTTGGGCTGCAGTTGATGAGGTCCAGCGCTCTATGCCTTGATCAGTTGTGATTTTCTGTGATGGTCTTCATCTGTTGCAAACAGACATTTCTTTGAGGAGGGGGTGAGGATTATACTATTAAGTAGGTATAAGGACAAATATTTAGTGGTGTGTTTTATAAAATCAAGGATGTGTTTTCCACAGCATGGTATGGTGCGGTGGGAGGAGGTGCCTCAGCAGGCCCATGTTGAGAACCCCCCCCCGCCAGCACCAAGATACCAGCCATATGATGGGTGTGGTATGGAATAGAGTTTATTTGGGAACATGGGAATGGAAGTTGATAAGGGAGTAGACGCAGAGAAAGACAGAGATTTAGAGAAAGAGATTTAGAGAGAAGAAGAGGCCAGGCATGTGGAGAGAAGGGAGAAGGGGAGACAGGGAGAAAGGGCTCAGAGAGAGAAAAGGGGCAGAGAGTCAGAGAAAAGAGAAGAGGCCAAACAATCCCTTTCATAGCAAACCAGGCCTACCTGGCTGTTGCTAGGTAACTGTTGGGTGGGGTGTAGAAGGAATAGTTCTTAGGGATCCTTTTGGTTTCATTAAGTGGCACTTAGAGGTTCTCATCCAGGATCCATGACCTCATTACTTCTGAGTAATTGGCTAGGCTTCCAGAGAGCTGTTGGCCATCACCAAGGCTTGTGTGCCTCTAGTGCACCAGGAGGGGTTATTGTGCCATGCTGGTCATTGCTGTACATAGGTATTGTAGCTGGGCTGGGCTGCTGGCTGCTGCCCCGCTTTGGAAGCTTCCACGAAACCTTCTGGTACCATGAGTCTTCAGGGAGGGGATCTTCAGGTCCAGCTCAGATCCTCTGAGTCCTGTGTCTGCCATGTTTAGTTGTCTTCAGCAATAAGGACTCAACCTCCCACTTCTTGAAGGGAAAATGAAGGGCAGTAGCAATAGCCTGTGATGCTTTGGGAGTATCTTGGGCATGTCCGACTAAAGGGCTGCAAAAATAAATTCATTCCCAATCTCTATTTCTCCAAGATCTTCTCTAAGTATTCCTCAAAGATGCCAGTGTGAACTTCATTCTTTCACACTTTTAAACATATCTCTGTTTCTCTTAAATAAAAGCATACCATATCTTCTGATAAAAACGTGGTCAAATGTTAACATTAACATGTATCCAAAGTGTTTCCTGTCAACACCTACCCTACCCCTTGTTCACTTCAATGGCTGTGCGGACGTTGTGATTGGGATGACCCAGCTGACCTGATCAGCCTCTGATAGACATTTATGCTATTTCTAATTGTTCATGACTGCAAATAATTGACTTCTAATGATTCCCCTCATCTCTGATAACTCTGAGCATGTCCAAAAAAGGAAGAGGGGGAGGTCTCCTAGAAACCAGCTCTTCCCAATTGAGAGGAAACTCCTGTGGCATGCGCTCTAATGCTAAGAGAATAGGGATGCATCAGAGGAGACAATTGACGGCAAGTACAGAACACTGTGTCCCTTGAAGTGTCCTCTCACCAGCCCCCATGCTCTCTCACTCTTTCTCTGGTCTCCCCAAGGACAGTAAGAGCTCATGGTAACATCAGCAGGTTCTATTAATACCACACAGAGGCTAAGACAGTGTAGGCAGTGAAGGCAGCCAGGGAGGTAATACATCACTGACTACAGGGAAGGGGGGGTAGAGCCACAGGGAGCCAAGGCAGAGAGGGAGTCTTTGAGGAGGGAGGCTGATAGTCTAATCAGTAAAGTGGGAAAAGAAGCAGAGAAAGCACTGTAGGGTGCTACCGTGGGACTCCATTTCTCCTTCCCCCTATTGTGTGGCCAACAGGAAACCCAAGGACCGTATTAAAACCAAGTATTTCAAAGTTATGATTAAATTACTTCAGTGTTCAGAGCAGCAATGATGTGTTTAATGTACATTAACTAGAGCATGCAGTTGTGTGCCCAAAACTCATCATAAGGATGCCAGAGTCACTAAAACATCTCTCGAGCACAGACATTCAGAAGTTTAAAAAAAATGGCAGGGGGTCATGCTTAGAACTATAAACGTGAGAAGCGTTGGGACTGGGAATGTGGCTCAGGGGTGAAGTGCTTACTTAGCACACAGGAGGTCCTAGGTTCAAATCTCAGCATCAAGGGGAACAGAAAAAAAAATACCTTTGAAGAGGACAGGCAGTGCTTGAAGTGACAAAAAGAGGTCACCTGTCTATGAACTGCTGAAGTATTTGGCTGTTCCCTGCAGCAGAGGCTCCAGGTCACATGACTCTGATGACTAATTTAAAGGAGAGGACAATACACCTCGGATACTGTTCTTAGGAAAAACTTCAACCTTCCAAGACCACTTATTTGTAGATGTTCAAACCGCAATGTTGGAGAAGACAGAATCTTAAAAAACAAGTCGCTGTGTCCCCATAAAGGAACCCCTGGGACCCAAACCTTGACTTCCTCCACAGTCACAGGGACAATGATGGGGACCTGAGATCCACTAAAGACTACTAAGGAGACTGTGGGATATTGCTCCATAAGCTCGCAGTGCCCTCTCAGCTCTGACGCACAGTGAATGCTTAAAACCAGGCAAAGGCAGGCACCGTGTAGAGGGACAAAGCACAGGAACTAGGTGTCTGCTGATGTGTTTCTGTCTGGGGAAAAAGTTTTCATATCTCTGGACAATATCAGGCCTGGGTCATAATAGAATATAAGTACGTACACAAGTGCTGGTCTGTGTGCATACTCTGTATATGCGATGTATAATTAGGAGGGCCCAGAACCAAAGGAAAATATGGAACCCCTTGCTCACAGAATGTCAAGAGGCAACAGGATCACAATGCACTAAGTAAAGCACACTGAAGCCCCTCAAAATGTGATGTTCTGTATGTCTGCCTAGGTGGATAGTTCATGATGCAGGCCCAGGGCATGACTAGTCCAAAGATGGACTCTCTTTGAGAACAGGGCAGTTGTGAATACACAGTTAAATCCTCTAGAATCTCAGGAAACATTTGGTTGCTACTGGAAGTAAATTTTGGTAAAGAGAAAAGGAGATTTGGTCATTAAAAAGGGATGCTATTCTTCCTTTTCCAAATAGGATACGGGAAGCAAAGGCTTTTTTTTTAAAGTTAGCATGATATCTTTATATCATTAATTATATATTAAGTTAGAACAGATATCTTTATAACTACAGAGTCTGCCTATGAGTAGCAATTTGTATACCATCACAGACAACCCTGAAAGCTAAACATCATCTTTCACAGTAGGGGAAATGAAGGATCAGCGAGGTTCAGAAACTGGGTGTGGTTATAGCATCCCCCTCACCATGTCATACTTTAATCATTTGAACATATTAAACTTGGGTAGAAGGCAAAGCAAAAGCCTCTCCCTGGTCTTGTCCCCAGACTGAAGTTTAGTGAAGAGAGATTAGAATTCATTTGTCTCTTTCCTTCTCTCTCTCTCTCTCTCTCTCTCTCTCTCTCTCTCTCTCTCTCTCTTTCTCTCTCTCTCTGTGTGTGTGTGTGTGTGTGTGAGAGAGAGGGGGGGGAAGGGAGGAAGGGAGGAGGGAGGAAGGGAGGGGGAGAGAAGGAGGGAGAGAGGAGAGTTAACTATTTAGTTGGCTAGTTAGTGGTCAAAGTTCTGAGCCTCCCTCAATGGCTCTCTCCACCTTAGTTTTGACATAGTGTCTCTTGGTGAATTTGAAGCTCCTGACTTCAGCTAGGCTGACTGCCCAGAGAACTCTGGGGATTCTCCTGCCTTGGCTCCCTTAGGTCTACCCATGCAAACCAGCACACCATGCCTTTCTTTCATAAGGCTTCAAGCTCAGTCCCTCACATTTGCACACCAAGCACTGCCAAGTCCTCCACCCAGCTCCTTTTGTTCCTTTTCCTAAATGGTGAAATTAATGAGCTTAACACACAACATTGGCTTCATTTAGTGAATAAAATGATGATAAGTGGTGTGTATAAATTCTAATACACATTAAAACATGGAGATAAGTTTAAATGTTTTTCGTGCAAACAAGCAACGTTTTAGTGCAAATACAGCTGCTGTGGTTGGGACCTCCGTCTTACCAGGGGTCTAATCTCTAGTGTGACAGTTTTGGAAGTGGGCTTGTGCCTTATAAAAAGAAGGGAGTGAGAGGGAGCTACCATGTCCCTTCCATCATGAGCACTCTGTGAACAACAGGACCCCAGTGTGCTCTGGGTGCAAAGGTGCCTTGATGTTGAGCTTTAAGCCCACATAAATGGCTGGGTATACTGGCTTGATCACATTATCCCAGAACTCAGGAGGTGGAGACAGAAAGATCCACGGAACTCTCTGGACAATCTAGTTGAAACATTGCCCTCCAGGGTTACTGAGGGACCCAGTCCCCCAAAATAGGGTGCAGGAAGCATAATTGAAAAGATCCTTAACTGGCCTCCATGTGCCCATGCACACACATACCTTTACCAATAAGTAAGCGTGTGCGCGCACACACACACACACACACACACACACACACACTAGTAATGAAGGAAAGAAACTGATGCCTTTGTTCATTGTGGAGGGTAATGTAAAATGTTGTAACCATTGTGGAAAACAGTGCAACAGTTCCTAAAAAAGTAAAAATCTAATGAACATACCACACAGCAGTTCTACTTCTGGATATATGGGCCAAAGAATTGAAAGCATGCAAAAGGACATTTGTACACCAAGTTTGGAGATCACAATTCATAATGGTTAAAGTATAAAAGTACCCCAAGTGTCCATAGCTGAGCAGATCTATGCACACAGCGGGATATGGTTCAGCCCGAATGAGAGAGAAAATTCTAACACACATTACAATGTGGAGGAAACGTCTGGAGATTATGACGAGAGAAATAAGGAGATCATTCAAAGTCAAATGTTACATGATTCCGTTTATATGACAGAGTGACATGGTGACCGTTAGCAGCCAGGGGAGAGAATGGAGCCATCATCCAATGGATATGGGGTCTCAGTCTTAGAAGGTGAGAGAAAATACTTCTCGATGTTGGTGGCGGTATTTGGACAGCGACATTAATGTTCTTATTGTCTCTCTAAAATGGTAACGATAGTACATTTATTGTACATACATCTCACCACAGCTTTTAAACTGTATCATGTAAAGTAGCCCTTCATAGCTGTAAAACTATAAGTAAAATAGTTATCCTGACTTAACTGTAGAAACGACAGACTAAACAGAGAAAATAGAACAGGATGCTGAAAAGAAACCAAGCTTTGAACATTGTTTAATTAGAAATTAGGCTACACATAACCTAAAAGGCACAACATAGAGTTGAATGGACCACTTTATACAAACAAAGCTTTGTGTAATAGTCAATAACTATATTATAAAAATATACTAATAAAATATTTCTTATGGTCTATTTTTAAACATTCAGACTTAAAATATATGCCGGCTATTCTTCTATTTCTTGGCACGGTAGATTTTAGAACCAGGAAAGAGCAAGCTACCCAACTCAGCCAGTCCATTTGTTTACTTTGTGTCGTTCAGCTTGCCCCACAGTGTAAGCTGCCACGGTATGCAAGATTACTAACTAGCTCTCGCTGTGTAGGGAGTGTGATAAAGCCAAATGGTGTCTTCATATAGCATTAAGACATTTCTAGCAAGAGTTAAATGGTGATCTCAGACTCCTGCTGCTCTCAGCTGTCTCAAGGAAGACTCTCCAAATTCAATCTGCTGCATTTTTTGTCCATTGGCTTCTCATGTGTAAAGAAAATTTAAAAAGCAAGGAAACAAAAGTAGCTCTGGGTGAAAACTGTTGAGGATAGAGAGAAGAGACCCGCCCCTCTTAAGCTTGCAATCAAACCTAATCTAAAGGATGAATTTAAACAAATATGTGCTCAATGAACCTGTATCAGATAGAAACACCAGCAAACAGGAAGCAGAAAAACAAGCCAGTACGTTGTGGCTTCTCCCCTGAAGCAACCAGATAGACTCTAGAGAACAGTTCCAGTTTCACCATCCCAAGAATTCTGTTAGGTGTCTAAGATGAACAAGTCTGAGCTGCTGGAGACCACACACTGAGTCAGATCCCTTTATTCATAAAACACACCTTCAACAGATTCATTTCAGAATGAGCGCTCATATTCCCAGTGATAAGAAACTGGGTTTCTGGTAATCATGTGACATGCGGCACACACTGTGGCATCTTTCCAGTAATCCACTGAGGCAGGGAACTGCATCTTGCTCTCTGAAGTATCATTCACACTTGGGAAATATAATAGAATAATCACCATTTTTACCTAAAATCTCTTAGGTTAATTGATTAGTGAGACCAGAGGACAGAATGTTGTGGAGCCACAAAAACGTATTTCTCCACTACATCACCCAAAGCCACCAGATGTTCTCCAGACCCTCCCACTTTCTCCAGACAGCAGCTAATGACATTTGCTTTTAGATGAGGGCGTCAGGAAAGGACTGTTGTTTCCATGTGTTGACACTGGGCACCAAATTTTATTAAATAAACAATAGTGGGGAATCTTCATAATTTTTTTAAAAAAGAAAACTTTTTTCCCTTTTTCTGGAAGGTGTTTATTTCATTCTTTATGTCTCCAAGACTGTCTGAACACAACTCTGTGGGGAAATGAAATTCTCCCTGGGAGCTGGTTTTCGCCCTTCTTTGCCATGGAGGATGAACGGCAGCAGATCAAATTCTAGTGGCCGATCACCATCTCTGGAGAAATGGGAAGCCAGATCTTTGTCTGGGTTTCTTGGTAACTACTTTTCTCCCTTTCCCCTTTCTTCCCTGATAGTCCACCCACCCCCTTATTCCTTTTGTCGCACATACTACAAATTTTGGGTTCATTCGGTCAAGGCTTCCCAGAATGTAGTCTTAAAAAAAAAAAAAGATAGATTGGATTTTTACTATCCTGTCAGGGAATGCAAGATCAGCCAGCAATGCTTCCAACGCGGATTTTTAGGGTTTAAAAGACCAAAGTGCCACTTTATTTTCTAAGCTATTCTCAAGTCCCGAGTAGATGCGAGGCCTCTGCCCAAAAGCCTTAGGAACAGATTGGCCTTAGAGAACCTAATGAAGTCAACCAAGAAAACATTTACTTGGAAAATTGCTCTGAGCACTAGGAAGCTTGCTAACGTGGAATCTGAGAGCACTGTCTGACTCCAGCTAAGGACAAAAAGTAAACTGAAAAGCGTCTCCACCCCTCTTTTCTTAGCTAAGCAGGAAGCAAGGGAGTCCAGTGGGAGAAAGGAATATCTGGGCATTCCTCAGAGACTTAAAAGATGTCTGGGTACCCAGGGGAATCCTGGTCATGGAGACGACAACGCCTTCCCATAGCTACCACTGCGGCGCACTGCGGAGCTCTTTGCCTGCCTGCAGCCTCTGTCCTGCCCGGCATTCCCTGTCACCCCTGCCGCAGTCTATCCTTCCACCCTAGTCCCTCCAGTGCTGCTGTCTGCACAGGGCGCGCGCCACAGGGCATCCATCACCTCGGAGCCTTTGACGCACACGCGCGCTCCCAGACAGACTGGGTCTCCTAGCCCTCCCTCCCGCGCCCTCCCCTCGTGGGACTGTATTTGCATCACGCCCACACGTAGAGGGTGACGCGAGCACCCCCCCTCCCCGTCACCCTCCCCTGCTCCCGTGGTCCAGGCGTTACTTCCAGAGCTGGTGACTCAGCTCCTCCCTCTCCACCCCCGCGCGTGGCGACTGAGGTTCCCGCACGCCCACAGAGATGCTCCTTGTATCTGCGGTGGGGTGCTGGCTTCCCCAGCCAAGTTCATCCCTGCATTCTAAAATCTTTCCCGCCTGGCCAGAGGCGTTCCAGCCTCGAGGCAGAAAAGTACTCGCGATTCTAGAACCCGTTTGGAGAGGAAAACTCCAAGAAAAGATGGTGGGCTGTCGTCCCATTTCCTCTTGGTCTTAAATTAATAATTGTTGCGGTCGTCATCATCATCATCATCATCATCATCATCATCATCATCATCATCTTCATCTTCACTGGGGACAGTCCCTCTCCTAAGAAACCCTCACTCTTAGATGCGCTTCACTGCGCCTCTAGGCGCATAGTGGACGCTCAATAGGGTTTTGCTGAATGGAGGTGCAGTGTCAGAGAAGTGTGGATTCTTACAAAGGGCCACATCTCGCACGCTTTCCCGCTTTCAGTCCCCCCCCCCCCCCCCCAGTCGTCACACAGATGCACTCGCGGGCTTTGAGAATTCTTTTGGGGGGGGAGTTTGAAAATTGACGGGGTTTTCTGTTAGCTTCCCGCAGAGTCGACTGCGGCTCCCCGGGCTTCCCAACCACCTCTGCACGTCTGCAGAGGGTTCCCCGCAGAAAAAGTTGAGCCAGAGGCTGCGGTGATGGCTCGGCGCGATGGTTCGGTGATGGTGGGCGCTCCCGGATGCCTGTTTTGAATTGTCTCTCCTGCCCTTCCTGACCCCCCCACCCCCATCCCCCAAGAAGCCCGGAGACTCCAGCAGCTGCCCACCCACCTGCCCTTGATTCCAAACATAGCGCACCTTTGACTTGCCCCAGCCCAGTAAACCCGGGGTCACTCCGCGCCACAGTGAGATTTCCTGCTTCCCATCCCAACACAGGTACCCAGCGGGCAGCCTGCCTCACCTGCAGCCGCTTTCCCCGTGGCCAGAGCCCTCAAAGTTGTGCTAGTTGCGCTTCTGGAAGGCTGCAAAAAGTTCTCTGCCTCCTACGCTCGGTCTCCCGGTACAGAAGAGGGATCTGGCGTAGAGCAAGCTCTCGCCACGGTTACGGGGGACTCCTTACTCACCGTTCCAGTCGCCGGGGACCCCCTGCCCTGAGCGGTGTCTGCACTGCAGCGGTCGCCGTGCGAGCACCCCTCGGCTTTTAGCCCGGGGCCGCCTTGGTCTGCCACTCTCTCCTGCAGCGCGCTCAGTGGTGACTCCTTTGAGCTCGTTGGCGGCGAGAGGAGGGGCGGGAAAGTGGCGCCCGGCGGCCACGCTGCGGTCTTCCTCCTCCGCCTCCTCCCTTCGGTGCTGCAGTGGCGGGCGGCGGCGTGGCGAGAGTACAAGCGATGCGCAGGAAGGGGGTTACGGCGCGCGGGGGAGGAGGGCGCTGTGCAGGGCTGGGCGAGCTCCCGGTGTGATGCGGAGGCGCTGCTGCGGTGAGGGTCGGGGGAGGGGGGCGGGGAAGGGGTGCGGTAGAGGTTGGCTCCAAGTGGCAGGTACTTTTGGAGAAGTCAGAGCTCAGTTTGTAGAGGGGGAGGGAAGCGGGGGGCGGGGGGGGGGAATAAGGCACCCGAGCTGAATTAGTCACCGAGTGTGACTGTGCGCTGCTCATTTGGCGGCCCCTTTGGTCGGTTCCAGCAAAGCACAAGGAAATTGTTGATTGCTGGAGGCTGGCTCCTGGGGAAATGGGGGCTTTTGTTCTGTTTCGGAGACTGGAAATGGTTAATTTTGACTTGGCTTTCCAGTAAGTCAGTAGGTTAAAGTAGCTGATCACTAAAACCCTCCTCTCACACACACCTGAATCTTTATGCTTGTGCACAAGTGGAGAGAAAACTTGAGATGCAGAGGAAGGAACTCCACGCGCGGGGTGTGTGTGTCTCCAAACCACGGAGGGCCAGGGAGCAGACGGGACTTGGGGCGCGGGGGTGGTGGTGGTTCTGAGCATTTTTAAGAGGAGAGAGAGAGGGAGGGGAGGGTAAGTCGTGAGAATGTTGCTCTTGTTCCCAGGAATGCCTTAGCTGGTGAGAAACAGTAGCTTCAGCTTCACCTCAGCTCTAGGGCTGGACTATACCATCTGAAATTCACCCTGGAGAGACCACACCCAAGCACCTACTCAGTCTTGGCAGGGCAGGGCGTTGTCCTCCTGTAACCCACCGGAGCACCGGAAGGGACAAAGTGAGAAGCGAAGCATTCCTATATAGTAGACCCTGCCAGCTGTGTGCTTTGGAAGGTCCCCCCCCCAGGCAGGTGCCCAACGCACAATCATTACTCTTGTAATGAAGACCCGGAGGAGCAGCGAGACAAAGCGAGGCGCGGGTGGAGGCTGCGGTGGGTGGAACTCTCACACAATCTCTCCCGCGACGTGTTCAGGGGAATAAATGGCCGTGCCCATACATATGTAAACAATGCATGCAAAGATGCGAAGGTGCTGAAGGAGAGCAGCCAGGCTCTTTCTGAGAGTCTGGAGGTGCTGGAGAGGGCGGGGGGGGGGGGTGGGGGGCGACCACGTGGACCGCCTGTGACAGATATCTCCAGCTCACTGTACTCCATGTGTGCCTCAATTCACGATGAGACGAAGAGAGGAAAATGGAGCCAGCCCTTGCCTCTGGCTACCCCTCCCTGCTGCTCTTGCATCCTGAGACTCGGGATTCTTAGGTCCTGTTGAGCCTACACGTTCTGCAGTAGTGTTTGAAAACCCAGCTGGCTCTGCGCGTTTTGGTTAGATGCTTTTCTGTTTTCACCACTTACTGTGGCGCCGTGTGTGAGATGATTGGATGGCATAAATTAAATTAACCCCTTCACTTAGACATCCTTCCCATGTTTACTGCCTTGTGAGGTACCGTGTAGGCACAGGTGTGCTCCTCCGGCATCAGTATGACATTTTTCAAGCATCAGTCTTTTCTGGATCCCACATGAGGCACTGCAAAATGTGCTGGCAATTCATTGAGGATGTGTCACTAATGGTTGCAGAATAATTTATTATTTCTCCAAGTGAGGAACGTATAAGGAACTATAAGACGAAACTTTGAAAAAAAAAATCACACAACATACTTCCGGGGTTGTTTCCTCTTCCCTCGATAGTGGGATCCATGGACTCTCACCGGGTGAGGAAACTTTCCAGCTCTGGATTTCCCCATATTGCTACATTTGAAGATAACAGCTCCTATATGTCCTACCCTAGACAGAGCTCAGTTAGATATAGCCTTTAAGCATTTGAAATAAAGGGAAGGATTTCCTTTGATGATGATCCTACCTGGGGAAAATGGCT
This sequence comes from Micromys minutus, assembly GCF_963924665.1. Lineage (NCBI taxonomy): Eukaryota > Metazoa > Chordata > Mammalia > Rodentia > Muridae > Micromys > Micromys minutus. The sequence continues at coordinate 17,708,145 of NC_137980.1, forward strand.
CTGATTGGTCCTGTCGGGCACACCTCTTGGAGCCAGCTCTCTTCCTTGCTGGTATCATCCATTTTTCTCTCTTCTACAAATATTGCTCTCACAGGAGCCTGTGTAGGTAAAGATGCGTATCTGCCCCGTACCCACAACACCTCAGGGATCTTGAATTCATTACCTTTCTACCAAACAAGAATTTCATTCTTCAACATAGCGTCTTTGTGAAGTCTTCCTTCGCTGAGCAGTCTATAGGATCTGTCTTTGCATCAGCAAACTGGTTTCCCTTTTTTGAAAAAGATGTACAGCTACTGTAGCTACTTTTTTCAAAATCTACATAAAAAAAACAACATGCCTAGCATGCAGTGGCCAATAAGAATTATCCCCACTTCCCCTTGAAATAAAGGAAAGTGTTCCAGAGCTATTGAATGATGCTCTCCGAAAGCTCAGAGTAGCATCTGGCTTCCATTACAAAGATCTAGAGAGAAAGCCCCTTTGGACCACAAACTCCCACCTCTCCAGTTCTTCCCTCGCCCACTGGAAGTCTATCTAGTAACAGACATATTCTCTTCCTGATCTCAGCACTGTTCCCAAAGATGCCTACCAACACGCCTCTCTTCAAATCCGTAATGGCCGTTGATACCACAAATGGCCCAGAATCTCAAGTAAGATTTACAGTTACAGTCTGACTCCCACACTCTGTCCCTCCTCCCATCCAGTCCCTGGAGCCCTTTAGCTGCTAACACATAAATGGCTAGTACCATCACCTTTCCCTTCTCATTCTAATGGGATCTTCCCCCTCCTCTTATTGAATTATACTGTTTCAGACACTCAGTTTGTTAGGACCAAGACCCTACACTGCAAATGGCTGCTATGTCTCCAAATCTTGGTTCTGTCTCTGTCTCTCTCCTCCCTTGCAATTTGCTTCCCTGGAGAGAGAATCTGTCCTGTAGTTTTCTGCAGCCTGGTTGTGTGCCTATTGTATCACTTAAGTATTCTGCTTGGGATTTCCTGTAATCCACAATAGAGATCTAAAGGCTTATTATATTTTTTTGACAAAACCAGTATGTAGAGTCATGCACTGCTTATGTGTATCCAAAAACTGCAGGTTTTTAAGAACAATTCTTGTTAATTATTGCTATTGTCCCACTAGTTCTTCGGGTTTTGATAAATGATAGCATCCCAGTGATCATCTCTCAAATACCTATTCTCCTGTTCTCTTGAGAGATGCTTGAGTGCTGGGTGTGGTAACTCACACCATCGATCTCAGCTTGGGAGGTAGGGTCAGCCAGATCTCTGGGAGTTAGATGCCAGCTTGGTCTATATGACAAGTTCAAGGCCAACTAGGGCAATGTAGTGAGACCCCCGACTCAAAATATAATAAATGACCCCCAAAAAGTTTTAAATAAAAGATAAAATATAAGATAATGCACTCTGAGGACATCACCATGACAGAGAACCAGTTTCACAGCAGTCATCTCAAAGACTGGAGATTCTGGCCACAAATCTTTACCTGAAGAAAATTTAAGAAAAAGAAAAGCTGAAAGCACTCACAGCCTCAGTGGGAGAGGATGTGCCCACACTTGCTGGGACTAGATGCCCCCAAGGGGGGTGGTAACCAAGCAGGGCTGGGTAGGAAACTGGAAGAAATGATCAATCAATCACATTTGAAGAAGCACCCAGCCTCTGTCAGCCTGTTTGTCGTCTATCTTCCCAACACCCATCCCAGTTTCCGTAACATAAATCACACCCCACACTTTCCTAATTTTATTGAGGGATTCTCCCACTTTCAAAATGCAGTCTCATATGCTTGACAACATAGCCTTATGCAGAACGCTAAAATAATTTCTCTTCCTATTTTACAGAAGGCCTTGAATTACGGATACATGGATACCCAAAAACACAGCACAACAAAACATGGCTTTCCAACTAGACACTGAACTGTTTGTGTTAGAGTTTAGTGGTTAAGGGGTGGAGATCAAGAGGGGGAAAATGTGTGTATTACTTTATACAGCTGGTTAAAAACAAATGAGAGTTTCCGGGGTTTGCTTACAGGAGCAGGGATGTTCTAAAGTATCTGTGTCATGAAAAGCCTGACTCAGCATGTGGACCAGTACTCAAGTAAGCTGGATCCCTGGGGTTCCCTGCAGAGTATGCACGCAGCTTGATAACAAACCTCCTCTGGCTCCAGGATCTTTACAGCTTGTATGATTTCAGAGTTGGGCTCTGTGAACCTTAGAACTATATGAACTTCCTGTATCTCTTAAATCTTGGTAAGTTCCTGACCCTTACAATTCCCTCACTTTTCCCTAGGAGGGAACGTTTCAATTAGGAGGAACTGGGATGCAGTGGGTTTTTTTTTTTTTTGTTTGTTTGTTTGTTTTTTTTGTTTTTTTTTGTTGTTTTGTTTTGTTTTGTTTTTAAGCTTCTACATAAACAGATTATTTCTTTCCAAGCTGCACTGACTCAAGCACAGAAGTACAGCTTGTTGGACCAGGAGAGAAAAAAATCCCTAGACAGTGCCCTCATGGCACTAGCAGGCAAGTTTTCCCCGCTCTTTCTTGATTTCCTCTGATGTAGCACCAGACTCTACTGCCATCTTCTTCCTATGTAATTCTGGAAAATACTAGCCCAGACTGGGACTCCCACAGCAAACTAAGATCTGCTCTGGCTATGTGCTTTAGGGAATGGGCTCATTATATATGTATTTTTTTCCATCTAGGACTTAATTATATAGCCCAGGCTAGCTTGATATTTTCTACACAGTCCAAATTGGCCTAGAACTTTTAGTCCCCAGGCTCCCAAGTACTGAGACTGCAATATGTCTCTATGCTTCTTTGCTATTCCTTGCTTAGTCCAAGTCAGTTATATTAATCCTTTCTCATTCCCAATGGCTGGTTTGGACATGAGCTCTTCTGGCCAATAGCATGTGAATGAAAGACTTCTAGAGAGCATTGAAAGAAGGTTCCTTCAGCTCTGAAAACTTAACTGGAGAAACAAACTTCTGTTTCAGCTTTTAGACACTATGCTCTGTCAATGACATGAGGGTGTCTACATTTCTAGACACAGAGGCATTTACATTGAGGAACATGACACGCAGTCAGTCCCTTTGCAAGTGCCCACAAGTAATCACAGAAGAGAATTAGTCTAATGACAGGATACACACACACACACACACACACACACACACACACACAAACACACACGGCAAGAACCAAGTGAATTGAAAGAAAGAAAATGCACAAAAGAAAGAATGAAAGATTGTAAGCAAGAAAAAAGTGAGAGAGAAAGAGAGAGAGAGAGAGAGAGAGAGAGAGAGAGAGAGAGAGAGAGAGAGAGAGGAGAGGGAGAGAGAGAGAGAAAGTCAGAAAGTCAGAGCCTGGTGTATCACAGCCAGAGCAGTCTTGCTTCCTTCTATTCTGGGGCCACAAATTGCTTCCTTTCCAAAGAATCACCTTATGTTACAGTATTTGTTCTTAACTGAAAGCATTTTTATGTTTATACCTCCAGCTCCAATTACCTGCTACATAGTACAGACTGAAGATATCTACAATTTTGAGCTGAATGATGTAAAGCTCAGCTGTGTTGGGAAAACAAGAAGGGTGTGTAAATCTGTCTTATCCCAAGCATCTAACACAGTTCCGGAATCATAGAAAGCATTTGGAAATAACCAACCACTTAAAGCCAGCATGGCTTCAGGATCTCAGCAAGCAAAACGAAAATTTTACAAGTCCAGATGGAAGGCTGGAAATGAGAAAATTTGGCTCAGTGAACACTCAAGTTCTGGGAGAATCTTTCTGCTCAAATGAACAAGGAAAATAGCCTCCCCAGACAGATTCGGGGAAGTCTAAGAGTCCTCTAGCTGAATGGGTAGCTCAGAGGGGAAGGCAGCATGCCACTTAGCATTCTTGCTAGGGTAGAAATGAGGTGGAGAAAATGCCCACAAGAGATTTTCTTGGTAAAAAGAGAAGAAATCTGATGTGTGGCAAACTCCTATGAAGAAGGGGAAGGTGAATTCTGGAGCATTTCAGAGCTGTTCAGGACACACCCTGGATGTATTTGTTGGAACATATTTTCTTCCATATAGTAGTACCCATTTATTTGCATGTCTAGAATACAGTCAAATTTGTCATTGCAGACATGTTCAGCTTTGATGGGGAAGGGGTGGGGGAGTAGCCTGGGTTATGTCTGACTAGACAGACAAAGCCAGAGCCTTCACACAGAGCACTGCAGAGGCTCACACTGTTGGAGACAGCTAGAAACACAAATGTGTGTAGGCAAATTGCTCCAAACTTTTTATTGACTGGACAGCCACCAGCCCTGAGGAAAAGGGCAGACTCTCTCAAGTCAAACAGCCATTGCCACAAAAGTGCTAACTGAACAGATCATGGTAGCTTGATCTCTCTCTGACCTTGGTCACCCAAGAATGCATAAAAAGCTCATTAACCTTCAACCAACAAGAGTGAGGATTTTAAAATTCTCATGCATGGAAAAATAGTTTTGAGGAATATTCTCAGAGAATAAGGTAGGACTCAGAGAATAAGGTCTCAGTAACATCGGACTCAATTGTTATAAATCACTATAACTAGCAATCACTGTTATAAATTCACTACCTGGTGACTTTCTTCCCTGTCCACACAGCCACTCCAGGCAACTGTAGTTTTCTAGTGAACTACATGCACCCAAGTCCTAAACTGGTGGGACTCCAACCCTCCAGTCAAGCAAAGCCATCTGTATGTAATTTGGCTCCAAGATTTCCTCTCCAGTTCCCCACCTCAACATTTCCAGTCTGGATTTTCTGCTTTACACATCCTGGACACTTTTTCACAATCCAAAGATACATTGTTTCCCAGTCTTCCTTCTCTACACTTCTGTGATAAACACTTTCTGGAAAACCAAAGGCTACTTTCTCCAGTGAACTTGACAACCATTCTAGGCTAAAGCCTCCTCCCCAGCTCTACAGGCTTAAAGCTCTGACGTCCAACTACACACACACACACACACACACACACACACACACACACACACACACACACACACATATACAGAGCCCATCACTTACCAGCTTGATTATAAATAATTCTGCTTTATTTCCTGTAATACAACAGCACTGTTGGGTCAAGGACATCAGATAGTGAACAAGAACCAGATACTCTACCCAACACACACAGTTTGCCTTCCACTTGCCTTCCTGACTGTCTTTGGAGGGTAATCAATCTTCCATGCTCCTTGTAAAATGTTTCTTCCTAAAATACGGACCTTCCCAAAGTTCTTTCCATGTTCAGGGTGTTGGCTTGAACTTCTGAAAAACTTCTTTAGAGGGCAAATTGCACACCACTCTGAGAAGTTTTCTGCATTCTTAAGATTTCCCTAGATTTCAATTTTAAAGAGCACGGGTGTCCCTTTTGTAACAACAACAACAAAAAAGGAGATCTCCCATGTTTTGCCTTCTCATTCTTTACTCGGTGACTTTTACTGCTGCTTAGAGCACAGTGAAAGCATATTCTGGCTTCTGCGTAAAGCTCAAGTCTGAATCTGCCCGCTGAGTTTCTAGCATTTTCTCTGGCTCCACATCCCTGTTTAGCATTCTACCACAGGTTGGCTAACGCTGTGAGTCCTATTAAATCATTTTCCTGCTCAAGAGAGAATGATTGTTTCCGTGTTCAGAATCGGTCTTGCATAATCTTTCTGCTCCAAATTAGTGTTCTAACACCCAGCCTTTCTATTTTAATAATAGACACACTGATTTCCCTATATGATCTCGCTATTAGACGTAGTATACTCTTGGGAAGCGAGGTTCACTTCTATTTTTAAGGTGATCAGTAGGTATTGGGGCTGACCAACTTTCAGGTCACAAATGGCTTCTTATTTTAAGCAGCAGACAGACTGGGCATATTAATGATAGAAACAGTGGTATTAATAGTTGGTCTATTTTGTTTTTCTTCCTCTGCATTTAGACTAAAGCTGTTCTCTGCTGACAAAAGAACATATTTCACAACACCCCCACCCCACACTTACCACTCTATTCTCAGTCTCAAGAAGAGGCTTCAGGTCCTCTATTAACTGGCTCCTGAAAAAGCACATCTTGTATATAAGTTAAACCTCCCAGGATGCACTTGGGCTCTATACATAAATTGACAGCCCAGAACTGAAGGTACACACATGTGTCTCTTTCCCACATGATTCCCTACAACCCTTATAGAGTAGCTCTCCACCTTTATGACTAATAGTAAGTCAAACCAAGCTCACACGGGGCTATCAATTCCAAACATACACAGGTAGGCTCTCTCTGCTAAGTTACAGTTTAATCAAGGGGTGTGTTTGGGTCATGGGGTATGTGCTGGCTTTCTCAGAAGTTCTTGGAGGGAAGCCCCTCTCCTTCTTACCTTAGCTTTCTCATTTATCCTGTGGGAAGCAGGGTCACACCACTAACAAGAGCTTTAGTCATACAGGCAACTCCACCTTGTCTCCATCTCTCTACCTCAAATGGCATCTTAATTCGGTGTAGTCACCACATCTAAAATATCTGGATTTCTTTGAACCTTCCTGGGAACCTCTTGGAGGAACAGAAGGTGGTTCACGGTTTTTATCTCAAAACCACATTTCTTAAGACAGGTACTGAAATCCCATCCTTTCAGGTTAGAGGCAATGAAGAAGTGGTCCAGCGAGTAGAAGATGCTTTAGACCATTGGCTCCCGGAGTGCTTAGTGATGTTTTCTCCGTACATCATCAGGACAGGGAGAGACCAGGAGACCACAGAGTAAGGATTCATGAAGTCTCACAAGATGGCTAGCATTTGGCTGGCCAAATGCCACCTTGGTAAAACACAGTGCCCAATGTCACTTTCTAATCCCCACTCTATCCAGAAAATAAAATTTAAAAAATTTCAAAAGACCCTAGGACAGAGAGCTTGGGGAGGTGGGTGGACATGAGTCTTAGAGATTTTATGCTCAGACCCAACAGTCTGGCTGGAGACACAAGTCCACACTCTCACGTACAAAGGACATCTGGATTCAACTTAGAGAAAAAGAAGAATATACATCCGTCAAAAACGGAAGCTGATTCTCAGAACTCTGTTCCAATCATGGGTTGGTGGGTAACAGAGATCTGACTAGAGTGTAGGTTGATAGATTTCACCAGGAATACTACTGGTCATCAGACCTGGTTGTGGGCTAGGGCCATGGAGGTCTGAGCTGCTCTCAGATGTGGTCAGAAATGAACTCCAGGCTTCAGAACTCGCAGAGACAGTTCCGGAATGCAACGGTCAGTATGACTGAGGCCTTGTTCAATAAGGCTATCGGAGCTAGAACCCAGAGATGAGGCTGGCATCTGAGAAAGGGTGAGAACAACAGAGCACGGATTCGAGGCTCACACAGACCAGAAAGAGTCGGGGACTAGAGGAAAGCAAAGAGCCACAGGAGCAGAATGACAGCCAGCAATGTTGGAGGCTTGGCAAGAAAGAGAACACTGGCACGGGGAAAGATGGGCAAGGCAAGGGTCACTCTCTAACACAGTCCCCAGCACTCCCTGACCACTGCCGAGGACGTGCCAGGAGAGAGTGGTTTAGACAGATGGACCAGGCATCCACTCAGACAGATTGTCCTCCTTGGGTGGGTCTTAAAACCTATGGTGTTGATATAGGAAATCCACACTCTTGCTTCTTGGCAGAGAGTCACCACAACTTCAAACCTTCTACTGTTCTTTTCTTACCAAAAGCCCAATTGTGCTTTAAAAATGTCTACAGAAGTCCAAAAATACCACAGACTACACCCAGCTGATGGCATTTTGCACACTACACCAGGATTATATTACGTTATGTTTGTCCCCCTTTATCCGTTGCTATGTCTGCACTTGGTCAGTGTTAGAAGTTGTTCTTTTGTGTTTTCATCACACCATCAGCCTGCAGAGACGGTTACTATGACAAATATTTAGATGGTAGCCAAGGTTTTGGTCAGGCGGTCAGGAAGCCTGTATTGAACGTAGAACCAAGGAACCTTTATTATTTTTCATTTTTTCAATTCTTGGGAGCAATAAAACTTGATATGCAGCAATATAAATCATTGCTTTTTTTTTCCCCTCTAGGTTACATTTTCTCCCCTGATGTAGGTTTTGGTTAAACTTTTTTTGCTTTTCCTGTAAGGTTTAGGATAAAAGCAATGAAGAAGATAGACAAAATTACTTTGTCAATATTTCGTGAGGAATTAGTTTCTTCTATACTAAATATTGTGAAGGATAAATCAGACTCCCACACTGCACAGAAAAGCCAGTTGTGAATCCACATTCTAAAACCCAGAACGGGATCCAAACAAACTGAACTTGGCACACTCTCAGCTTGCATTTTTATCTGGGATGAAAGTATACTTGAGTATTAGAAGATGTACTAACAGAAATCTTACGCTACCCAAGAAAATCTCTCAGTTGCATCTCATTATATGTTGAAATGTTAATTTAATATTAAATACCAACTCATGTTTCTTTACAAATTTAGGACAAAATTATGCCCTTGGCAAAAAAGTGGATTGACCTGGACCAGTGTGTCATTCTTCAGTGACTAAGAGAGAGAAAAAGCTGGGATAAGAAGTAATAAAGAAGACAGGAAGGCTGGGGTCATGAGGTCTTGCGCAAGTGAGTTTATTAAGAACTGCAACATCTTTTGTACAGTTTGAGAGAGGTAGGAGGCAGAGTAAGCAGAAAGCCACCGCACAATGGGATAAAGTCTCAGGAAGCCAATTAAACAAGGTTGCACAGAGGACACAGGAGATCTCAATTGCATCCCAGAATGCTCAGAGGCCTTGGGATTGATAATTCCAGTCTCTTCAGTGGGGAAAAAGTTGGGTTTTTAGAAATTGAAACCTTAAGTCCTTCGAGGTTCCAGACTCAGCCCCAGCCTCAGCCCAGACCCTGCCAAGTGTCCCCCTGGACAAGGACACAGAACTAGCGTTCCCTTTGTCCTTCCATCAGGACCTATGAGAAAGCTTTGTTAGCCTGGCTCCCAACAATGGATGAATCTGATTATCATATTAAGTGAAGTAAGACAGATGCTGTGAGACACAACATCGCTAGTTTTCTCTTGTACGTAGGTAGAATCTAGAATTAAAAATGAAACACATAAAATCAGATGTGGGAAGATTTGGAAAGAGGAAAATAACTAGCGAGTTGCAAAAGAGGATAAGGGGAGAGGAATATAACCAAACAAACTATATTTATATATGAAAATATCATCCTAACTCATTATTTTTAATTAAAAAAGAAATTGAGGGGCTGTTATCCACTCAGAAGTTAGAAATGTTTCTTGCTTTTCCAGAGGACCAGAGTTTTGTTCCTAGAAACTATGTTTAGCAGCTTCTAATTGCTCATAACTCCAGCTCCATGGGATCCAGGACCCTCTTCTAGTATCCAAAAGCTCTGCACTCACATGTACCTGAGTAAACATGTGCTTACTCTCTCGTGAGCGCGCGCACGCACACACTCAGTTAAAAATAACAACAAAGAAACTAAAATCTAGGAAAGTACAATTCTCAGAAAGATAAATCTGCCATATTATCTTTATTGAGTGAATGCTGAGGGTATTCCCCTTAAAATCAAGAGTGAAATGAACAGCATTTAACTTGCTTTCATCTAAACGAGATAATGGAATAAAAGTATTGACCAAAGATTTCAGATTTCAACAGTAGAAAAAGCCGGGGAGACCATCAGAGTTGTAAAGGCTACATATGTGTAAACACCAAGAGGAAGCTGATGAAGGAAGTGTCTGAATACAAGTAAATATCTCCAGATCCAGATCTGAAGTACAGACTGGCAACAATCCATGTGGGGCTTAGGAGGGGAAGGAGGCATTTGTAAAAACAGGAGAAATTTTAAAGCGTGTAGAAAAACTTTAACAAGAAAATGGTGAGATTTATACAAGCAAAGCCACGGAACTCTGCGGGCAGATTTAAAGTCAAATTATGTAGAAACATATATTTTTAAACTGAAATGTGAATATTTGAACATATCTATTCACTGTCATTGGAGCTCAAAATGTCTCCTGCAAGCTTGCGTGTTTGAATACTTGCTTCCTTCTGGGGAAGTGGTCACTGTTGTGGGTGGAACATGAACTGAAGAAGAGTGAAGAAGAGAACATGGGAAGAGAGGGACGGGAGAAATATTGTAATTATAATTTCAAAAGTAAAATTAAAAACGCAGGATATTGCAGCTCAGTAGGCTGTATGCTTTGGGAATTTCTTCGTCAGTCCTGAACAACAGCGTAGAAAAAAGCTTGTGTCTTGTGTTGGAGTTTTTGTTAGGTGGTCTTTGGCTCTTGGAAGGACAAAGGTCTGGTCTCTTGGCAATCCAGATGATAAAAGTTCATTAAAACCTTATGTATTTAGGCATAGGGTTATGTGTATCACAGGTTATTTTGTAAATAGTTAACCCTATAATTTCTTGTAGCTTTTTGTATATCCTTACTGCTATTTTACCAATGTGTATCCTTCTGTATTTACCTGCCCCCCCTCCCTGTGGAGCCCCCATTTGCCCTACCAATTCAGTTGTGTTCTGCTGTCTTCTTTACCCTCTTCCCACCTTCTTCTGTATTTTAAGCGGTCACTTAGTGACAAGAGTGGTCAAGTCCTCAGAGTGCTGTGTGTCTCCTTGTCTCTGCCTCCTTTCATGTGAGACACTAGTCCTTTACTTTTGTGGACAGAAAGGAGCAGGATAAAAATGGGACATGGCAGAGCACTGGCTTTAGAACATCACACCATGTTCTGTTTGTCCCCTACAGGGGCTCAAACAGGCCACATCATTGAAAGGGACTGTGGAAGAAATTTCCTGCCTACTGTTGAGTACAGCAACGCCTCCTTTCTGCAGGACCCCTAAGCAGGAAGCTCAACCACAAAGCCATACAAGGCAATGCTGTTTTACAGTAGCATGGGGCGAGGACACGTTAGACACTCATGAACAGAAGAGTGGCTCAGAACACTTGTTGTGCCTAGCAACAAGTCATGCATCTGTTAGAATGTTACTAGTGAAACGTTGCTAACAACAGGGGAATCATGGTTATGAGGAGAAGAGTTAGAGGGCATGGTGTGTGTGCAGGATGGCCTTCTCTGTATTCACTGAATCTCATGCGATCCGACGAAATGAGTGAGGCTGTAGATTACTTCCTGTATTTTTTGTGTTATTAATCAGAATGAGACGTTTGTTTTTAATACAGAGAATAAGCTTAGACTCACAGAACAGAGGTACTTTGCCAGACTGTTATGTTTTGTTTGCCTAGGTGGACACGTTCCGTCTTCCCGAATGGACAGTGAGGACCAGGCCTCTTCTTGTCTTTGAATGCTAAAGTTTTCTGACTTGCTGACATCGCACACCTTGTCAGTAGTCTAGCCCAGAGGATTTTAGGCAGAACATCTAAAAACATTTTTTTTGTATATGTTATCCAGAAGTGGCTGGTGAGTAATGTGTTTTGGGAAATCCTGATCAGACAAGAACATGATGATCGTTTAAAAACCACAAATGTTCCTTATTGTTTGAAGCTATACACACTAAAAATTCACATTAGTGTTTTGGTCCTACTCAGAGCATACCAAAGTTCTGGAGAGACAAAAAACACATATTTTTCTTCTCCCACTGATGTTGAAAGTATGATATTAAGTAAGTCTACAAGCAATAACAAAAGCAAACTTCATATCAGAAACAGCACTACACTCCAAGGCTTATTTCCCCTCTAACATCTTTTAGATCTGATATTTCTGAGAAAAAAAAGAAGAAAGAAAAACAGCTTTCCACACTATTCCTTTGATTCTTCATAAATATACCGTGCTTTGAATTCAGTTGTATTTGATCTTCAAACCACTTTCAAACAGAAAAGGCAACAGTTAAAACATTTTGATGCTTTTAGAACTGTGTTGTTTAGATGAGGCAAGATTGGTTTTAACCAACCTGAATGTTTTGATCCAGTTCCTGCCTTCTCCTATTAGGGGTTGACCAAAGTGGAGACCTAAATTAGAAATGCCCAGTGGCATGAATAGGGTAAAACTCAAAGTCCCCAACTGGGATCATCCAACAGCTTCTTTAGGGTTGATGCTGAAACGAGTAACCTGCAGCGTGCAAAACTAGAGCAGACTTCTTAGGTCATGGGCCGTCCCCCAGCGCAACCAGCTGTTTGTGTAACACGTTCACGCACATATTGTTTATTCCCTTTTCTGCACATGACGCTGTTCATGTTCATTGTGAGTGTGCTGTGCTCACTTGTGGAAGTGGCTCCTTCGCACCGGGAGGAGCCCCGGCTGAAGCGCAGCTTCTCTGCTGTCCTTGAGCTGAGCAGCTAGGAGGGCTTGGCCTGCACATTTGGAGGCTTCTTTCTCCTCCAGATCCTTGTCACATTTCTAGTCCACGTTCCCCTCTCCTGAAGTCTCATGGCTAATTTTGTTACTTTTGCTGCTCAATAGGCAGAATAGTAGAACACAGTAAGGATTGTCCCGTTTATGTATTTATGTAAACACATCTCATGCTTTTTCTGGTATTTTCTTTTCTTAACTGCAATATTTTATTGTTGCTATTTCCTCTTCCTCCCCCCCCTCCTTTCCCTCTTCATCCCATTTATGTCAACCAAGCTCATAGATATCTAGGGCGTGTTTGCCTTGCTTTTCTCAATTGCTCTACAGACATCATGTACAAATATGTAAAAGTTACTCGGGGCTGGCCAGATCTCTCAGAAGGTAAAGACAAGTGCACCCAAGCTAATGACCCGACTTTTCATCCCTGGTACGCAGATGATGGAAGTTGGGAAGCAACTTTCATAATTTGTCTTTTTACCTCGGCATGCATGTCATAGCATGTACAAACCCAATCCTAAGTAAGCATAAGAAGAAATTTAAGTGTATACCTTTTCAAATGTACTTCTAAAAACTCAAGTAAAATATGAAGACTAAAATAATTAAAAATCAAGTACAAGTCTCCAACAGAGGCAAAGCTGTATGTTTGTAGTGTTGAATAAAAATGCCATTACAAAAAGAAAACTCCATTTACATCTCTGTGTGCTCTTAGTTGTAAACAGAGTGCAAGACAATTCAGTTAGAAGGGAGTCTGTGAAATCAGGTTCTGTCACATCTAGGGTCTCTGAGAGGATCACAGTGACAGGCTTAGGGCAGGCCTTTATGGTCACTAACTAGGGAATGACACTGTCACTTCACAGTAGAAACCAGAACCTTCATCACCATATCCCCTACCATCCCCAGCATCTGACTCTGCACGCCCACCCTGTCTTCTCAATTAGAGCTTGCCAAAAAGATGTCCTCAGATTGGATACACCTAGGACATATACCGAAGCCTTTGCTTAGAGGAAAACTCAGACCACGTTTTCATGTTTCCCCATAAGAAAGATGGAACACATGATGTAAGGAATCTCAGAAAAGTATGGCCCAGTAGAGGAGGCTGAAGAGCTCTCCATAAGAGGAAACAATCAACAGCTCCAAGAAGGGGAGGATTACACTTTCAGACTGAATTTTAAAACCCATACATGGTAGTTCATGGACAAATTCTACACTTCAGTGTAAGGAACATTTTACTAGGCTGGGCGAGATGTTTGAAGGCCGGGCTTGTTGTTGTGGGAGGCAGGTTAGCATGGCACGGAGGGGAGCCTTCTCTGTATCTCCACATCGTAGGACTTTGAAGTTTCTCACAGCTCTGTAAGACCTTAGGTATAATTGCAAGCATCCTCCCTGACCTGGCAGTTCAGCACAATGAGAAATGTGCCATTGTTACTTCTTATCCTTTTGTCTTCAAGTTGACCCAGGCCTGGGTTTGATCTTCAAAAGCCATTTCTATTATCTCAGATATGGTTCTCATATCAGGCCCCCAGAGTGTAAAGCAATAATAGAAATTGAGCATGGCAAAATTACATCTTTTTTTTTTTTTTAAAGAACAACCAAACCCTCATTCTCAAGTTCATGCAACATCTAAACACTTCCCTTATCTCCATTTTTGCCTCTCTAAAAGGCACATCAAACAAAAACCAAGTTCATATTAGGTAAAGATGATGACAGGTTAAAAGTGTTTTAGAGAACAATAAATTCCTTTTCTCAGAATTAGAATCGAATTCAGAAAAAAAAAAAAGGATCTTAAAATGTACCCTTTTTTTACACTAATGGAATAAAAATATGAATGAAAATATGCACAACTTCCTCGGAAGGAATTGTCGTTTTGTATTTGACACAGACATCATTCTAATGATTGTCTGAGCCATGTTAATAATTCTCTTAATCTATGCTTATTTCAAAATGTCCATTGTAGAATGTATTAAGCTAAATGACACAGTAGTGGCATGAACTCTGGAGGCAGGTTTCTTTATAAACTACATATTGTGTATCACCTTATATGTTTAGCCAGACTTCAGCGCATGCAAGTAAATCCCCAGTCTCCAAAAATAAGGATGCAACGAGAAGCCCTATTACTCTTCACGCTTTAGATATAACTCTATCTACACCCGCCCAGAATACAGAACAGCTTGGGGTGGAGGAGATGAGGAGTCTTATCTCCATTCTGACATGATGGTTTTTAAACTAAACTACATGTTGCTTATGAAAATAAAGTTGACAAACATGGCTTTAAGAAACTGTCAGGGGAGCTCCATCTTCTAATCTGCACTTTTACCTGGCACAGATCTGCGTGCCTGCCTCCTCCCACACCCCACAGCCTGCCTGTCTCCCAGGAGATCTGCCAAAACCAGGAACATAGGTGAGACCCCCCACCCAAATGCCCATGCCATCTTGGATCCCCCAGAGCCCTGTGGATGTGGGATCTATCCCCTCTGCATGACTACCGTCTTCCAGTCTAAACCTCCATCTAAAACTGGGACAGATCATGTCTCCAGACCTCAAAGCCTATCTGTCTCCTAGGAGGTTCACCCTAACCAGAGATAGCACTTTCCTCCTAGGAGTACTACTCTAACCCAGGTCACATAGCTCTACCTGCCTCCAAGAAGGCAGGCTTCAGTCAGAGACACCAAGACCAGTTAACACCAGAGATAACCAGATGGCAAGAGGCAAGCACAAGAATATAAACAACAGAAGTCAATGAAATCTGACGCCAGAATCCAGTTTTCTCACCACAGCAAGCCCTGGACACCCTAACATACCTGAAAAGCAAAGTTCTGATCCCATCTCATAAAGATGATAAAGAACTTTAAAGAGGATATTGATAACTCCCTTAAAGAAATAGAGGTAAGCACAATCAAGCATGTGTAGGAATTTAACTTAAAAGTTCAAGAACTGAAAATGGAAGTAGAAACAATAAAGAAGTCACAAATGGAAGCAACCTTAGAGATAGAAAACCCAGAAACTACAGATGCTAGCATCCCCAACAGAATACAAAAGATAGAAGAGAGAATCTCTGGCATACAAGATACTTTACATGATATTGACACATTGGTCAAAGAAAACACAAAGTGTAGATAACTCCTAACCCAAAGCATCCAGGAAATTCAGGACACAATTAGAAGACAAAACCTAAGAATAATAAGAATAGAAGAGAGTGAAGACTCTTAGTACAAAGGGCCAGAAAACATCTTCAGCAAAATTATGAAAGAAAACTTCCCTAACCTAAAGAATTGGTCATAAATATATAAGAAGCCTACAGAACACCAAACAAAATGGACCAGAAAAAAATCCTCCTGTCATATAATAATAAAAATGCTAAATATACAGAACAAATAAAGAATATTAAAAGCATAAGGGGAAAAGACCAAGTAACATATAAAGGCAAATCTATCAGAATTACGTCAGACTTCTCAACAGAGACTCAAGAAGGTAGATGATTCTGGACAAATGTCATGCAGACCCCAAGAGAACACAAATGCCAGCCCAGCTTTCTATACCCAGAAAATCTCTCAATCAATATAGATGGGGAAACCAAAATACCCCATGACAAAATCAAATTTACATAATATCTTTCAACTAAACCAGCCTTACAGAGGATAATAGAAGGAAAACTCCAACACAAGAAGGAACTATACCCAAGTAGAAGCAAGAAATTAAACATCTCACAACAAACCCAAAAGAACAGAATCACACACACCTAATACCATCTCCAACAACAAAAATAATAGGAACTAACAATCACCTTCTTTAATATCTCTCAACATCAAAGGACTCAATTCTTCAATAAAAAGATACCAGCTAACAGAATGGATATGCAAACTGGATCCAGCATTTTTCTGCATACAAGAAACATACTTCAGTAACAAAGACAGACACTCCCTTAGAGTAAAGGGCTGGAAAAAAAGTCTTCCAAGCAAACAGTCCCAAGAAACAAGAGGAAATTGCCATCCTAATATCCAATAAAACACACTTAAAGGAGATATTCTCTTTAAAATAAAGATAGGGTCATCAGGTCATCCCTTTAAGATATTACTCTGTGAATGGGCACAGTAAAGGAAGCTACTGGATGAGTCAGATGGCTCATAAGTCATATCCCCATTTCAAAGAAATGTATTTTTCTGTTTGTCATAATTTTCCAAGTTGGCCATGAGCAAGGTCATATTGTCCAATTGGTGTGATACTGGCTTCATAGAATCAGACTATTATGGAAAGTAGTTGTAGCCAGTGATTCTATATTAGGGACTATGAAGGGCAGAACAATATCACTTGCTGCACTTAAAGTGATAAAAGGTCACATGTCAGCAGCACACAAAGTTTAAAACTATCATATGCAGTATCTATATTGCAACTCCAGTTATAATGTAATGCTAACAGACTGTGTGGATACAGATTCACAGACTTTTGAGTGGTCTTCTCAAAACACACACCCTACAAAACCCATTTCAAAGTTAATGCCCCCACAAAAGGCAATAAAGGAACAATTGAAAGATTTGGAAAGTTATTTAGTCCATAGGCACTTGTTCATGTAAAGAAGCTGGACCTTATGGTCCACATATGCAATGCTAGATCCGAAGAGGGGAATATCAGTGGACCCCCAGGGTACCCTAACCAGCCAAGGTTTCCTTCTTGTGGATTTTATTCCAATGAGAGATCCTGCCTCAAAACAAATGAACAAACACACAAAAAGTTGAACAGTACCTGAAGAATGACAGACATAACACCTCAGCTTGTCCTCTGGCCTCCACATGCACAGCATAGGTAGCCACACACATGATCACCCATCTATGAACATGTGTGCTTGTGCATACACATGAATAGGCTACTTGAAAACAAAAGGGAACAAAAGAAAACATAGTCTAGTCTGAATGTGTGACAGCAACGGCTCCAGACCAGAAGACACAACCAGTTCTTTCTTTTCTTTTTGATTCTAAGTGACAACATCGTTATAGAAGCATTTCCAAAAAATGATTTCGGACACCGTGCTTGACTGTTGACTGGTTTTGTTCAGGTAGGAAGAGTCAACTTCACTGTGTCACACATTAATCGATTAGCTTTCTCTCAGACTGGAACTAAAAGTTGATGGACAGGCAACTAAGGAACCACAGGATCAGAATATCTTTTACTTGATCAGATGGCTGCTACATTCTGAACTAAAAGTACATTTCTCTTATTTCCATCCTGGAGGCCCGCGTTGGGTCACATGGTTTGTGTCAATCAAAGATTAGTTGATGTCACATAAACTCATGACCTGAAAGGTTGAATTAAAAAGATCCGTAATATCTGAAACAGAAAGGATAGTTATCCTCAGATGCCTTCATGAAAAAAGAATCCTTTGGGCGTCCTCGCAAGTTATATAGCCAGCCGATAGGCTACTTCCTCTGCCATTTTAGAAAGAAGCTTCCATACTCATGTCTAGATATTCAGCTTACACCCACCCCAGCGGGAGTATGGGTTCTTCATTCCCTGTGACATCCTCATCAGCATTTGTTATCATTTTTCATTAAAAAAAGATTATATTAAAGGCAGGTTTATTGGGAAGCTGCTCTCAGGCAAGTTCACTGGCCCCAAGGACTGAGGCCAGGGGAGTCGTCATTGGAAGAGAAGGTGGGGAAGGAAAAGAGAAAAGAGAAGGGGAATTGTCATTCCCGATGTTAACCATTTTCACGGGCATGAGACAGACTCTCAAAGCAATTTTGATTTTGTTTAAAGAGGTTGACCATGTTGTCAAGTATCCATCAGCCATTTGTGTTTCTTCCTTTGAGAAGTGTGTTTCCTTAATGCATCAGCTACTGCAGTGGCCAGAGACTTTTTTGGTAATTCTTTTTTATTTTTTTTCTTCAGTTCTCTCCACACCTGTCTGGTATAATTGTTAAAGATTTTTTCCTGGTCTATAAACTGCCCCTGTACTTTTTCCTTTGCTTTTTACTTTAATGGAATCCCATTTGTTGGCTTTTGGGTTTGCTATTGGAATCCTTTTTCAGAATGATTTTGCCTGTACTTTCTGTTTTGAAGTGTTTTTCCAGTTTCAGTCTAGCAATTTCAAAGCCATTGATGCAGTTTGAATTGATTTTTGAAGGGCAAAATAAATGGATCTAATTTCATTTTCTACATGCAGATACCCAGTTCCCCAGGAGCATTTGTCTAAAAGATTTTCTTTTCAGTGCATGTTTTTCATACTTGTGGTTTTTTTAAAAGAAGGTGGCAGTGGTGGCCCAGGTCTATTTGTAGATCCGCTGTTCCATCCCATCGGACGACTTGTTACTGTTTGGTTCACTAATACTCTCTCTCTGTCACCAAGGTTGTGATGTGTAATTCCATCATGTCTCCAACCTTGTTCTTTCTACTTGGAATTGCTTTGGCTACTCTGGACCTCTTTTGTCTTCATATGAACTTTAGGATTATTTTCTAAGTGCTGTGAAGAATGTAGCTGGAATTTTGATGCAGACTGTGATGACTTTTGTAGGATGCTTTGGGCATTATTATTCTTAATAATAATAATAATAATAATAATAATAATAATAATAATAATAAATAATTTTGGCAGTATTAATTCTATTAATCAATGAGTGCAGAAGGCTGCCCTTTCTGGTGTTTTCTTCTATTGATTTCTTCCATAATGTCTTCCATTTGTCACATCCTTGATTATGTTCATTCGTACCCTCTTTTCAACTTATATTGAACATGATATTTTTTCTTAATTTCCTTTCTATTAATTTGTTATTGAGATAGAAAAGCTGTGCTTTCTGAGTATTGATATTATACAATATTCCAGAGCTAAGTGCTCTGCTAGTAGGGTCTTTAGGGTTTTTTATATGTAGGAAAAACATCATCTGAAGAAAACAGAATTTCTTATTCTTCTCCCTCTTGTTCATTGCTCTAGTCAAATTTTTAAACACTCTATTGAGTAACAGTGATCACCATTGTCTCACTCCATAGGTTAGTATAAATACCCTCAGATTTTCAGTATATATTATGAGGTTCTTCATGTGTAACTTTTTTATGTTGGGATATGTTCTTTTTGTCCTAAATCCCTTAGAGGCTTTAAAAAAATGTACACTGATCTATTATGAGATCTATTGAGATAAACACTGTATTATTTCTGTCCTTAAATTCTTTATGTGCGGTATTACCTTTGCTGATTTTCATATGGTGAACCAACTTTCAACTCCAGGATGAAACCAACTTGATTGTGATGCCTAATCACAATGCAATCTTGAATTCAGTTTGCATGTAACTTACGGTGAATTTTTATAACTGTCTATCTAGACGGTAAGTCCACTTTGTTTTCCTTTGCTATGTCCTCATCTGGTTTTAGAGTTACAGTAATGCTGGCTTCCTATGATGTGTTTGGTAATATAATTCTCCTTTGATTTTGCAGAACGATTTGAGAAGTGTTGCGGTTAGCCATCCCTCAAAAGCCCGTAGTACTACTCCATAGTGAATATGTCGTACCCTGACCTTTATTTGTGGAGACACTTTTAATCACTGCTCCCAGAAACACTAGTGAAGGGGTGGCACCACCCTCAGTGACCTAGGCCTTCCCATCTCAAGCAAGACAATGTACCAAGGTTTGCCCACAGGCCAAACTGGTGGAAGCATTTTCTTAATTGAAATTTTCCTTTTTCCAAATTACTCTGGCTTGTATCAAGTTTATATAAAACTTGACAGCCAAGAGAACACTGTTGGTTAACACCGTTGGTAATTCTCTCCTCTAGTGGCTTACACAGCATCTTCTGGTACCAAGAAAGCTAACCACTGTGAAAGCTAACCACCGTGAAAGCTAACCACTGTAGAAGCTGACCACTGTAAAAGCTAACCACTGTGGAA
The DNA here is from genome assembly GCF_963924665.1 of Micromys minutus. NCBI lineage: Eukaryota > Metazoa > Chordata > Mammalia > Rodentia > Muridae > Micromys > Micromys minutus. The sequence continues at coordinate 17,728,313 of NC_137980.1, forward strand.
GCTGACCACTATGAAAGCTAACCACTGTGGAAGCTGACCACTATGAAAGCTAACCACTGTGGAAGCTGACCACTATGAAAGCTAACCACTGTGGAAGCTGACCACTATGAAAGCTAACCACTGTGGAAGCTGACCACTATGAAAGCTAACCACTGTGGAAGCTGACCACTATGAAAGCTAACCACTGTGGAAGCTGACCTCTGTGGAAGCTGACCACCAGGGGTGGAGTTTCAATCCAGCTTCAGTTTGATTTCTTTATCCTGCAACCAAAGTGTGTCGTGTCTTCGGCTATCTAGGGTCTTACCCTAGTTATGAAGGGCAGAAGAACAGTGATAATAGTTTTGTACTGTTTTGGGAGCCTCTGGGACCTTCTTGAAAAATAACTGCTAGAAAGGAGTTGTTCCTTAAATTTTTTAACTTCGTTTAATATCCCATGTCTTACTGGGATAACAATTTGATTCAAGGAATTTAATTTTTTTTTCTGATTGTTCATTCAAATGAGTATTGTTTGGTCTGTATTTGCATGATTTACTGTTGTGGTCAATTTTCAGTTTTGTTCCTCTATGATTTAAGTGGATTCAAGAAATTATTATTTTTTCATTGAAACTTGTTTGTGAGCTGAACTGTGCTGTTTTAAGAATGGTTCCATAGATTACAGAGAGGACCGTGGATTCTGCTTCTGTTGGGTTGAATGCCCTGTATGTTTAGTTAAGTTGATTTGTTCTATGGCATAGTTTACCTCTGAGACTTCTTTGTTGACTTTTAATGTGGGTAAGACTTCTAAAGATAAGAATAGGATATAGAAATCAGGCAGTCTCATCACAGGAGGACCTAACTTTCTCTTGTGTCCATTCATGTTTGTTTAGTGAAATTGAAAGTTCCAGCCTCTGGTAGATACATGTTAACAATATTTATCTTCATGATACATTGTTTTGTTTATTAGTAGAGAGTGGCTTTCTTTATCTCTTCTAATTCGTGTTTGAAATATGCTTTATTTCTTATATTATTACATCATATTCAGACATTATACATATCAAATGGAGATGTGAGCTTGGTTTTTATTTTCCAGGAAGCTTGGTTTTTATCCTTCAACCCCCAGTTGGAGGTGGTTTTGCCAGTAATGAGTGTTTTCTGGTGACAACAGACAACCAGGGTTGTACTTTTTAAATCTAGTCAGTGGTTCTGCAGTTTGTAGAAGTTACATTTATGTATTTATTTATTTGTTTAATATATATGTGTTTGTAAATGTGTGTGAGCACATATGCATGAATGTGCCAAGTCATGTATGTAGAGGTCTAAGGCCACTGCAAGAATTTTTTCTCTGTCATCGTATAGGATCCATAATATTCAGGCATTCAGGTTTGTCTGCAAGAATTTTTACCTGGCCCATAGTCTGCACATTTTAAGTGATGAGTTAGGACTATTTGCATTCAAGGTTATTGCTGGCTGTTCTGAAGAGAATTGGTTTGTTGTTGAGGTTGTACTTTCTTTATTTACTCTTTGTGTTAGGAGTTAACAGGTTCACTGTATTGGATAGGGGGGATCTTTCCAAACTTGCCTTTACTCATTCATTCTCTCTTTGTCTTTTATTTTTGAGATTATGATATAATTACATCATTTCTCCCTTCTCTTTCCTTCTTCCAAAGCCTCCCATCTCCTCTTTGATCTCTTTTAAATTCATGGCCTCTTTTTTCAATAGTTGTGTGTGTGTGTGTGTGTGTGTGTGGTGTTTGTGTGTGTGATGTGCTCAGTCTATGAGTTCATACAATGTTACTTTATATGTTTTTAGGATTGACAATTTGGTATTAGATATCCAATTGCTGTCTTCCCTGGCGAAGAGTATTTATTTCTTAGTTGTCTGCAGCTCTTTGTGTAGGATTAAGGCCTTGTCTTCTTCCCCATACTCCCCCTCCCGCTACCAGGTTGATGTGTCTATTGCTGCTACCTCTTTCAGATCATGCTTAGGCAGCCATGTTGGTGGGACTTTACAGGTGTAGCTTCTGATACTACTAGGAAACAGTCTTGCAGCAAGTTCCCTGATCCTCTGGCTCTAACCATCTTTCCACTCCTCCTTCCTCAGTGTACCCTGAGCCTGAAGTGTGTAAACCCATTCTTCCTACAAAATTTTATATTTTCCTACGATCCTGCAAATGGGATTCTTTTCCACCTTCCACAGTTCCTTTAGGTCTCATCTCTAGGTTAACTTGGCCATCATCAACCTCCCTAGTCTGTACTTACCTTGAAATATACTTTTTTTATTTTCAGCAATCCTAAAAGATAACTCTGTGGGAGATAGAAATGTAGTGGAAAATTAATTCCTTTCCTGGCTTCGGCTGCATCATTCCATGCTGTCCGGGCTTTTAGAGTTGCTGATGAGTATTCTGATTATATCTTGTTCTGTTTGTCTTTGTAGAAAAGGTAGTTTTCCCCTCATTACTTTTAATATTGTTTCCTTGCTTTGTGTGTTGACAGCTTGACTATAGTACATTTACATAGTCATTCCTCCTAAGATATTTCTTCGGAATCTAAATGCTTCTCATGTTTGGCTGTTCCTTATTTCTCCGTTTGGTAATTTTTTGCCAACTTCTCATGAATAAGTTTTCTATTCTTTTGGACTTTATCTAACCTACTCTTTGATCTCATGGGTCCCTAGGTTTTGTTTCTCCATTATATCCCAGAGTTCTTGGAAGTTTTAATCATGCTCATTCCTCTTTAATATATACTTGTTTGGCTTTGCCCTCAGTGCTGACGTTGGAGCTTCTGATTACTTTGTTAATGATGTTCACTACCACTGACTCTTTTTGTTACCATTTTAATGTTCTGTTGGTTTTCAGACCCTGTCTTTAGTTGCTGAATTTTAATTCCATGTTTTTTTAGAATCTCTACTCCAAACTGACCATTCCATCCACTTTACTAACATGCTTGCCTAGGCCCCAAGTTAATGTCCTCAGTTCATTCATTGTTTAAATTCTCTATGTGATCATTCATCCTTTTAAATGTTTTGTATTACATGTGTGTGTGTGTGTGTGTGTGTGTGTGTGTGTGTGTGTGTGCATGTGCATGCTACAGCACATGAAGGGAGTAGAACATGGGACATCTTTCAGAAGCTTGGTCTCCCGTTCTGGTATGTAAAACCCAGGGATAAAACTGATGTTATCAGAGTTGGTAGCAAATGCTTCTACCCACTGAGCCATTTATCCTATGAAAAGTAGGGCTCTAAAATCATTTTCTGACATTTAAGCTTATCCTTGACTTTGGCTTCTGGTACTGAAAGCTGTGAGCTTGTTGCCGTGGTTTGTTTTGCATGTTTGTTGGTGTGTCTGTCTTTGTAGTGTTCCATGCATCTGTTGGGAGAAGTGTCCTCTAATTTTTTTTCTCTTTTCCCTGAACCTCTTGTTCATTCTATATTCCTCAGTGAGAGCTTGCATCTGGGTTAGAGTTCCTCTGCACTACTGGGCAGGAAGCAGACTCCTTGGATAGATGTGATCCCACAACAGTGCCCTCCTCAGCTTGTGCTAAAAGACACTTGTCGGAATCACCCTGAGCTGCCCCTGACTGGGTTCGGAGACATAGGCACTTGGCTGCTGATTGGAAAAAATGTAGCATTTACGGTTTTATTAGGACTATATTAATAACTAAGGGGCAAAATGAAAAGGGAATGTGAAAATGGGAAAGGAAAGAATAAAGCGTGGATAAAGAAGGTATGTGTGTCAGGGCTACAAGAGGTAACAAAGAAACATTACAGTAGATACAGTGAAAGAAGGCAAGACACAAGTTGAAACAACTTAGATAATTTCAGTACAAACATGTAAATAGAGTAAAAATAACAAATAATATAAAACAGAAGACATTGTGAACTCTGGAACGAATGCAATTTTACCCTCAACTGGACTGTGGAGCAGGCAGTGGGGAAAGTTACCAGTGTCAGTCAACCAAACCGGATGTGTCCTTATATCCTTCCTACTGCAATGGATTTCTATGTGGGACTCTGCTTTCCTACAGAGGGATTTTGTTGGAGGATGGTGCTAATGCTTTGAATCTGTGTGTCCAGATGTTAAATAAAAATCCTTGTCCTTGATTGCTTTATAATCGATCAATACAGATGCCAGCATCAGTGACTGGGCACGGGGCTGAACACTTAGCATTGGGAAGGTAGAATTCGGGAAGGAACGGGAGGATGGAGATGACCCGAGGAAGAAGAATGGGACTCGGTCACAGCAGGAGATAAAGCTGAACAGCCATGTGAGATTTAGGGCAACTGGCCACTGGCCACTTCCCCAATTGGACCTGGGGTATCAGGGAAGTTTAGGAGTGCCCAGCCTTTGAGGTAGCCAAGGCATTTAGAAACTAAGCCTGTGTGTGTGTGTGTGTGTGTGTGTGTGTGTGTGTGTGTGTGAGTGTGTGTGAGTGTGTGTGTGAGTGTGTGTGTGTGAGTGTGTGTGTGTATGTGTGTGTGAGTGTGTGTATGTGTGAGTGTGTGTGTATGTGTGAGTGTGTGTGTGTGAGTGTGAGTGTGTGTGTGTGTTCCATTCACAGACCTGAGATAGCCCCTGGGCGGGTACACAAGTGTGACCAGCCAGCACAGAGGGCTGCAGCCAAAACCTCACTGCTCCAGGATTTACCAGAAAATTTTTATCAGCATAATTTCCCATGAACTACCTGGTCTGAATTTCACACCCCTACCTGTCAGTTATAGTCTTGCTTAAGGTGCTTAGGGATTGGGCTGGTTGTTCTTTCCACGGGAGGCTCTCTATGACAACAGCTCTGAAGGAGTATGGGAGATCAGTCCTGTGCCTTTCATTTTGCCCCTTGGTATTCTCAGTAGGACTGCACCCAGCGCAGCTCTATGTTCCTGACATTCCTGTGTTGTTGCTCACCCAGGCAGTGGCAAAGGTGGGGTGAGGGTTTGGGCTCTTTCCCAGGCTCCTTACTCTAGGGTACCTATGGAGAATTTCACCCCCAGGCTTCAGTGAATCAAACTCCCATCTCCATCCTGTCAGTTGGTGCTACTGTAGTCCTTTCCCCTCCTGTGGTGTATCTAGCCACTAGGTACACATCCACGGCCCAGCCCATCGCTCTGGCTCACTGTTCTTTCAGTACCCAGATCCAGCCCTCACTCACCCCATCTTGTCTATAGCTAGGCCAGATTCACTCATTATCCCCACTTGCTTCTTTGCAGAGTTATTACCAAGGTCCAATTATTTTTCTTCAGTTCTTTTATAAGAATAGAACCTATTATTTTTAATTCTTGTTTATCATTTCCCAGAGCCACAGAAAGTTGGCTGCTAATATGACATCTTTCCCAGATGCTATGAATTTTTTCTCAATGGTCTGTGTGAATATATTATAAATGTGTCCTTTATGGGTTCCATTAGCTTCATGCTTCCATTTTTGTGTTGGCTATGCTTTTAATAGCAAGAACCAAAGATATTTTAAATTTGCATGTAGTCATTTAGATGAACACTTATTTTGTGATCTATTCTGCTCATTATTGGATTTCTATTCAGACAAATAAGGAAGTTTAGATGCATTTCTTTCTGTGGCTTTTCTTAAGAGAAGCAACTTATCTATATTTGATGAGCAGGAGGAAAATCACATCTTTCCAAATTTCAAGTGCATCCGGCTTTAGTCTGGTTTTAAAACTTTACTTAGATTTTTATGATTTTTATGCATATAATTATTTTGCCTGCATGTATGTATACATGTCATACGTATGTCCAGAGCCTGTGGAGATCAGAATAGGGTCCTGTATTCTTTGGAGCTGGAGGTATGTACAGCTGTGAACCATCATGCGGGTGCGAGGAAGCCAGACCCTCTGCAAGAGCAGCTAATGTTCTTAACCACAAACTCCTCTCTCCAGCTTCCAGAATTAGTGATACAATCCTGACTTGTAGATAATCTACTTTGGGAACTTTGATTACAGAACATCAAGATAAAAGAAGTACAGTAAATTGAAGTAGAAGTTTATCAACAATCAATTTCATTTATGATTACTCTGTGTGTGTGTGTGTGTGTGTGTGTGTGTGTGTGTGTGTGTGTGTGTGGTGTATGGTGTGGTGGTGGTGGTGGTGGTGGTGGTGGTGTGTGTGTGTGTGTGTGTGTGTGTGTGTGTGTGTGTGCCTCCGTGCATACATATAGTATAAGGAACAAATCCTAGTCGTTAGGTTTTCTTAACACCTTTATCTGCTGAGGCTCACAGGGTCATTAAAGCTTTTAAAGTTCTGACCATCAGGAGATAAGAGAGGTATACTAAGAAGTTAAAACTTACATAGGAAAAAAGAGAAGTCAAGGAATGCTAAGTATGTAATGAACAAGCTAGGGAAGGTCCTGCTTTTCAGTAAGGAGACCCGACATCTGCACTTGAAGCAGGCACTTTTAGTTCCTGGGTCTTTGGGACTTCAGGCTCTTTTTCTCACTCTCTCTCTCTCTCTCTCTCTCTCTCTCTCTCTCTCTCTCTCTCCCCCACCCCTCACACACACACACACACACAAACATATACAGACAGTGGAATGACTAACTCCAGCTAATTGACATATGCATTAGGTCACATAAATATTATGAGGTATAATTACTATCTTCCACAATTTCCTTATGCTACATTTGCTGGTGGTGGTGGGATATCCATTAATAGCATAATCCCTCTTCTCATCAATAACATATGAGTTTTATGGATTTAAAGCTATCAGCTTATATGCTTTAGCCTCATTTGGGAATAACCCCAATGCCATTACCTGACACTTGAGGTCCAGCCACAACTATGGTTACACTGCACATTCAGGAAGGCCCAGACTGCAGCATTGGCCACTACCCTAATCAACCTCCCAAGCATGTTGGGAGAGAAGCCAGATAGGAAAAAGCCGTGTGATCTCAATTAGAGATAGGTTCAAATCAGGCAAAATGGTAGTCTTCTACATGGTTCCTCCTGGGGCTAAGAAACAGTGGCTGGAAGAGGGGTGAAGCAGTCCCGAACACTGGGGTGGTGCTGTTAGTTTGGGTACTGCTTATTTAAATACACTGTTCTTGTCAAAATCCACAAGGCAAGATTTGTTTTTTTACTTACTGTATACACACACACACACACACACACACACACACACACACACACGCATCATGTTTTGATCACAGGAATATCCAGATTATTAGAGGCACTGGGGGAAACCCCATTAGATGTAAGACTGTGAAGTGACAGCAGCGGGAAAATCTCAATTCATATTCTCAGCAGATGCACAGAAGCGCTGCTTAGGCAAGGGTTGGAAAAAAAAAAAAAAAAAAAAAAAACCCAGAGCATTAAAGGCATAAATGCAGGGCTGGAAAAAAGCCCCATTTTCCGCAATGGGTCGAGCCACTGACAGAATGCTGTGACTAGGAAGGGTGAGGGAGGGAGGCAGTCCTGCAGAAGTCCCTGAAGAGATGTGGCAGATTTCTGTTAGAGGCCACACCCCTGGGGTCTGTCTCCATCCTAAACACACCTTAAGAATGGCATTCTGGGTTCAGAGCCCAACCCTTTTAATTTAAAAAATGCCTCCTTTACAGCTCCCGTCCGTTTGTGAGCATTGTTTGGTTTATTTGAACGCTGTAAGAGCGTGGGGCTCAGCAGGCTGTTAGCAAAAGCTCTCTCTGTTCAGTAAGGAAGCCTTTCAGAGCCTAGTAAGCCCTTTAAACAGCCACATGGATTTGAGCCATTCTGCCAATGTTTTGAAACAGACTCTGCTCATCTGGCGCATATTAGCAACATTATATGGATGGAGCCAGTTGCATTTACATATTGAAGTATACATACCTATGCATGCATATATATATAAACAACGTAAATGAGGCCACAAATTTGAAAGTGTTGAAGCAAGGGTAGTTTATTGGGAGGGGTTGGAGGGAGGAAAGGGAAAATTTATATTTTCATTTCACAAAACGTAACATAACCAATGAAATCACCCGCTCCTCTGCGAAGCCCTCCACACAACCCTTCCAAATGCACTTTCTCACTTCTGTCGAACTCACCGGGACCTGGACTGCAGAGTTTTGAAAGGGTGATGACACAACATAGCGGTATGGTGGCCTTGGGGGCATAAAACTTTTAAAATATTTTTTAATTTCTTTGAATGTCTTCCCAATTACTGGTTAGGTTTGTTTTGATTATTAAGAATGCCTGTGAAGTATCTGACATAAAAGACACATAAAAGACACATAAAAGACATTGCTCCCCCTAGCCTGTATTCCCCTTATCCTGTAACTTCCTTATTCTTTATCTCCCTTATCTTGTACCGCCTCATCCTGTTTAAACCCCATCCTGTATCCCCCCATCCTGTATCCCCCCTCATCCTGTATCCCCCCATCCTGTATCCCCCCTCATCCTGTATCCCCCCATCCTGTATCCCCCCTCATCCTGTATCCCCCATCCTGTATCCCCCATTCTGTATCCCCCCATCCTGTATCCCCCCATCCTGTATCCCCCCTCATCCTGTATCCCCCCATCCTGTATCCCCCCATCTTGTATCCCCCCATCCTGTATCCCCCCATCCTGTATCCCCCCATCCTGTATCCCCCCATCCTGTATCCCCCCATCCTGTATCCCCCATCCTCCATTTTGTATCCCCTTATCCTGTGTTGTCTGCCACTCACCAAGCAGACTCACTATACAGAAGACTGAGTAAGAGTTGTAAGCACCAAGCACTAGAGCTCACTGGAGATCATCTTGGAGGTGGATACCGGAGGTGGACAAGGTGACCAGATGGAGGGCATCCTTCTTTCTAAATGAGCTTTCTACATGGGTAAGACAGCTTGAACCTTAGCCTTGGCTGCCTAGGTTTCCAGTAAGCAAGTTATCTCAACCAACATGAGCATTCTAAGGTAACCCACAGGAGCATCCAGATCTCCTAAAGACCTGGGTTCCGCTAGAAAACACATCTGGCCATATCATATTAAGCAAAGTGGGTCCTTGTGGGTTCGTGGAGAGAGGGTAGAATAGGGGCTATATTTGAAGCTATGTAAGAAGTAGGGCAGAGAGTGCAAAAGAGACACTGGATAGGTTATCGGGGAGAAGTGAGTCCTGAGGCTGCCTTTGACCTGATTGACAGCAGAAGAGAAGAGGTTCAGCACTAAGAGCCATGCAGAAGCCAAGAACACTTTGCAACTAGAATAACAGGAATAGAATAGAAAGTGTGGGCCATGTATAAGATGCTTGGGGGTCTCTTGGCGGGGGCACATATGAACCGACAGGGGACAGGGCGGAAGAGAGCCATTAAAGGATTCTACATTCTAAATTAAGAGTCTTGGAAGAATATTGGAAGGATATTCTGCATACTTTTGAGTAAATGAGCCCTTCACATGTCCTTGAAACAAGGATTTGGACATTTACCACATGCTGGGTGCTGAGCTAAGTTTTGTATGTACGGTTCATTTCATTTTTATGGCAAACTGGCAAGGTGAGTCTGGCCTTGATCTTTTAGAAGAGGAAACTAAAGCTTAGTGAGTTTGAGTAACTTCCTGAAGTTTACAATAGTAGACCACCACCTGGGGCTCAGACTGGGGTCTGTTCCAAAGCTGGCATCCTCAACTCGTTATCTGATGTCGTTGCTAAAGAAAGTCCCCAGGGGCAGCACACTTCCAGATGTTAAAAGGGACACTTGAGCAATGCACACTAAATGGCAGACTTGTCACCATCACCCAAGATCCCAAAGGCTCATAGAGAGCAGCAGTGGTGGGGATAGTAACGGAGGCTGAAGGACTTACAAACGGTCGGACTGAAACCTGGCATGAGACCTGCTGGATTGACCCAACGGAGCTGCCACGGAGGGCTAATGGCTGGTTAGGTAAGAAGGCACAGCAAGGCCTTTGGATAGTAAGACAATGCCAGCCTCTTCCCACCCTGTGAGCAATGCCAGGCCTCCCTGGATAGCAGTGCAGCTTTAGGAAGAACCAGTGAGGAGCAACGAGGAAAAAACAAAATCCTCATCAGGGTCAGAACAACAGAGCCAACGCTGGTGCAGGATGGAGCTGAGGACAGATGGGTGGCAGATAGCACACCCAGCATATTCCCCCACGTGCTATTAACTGTTCACCGTCCTTTATAGAACAGGGTTGCACGAATCTGCTGTCTCCCTGCTCGGGCCTCATCCTTCTGGGAATCTTTAGTTGCCAAAGGCATAAATTTCTCTAAATACTTGGATCCCAGAATTCCCTACCCAACTATTCCAAGCAGACATTTTAGGATCACTGTGGTCCTCTTTACGGGATCCTTCTTGTACTTTATTTTTTATTTTATAATTAAATATATTTTATATTATTTATTTATTTTGCATTTGTTTGAGGGGGTGGGGCGTGTGTGTGTAGAGATTTAGAGATGTGTGTGAGTGTGCATATGTGTGCATACATGCATGTGTGTGTTTGGTTGTGTGGGTGGGTTTAGGTGTGTAGGGAGTGTATGTGGTGTGTGTGTGTGTGTGTGTGTGTGTGTGTGTGTGTATGTGTGTGTGTGTGTATGTGTGTCTAAGCCTAGCCTAGTACCAGTGTGGAAGTCAGAGGATAATTTATAGAAATTGGTTGTTTGTGTTGAGCAAACCATGAGGAGCAAGCCAGTAAGCAGCATTCTTCCATGGCCTCCCCATCAGCTCCTGTTTCCAGGTTCCTGCCCTGACTTCCTTTGCTGATAAACAGCAATATGGAAGTGTAAACCAAATAAACCCTTTCCTCCCCAACTTGATTTCTGGTTGTGGTGCTTAGTCACAGCAATAGAAACCCTAAGACAGTCTGTTTCTGTCATCTGGTCCTAGGAGATGGAACTTGGATTGCCAGGCTTGGCAGCAGACACCCCTACCCATTGCTCAGCAATTTCAATGGCCCAAGGTTTTCCTTATTTAAAATGAACTCCGCTCCTGTTCTGTGCATTTCTAGGAATGTGAAAGGGCACAAAAGGCAGCTTAATATCAACTTAAAGAGTGTATTAGTCAGAGTTCTCTAGCAAAACAGAATTAATATTCTATATTGAATATATTCATTCATATATAGTCATATCCCATATATATATATACATATATATGTATACATGCATACATACATATATGGGATTCATTACAGGTTGAGGTCCAATTATTCCAATAGTGGCTGTCACCTGACAAAAAGTCCAAGAATCTGACATTGTTCAGTACACAAGCCTGATTATCTCCGATGGTCTCTGGTATGCACTAGAACCCCAAGGAGGAGGTATAATGCCGGTGAAGGAATGAGCCTATCAGCATGAGTCAGGGTAAGCTGGTAAAGAGCAAGGGCTTCCTTTCCCACATCCTTATGCTGACAACCAATAATAGCAGTCACAGAAGCCGTGAACTGACCTTTGGTGTCCAGGCTAGGGTGTCTGCAAGTGTCTGCATAAGACCCTTTACAAGGAGAGGTAACCCCAGAGTGCAGGAGAGCTGACTGTGGGGTGCTCCAAATTTGGAGTCCTTCTGATTTATCTTGAGAATGTATTTGTGAAGGCAGGAGAATAGGTCATACTTTGTAACTAATTAACTTGAATTATAACATGAAATTTGACACACCTACAGGAGGGGAGGCCCCATATTTGTATTCTTGTTCAACTCCTGGGGCAATAGACCTCTGCTCTGACCCTAGAAGAAACTTGAGGCCTACAGTCAGGCCTCCTTACTCCTGCCTGCTTCTCCCAGGCAGCTCACTCACTGTTTACTGATGATTAGCACCCCACATCACAGGCCCCCAGATTTGTCAATGTAAGCTCTTGACCATTGTCTTTACCCTCAGACAATAAAGAGTTGGAGTTGCCTAAATGAATAAACTAAGTGACATATCTCCCCCTACCTCCCAGGATTTTTTTTTAAAACTACGTATTATACCTAGTGTCTCAATTTGAAGATGTGTCAAGATGACTAGCTATGATTACACAAGGCAGCCAGCACTTTGAAATCAGGGTTGAAATGATGTCTCAGTTCTTATTAACATCACCAACAGCAATCCACTAGTGGCTCATACAGAGGGCTGGTACTTACATACTTAGTGTGAGCAAACGTCAAACTATTAGTTTAGAAAAAGGCACCCATGGGACAGAGGAGATACTTCAGTTAATAAAATGAAGCTTTTTTTTTTTTTTTTTTTAAAAAAAGGAACTGAATTTGGATCCTTAGCATCCATATAAAGGCTAGGTACTGCAGCATATGCATGTAGCCCTGGTACTGGGGGCAGAGGCAGGGGGATTCCAGGAGCTTGCTGGCCTGCTGGCCTAGCTGAAACGATAAACTTGAGGTTCAGTGAGAGATTCTCTCTCAAAAGTGTGGTGGAGTGTGGAAGAGGAAGACACCTATTATCAACCTATAAACTCCATGCTCACATGCAAAAGGGGCACACACCCATAAACATGTGGACACATCTGGATACATCACACACATACATACAAGCACACACACATGCACTCATTCGTGCAAGCATGCGCAAAGCATCCAGCACTCAGCCTGTTTCTTCCCGGTCCCTTTGTTCTTTCTCCTCATGTTTGTTTTCTTTGTGCCAATTCACACATGTCATTCAAAAAGTCTTCCAAGAAGACTGTACCACTGGTCAGGTGGCTGCTTTCATTTGGCAACTGAAGACTTATTTTGAAGACTTATTTGTGCATCTTCTAGTTGGTGGCATCAAAGACATCATCTGTTGCATCATTTAATATTCTTTGGAGAAAAAGGCCCATACAATAAGTTCCCTCTATAGTTATGTATAAGGAAACATTGCAAACCCTGTAATGATATCTGTTGATGAGCTTTACACACATTTAAGCTGTCATAACATACACATGGCTAGCATGCATTTTCCTATTGGCACTTAAAATTAAAAGAGGCAATGCAGGTAGATGTGTACAATTTATTTAAATAAATTAGCATATAAGCACTTGTAGACATACCTTGTTATGTTCTATTTTGCATAAAAAATGTCTCTTCTCTTACTCCTTGCTTGTACATTGGCAGTGTCAGGTTAAGCAGTTTCCTTTAAGCTATAGAAATCCTTAGAATGGGCCTCTGCCCATGTGACCTGGAGAGGACGTGGGCACACTTCTAACTGCTGCTGTGCCATTCCTTGCTCCATCGTGAGTATTGCTGTCATCTAACCCCCGTTCCTCATTTATACAAGGAGTGATTTGCACTAGTTAATATCTTTTTTATGCTTAATTTTCTGTGCACTGAAGAGGGCATGCATGTACTTTCATAGTTATCTTATTTAATAAAGCGTATTCATACTAGATATCATTCAAGAGATTCTAGATGGTTTTGTTATACCGTAGGAACAGACAAATTTATCTACTTCCTATTTCAGCAAAGCTGCTTTGGGTCTTCTGAGCTCGTGACTGAACTACCTTCTGTGTCAGTCATAAGGGTGGAACCAAGCCCACAACCTCACAGAAGCCACAATTTCATGGAGGCTCAGATCTAAACTGTGTGAAGGACCCTGGGCACATTGTTTGAGTACAGATCAATTCTGTACCAGTTGCAAGGAATAAAGCAGTAGGTGAGATGAGCAACAAATGCAATTAATAATATAGTTTCTAATGCCAACTCATTAATTCAAGCTGATTAATCTTGAATGTCACTCTGACCATTAGCAAATTAGTATCCTGTTGCAATGTGACCTGGGTAACAATAGAGACATTGAATATATTAAATCCTCTGGCAGACTTTTATGGGCTAAGTTTTTATGTAAATTTCTCTTTGATCAACAGATGCTTGGGACAGGATCCGGGCCTTTGAACAAGAAAGCAGTTTCTTATTTATGAAGAAAATGCTCAATGGCAGAACTGAACATCTGGAGGGGGAGGGGTGTCAGTCAGGGGTGAGGAAGGAGCGAGAGCTTCTGTGGTGCCGCAGCTCAGGTATTAGTACCAGCAGGAGCAGTGCTGCAGTTTGTATAAAGAGCTGGATTGAATGACATGCTAGAATCACATGAGCACGTGTCTGTGAAGGCCTACAGGCTCTGTGGCTGAAGCAGGGAATGCCAGAGCCAGGAACCAAAACATGGTCCAGCTAGTGGAAAGTTTGCTGGAGAAAAAAAAAAGCTCTGTGCACCAGCATATGAGTTACATGAAAAACCACATCTACAAGTCTGAAAATTCCTCAAATTTCTTCTAAATAACTTGAACATTTATAGGGTCTAGTCAGCCAGAGGATTCTCTGTTACCTAGTTTATTTCGAAATGGCCATTCTTGCTGCTGAGTATTGTTAATTTTTTTTTTAAGATTTGTCTTTTATTTTATGCTTAGGACTGTTTTCCTACATTTATATGTGTATACCATGTGCTTATAGTACCCATAAAAGCCAGATGAGGCCGTTGGATATTCTGGAACCGCCTTTATAGACAATTATGAGCCATAATATGGGTCCTGGGAACTGAACCCAGATCCTCTGCAAGAACTGCCAGTGTTCTTAACCACAGCACCGTCTCTTTAGCCCTCAGTAAATATTTTTAATACCACTCACAGAGAAGCCCCAGATGGAAATCGGCAAAATGTTCAGTGGCTGCATCTTTTCCAATAAGAGGTCTGTTTCCAAGATAGACCGTCTCTGGAGAGAGCCAGTCAGTTAGATTACATATGCTCAGCCGCATGGATTTGGCTTCTTAGAACTCACAAAGTGATGGCTTTGAGCCATACGGGGCAGGTCTCCTCTAACACATGTGACATCATTTTTACAGAGAACCAGCAGCACTTAGTGTTACTTGCCCCTCTTAAGGGCTTTGGATGAGTGGGCAAATATCTATTTATACAGAGATGTAAACTCTCCCAAAAGAGACTTCAGGGGGATGAAGGGAGGCAAATCTCTAACGAAAGCTATGGAAAATCAATAACCCAAACTGAAGTATGAAATACCGGTTCCTGAGATTATATGAGCTCTCCTGATGGCTGTCTATATTAAGAATTAAACCATTTTTAGTTACGTAAAATTTGCTGTCAAGTTTTTGTTTGTTTTGTTTTAAGAAACGGGTAATTATAAAACTTTTTCTCTTTCAAATGCTTCCTTGAGCTTTCAACCCTGTCCAGTGGTTTCCATTCAAATTGGAGCCTAAGGTTACTTGGATGAAAATCTGCCTCCGGAACTGGGGAGTCTCTCCTGTGGAATGCTAAAAATGTTGCTGATATTGAGAGCACACTCTCTTCGGGAACCCACTGCCAAGGTAGACTCTAGCTGACGGATATATACATAGTTCTAATAAAAGATGACAAATTAAATTTTAAACTGACATTCTTCTGATTTTTACCCCCAAATAAACTATGGCAGATGGCTTTGAAAAAGAAGGACAGATGCAGGTTACACGGAATATCTTTGATTTTAATTCATGAGCCTGTACGAGAGCCATGTATTTATTTCCTTGTCCATGAAGTTACATTGTGTGTGTGTGTGTGTGTGTGTGTGTGTGTGTCTCAGACTAATAGCTAATTGAAGAAATTTCTTTATATTTTTTAAGTCAGTCAACCTCTTTTCTATTCCCATTTTACCTCTGATATTAGATACCCTTTCTAACTGAAACTGACTACCCAGTCATCACTTTGGATGGATATTGTGGTGAATGGGACCAAACCCTTATAAAAGGTTATAACAGAATCTTAGATTAAGTCTATAGTTTTTAAATTATCTTCTCTATTCACTTCCTACCATCCTACTTGAAAATGATCAAACATTAATGCTTTGACTGCTTCCTTGAAACCACACAGAAACCAGGTAGAGGAACATCAGGAACAAGCCACCTGACTTCCCTTGTTGTTGTTCTATCAAATACACATATCACATCCTTCTGGGTTTCCAGCTGCAAGCATGTACTATAAACAGTGTTGCAAGTTGTGCCCATAGAAATTAATGAGCTTCATGTCTCAATATACAGGATACATTTTAGATGATAATTTTTCAAAAATCACAGTCTTTTAGTGGTTGAAATGATATTTCAAAGAATATTTATTCTAATACATTTTCTTACAGGGAAGAGAATTCCAAAGCAGTGGGGTCAGTTCAGATGTTAGATGGAGCTTCCAAAAGGCCTGTTTCCTACCCTGTGAATAAACAGCCTACAGCTTGCAATAAGGCAGCACGCCATCAGAACATATTAGTCTCCTGGCTGCCTTGCTCAGAGTAACTCTCCACCTCTTTCCCGAATACTCGCTGGCAGAATTCCCAGTCAGGAATGCCCCACAGCCATCTGCTCTATCTCTGATACCCTTCAGCGGGCCAGCCATCTCCCAGAGCACTACTTGGTTGACTGGAATTTACTATAAAAGGGCATTGTAAAAAAGAATCGCTCTGTACTCGAGGCGTGCGATCCGTTTTTATGTTGTGATATGTTATGATCCTTTGCTGTTCTGCATTTTCAAGATGACTTTGCTCTTTATTGTAAACATGCACAGATGGTGTGGAGAAGGATGGGGGCAGAGTGAGAATACTGCCTCCCCGGGGCGGTGCTCGGGGAGCCCTCATTTCCTGAGGGGAGCCCTCACTGGGGAAATGCAGCTTGTCTCAGCTTTACTATCGGCTGAAGTTACAACTCCGAGCAAGATGCTCTCCTTTGTACTTTATAAATACCAAAAAAAAAAAAAAAAATCCTGCAAAATGGACCCTACAAAATGAAGGGGTAGTACTACATCTAAAATCAAATTTAAAAGACAAGTGGCTTGCTACTCCCAAAATTTATTCTTAATACATGAAGAAAAGGGTTAATATTCCTAAGAAAGAGCTCTTGTAGATTGGTGAAAACAGAAAGCAGAAAAGTCTCAACTAACAATTAAGACAACCTAGTGCTTGGTACAAGTTATTGCTTTTGGAATGATTATTCAGCGAGGTCACACGGACTCCCAGACATGACCAGCTACTGCGATTGCTCTTGTTTATCTGTCAGAAATTTACAGCAAAACCCGTACTGCTGCCGATCAGGCAGGCTTGAGTCATAGGATGTAGAAAATCAAGTTGGGGCAGAACTAAACCTACTGGCTAGCTTCCAAAGTGCAGGAAGGTGTGTGCAAGCCACTAGAGGAGAAAACTAATCACCAACCATATCTAGCTACGAACATTTTGAGTCATAATAACAACTGCCCAGGAAAGACATGCCCACTGGTGTAATAACAGCACAAATATCATGGTAGTAACCAAACACTTTGTCATTCGATATAAGCTCCGTTCCACAGGATGAAAGCCATGTCTGGCACCACTCTCAGACTGAGAACCTATGGCTATATAGGTCATATAGGTCCTATATGGGAATATAAGGGGAACCCACTATTGTATGATGCTAAATAGCCACGGTTTTGAGCTGATTCTTAGCAACTTATTGCTATGCCCATAGATCGATGAATGCATCTTAACCTTCATCCGAGAATCTTCTTTTTACAGAAGATAGGAACCCACATCTAGCCAAGGTGCAGAGAATGAGAGACTACAGAATGCTCCATCGTAAAGGGAACATATATACCCCAATCTTCTCAAAAGGCTCAGGGATCCTTGTGGAAGATAATAAAGAAGGAATGTAATAGCCCAAGGTAAAGGATGACTCCAAGAAACATCTGGACACAACAGAACAGCTGCACTTATGAGCCCAGTAGTGTAAGAGCTTGTACAAAGCCACACTAGCCCAAGCCAGCTCCAGCTTCAGTTGGGAGATGGGACGTGAGTCTGAAGTCCTGCTACTCGTTCTGGGCTTAGTGACAATCATTAGCTGCTAAAAGAGGGAGAGGCATTTTTCCCAAGGACACAAAGCCTGGTAAGTCAGCCATTCTCCCACAGAAGACCATACAGCTAAAAATATTTGTGCAGCACAAATTGGTCTTGAAGAGTTTTTTTTTTTTTTTTTTTTCCTTTTTTAAAATGACATGAAGTTGAGAGAATAGGGAAAATGGTGAAGTGGGAAAGAGTTAGAGAGAACTATAACAAAAATATGGATAGAACTCTCAAGGGACTAGGAAAAATAGGCAAGGATAAGACTAGGTTCTATGTAAGGCAACCAAATAATCAATATATTAGGTATATTTGGTAATTATTATAAGAGTAGAACCTCCTTGTTTCCAAATATAAATCATTATGAATGAGCAAGCAAATTACAAATCAAAGCCATATCTGGGCATCATTTTATGCATTTAACAACAATGAGAAGAAATATGATTATCATCTACTGCTGGTTAGATTATAGTAATCCTTGAGACATTGTGGTGGCTGGTGAATTCTTATAGGCTATAAAAAAAAACAAAAAAAAAAACAAAAAAAAAACAGCTTGACCATGCCCTGCCAGTCATATATATATCGTGGTTATCATTGCAGAGTAGAGGGAAAAACAAACTCAGGAAATAACCTAAATCAACACTGAGAGAGAAACGGTTGAATAATTATGCTAGTGGCTCTCAGTCAGGAATACTTTCTGCACAGAAGAATCATCAGTAGTGTTAAGGTTGAGAAATCCCTATATGTATGTGTGTGTGTGTGTGTGTGTGTGTGTGTGTGTGTGTGTGTGTGTGTAAAATGCTTGTGCCTAGAGGAAAATAAGGGACTCTCTACAGCAACCTGACAGCGCTGCTTACATTGAGGAGAAGAGCAGGAGATGGAATGGCGTGGAAAGAACATGCCCCACGCTTACAGGCGTGTACTCACACATTCCTCAGCCACCATTAGCTAAGTCAGAAGTCCACTAGACTCTGTTACAATAATCATGTCTTCCTGGTCACATTTGAGATTTCCTGCATCAAATATCATAGATCTAAATATCTTAGAAGATGGTGGGTTCCTCTCTTCAAAATTATCCTTTGGAAGGGAGTAAATTGCCACTCATTTAAATCCTTACAAAGGATCTCTAGCATAAGGAACTGTTATTGCTTTTACTTAGGCAGCAAACAATTCCTTGGAGGAAATATAACTGCCCAAAGGCTCTGGGCAGTGTTTATGGAGGTCACCTGAAGGAATAAGCTAAAAATAGATAGAGTGGTTTTAAAACACAGAGGAAAGAAATGTAATTTATATGTATTGATTTACTCCAAAAATTGAACCTCGTATCTGCAAGCATTAAATGTCATCATAAACCAGCCTTCTAAAACAGTCAGCAGCTATGCGCATGAGCATGAGGAGAGAAACACTTTATAAATACATCACACATTGTAAACATTTAAAATTTTATAATTTTTATAATTGCATATAAAATGAGTGGAAATCTGCAGCGAGGAGAGAGGGCATCTCCGGGATGAGACAGAGACCTGGGAGAGGGGAGATTCTCAGGAGTCAGTGAGGATGACCTTAGTTGTGACTCACAGCAGAGGGGATGTGAAACCTGAAGAGGCACCTCCTGTAGCCAGGCAGGAACCCCATTTCAGTGACAGAGACAGCAACCCACCCATAAAACTTTCAACCTAAAATGTATCCTGTCTACAAGAAATGCAGGCAGGGGAGATGGAGCAGAGACTGAAGGGACAGCCAACCAATAACCAATCAAACTGAGATCCATCCCATCCTATTAATAGACCAATCCCTGACACTATTAATGATGCTTCATTATGCTTGCAGACAAGAGTCTAGCATGGCTGCGCTCTGAGAATCTCCACCCGGCCGCTGACTCAGACAGATGCAGACACCCACAGCCAAGCAGTAGATGGAGCTTGGACTCTTCTGGAAGAACGGAAGGAAGGATTGCAGGCCCCTGAAGGGAATAGGAACTCCACAGGAAGACCAACAGAGCCAACTAACCTGGACCCTTGGGGCTTAGAGTCTGAACCACCACCCAAAGAACATACATGGGCCGGACCTAGTCCTCTCTGCACATATGTAGCAGATGTGTAGCTTGGTCTTCAAGTGGGTCCCGAACAACTGAAACCAGGACTACCCCAAAAGCTGTTCCCGGTACATGGGACTTGTTCTTCTAGCTGGGCTGCCTTGTCTGGCCACAATGGGAGAGGAAGCACCTAGCCTCACAGAAACTTGAAGTGCCAGAGAGTGTGTGTGTCTGAGATACCCGGGGGAGATCCATCCATTTAGAGAAGGGGCAGGGAATGGGGAAAGGATTGTAGGAGGAAGTAACCAGGGGGGGAACAGTGAGCCATATGTAAAGCAAATAAAAATAAAAATTAAATTAAACTTTAAAAATTATAAAACTGGGAGTATTAAAAATGAATAAATAAAAATAAATAATTATAAAAGTTTTATAAATTAGATGCTATACATTTTATAAATTTAAATTATTATATTTTTATAATTGTATGTACATTTTATAATCATATAACCTTTATCAATGCATAAATAAATTTCATAAATAAATAATCACAAAAAATTATAAAAATTAAGTAAAAATAAATGAACAGTTTAAGACACATATTTACTTTCCATTCAGAAAGACACGAGGATAAAGGGCTGTTTAGTGATTGCCCGTGTCAGCCTAGGCACTGTGGGAGTTCAGGTCTTGCTATGTTTGGCAGCTTCATGACTTTCTAAGTGAAGATGTGGTCACATAGAAAAGGATTACATCTTCACTCATGTAGAGGAGAGAGAGAAAATAATATGGAACGAAACTGGCAGGTGACATGGTGACGAATGCTGTTGCCTGCAGGCTGACTTTGTTGTAATAACCCGTGGTTGACAGAGAATTCGATCAGTGGGGGACCCGAGGCTGGGCCTGGCCATCCTGAAGTGGGTACAGTCACCGGGAAGCCAGGCTGTTGGGATGGCATAGGATATGTTAAGGCAGAGAGGGCATCCGTGAATGCACCAGGCACGCCGAGAGAAGCAAGCCATCCTCTGGTGCACAGAATGACACTCGTGGGCATTTATTAAATGCAGGTGTTCAGTATCACACCGCGGGGAGCAAGCGGGAGTCCTGTGAGTGAGCTTCCAGCTCTCAGCCTAGCCTTGCCCTGCTGCAAAGTGACATGAGATAAATCACTGTAACCCAGGCTCCCGATCTTGCTCAGTGACATTAATGTCATCCCTGCAGGCTGGGGACTAGAAACTAGATCCAAGAACAGTGTAGGAAGACACAACACAACACTGATAATCTCAACGATTTCTGCAATGTTCATCTTGATTTTAAGAATAAGATGAAGTAACATCTATTCACCAAGAAGCCTCTAGTATAATCACAGGTCAGGTAAAAGCCTCAATCCTGATTCCATGCCCCAAGCATTTTTGCATATGAAGTGATGAGGCTAAAATCTTCCCTGTGATTAATGGGATAAGATTTAATATAGAACAGGCTCAAATGAATCACAGCAAAATAACCTTTCAACTATAGATAACTTTCACAGGAAAGAATAAAAAAAAGTGATGTTCGCAGATAAATAAATACATAAGGGAACCTGAGGCTTTTCCTTTATCACTTGTCGTTTCAATTTCAAATTAAGCTCAGTTCCCTAATAGCAATTAAACTTCCAGTGTGAAGCACGTTCCTGGGCACTGGGTACTGAGAGATAAGCAAAGAACCAGACAAAGATGGGGATGCAGCCGACGGGATGGATGGAAACTCCTCTGTATCATGGTAATTGAATGGGGACACTGGTCTATTAACAGAATACAATTTGTTTCTAGAATGAGCATTCATTTATTATGACCCGACACTTGCTCTTGCACTGCTGGAAATGCTGCGTTGAACGCAGGTGACTCACACGTTCAAGTCTAAAAGCTTGGGCTCTTCACCTTCCCTGCTCTTCCATATTTGTTTTTTCTGTCTTCTCTGACACTCTCTGTCCTCTGAAGGAGGACACCCAGTTTCCCCATGCAGTGCTCAAGCGTCTTCTGTCAGTCTCTCTTTGATTAGCATGCTCTCAACGGAAGGTGCTTACTCGCACCCCCATTTCTCTCACCCCATTTACCTTTCAGCACATCACAGTGTGGGTTCTGCTCTGCAAATTCCTCTGCAAATGGTCGGCAAATTACCGTTAGTCTCTCCAGATCTATCACGTATGCAAGACCGTGATAGTACTGGCGGTGTCTCCTAAAAACCTAAAGCTACACAAACTACGTTTCTTCTTCCTCCTACCCCTGGAATTGGGGATTAATTCTAGAGCCACTCAGGTATTCTACCACTGAGCAGTATCCAGTACTGTTTCACAGTTTATTTCTATGTGGGGTTGCACTAAGTTGCCTATGCTGACCTTGACCTTAAACTTGTGATCCCTCTGCCTAGGCTTTCGAGCCACTGGGATTAAAGATCTATTCCACCAGGTCAGGCTTAGTCCAGTTCTCTGTCTTGCTTCCCCACTATAAGTGACTGACACACTGGTCAGATTTTCCACTCAGCAGACATCTCCTTACACAATTACACCATTCTCACTACAGACTGACACTCACCAGACTTACACACTCACACCATTCAGACTGAAATCCAGGAAAGCCTTTATGTCACTCCCCAATACTTTCCATTTCCTGCCTTGTTTCCTTCTGACTGAGATATGTTGGAGGGACTGGCTAATTTTATTTCTCTAGCTGACATAGAAATTCTAGGTCCATCTTCAGATCACTAATTGTCAACTTTCAAAGGTTCTTATGGTCCTTGTATAAAGGTTTCCTTGGAAGCAGATACACCAGCACCTTTCCTTCCCCCTTCGCCCAACCTCCTCCGTCTCAACTTCACTCAACTGCATCAGTAAACTAGCCAAATGAAGACAAGCTGTTTTCCCACTGGGACACTGCTGAAAATTCAACTGTTGCCCCCACAGTGTCAGACTTAATCTCTGTGATGTATGTGTTGTGGAATTTGGATAAATATTCAAACATTTAAAAGATAGGCTGCACCTAACACTTAGAACTCATGCTACCCTGCAAACACATCCTCACAAAATGCAAATTCTGCTATATTCATTGTTTGGAAAAAAATCTTTCTGTCAATATCATCATTAGGAAGTTTACAGAGACCAGAATTTGACATTGAAAGGCCTATGATTATGTTTTTTCTTTCAGAGAGAGAGAGAGATAGATAGATAGAGAGAGAGAGAGAGAGAGAGAGAGAGAGAGAGAGAGAGAGAGAGAGAGAGAGAATGGGTGTGTGTGTCCATTTCTCTTTCAGATTGCACTTTGACGTTTGAACAAAACAGAAACTTAAGGTACACTTCCAGTGAAAGGCATGTCCTAAGATGGAGAGAACAGTGATCACTATTCTTGCAGAAGGTTTATTCTGATCTACGAAGGAGTTTTCAGCATTGGGGTATCTGAGGTAAGAGCTTCTTGGGTTGTTTTCAGGCAATTCTTGACGCCATGTGTGGTGGTTTGAATAGGAAGGGCCTTCATATACTCCTATGAGTGAATGCTTAGCTCATAGGGAGCAGCTCTGTTAGGAGGTGTGGCCTTGTTCGGGTGGGTGTGGCCTTGTTTGAAGAGTTTCTATGCTTAGGCTCCACCCTTCTGCTGCCTGCAGATCCAGATGTAGAACTCTCAGCTGGAGAAACTGCCTGCATGTTGCTTCCCACCATGATGGACTTAAACCTCTGAAACTGTAAGCCAGCCCCAATTAAATGTTTTTCTTTATAGGAGTCGCTTTGGTCATGGTGTCTCTTCGCAGCAATAAAACCAAGCTTTTTCACCATACAATACGATTGGGAGACCCAGGAACCTGCTACCTATTCAACAATTGGAAAACCGGCAGCTCCAGAGCAGAGTTGTCCCTGGGGATCTGAAATTGTGAGGCGTTCACAACACAATGAAACACACAGGCAAAGCCAATTCTTCACTCCCACCTTCCCTGACCCAATGAGCTTGTGAGCAGATGCCAAGACTATGATCTTTTCAAACTGTTCTCCAGCAGAGGTGGCAGAAGTACCAGCCCCCTCTAATTGAACTAACTATGCACTGGAGCATCCAATTGGCACACGAGCAATACCCAGAAGCTTTGCTGCAGGGGACTTTGAGGGAGGAGGTGGGTTTTGCCTTTCTTATGATCCTCTTACTCTCTCAACAGTATACCCTAAAAGCAGATCGCAGAAGCAAGTGGCTGCCACTGAATGTTAAATGAACGGTTTTTGTGTTAGTTACATAATGAAGTTTCAGGACAAACTCAGCTACACCGTGAAGACTAATGAAGAAATTCCCGAGTCCTACTTTGTAAAATTCAATAATATGGATTTTTTTTTTAGAAACAGAAATTAACTCATTATTATTAATAAAGCCCAAGACACTGAAGAATGGCAGATTCATGTTGTTTAGTTTCTGGGAAAGTAACACAAAGCTGAAGAGAGAGCTAGGAGCCTGAACTGGGAGATGAAGGTGACGAGTGTGGCCCAGGCCTGATGTCAAGTTCATTTTTTCATGACCAATTTATAGGCAGTGATTTCTAATCGAGCGAAGTATAACTACCTCTCCATGAGTGAGAAATGACTTCGGAAAGGTTGCTGAGGTAGGATAACAAACACAGCTGCTTCGATGCAGACTGCAGGTGTGCCTGCTAATGATGCTAATGACATGGCTCACCTTCACCTGCTGCACCAGGCAGGGGTCCCTCTTTGAATAAACTGGGATTAAGAAATCCATGCTTGCATGCTTTAGACAGCCACAGCAACCAGGGTTCCCTTAGCTCCTCAGTCTCCAGTGAACTGGACGTAGGAAGCCATTTGTCCTGTACTTTCCACACACCATTGAATAAGATCTTCGCCCTCTTCTGTCTCTCGTCGTTTCTCCATAGGAATCTTGGAGGGCTGGTACGTCTGACCACCTGTAGCACTCTGTGGATGGAGAAGCGTAGGTTCGGAAAGAATCAATACACAAGTTCGCAGACAGTGGGATGCTGAAAGGATTCAAACTCTAACGTGTCTGAATCTGTAGTGGAATGGAGCTGTTTCTGTCTGCTTAGCATTCTTCCTTTTCTTCTGGCAGAAGCACATTTATAGAGAACCACCTTTCCTTGTCCTCAGTTCAAGTGGTTTGGATGGTTTGGATGCTATTGGCAGAGGTCGGCATGGGATCCAGGCATGGTCCAAACACCATTAGGTCCCCATGACTGGAATGGTTAGGAATATCACCCCATACAATTGCTCAGAAGAATTACATTTGTTTTTTTGTTTTTTTTTTTTTTTTTTTTTTTTTTTTTTTTTTTTTTGGTGGAGAATCAAAGGGAGCCTTTCATTTCTTTTCTGCTTTACTGGAATGTTCTAGCACAAGCCTCTAATGGCTGCCACTTTTTCACTAGCAAAGGGCAAAGCCTGCTAAGAATGGGGCCAACACAGTACAAAGCAGAGAAGACACATGAAAAAAGACTGAACTGATCATATGCTTTATAATCGAAAACTCAGAGAACTTTTGAGGCAAGAAAATAAATTCCTTTGCTTCCTAAATGTTGGATAGTACATATCCCAAACCCCATGTTCCGTTTATAGGGTTACACTTCTTTAAGTATCATAGCACAAACTATTTCCAAAATAAAATAAGATTCACTATAATAGTTCTATACATGCATAGCTTATGACCTATAAAAGTGATTATTAACCTTTTTTAAAATTTTGGAGCGGTTTTACAACAGGCAAGATAGTTGGATATGTTATCAAAATCTTGTTGCAAAATTTCTGCAGTCAGTCATCAGTAATGTCATCATAACTTACTCTTGACACTGAGTTCTGCTTCTTTGCTTCATTACAAGCTGGTGATAAATGTCATGAATTAGGAGGCTTTTTAAATGTAAGGAAATAGTGTATTCATACAACATATTTTGTTAAGGGTATTTTAATAACATGACTTAATGGAAGGTCTTAGTAGAACATCACTTCTTTGTGGAATGCAATTCAAAACCACAGAGTCTCCTAAGGACAGACAAGGCACAGTAGGATTGTAAATGAAGAAGAAAAGCTCTACGATTCAAGCCCTTCCTTCATATCACACGGAGTGCTGATCTAAGTTAGCATTTCCACCAGGCCAGGCAGATGAAGAACTAAAAGTATCATTTTCACTTGGCTCTGCGTGTTCGTAGAACACGTCCACTGTGGACCGCAGGAGAGTCTGCATGGTCACTCAGAAGTGGAGGCTTCGCCATCTTGTCACTGTGCTGCCTAGAAAACCCAGTTTCTCATCCGCTGCCACAAAGAAGGGAGAAGTAGGAAGTCAACCCTTTTTCCATTTCTCCTGCTATGTCCATAAGTGAATGGTTGTGCTCCTTGCTTCTGTCCACGTGACCAAAACCAGTCACATGGGTTCAGCCTTGGCATCCAGAAACACTGAAAACACCTCGGGAGTATGGAGTGAGGACTGGCGATCAGTCTTGTGTTGTCTCCGAGCAAAAAAAATGAGCATGCTACCATGTCTGCTGATGGCCATGTCTTCTGACAGCCATGCCTGTCTGCTGATGGTGTTTTGTCTGTAGTAGATCACAGTTACCACTGTCATTTTACTTAAACTTTGTTTAGGCTATTGTCTATTTACTGAGTCTCGGTTTGTAACCCAGGCTGGTGTGTGTGTGTGTGTGTGTGTGTGTGTGTGTGTGTGTGTGTTTATATGCACATATCCATTCAGATTGATTGCAATAAAGGAAAACATCAAGATATCCTGACTCTGGAGTCCCTGTAATCACTACACACATACACATAGATAAATAAGAACAAAACCCAGAACCATGTCAGTAAATGGCACGAGGTGCTACTGTGAAGAGACACCATGACCATGGCAGCTCTTATAAAGGAAAGCACTTAATTGGGTCTGGCTTATGGTTTGAGAGATTTGGTCCATTGTTATCATAATAGGAGCATGGCAGCATGCACGTACACATGGTGCTGGAGGAGCTGTGAGTTCTACATCCAGATCTGAAGGCAGCAGGAAGAGAGAGACTCTGGGCTTGGAGTGAGTTTTTTGAAACCCCAAAGCCCACCCCCAGTGACACACTTCCTCCAACAAGCCACACCCACTAATCCTTTCAAATAGTGCCATTCTCTGGCAACCAAGTATTCAAATCTATGACCCTATGGGAGCCATTCTCATTGAAACAGTCACAGTGTATGGCGATGTGTGTATGTGAGGGTGTGTGTGTGTGTGTGTGTGTGTGTGTGTGTGTGTGTGTGTGTATGTGTGTGTGTGCATGATTCAAAGGGTACCAACCCTTCATTTTCAGAGCTGTGGGTGGGCCTGATTTATTGCTTTGTGAGCCTCACCTGACTGTGTATAGGAAGAGGGAACATTCAGAATGGAGATTTTTTTTTTTTTTTTTTACAGAATTCTTAAAGCTCCTGTGGGCTTTTCCAATGCAGTCAGTCATGCTTACTGGAGGTGGTACTATACCTTAGGCAGTGTTTTGGAAACATGTGCTGGTGGTTGTTGCAGTTTTCTGCTTTACAGTGGTTTGTTGCTATTGTTGTTGCTGTTAAAATAGTTGGAATGCTCCACTGACTAAAGTGTCACTTTGCATCTGTGTATATGTATGTGTAATCTCCCTCCCCCTTCCTCTCTCTCTCTCTCTCTCTCTCTCTCTCTCTCTCTCTCTCTCACACACACACACACACACACACACACACGCACACACACACATACACACACATTCAACAAAACTTGAGGACATGATTTTAATATTTATAACATTTTTCAAGAATTCAGCTATCATAGAAATGCATGGAAAACTGCCTTTTGCTCCGAGATTTCCATTAAAAAGTCATGTGGTTCATGTCAACAGTGCTTATAATAGTCTCTCATATAGTGAGTCTCCATGTGCACACAAATATATATGAATACTTGGAGCCCTGAGACTCCAGGTCTGGTCATGTTTTCTTATTTACATATCTAAATCTATATGATTGCACTATAAATCGTTCCCCATTCATCTCTGCTTTTTAATATACACAGACTGCTGAGTGTGTTATAAAATTACAGGGTTGTCAGCAATATATATGGATTTTGACAGTAGAATAATAAAGGCACATTAGAATATGTGTTGGGTCTGATAAGTTTGAGATACAAAAGCCTTAGGTGGTAGGAAACGGTACTTAAAAGCATAGTGTTACAGAATACATAGGTTTGAACTCAAGGTGAATTCTAAAATATGACTTTTGGCAAAACATTAGTATCTATAAATCTCACTTTTCCCATCTACACAATGGAATCCTGTCCTCCTACATGGCAACTAGTAATAGAGTTCAGCTCTTATTTCAAAGGCATTATTACTCATGAAGCCAAAACTTCAGTGTAAACCCAGGTCCGAAGAATTTTTAAGATCTTACCTGGCAACTGCACCTTCTTTTCTCATGATTTTTCTTAGGCGTGGGGGAGTGGGTGGAACTCTATCTTCAAATCCTTGCTAAGCACTGCTAAGTCAGCTATGGGGAATAAAAGTTTTTGGCGTGTGTGTATATATAGAACCCCTGGGTTTCTTTGTCAGTATCTCTCTGCCTCCTCTTTCCTTTTACAAAAACAGTCACTTTCTCGGAACACACACTACCAGCTAACAATGTGTAGTCCACCCACAGAGTCTACCATCTCAGTGGGTGTGAAGGGGGCTGTATTGTTACCTGCCTTCAAAAGCTCTTTGAAAACAGGCAGCTTGGCTCTGTGGGTGGAAATTGGCTGTTCACATAGTCTCTTCAGGTCAGCATAACAAAGTTGTAACCTTCTCACCAGCCGAATCTGCTCCGGGAGATTGGCAGTCTAACAGACCTCCTTCCTTGGTTTCATAGAATGCCTACTAAACACACAAAATGAAAGACCCGCAAATCCCAGACCCATGCAGACTTGAGACAGACCTGCCTGCCTTGTCTCCCTGTGATTCCAAAAAGCCAACTATAGAAAACACGGAAACACTGAAGTTGTTAAGTCTCTGCCCTAGGAGGAACCCTAAGTAACAGCAATGACTCAGGAATAGCTAACATTAATTTCTTATCATGAATGCTTTAATTTCCTTTAAAACTCAGAACACTAAATGGTTAAAAACAGAAAAAGTGTAAGGGGCAGATTTCTCGAGAGAATTTTGCTGTTCATTTTTCTTGCTACCTGAGAGCTATTCTTTTATGAATCTTCATAAAATTGAAGTCTGGAATGTTCTAAGATTCATACCCTTGAGCGCTCACGTTAACCAATTTTAGGCAAATGGCTGTACTTTGCAAGCAATACCATAATTCCTCTGTCTTTTAACTGGATGCTTAGTTGCTAGTGAAACCCACAAAGAGAAAGTGGTAGAGAGGGAGGTGTGACTGAGCCCACAGACAAGCTCCCTGTAATTACAGATTCCTTTGCACCCTGAAAAGAGCAAATGAAGCTTGCTCACTCTTCGTTCTGGGCTTCAGTTTGGTCTTTTCTCAAGAAAGGACAGTAATTCATCACATAGGCAGTGAATACATGCTCAGTTACAGGTGTTATTACTACTGGAGACACAATAGTGAGGAACAAAATAAAACAAATCCATGCTTTGGCAGAGTTTACTCTTGTGGGAAAAAGATGAGCTCAACTATTCAATCACATTTTATATGTTACTTGAAGGTGGTGTCTTAACAGAAAACCAGGAAATAATGTTGGGAATGGCAGAATGGGAGGCAGTTTTCCTAGAATGGACAGGGCAGACCTCCTTGGAAGGTGACATTACTAAGAACTGTGTGTATGGTGCTCTCTTCGGGGACATCTTCCAAGATCCCCCCACCCCCCACCATAGGAACAGAGAAAAGCTTCCATGGCAAGGCCTGCTAGAAAAGCATGGGATATCTTGACTAAATGGGGTGAGCAAAGGCTTATCAAGATGAGGCCAGGCAGATCACAGAGCCAGGTCCTAAAGACATTTTACTGCGAGTGCAGGCCTTTGGACAGAGAAGTGAGATGATCTGAATTCAGTTTAAGAAGCATCCATGTAGACTGAGAATGACTTGCCTAGAGACAAGCAAGGAGTGTCACAGGAGGCTCCTGAAATAATTCATGCAGGAAATGTATGTGAGTGTGTCCACAGCAGTGGGATGTATGGCCGGCACTCTCTGCTGTGGCCTGAATGTCTCACTTGACCTATGTTTCAGGAATCCAGGGCAGGCCACTATGAAGCCATTGTGGTTTAGATGAGAATGCTCCCCACAGGCTCACAGGCCTGAACACTTGTGCCCCTGTTGGTGCTGCTGTTTGAGACAGTTGTGGGATCATTGAGAAGTAACATTTCATTTGAAGAAGTATCTTCAAGAAGTAGAACTCAATTTCAGAAGGTATGTCACCGGGGGTGGGGGCAGGTCCTTAGAGTTCACATCTTGGTCACATGTCATGTCTGCTTTCTGCTCACTGCTCCTGTCATTCTACCGTACCTACACACAGCTACAGCTTCCCTGCCACGGGCGACTGTATCTCCTAAAACTGTGAGTCGATCTAAAGCCTTCCTCCCTTAAGTTGCTTTTGTCAGTAGCCTTTTATCACAGTAGTAAGAAAGCGGCATAATCAGGAACAAATTGAGATTTGTTAGGAAAGAGATTGTATATGCTCAGATTTAAGTGAGAGTATTAAGAAAGGAATGCATAGTTCCATACATCCCTTTGTAGCTTTCGAAGTTATTCTCAATGGATATGATTTACAACCAGATCCAAAGATAACCAAATATCAAAAATTAAACTTAAATATGAATTGATTTACTTTTTAATTTAGTTTATTTCTATTTGTAAACACAATTCCAGGGCAGTTTGTAAAGTACATTTTTTCCAGGATTACATACAGTAAAATAAAAATCCAAGGTCACATATACTTAGCTTTAAGCATTGTCTTAGTTGGTATTGCTTTGAAGAGACACCATGGACATGACAACTCTTATAAAGGAAAGCATTTAATTGGAGTTTGCTTACAGTTTAAGAAGTTCAGTTTATTATTATTATTATGGCAGAAAGCACAGTGGCATGCAGGCAGATATAGTGTTGGAGACATAGCTGAGAGCTGTACATCCAAATCTGCAGTTAGAGAGAGACTCTGAGAGACTGCCTTGAGTTTTTGAAACCTCAAATCTCACTCTGTTATTCTAAAAAGGCCACAACACCTACTTCAACAAGGTTACAACTCCTAATTTCTCTCAAGTAGTGCTCTTCCCTAATGACCAAACATCCAAAATACAGGATCTTGTGGGGTCATTCTTATTCCAACTACAACATTTCACTTCCTGGTCCTCATGGGCTTGTAGCCATATCATAATGCAAAAGTGCATTCAGTCCAACTTCAAAAGCCCCCATACCTTTTCAGTCTTAAGACTGCTTAACAGTCTAAAGTTCATAGTCTCTTCCGAGTCTCATGCAATCTCTTAACAGTAACCCTGGGTAAAATAAAAAAAAAAAAAAAAAAAAAAAAACAGATCATATACTTCAGTCATACCATAGCACAGAATATACATTACCATTCTAAAAAGGAGTAAACGGAGCAGAATAAAGAAATACTGGATCAAAGTAAGACCAAAACCCAGCAGATCAAACTCAAACTCTGAATCTTCATGTCTGATGTCAAAGGGCTCTTCAGATCTTCAGCTCTGTTGAGCCTTGTTGACCACAATATATTTCTTTCTTTTGGGCTGGTTCCAAACATGATCTGTAGTTTTTCTCAGCAGGGTCTCCAAGGCAATTCAAGCCTCACCTTCACAACTTCATGCAGTGGCTCTCTGGGCCTCCACACAGGATATCCCTGACACACACCTGGCCCCAGCAGCTTACCTTAGCAGCAGAAGGAGAATTCAGAATCCCCTTTTTTGTATTCTTCACTCTTAAACCAGAAACCTGTAGCCAAAGCTGCCCCGTTCTGCTGCTTGCTGGAGCTGGAACATGTCCTCCTTGTTCAATTACATCTGCATCAGCTTTCTGTTGTTGATGGCTTCCTTTACTGCTTTACTGCCTAAGCTTTGTTTTAACTCCTTCTTACAAGTGAGAAGCTTAGCTGGGTGGGATCTTGCCCTGAGGTCACCACTCACTTTATTTCATTTAGCACCAGGCTTTTCTTTAAATGACACAGCAATGCCCCACATTTTGTCTTAGTCAATGTTCTATTGCTGTAAAGAGACACCATGATCACAATGACTCTTGTATCTAACAGCTAATTTCGATACATGGGCTGTGAGACTTAAGCTTGAGGTAATAGTAGTATCACCTTCTTAAGAAGTCCATAAATCAAAGCTCCATCTGGAGGACAAAGGCTGTTGTGGTTGCCCTCAGGTCCTCAGCATATTTTAGGGTGTCTTGAATAGAATAGCCTCTTACAATGTAATAAGGCATGAATGAATGAATGAATGAATGAATGAATGCAAGGCCAATGC
Source organism: Micromys minutus (assembly GCF_963924665.1). Classification (NCBI taxonomy): domain Eukaryota; kingdom Metazoa; phylum Chordata; class Mammalia; order Rodentia; family Muridae; genus Micromys; species Micromys minutus. Next base: position 17,760,446 of record NC_137980.1, read on the forward strand.
TCTTCATTTTCTTCCTGATTTTGCTAATTCAATCTGAATTGTGCAAAGAGTTATAGTGATAGGAACATGAAGGAGAAAGAAGCCAATACCACTGAATACTTGTGACACACCAGAGAGCAAGAGCTTCCCAGATATCATTTCTTCTAATCCTCCCTGCCATTATCCTAAAAATTACCTCTCAGAACTCCCTCTTTTTTTTTTTACAACTGAAGAAAATAGGACAGAGAACACCATAATTATTCCCTTAAGCCTTATCCATTTTCAAATGCTACTCACATTCCATTAATCCCTGTTCTCAAGTAGCAGAAGAGAAAGGCTTATATAGATAACAGAAGTGTATGAAGTAGCCGAGAAGAACCATGAAAATTTTCATCTGGGCTTTATTTAAAATCAGAGCATAGACATGTAGCCAAAAAGCTTATATTCAAAACCCTTCTTGATCACTCACTGGTTGTGAAGCCCTAGGGATATTTTTTTTTCAGTTTTATTGGATATTCTCTGTATTTACATTTCAAATGTTATACCCTTCCTCTCCCCCTACTACATTCCCTCCTCCCCCTCAACTTGCTTTCATGATTCCCTCTCCCAATCACCCTCTCCACCTCAGTGCCTTGGCTGGTGATGGTATTGTTCTTCCCATGAGGTTGCAAATCCTTCAGCTCTTTTAGTCCTTTCTCTAGCTCTTTCATTGGGGTCCCCGTGTTCAGTCTGATGTTTAGCTGTAAGCATCCTCATCTGTATCAGTATGACTCTGGGAGAGCCTCTGAGGAGACATCCATGTCTGGTTCCTGCCAGTAAACACTTCTTGGCATCAGCAATAGTGCTTGGGTTTGGTGGCTGCATATGGGGTGGTTCTCCAAGTGAGGTAGTCTCTCTCTCTCTCTCTCTCTCTCTCTCTCTCTCTCTCTCTCTCTCTCTCTCTCTGTGTGTGTGTGTGTGTGTGTGTGTGTGTGTGTTTGTATGTGTGTGTGTGCAGTCACAAACATGCCACAGTCTAGATGTGAAGGTCAGAGGACAATCACTGCTCTCTACCTAGTGTGACACAGGGCTTTTTATTCATTGCTCCATGCACCCAACTCTCTGAACCAGAATCTTCTGGGAGATTTTCCCACTTCTCCCTCCCATCTTGCCTCAGGAGTTCTGGGACTACAGATGTGTACCACCATGCTGGCTTTTCATGGGTTCTAGGGCTCCAACTCCAGGTCCTCGTGCCCGCATAGCAAGCACTTTGGTTGGCTGGGCATCTACTCAGCTTTCCCATATGCAGGATTCTAACGTACAGAGCAGATACAGATGAAACAACTACAGGAGGGGCCGAGATGGACGGGGTTGGAATTACACTGGCTTAGCCTCATATGATATTATTACACTGACCACAAAGCACTTTGCGCATATGAAAAAGCGACAGCTTCTAGTTTTTAGATAACCTTTGAAAAAAGATTTGACTATTTAAATTGAACATCCAAATGAATGTGAGAAGAGACTAGAATATGTGCTGGGGAAACCTACAGCTCTATAATGGGTTCCAGGAGAAGAAGGTCTCTGTTGGCCACTTCCCACCTTGAGCCCTGTAGGGAATGTTTCCTAGATTCTCTAGCAAGGTATCACAAAAGGCAGCGTTCACACTCCTCTTCTCCTACTCCAGATAGAGACTTAGGAATTTTACAGCATTACAATTAATGCCTGTCCCTATTTACCAGTTGTATGTCATTGGGCCAGCCCTCTCCTTTCCCCAAACTGTTTGCTTGTGTGAAAGGGGTGGGGTATGTACTTATTCATTCACAGAGTCATTATGCAGATTAGAAAGAGATAAAGGATGCACCTGTAGGCATTCCGTATCTAAACATTAAATAAATGTGTTTCTTGTTCACCAGTGCTAGCTGGAAATCTAGGAACACTATTAACCCACCAGCTGGGCAGCTAACAGATGCTAACACCAAGGACAACGCAGGTGATACCACTGACACTGAGCCTAATGCTGGAAGCCCTGCATGTCGTATGGCAAGGCCCTGTTCAGAGGCTGTATGAACCCCATGGCACCGGCTTCCTTCAACAAAGCAAGTCCTACCACTGTTACCATTTTAAAGTGAAAAGACAAACCTTAGCAAGCCTGAATGGCTTCCCATGTGTTCCCAAACATGAGATAGCTGTGTATGAAGAATCAACAAGTGTTTGCCAAAGTAAGATGAGATCGGCTGAAAAATCTACCGGTGGTCAGGATCATTTAGGAATTGGCTTTGCTGCCACCATGTTGCTCCATGAACATAAGTTCCGTTAATTCTTGCAGGGGGAGTGGGGGGCGCTATTTGGTGCCTGGTAGAAACCCCAAGATATTCCTGAGGCTATTGTGAAGAAAGATGTTGTTTGCCTGAGTTCTTTCTTGGTCCATTTGTCATTTGTATATAGGAAGGCTAGAGATTTTTGTGTGTTAATTTTTTTGTCTGCTACTTTTCTGGAAGTGCTTATTAGCTGTATAAGTTTCCTGGTGGAGTTTTAGGGTCATTTATATATAAAACCATATCACAAGCAATAAAATATACTTCAATTTCTTCCCTTCCAATTTGAATCCCCTTGTTCTCCTTTGGCTGTCTTATTTCTCTAGCTAAGACTTCAAGCACTGTATTGAATATGTATGGCAAGGGTGGACAGCCTTGCTCCTGATTTTAGTGGAATTACTTTGAATTTATCTTTATTTAAGTTGATGTTGACTGTGGGCTTGGTGTAATAACCTTTTCTATATTGGTGTATGTCTTTTGTATGCCCAATCTTTCGAGGACTTTTATCACGAAGAGGTGATAGACTTTTGCCAATGGCCTTTTCTGCATCTAATAAGATGATTGTGTGTGTGTGTGTGTGTGTGTGTGTGTGTGTTATCTTGGTATGATTATATCATGGATTACATTTATCAATGTATGTATGTTGAACTGTCTTTGCATCTCCAGGAGGAAGCCTACTTGATCACAATGGATGGTCTTTTAGCTGTTTTTGAATTCAATTTGCAAGTAATTTAATGAGAATTTTTACATCCTTGTTCTTAAGGGAAATTTGTAACTCTTTTTTGAATCTTTATATATGTTTAAAATAATCAGAGTAACGTGGACTCACAAAGAATTGAGTATTTATCTTTTTGCTTCCATTTTGTGAAACAATTTAAGGAATATCGCCATTAACTTTTCTTTGAAAAGTTTTGTCTACAAAAATTCTAATTCTGCAAAATAAATCATCTGGCACTGGGCTTCTTTGGTTAGGAAACTCCTAATTGCTGTGCTTATTTCAATGGTGTTATAGGTCTACTTAAAGTGCTTATGTGATTTTGATTTAACTTTGATACATGATATAGATTGAGAAAATTATCCATTTCTGTTAGAGTTTCCAATTTGTTGGAGTACAGGTTTTTAAAGTATGTCCTTATGGTTCTCTGGATTTCCTCAGTGTCTGTTGTTATGTCCCCTTTTCATCTCTAATTTTGTTCATTTGGATCTTTTCTCTTATCAACTTTTAGTTAATTTGGCTAAGGGTTTGTCAATATTACTTGTTTTCTCAAAGAACCAACTCTTTCTTTCATTGAACTTTTATACTGGCTTTTGGTTGTTTGTTTGTCTCTTTTTTATTTATTCAGCCCTGAGTTTGATTAGTTCTTTCCATCAACTCCTTTTGGGTGTGATGTCTTCTTTTTGTTGTAGCATTGTCAGGTGTGCTGTTGTTACTAGTGTGAGATGTCTTCTTTGTGTGTGCATGGAGGGGTTGGCAAATCGTGCTATAAACTTGCCTCTTATAACTACCTTCATTGTGTCCTATTAAGTCCCTTTTTGGTGTGTTATATATTCATTTTAATTCAATTATAGAAAGTTTTTAATTTCTTTCTTATTTTTTGTCTTAACCCATATTTTTTCACTCAGAAGTGAAGTGTTCAGTTTTCATCAATATGCATCAATCTGTAGACCTCCTGTTGTTTCTGTTGTTCATATTCAGCTTTAATCCACGGGGATCATATGGGATGCAGAGTGTTATTTCAATGTTCTTGCATCTGTTGAAACTTGTTTTATGTCCAGGTACATGGTCCATTTTGGAGAAAGCTACATGAGCTGCTGAAAAGAAGGTACGTATATTCTTTTGTATTGGATGAAATTTTCTGTAAATATCTATTAGGTTCATTTGTTTAATGTCAGTGATCACCACAATTTTTTTGTTCATGTTTTGTTTGGATGGCCTGTCTATGGGCAAAATAGATTTTGAAGTCGCCCACTTTTGCCGTGGGTGTTGACATGTAAGCTACAGTAGTATTTCTTTTATGATCTTGGTTTTCCCTTTTGTTTAATGACTAGAAGTTAAGAATTGCAGTTATTTTCTTTGTAGATCTTTCCTTCAATGAATATGCAGTGTTCTTCTCTATCTTTTCTAATTAGTTTTGGTTTGAAGTCTCATTTGTCAGATACTAAGATGGTAACACCAGCTTGCTTCCTAGGTCAGCTTGCTTGGATTATCTTCATCCAAACGTTTACCTTGATGTGATGTCTATTCTTGATGTAAAGATGGTTTGCTTGGATACAGCAGAAGGGTGGATGCTAATTTCAAATCCATCCCATTAGTCCTTATCTTTTAATTGTGGAATTGAGAGAGAGAGAGATTGTTAATATTGAGAATAATCAGTGAACAGTGTTTATTAATTCCTGTTATTTTGTTGTGGTCATTTGGGGATTTTCCCCACTTGTTTGTATTTAGTGGTCTGATACTATTTATTCCTTGTGTATTCTTTGGGGTGACTAGCCATGTCAGGTTTTACTTCTAGTGCCTTCTATAGAGCTGGATTTGTAAAGAGATGTTGCTTAAATTTGATTTTATCACAGAATGCCTTTCTTTCTCCATCTATTGGGATTGAAAGTTCTGCTAGGTATAGTAGTATGGGCTGGCATACATGGTCTTGCAGAATTTGTAGAACATTTGTCCAGCCCCTTCCACCTTTTAAACTCTCCACTGAGAATGGAGGTTGTTATTATCATGTGTCTGCCTTTCTATGTTATTTTGTGGCTTCTTTCCCCTGGATCTTTTAATATGCCTTCTTTGTTCTGTGCATTTAGACTTTTATAAAGATGTAATACTGTTTACTTAACTTCAAAAACATCTCAGCATTCTAAACATAAGAAAAAAAATAACAGAGTGTTGCAGATCGCGTTTAGGTGCAGAGGGTCTTGAACGTCCATGGACGCAATAGTTCTTCACTTTGCTGACAACGATGAGTTCTACAGTTTCTTTAAAAAGTTTAAAATCTACTGCACTTAACTAAAGAAAATCTAACACTTCTTATGCCAGCTGACACCCCCCCTACACAACAGCGAGTGTCAGCAGGATGCCATGCCACTATATACAAAAACAAGACATTCTGAAGCTAAATGGATGCCCACTGCAGTATCAACAGGTCCAGCCTGAGCTAGGGCCCCCTCTAAAAAACATCTTCCCCTCATAGCCTCCACGTTAAACAAGGAGCATCAAGAATCTGTCTGGGTTGTTTTGCTCTCTTTACAAACTATAGATATGTAGACTTGACAACTCAGGACTTCTAGCCAATGACCATATGGTTAACACTACCTTACAAGTTGAGAACAAGGTGCCAGTAACCTCTCCAAATGCCTTGTCACATCAACAGCAAAGTGCACTGAGTGAGGAGGGCGCAAGAGTGCCTTTCATTTTAAAAATATTTGGAGCTATGCACAGCTTTGATACAGTTTCAGGGTGTTCTGGACACCCATGGCCACTTCATGTCAACCACTGACTCTTTAAGAAACTACAACATGACTGTGATCAGATTTTATAATTAAACCTAACAGGGGCAACAGACAGGACTCACATAAGAGATGTGTCGATCACAGCGCTCTCCTACTCGAAGGTATTCACAAGGAGACAGTTTTTATTCATCTTCCTCCTCCTTTTCTTCTTCTTTTTCTTCTTCTTCTTCTTCCTCCTCCTCTTCTTCTTTCTCCTCTTCTTCTTCCTTTTCCTCTTCTTTCACCTTTTTCCGGGCAACTTTAGTAGGCCCCTTGGTGCCATCAAACTTCCCTTTAGACTTACAGTCAACAACATTCTTCTAAATCTTCTCCTTCAGCTTTGCTGCCTTGGTAACGTAAGGTTGCTTTTCATCATCACTTAAGTTATTCAACATCTCCAAAGGGGATTCCAGGGTTTGTGGATTTGATCTTGGGGCAGAGTTCGGAGCAGAATAAGAAAAATCCAGATGGAGGTCTTTTGGGGGCATTTGGGTCCTTCTTCTTCTTGCCTCCTATAGCTGGTCTATATATAATCTTTCATCTCCCGATCATAGCGTACTTTATCTGCCCTTGCCATTTCATCAGACTTTGATTTCTCTTTGCTAGACATTGTCTTCCAGGTCTTGGAGCACTTCTTGGAAAACTCTGCAAAATTGACTGGGACCTCTGGGTTTTTCTTCTTATATTCTTCCCTGCATGTCTGCACAAAGAAGGCGTAAGCAGACATCTTGCCCTTTGGTTTCTTGGGGTCACCTTTAGCCATCTATATTGTTCCCTAGCCTAGCATTTAGACTTTTGATTGTTATCTGGTGTGGGGAATTCTTTTCTGGTTTATTCTATTTTGTGTTCTATATGTTTCTTGTACCGTGACAGGCAGCTTCTTTTTCGGGTTAGAGAAATCTATGATTTTGTTAAAAATGCCTTCTGTACCTTTGACATGGGCTACTTCTTCCATTTCTATTATTTATAGTTTTTGGGTAAACAATAACACATCATCTTAAATCCCTTCTAGAACAATTTAAAGTGACTTTAAATTCATCTTAAGAAATGTTAATTACTGACATCAGATATTACTGCAATTACAAGCATTGCTTCATGCAGACCTTTCCAGACTCACAAAGCCCTTAAATCAAAGTTAATTTAGACATCCTTTCTTTCATCCAATTGATTCAAGGGCAAAAAAGCTGAGTTCTAAGTTATTTTGTTCAGACTCATACTGTCACTCCAGAAAGAATTTTAAGAAGGCAGTAGCTAGGAGAAAGTAGCAGGTGCATTTGAGAAAACATGTCTCTGAGTTCTCCAAATTATTCCTTAGAGCCAGAGGCAGAATATCTAAAGATGACGCTGCCGTGTGTATTGATTCCAGGGATGTGGGTATCTTCGGTACACTTCACATTTTGTCAAAGATTATAGCTCACGTCTCACTGTCTGTCCAGCATTTTCTCAGCCTCTTTCTAGACTGATCCCATTACAGGCCTGACTGTGTTCATGTTTACCATCACAGATGTCTTTATTGAAACAAAAATAGAAACATTTCCATTTGACGCATTATAATCAAACGACCCTATTAAACACAGCCAGTTCTTCTGCCCTATGAATCACGTTGGCTGCATTGTGCAGCATCGCTGATATTTTTAAGCAAAAAAAAAAAAAATTCTCACTTAGTTCTGTTAACAGAAATACTTTCTTTCTCTTTCTTTTGTTACTCATTTGTCCTGAAAAGTTCCTTGTGTTTTTTGTGTCCTTTAAAGCCAGAATATCAATCCAATTCTGGCCATCATCCCAGGAGAGACTGCTGAACCCATTAGGCTGAGAGGGTTTCATTGTGCGCTGCAGTGGAAGATTAACTGGCTAGGATGACTTCATATGAAAGGACTGGAATAAATGTTCACACCATTCCTGACACAGCACCTAACATGAGGCAAGAGGGCAGACATGTTTGACCTAGACAGGATCCTCGCCTCAAAAAAAGGGTACAAAAATTCTGAACAAGAGCTCATATACATTTTATTTAAATGAACTAACAAAGGACATAGATATTCCTGAGTGCCAGGGTCCCCATATAATTTGTTGGCAGCACATTTATCCTCTAGGCCAGTGTCCTCTCAAGGGTACCATTTTTCTTCCTGAGCTAAGTCACGGGCTTGGCCGTTCTTTCCTTGTAGTTGCAATTGGCCGAAGGGTCTCCCCTCTTCTCCCTCCATGGGGGGAGGTGCTTCCTCTGTACTTTGTGCCATCACACAAATACAGGCAATCTTCCTGCCAGTGAAAAACACTACCAATTTCCCCATGACCTTCACAAAGCTTTATGAAACATTACAGGCTGGTGAGATGGCTGAGCAGGCGTGGTGGCTTCAGTGAGAATGGCCCTCATAGACTTGTATATTTTAATATTTGGCCCCTACTAAGTGGACCTGTTTGGGAAAGATTAGGAAGGTTAGCTTTGTTGTAGGAGCTGGGGTGGGCTTTCATAAGCACATACTATTTCCAATTAGTGCTCGCTCTCTCTCTTTCTCTCTCTCTCTCCCTCTCTCTCTCCCTCTCTCTCGCCCTCTCTCCCTCCTCCCCCCCCCATCTGTCTCACGTTGATGGATCAGTTGTAAGCTCTTACTGCTTCAGCACCACTCCTGACTGCCTACTGCTGTGACCACCATGATGATAATGGACTAAAACTGTAGGCAAGTCCCCAATAAATGCAAATTGCCTTGATCATGAGGTCTCTTCACAGCAAGAGACAGGGAAAAAAAAAAAAAAACTAGGTTTGGTGTGGGGTTTCGAAACCTCAAAGCCCACCTCCAGTAACAGACACAACTCCTCCAACAGGATCATACCTTCTAAGTCCAAACAGTTCCATTAACTGAGTACTAAATATTCAAATATATGAGTCTATGGGAGCATTCTTATTCAAATCACCCTCTGGTCAATTTTATGTATCTACCTGCCTAGACTATAGTCCCCCAATGAGTCAATAAATCACTAACCTTAGTGTTGCAGAAAATAGTTTTGTGACTAAAGTCTATATAATCTACTTACTTTAAATAAGGGAGGTCACTGAAGGGAGATAATTTTAGTGGGCCTAATTCAATCACCTTAAAGGCTCAAGGACTCCCCTTAAAGAAAAGAAATCCTGTCTATGGTTCAGGACTTAAATCCTGGTTGAAATTCCAGCCTGCCTTGCTGACAGCTGCCTGGGGACTTCTAGCTTGCCCAGCCAGTCCTCACACTTGCACATACTGATTATTTTTAAAAGGTCCAGGGCAAGAGAAAGAGAAAGGAGAGAGATAAGGGGAGGGAAGGAGAGAGAGGAAAGGACACAGAGACAGGAACCTATGTTAGGTGAAACTTTGAGGTTATCTTGAGGGTGTTGGTTACTCCCTTATTTTTTATAAACACCATGACTAAGTCAAACTGCAGAAGGAAGGGTTTATTTGGGGTTTACAACTCTAGAGGGGTTGGGCCTGTGATAACAGGGTCAGCATGCCAACAGGTAGCAGACAAGGTGGCTGGAGCCTGGATTTGAGAACTGAAGGCTTACATCTTAAACCACACATGGGAAGCAGAAAAATACAAACTGAGGATGGTGGGAAGTTTTAAAGCCCCAAAGCTCATCTGTAGTGACACGCTTGTGATGTGGAAACTTAAGGGTTCGTTGGAAAGTCAGTTGTGCTGGATGGTGTTTGGGTGGGGCAAACAGGTGAAGGAGTGTTTTCCTGAAGCAGAGACAGGTGGAAGGATGTTCTGTTAAAGCACATGAAGGGACACACGATGAAGGGTTCTTTGCTAACAGCATGCATGTACTGGTCCACCTTACATTGCGCATTCAAGCTCCATTTGTCGGGACTCCATAGAGAGAAACGCACCAAAAAAAAAAAAAAAACTTCTGGTGGTGTGCTGTGGTTTCTTGACACTTCTGCAGACTCATGTGAAGTTTTGCTAATACTTGTGTGCTGATGCAAGGCCCATGAAGGATTGGGGGGGGGGGAGGTGTAAAAAGGGCTCAAGAGACAGTGACAGGAGCTTGCTCATATAGTTAAATACTTCTTGGTCTCGAGTCTTCTCTGATCTTTGCTTCATCGAGAGAGGCACAGCTGAGAACTTCTGGTGTTTCTGGTAATCCTGGTCCTCCTGATGACTCCTGCCAGTTTGGCTGAGGCCTGGCTGTTCCTGCTAAGTTGTGCAGCCACGGATGCTATCCTGACACTACTGAACTGGACTGCTGGTGTATCCAGGAAGTGTTTGTGAGTGGACTGAGCTGCTGCTGCTGACCTGTGAACTGAACTGCTGGTTTTCTGACAAAGCAGATGAGAGTAGCTCCAAAGAACAATTCCTAAACAGGTCCACATTTTCTGTATCCTTTCATTCCCAATACCTCTGGCATGTAGTGGACCGTAAGGGAGGTTAAAGCATTTAAGAACCATCATTAAAAGTAAGGTTTGAAAAATTAAAGTTACACACTTGATTTAGCAAGGCCACATCTCCTAAGCCTCCCCAAACAGTGTCAATTGGGGACCAAGTATGCAAATGCCTGAGACTATTAGGGACATTTCATTCAAACCATCACAGTGGGTAAATTACTGCTTTTAATTTTAATTACCTTATTTGTAAAACAGAACTAGTAAGAGATCCTCACAGGCTCACTACAAGATTTGTATTTGATTATATTGAGACAAAGCATTAAGCCTGTCAACTCGTATGACTAGGCCTTTTTCTATCATCATCATCACCATCACCATAATCATTAATAAAAAGAAAATTATATCTATAAGCTTTCCCACAGGTCCCTGAAGATTCTTTCCCGCTTGGAGTTTAAATCTGATTCTTAGTGAATTCTGTCTGGAGATCCTAAGTCTACCTTTGTAGCCCCCAATGGAATGTGTCTCCTCCATTGCTCTCATGCTTCCCATTAGAGAATTTCAGCACAGCCCTTTGCAGTCACTTAGCTCTGAGCTGGTGGGAAGTCTACAGGGGCTTGACTAGCTAGACTGGACTGCGGCAAGGCTCTCTCAGCTGTGGGCGTTCAAGCATCCTCCCTGGGGTGGCTGCAGTAGCTGAGACAGCAGATAGGCTCATTATCTCCCCCGCCTGTCTCATATCCCTCTTTCCGAGAAACCCGGGAATGGCTGGGATTAGTGGGAGCCACTCAGTAAAGAACAAAACCCAAAGTAAAAATCAATTCTACCCTGTACCTTTTGGTAACATTTTGAGAATCCAGCCAAGTCATCAGATAAGCTCAGAGGCAAGAAGAGGCTTGCCTATCTACTCTGACACAGGGGAGCTATCAAGTGGGGCTACAATGCAGAAACTGGGACCCATCCTTCCATTGCATCCCATATGTACAATGAATACACTTTTTGCTTCTCCAAGGCAGGCTGAAACTTTGCAGGCTCAGTCAGAATTAGTAGTCATAACCATGCTGCATCTGAAGGCCTGTGGCCAGCAGGACACACCAGTACAGATGTCAACCTCTTTCTCAGAGAGAATAACAATGATCAATATAAAACATTATTAGTCACATCTAACTCTCTTGATTTGAAATACCATCTAACTATTTCCAAGATATTTGGCAATTTCCATTCTGCTGTTTTGTTTGGTATATGATATTAATGTGTGTAATAGCAACTAAAATGCCCAATCCAACTAATTGTTGATAATATTAGTAACTGCATTTTTCATAGACACACGCAATTAATGTGAGACTCAGCCCAGTTTCAGACATAATAAATCATGAAGCATCTTTTGTAACTTGTGGAGTACGAGAGAAAGTAAACTGATCAGAACATAAGAAACCTTTGAAGCCATAAGTGTTTGATAATAGCCACGTAGTGAGTATATACAGGAAAAGGGACTTAGAAGCCACCACTGGGACTCTTTGATGTTAGTCCTTTGCCTTGGGTCCTGGCTGTATAAAGAGAAGGCAGATAGCAGACATTCCTTGCTCTAGTCGACCCTAGCATGTTGGACCTCTGCAGAATAAAATGCTCTTTGCTTTTGCAAACTATTTGAGTCTGGGATACCATTCTTCTGTGAATCATGGAGCCTGACACAGGTTGGATCTTACATTCCTTTATGTACAGAGTTGAAACCACCAGGAATTCTGCATTTTTATGCCAGGTAAATTGAGTCCCTGGCATGGGTCCCTGTCAGTTTGCTGGGTTTTGCTTGTTGTTTTTTGTTTTTAATTAGCCTGTTTCAAAATTCACCTTGCTTATTTGAAGCATAACACAAGTGTCTCCATTTGGTTTGATATGACCTTTTAGGACTAGTCCAAGAGCTCAGTCCCAAACAATGGGAGTAGTTAGGTAAAGCTGTGCTTTACAGTAAACCAGAGGAGAATCTGCTATTAACCACCTCATGCCTATTCATGAGTACGCATGCCTATGATCAAAATCAGGTGCATTATGGGAAGAAACATGCCCAGTAAAAACTGATTATATGGACAAATCTATCAATCAAAACAGGAAAACATTTCACTGCATGCCCTTAGTAACCAAGTTCTTTCTTCTCTTGAGCCCCATAAAAGGAAGCTGGAATAAGCAATGTCCTCACGTACTCATGTGGTCATCAATCTTGACAGAGTATTCTTTTCTGTTTGTACACCATTAGACTGTGCTTTCTATGGACTTTAAAATAACAGGTGATAAAGAGCTTTCTGGTTCAGAACGAGAGAGAATTCTGGGAATGCCAACACAGGGACACAAACACAAACAACCTTTATTGTTGCCCAGAATTTGATCTTCATGACAAAAAGAATGGCTACGATGTCAATAAACATTTAAGCTCGTTATTTGGTGTCGCTTCTTTTAAAAGATATTTATTCTATCTTTATGTGCATGAGTGTCCTTTTCATGGGTGTGTGTCTGTTGCAAGTTATCTTCATACTTTTGCAAATCTACGTGATGCCTTACTGCCAGCTCTTTTGGAAAGAGGCCAAGAATGTGGAAACACTCACACCCATCCCCAGACACCAGCAACACATGTAAGTATATGTTTAGGGCGTAAATAGCAATCCTCTTCTCCATCCCATTGCCATTCCTATTGTGTCTGTTTTGTCTGAAGTGCACAGCCCAGAGCTTCTGGGACGAGGCTACACAATGATGCTGTGTCTTGGTTTCCCGGTAGGTCTCTGACTTTGTCAAGGTTCTTCAAGTTCATCTTTTTTATTTGTAAAATGGCAAGAGTAGTAATTCCTCCTTGGAGTATTCTGAGAAAAAGCTATTGGGATGTAGCACAAATACTCAATAATCATGAGCCACTGAAACATTGGACCGTGTCATTCCAGTTTAGTTTTGTACCCTGAATGCAGGTTAATTTTGGTTATTGAAAACCAACTGTTTTCAAATGTAAAAGTAGCCCATATATGCATTTATCAATTTCCTTATTTTGGGGGAGGCATAGTTCTTGTAGGAAACATGAGATCACCTCCACCATTCCAGGATGTACTATCGTTCCTATTCCTACAAACAAGGTCAAAGGATGCCCCCAAAGAGTGAAGAGCTTCCTGCTCTTCATGGCTAATGGAGGGAGAAGTAGAGACTTCTAATGACAACCCCCGAGAGCCGCTTTGAACAAAAACCCCAGCACGTTGCTTGGGAGAATCTAACTGGCTTTACTAATGTTCCTCTTAGCTTTGGAAGTGTTCCTGCCTTCTAGAAAATTAAACATTGCCATAATACTATAGTTAAACTTTTTTTTTTCTTTTTGCTCTTTTGGTATTTTTTTAAGTACCTTTATTTTTTGATTGGTTATCTTATTTATTTACATTTCAAATATAAGCCCCCCTCCCAGTTTCCCCTATACAACCTCTCATTCCTTCTCCTCCCCCTGCTTCTATGAGGGTGCTCCCCCCACCCCTCCACCCACTCTCACCTCATTGTTCTAGCATTCCCCTACCCTGGGTCATCAAGCCTCTACAGGACCATGGAATGCCCCTCCTATTGATGCCAGACAAGGGCATTCTCTGCTACATATCCAGCTAGAGCCCCCCCATGTGTTCTCTTTGGTTGGCGGTTTAGTACTGGAATCTGGTTGGTTGATATCATTGTTTTTCCTATGGGGTTGCAAACCCCTTCAGCTCCTTCAGTTCTTCTCCTAACTCCTTCATTGGGGTCCCTGTTCTCAGTTCGATGTTTGGCTGCAAGCATCTGCTTCTGTATTTGTCAGGCTCTGGCAGAGCCTCTCAGGGGACAGCTATACCAGGCTCTTGTCAGCAATGCTGGATTTCTACGGCTGTGATAGAACACAGTAATTGGAAGCTTAGGGAGGAAGAGCTAGTTGGCTTACACTTCCACATCAGCAGGACAGGAACTCAAACAGGAACCTGGAGGCAGGAACTGGTACAGAGGCCATGGAAGGGTGCTGCCTACTGGCTTTTTCCTTGTGTCTTTCTCAGCTGCTTTTTTATAGAATCCAGGACCACCAGCCCAGGCAAGGAGTTGCCCACTGTGAGCTGAGCCCTCCCACATCTATTGTCAATCACAAAAATGCTGCACAGACTTGCCCACAGGCTAAGTCTGGTGAGGGTGTTTTCTCTACTGAGGGTTTCTCTTCCAGAAGGACTCCAGCACACCTCAAACTGGCAGCATGCTCTGAGAGCAAGTCTCATTTTTTTTAAGTCAAATCCAAGAGTTCTGTCTCAAATTAATGACTTAAATTGTTGGCTGACCTTGGTCTCCTGCCAGGGAATTCAAAGTCATGACAACTTTGAAGATATATGAAGAGGTTGGAGGCCCTCCTTATTAACTTGTAGTTATTATTGTTTCATGGAGGCAGAACTTCTTACAATACATGATGATGATGATGATGATGATGATGATGATGATGATGATGATGGTACTAATCAATTACAACAATACAAAGAGTAATAATTCATAAGTTAATTATCTCCCTAGATATTAGTGTTAAAATTTGAGCCAGAATTGCCTGTGATTTTCAGTCTTTTCAATAATAATATATTCTCTTTCCATTAAAGACAAAATCTTCTCTAAGAAAAACGAATGCAAGTAAGAAACAACAAATCTAACGAGATTTGGTCCATGAATGCTCGTTATTTCATTTGGGCTGAGGGTGGGCTTTCATTCTCACCCCATGTTGACTCACTCAGATGAAAGCCATTGTTTGCTATGAGAGACTTAAAGAGCCCAGCAGAAGCAGAGCCTCCCTTCACACTGAGAGTGTGGGAACCTTCCTGTTCTCTTCCTTATACAATCCTGATCTACAGCCAGATATCAACCAACCCAAGAAGGCGGCATATGTATCATGGCACCCAGTCAAAATATCAGGCACACCCCAGATTCTCCTTGTCCTTTTCTCTTCTGCAAAAGAGAGCCATTCCCCCCTTCCTAAAAGCCTCTTCAGGTTGCATACATACATTATCCATACACACTCTAACCTATATCTCCCTTGATGTCCTTCTGAACTGTCTTAACTCAACTAATTCATGCTCTGTGGTGTAAAAGACCAGAAACCTAGATCACAGTGACTAAACTCAGCAAACACTGTGTCAGGGATAAACTGTGAAATTGGTCCTTCTGCATCCTGTGGAGGTGCCATCTATGACATGTGGCCCTCACAGCTGTCCTAGTAAGAGATGACAGGGAACAGAGACATCCCCCTACTCTTATTCACTTCGGACTGGAAAGTGTACATCCTTTTGTTTTTATTTCTTGCCGAAAATTCAAGAGATAGTCTCAATGCAACTGCACAAACTTTTCCTGCCTGTCTAGGAAGAGGAAAAGAAATATTGTCTCTTCCACAGATTGATTTGCATGAATATGTGTTTCTGCTTAGAACAGGTTATCCTAGGATGGACATAATTGTGTTCTCCAGCTTATTAGTGGAAGCCAAAAGAGCTTATTAAAGAGCAAATTAAAAAGTCTCTTTAAAAAAATCCAAAGAAATAACAAACAAATGGAAAGAGAATAAATAAAGAAAACACAAACTAAGGGAAATCTGGAAACAAATTTTAGAAATTGGAACATGAACTACAGAAGAAAGCATCACCAACAGAGTTTAAGAGATGGGAGAGAAAATCTCAGGTGTAGACAGTACAATAGAAGAAATGCTCAAAGAAAATGTTAAATCTAAAAAAATGCTTGTCACAAACACCTAGGAAATCTGAGACACCATGAAAAGATAAAACCTAAGAATTATAAAATTATAAGGAGAAAAATCCCAGTTCATAGGCCCAGAAATAATTTTCAGCACAATCATAGAAGAAAAAATATTCCTAACCTAAAGATGTAATTTATCAAGGTACAAGAAGCATATAAAACACCCAGTAGACTGGACCAGAAGAAAAAGTTTCCTGGCACATAATAATTAAAACACTAAATATACAGAACAAGAAAAGAATATTTAAAACATTCAATGGAAAAAGGACAGCCTCTTCAACAAATGATGTTGGCTCAACTGGCACTCAGCATGCAGAAGAATGAAAACAGACCCTTTCTTATCTCCTTGTACAAAGCTCAAGTGCAAGTGGATCTCCACATTAAACTAGTTACACTGAAACTATTAAAAGAGAAAGTGGGGAAAACCTTAGAACACATAAGCACAGGGGAAATTTTCCTGAACAGAACACCAGTGGCTTGTGCTCTAAGACCAAGGATCGAGAAATGGGACTTAATGAGATTGTAAAATTTCTGTAAGGCTAAGGACACTGTCAAGAAAACAAAACGGCAGCCAACAGATTGTGAAAAGATCTTTACCAATCCCACATCAAATAGAAGTCTAATATCCAATATATACAAAAAACTCAAGAAGTTAGACAGCAGAGAATCAAACAATCCTATTAAAAAATGGGGTACAGAGCTAAACAAAAAATTCTCAATTGAGGAATATCAAATGGCTGAGAAGCATCTAAAGAAGTGCTCTCAATATCCTTAGTCATCAGGAAAATGCAGATCAAGACAATCCTGAGATTATACCTCACACCAGTCAGAATGGCTAAGATCAAAAACTCAGGTGACACCAGATGCTGGCGAGGATGCAGAGAAAGAGAAACACTCCTCCACTGTTGGTGGGATTGTAAGCTGGTACAACCACTCTGGAAATCAGTCTGGCAGTTCCTCAGAAAATTGGACATAGTACTACCTGAAAACCCAGTTATTCAACTTCTGGGCATATACCCCAGAGATGCTTCAACATACAATAAGGACATGTGCACCACAATGTTCATAGCAGCCCTACTTATAATACCCAGAAGCTGGAAAGAACCCAGATGTCCTTCAGTACAAAAATTGTGGTATATTTACACAATGAAGTACTACTCAGCTATTAGAAACAATGACTTTATGAAATTCCTAGGAAAATGGATACATCTAGAGAATATCATCCTGAGTGAGGTAACCCAGTCACGAAAAAACAAACATAATATGCAGTCACTGATAATTGGATGCTAGCCCCAGAAAGCTCTGAATACCCCAGAAACAACTCATAGGTCATATAAAGCTCAATGAAAAAAAAACCCAAAGCCAAAATTGAAAGCCTCAGTCCTTCTTAGGAAACAAAAAGTGTATAGCACCCTCTCAGAGTGTGGTACACCTGAACCTTAAATCATTAATAATTCAAGAGCTAAGAATATAGCCTTGTGGAAATTTTTGGTATTCAAAAATCACTATGTTTAATCTATCCACATCAAGAAAACTCTGTTTCTATGTTACATTCTGTTCTACATGTACTTTATGCTTATGGTAACTAGTAAGATTTCAATACATAGTATCAAACCTCTAAAAGAATTAAGTACTGACAAAAATAGATTCATATAGTGTTATGCCAAAATGCCTTTAAAATTATGTACATGTATCTCTCTTTTTTAAATAAAGTTGTAAGAAAAAAAAAAGAAGGTCTATCAACAGGGCCAAAGTTGGATCTAGGTCAAGGGGAGGTCCCAAGGTCTGACACTATTACTAAGGCTATTGAGCATTCACAAAAAGGGACCTATTATGAATGCCCTCTGAAAGACCCAACAAGCAGCTAAAAGAGTCAGGTGCAGATATTTACACCCAATCAGTGGACAGAGGCTGCTGACCCTGTGGTTGAATTAAGAAAAGGCTGGAAGAAGCTGAGGAGGAGGGCAACCCTGTAGGAGGACCAGCAGTCTCAACTAGCCTTGATCCCCAGGATCTCTCAGACACTGGATCACCAACCACGCAGCACACACCAGCTGATATGAGGGTCCCAACACATGTACATCAGAAGACCGTTGGGTCTGAGTTCAGTCAGAGAAGATACACCTAACCCTCAAGAGACTGGAGGCCCCAGGGAGTGGGGAGGTCTGGTGGGGTGGGTAGGGTATCCTTGTGGACACAGGGGTTGGGGAGGAGGTATGGGATGGGGAACAGTCAGAGGGTGGATGGGGAGGAGGAAAAAATCTGGAGTGTAAAAAAAAATATGGATTAAATAAAATTTTTTAAAAGGCCTAATTTTGTGTAGGACACTAACTGGGATTGTGACTTGAACCTTACTTATGAACGTACTACTCTCATTATCAAATCCTTTTCTTAATTTTCAGCAGGAACTGCCCTCCATCATGAAGAAATAATAGACATTTTAAGACATTTATTTTTTTATGGTATGAGTCCTTGCCTGTGTTTCTGAATTTGTACTATGTGCATGTGCCCGTGGAGGCTAAAAGAGATACCGGATCCCCTAGAATTGGACTTACAGTTACGAGCCACCATGTGGGTGCTGGCAACTGGACCTAGGTCCTCTGTCCGAGCAGCATGGTGTGATCTTAACTGATGAGCCATTTCTCCATCCCCTGGACACTTTAAATCTTGTCTCAAATTTATTTTATCCTGTCCTAACTTTCCATAAAATAACTTAACCTGCTATTATCTTCTTTAATCGTATCAAATCTCTTAAGCATAAACAGTGTGGGGCTGGAGAGACGGTTCAGTAGTTAAGAGCACTAACCAGTCCTTTCCTGGAGGACCCAGTCCCAATTTACCAGCAACCACATGGTGGCTCATGCCCCCTTTTACCATTGTATTTCCAGGGAATCTGAATCCTCCTCTGGTATTAATGGGTGCACATGTGGCATAAGCACAGAGGAAGGCAAGACATCCATGTATATCCATGATATCTGCAGTCAACTTAGGTCACATCTCTCAAGTATTAGGGAAAATACATATGGCAGCACATCTTCACTGACTGCCTCCCATCCTCTCTCATTATTGATGAACATCTTAAAACAATGACCGTGCTTCAGTGTGTTGGAATACATCAGTCTCACATCCAGTAATTAGTTTCCCTTCTTCTCCAGCCAGTAATCTAATTATAGAATCCTATCCCGAGAATCTTATCCGTAGAATTGCTTTTGGCATTAACCGTCTTGGCTTGAGTGTCCTAGGAAATGGATTCTGAAATAAAGATCCAAAATGCAGAATAATCGTGTGGAGGTATAGGAAACACTGGGATTAAACCGAGAAAATGATTCAGAATAAAGAAAGCAGCCAAACAATTTGGTTTGATTTTTAACAGCTATTAAACAGAAACTTCAGCTGTAGGGTATCAAGTTACGAGTTGTTGACCAGGAAGGCCTGGGAGCTCCTACAGTCTGGCTGTCATCATTCCTCTTCGCTTCCCACCATAACTCTTTCCAAATAACATTGTGTAGAATTGTACTGGAAGCTTTCTGTTTGCTGGTCAGCATTCCCTGTGCTGAAAAGTGAACCCCAGATGCTGTTAACAGCCTTACCCAGCTGAGACAACTACAAACTCTAACACCAACCTGCCAGGTAAGCAGAACCTACTTCTACAATAGTAACACAAGAAAGGGTGTGGCTTATGCACAGTTTCCATTGGGGAAAGCAGATTTTGGTTCCATGAATGAAGGGAAAAAGCCAGAAATCTGAGAAATGTCGGAAAACGTAGATCTTAGATTTACCGGTTTTTTTTTTTTTTTTTTTTTTTGATAAATAAAGGATAAGGAATCTGTATACAAATTACTATCAATCATTGGCCCTAGGCATCTGGTCTGGCACTTTGGTAACATAAGCACAATTTTTATTTTGAGTTTCAGGATAAAGCACTCACATAAGGAAGAGAACTCAGAAGTCTGAGGGCTATAAGCACAACAGATAAATGTGTTTACCAACATTTCTCAGATTACTGGCTTCTTTCCTTCCTCTGTTCATGGAACCAAGGTCTGGTTTCCCTGATGGAAACTGTGCATAAGCCACACCCTTTCTTGTGTCACTATTGTGTCCCAAGGCAAGTGGCACAGGCAAGTCACTGAAATGTATTGCATGTGCAGGGCCGACAGTGAACACACACAAAGGAACTCGGTGATACTGATGTGTTGCTAGATGATCGTGTTGTCAAACTGCCTTCTAAATGACTACACTTATGTCTGTAGATTTTGGTGCATAGAGTGTGCTCTCCAGCTTGGTCAGAAATTGGTCTTATCATAGCAAGTAGTGGTGAATGCCGAAAGCAGGTAATGGCTGAGTGCGCAGTCTAAAGGGCACATCTGTGTCAACACTCACCCCAGGCTTCGGGGAATGTATCAGTGGAAGAGAGGACAGAAAGAATGTAAAAAAAAAAACAAAAAAAAAACAAAAAAACAAACAAACAAAAAAAAAAACCCAAAGGATGCAGGGGAATGCTCTGAAGCGTTGACTTCATGACACATGTAAACTCACTGCAACTGCAGTTAGCTACAGAAAATCAAGCCACCTAAAGATTCCCAATATGGAGGGGAGAGGGATACCCAAAGCCCCACCCTGGATGAGGAGTGATTGGCAGTAGGTGGCTTCTGGGAAAGAAAGAGAAGATACCTTGTTGGGGTTAGGTGTCGAACTTCATACCCTTTTGCATATGAGTAGCACTGAGCTCAGTGTGATTTAAAAAATAAGTTAAAAGAGGACTGTGCTGAGAAGCCTGGTGGAGGGGGTTAGAGGAAAGGAATGGGAGTGGCTATGATCAAGATTCATTGTATAGACATGACATTTTAGCAAGTAACTTAAATGGCAATGAAAAGCAAATTGTGACGTTCACTGTTCTGCTTTCACTGGTTGTACTTAATGAACACTTTAAGTTACAATAAAGCCTTCAAGTGCTTTGAGATATGAAGTCTCATCCATCATTACTTTCACTCTTCCTCATGATCGCTTGAAGAGCTTTGTTTGCTTAAGAAAAGAATAGGAGGGACTGGAGAAATGGTTTTGTGGTTAAGAACACTGACTGCTCTTCCAGAGGTCCTGAATTCAATTCTCAGCAATCACATGGTGGATCACAACCATCTGTAATAGAATCTGATGCCCCCTTATGGTGTGTAGTAGCAGTGTACTCACATACATAAAAAATAAAATTGAAGGAGAGGCAGAGGGAGAAGGAGAAGGGGAAGAAGAAGAAGAAGAAGAAGAAGAAGAAGAAGAGGAGGAGGAGGAGGAGGAGGAGGAGGAGGAGGAGGAGGAGGAGGAGGAGGAGAAAGAGTTAGAAAAACAATAGTTATCCCTTTATAACTCCTTACTCATCTTGCTGCTAAAATGAGTTTGTCTCTTGGAGTTTGAAGAGATGATTCAGCAGTTAAGAGCACTTGCTGTTTTCACAGAGAGGACACCTACATGGGATGGCTCACAACTGCCTGTGTCCTGGTTAGTTTATTGTCAAGACACAATGTAGAGTCATTCGGGAAGAAGGATCCTTCACTTGAAAAAAAAAAGTCTCCATAAAATTGGCCCGTAGGCAAGGCTGTGGGGCATTTTCTTGATTAATGCCACAATCAGGCATTAATTAATAAGCAAGCCATCAGAGGCAAGACAGTAAGCAGCATTCCTCCATGGCTTCTGCTTCAGCTCCTGCCTCCAAGCTCCTGCCTTAAGTTCCTGGACTGACTTCCCTCAGTGATGAACTATGGCTTGAGACTTCTAAACTGAAATAAATTCTTTCTTCTACAAGGTGCTTTTGGTCTTGAATAGAAACAGTAATAGAAACCCAAAGATGGAATCTCCTGGCCTTGGCAGGCACCTGCATGCATATGGTACATACATGTAGACACATACACATAAACTACAATCTTTTTACATTTTTATATCCTTGATGAGAAGAATATGGTTTCTCTAAGTTCTTTGTGAAACATTGTTGGAAGAAGTGTGGTGATCAGGCCAGGCAAGTCCTCTGACTGAGACATCATTCAGAATCTCCTTCACAACTTCTCAGTCTGGCTACAGTAATGCCATGAAACATGGGAAACAACTCAGAAATCATTGCATCCTTAACATATTTGGAAACCTTGGATCTAAAGGAGCTTTTCCATGATGAGATAGATAACTGTTCTCACTCTGATTGAGAAGCCGGGAAAATTCCCATCTCCCAGAAGGCAAACGCAGAGGATCACTTCTAATCAGATTGTCCACTAAGAGCATTCTAACCAACCAGAATGCCTGAGAGCCCCTGACTCACCACCAAAAATTCACAAGAATGTTTGTATCCAACTCAAAAATGCAGGAGTATTTTGACACTCTAACATTTTTTTAAAAAATCTATAGAGAGACAAGGTGGTGAGCATGGGCATGAGGGAATCTAATTTCATTTTCTTACCATTTTCTGGCATTTTAACAATTACTGAAGCCACTCACAACTGGGAACGTGTGGCTACAACTTAAGAGACTTAACAGCAAAGCTTGAGAAATCAAACAAAGACAGGCACTGTGAGAGGGGTTCTGCATTACATTATTACAACATCATTTGAAGATTTCTTCTAAATCCCTCTCTGGAATAACTCTCAGTTATTAGGAATTTCAATCTTCATGGACCCTACTCATATTTAACAACAACAAAGACAATCTCACAGTTTTTACCTACTTATGTCTAGATTGTTTCTGAATGCTTTATGGCAATTTAAAATTTTGAACTCCTCACCAAAATTTTCCCTATCTAAGAATATGCAAATCAATATTGCTATATATATTGATCCAAAGAATTCCCAAATATATCTACCAATTGCATCATTATTAAAACAGACATTTAACTCTCTAATGAGACCACTTCAAAGAACAAAATAGTCTTTTGATATTAGGAGCTTTTTATATGTTTAACAAATTAGCTATGCTCATTTGTGACATTCATCAAAATGAAACGCAACTTTGTAATTAATTCTTCTCATGTCATTATGGAATCTATGGGTTCTAATGGAACATTTGGGTTTGGTAATTACTAAGCTTTAGAGTAATGTCCTATCGCTCAGATATAATGAAATATTGAGGAAAGACCTGTGTTATTTAACCCAGTAGTGGCCAGAATGATTATTCTAAATGGAGAAGTTTCAAAGAAATGAAGAGACCACTGCCATCAAGACTCACAGCCTGCCCAAAGACAACTGAGCACCCAGAGGAGCTCAGGAGCACTCTCCATCCTGAGCCCACGGGTGAGTCCCCCCTAGCCTCTCCAAAGACTGTGGGGAGCCGAATGCGGACGCCATTACAAGATGGTGCTGGCTCCCTCCCGGTTTGAGGTAAACAACTCCATATATAGTAATGCTCTTGTCAGCTAAGGCGCTGCACCTTGCTCATGCGCAGTACATAACCTATCTCCGGCCAATCCCGAGGCCTCTGGTGTCAGCAGACTGGTGACAACCAATCATGGCAAGCCCCGTATGTGCTTCTCCCTATATAAGCGGACAGCTAGGGTAGTTCGGGGCCCCTCACTTCCTGCTCTCCCCTTCAATCAAGAGGCTCCCACAATAAAGCGTGATCTGAGAAGAATCCTCTGGTGGTGGTGGTCTTTCCTCACTGGTCGAGGAGCGTGCCGCAAAAGACTATTTGATGAGAGAGCACCTGGAACTCTCTGGGGATAGGTATCACTGTATTGCCTGGAAATGGACTGTTCTGGCCTCCATCTATGCCCAGAGATAGAGCCAGCCCACTGCCATCAGGACTCACAGTCTGCCTGCAAAGAGCTGACCACCCAGAAGCAATCTCTCTCCTGAGCCCACAGGCTCAAGGGCCACAGGGGAGACAAGCTCCAGTCAGAGACAACAAGATCACCTAGCATCACAAGCAACAAGATAATAAGAGGCAAGCACAAGGACCTAAGTAACAAAAACCAAGACAACCTGGCAACATCACAACCCACTTCCCTGTCACAGGAAGTAGTGGATATCCCAACACACCAGAAAAACAAGAATTGAACTTAAAATAACGCCACATCTTGGTGATGGAGGGTCTCAAGAAGTGCCTGAATAACTCCCTTAAAGAAATATAGGAGAAACAGGAGAACACAGGTAAACAAGTAGAAGCCCTTAAAGAGGAAACACAAAAATCACTTAAAGAGCTACAAGAAAACACAAGCAAACAGGTGAAGTAATTTAACAAAACCATCCAGGATCTAAAAACGGAAATAGAAACAATAAAGAAATCACAAAGGGAGACAACCCTGGAGATAGAAAACCCAGAAAAGAGATCAGACACAAACATCACCAACAGAATACAAAAGATGGAAAGAGAGAATCTCAGGGACAGAAGATACCATAGAAAACATTGACAGAACAGTCAGAGAAAATGCAAAAAGCAAAAGCTCCTAACACAAAAAATCCAGGATTTCCAGGACACAACGAAAAGACCAAACCAAAAGATAATAGATATATAAGATAGCAAAGACTCCCACTAAAAGGTCTAGTAAATATCTCCAACACAATTATAGAAGAAAACTTCCCTAACCTAAAGAAAGAGATGACTATGAACATACAAGAAGCCTACAGAACTCCAAATAGATTGGACCCGAAAAGAAACTCCTCCCAACACATAATAGTCAAAACAAAAATGTCCAAAACAAAGAAAGAATACTAAAAGCAGTAAGGGAAAAAGGTCAAGTAACATATAAAGGCAGACTGATCAGAGTTAAACCAGACTTCCCAACAGAGACTATGAAAGCTAGAAGAACTGAGACTGATGTTATACAGACCCTAAGAGAACACAAATGCCAGCCCAGGTTACTATATCCAGAAAAACTCTTAATTACTATAGATGGAAAAACCAAGATATTCCAGGATAAAACCAAATTTACACAAAATCTGTCCACAAACCCAGCCCTACAAAGGATAATAAATGGAAAATTCAAACATAAGGAGGTAAAGTAAACCCCAGGAAAGGTAAGAAAATAATCTTGTATCAAACAAACCGAAAGAAGAAAAGCACACGAACACAGTTCTACCTCTAACAACAAAAATAACAGAAAACGACAGTCTCTATTTCTTAATATCTCTTAACGTCAATGGACTCAATTCCCCAATAAAAAGACAGACTATCAGACTATCAGGCTCCAGCATGTTGCTGCACACAGGAAACTTATCTTAG
This sequence comes from Micromys minutus, assembly GCF_963924665.1. NCBI lineage: Eukaryota > Metazoa > Chordata > Mammalia > Rodentia > Muridae > Micromys > Micromys minutus. The sequence goes on from NC_137980.1 coordinate 17,785,506, forward strand.
GATAAAAGACAGACACTACCTCAGAGTAAAAGGCTGGGAAAAAACTTTCCAAGCAAATGGTCCCAAGAAACAAGCTGGAGTAGACATTCTAATACTGAATAAAATTGACTGTCAGCCAAAAGTTATCAAACAAAATAAGAAAGGACACTTTTTACTCATGATAGGAAAAAAGTCTATCAAGATGAACTCTCAATCCTGAACATTTATGCTCCAAATGCAAGTTCACCCACATTCATAAAAGATACTCTAACAAAGCTCAACAGTATATTGTACCAGACACAATAATAGTGGGAGACTTCAACACCCCACTCTCATCAATGGACAGATTATGGAAGCAGAAACTGAACAGGAACATAGTAAAACTAACAGAAGTTATGAACCAAATGGATTTAACAGACATCTATAGAACATTTCATTCTAAAATAAAAGAATATACCTTCTTCTCAGCACCTCATGGAACCTTCTCCAAAACGAACCATATAGTCAGTGAAAAAAAAAACCCTCAACAGATACAAGAAGACTGAAATAGTCCTATGCATCCTATCAGATCACCATGAACTAAGGCTGGTCTTTAATAACAACAAAAACAACAAAAAGCCCACATACACAAGGAAGCTGAACAATGCTCTACTCAATGATACTTGGCCAAGAAAGAAATAAAAAAAAGAAATGAAAGACTTTTTAGAATTTGATGAAAATGAAGGCACAACATACCCAAACTTATGGGATGCAATAAAAGCTGTACTAAGAGGAATACTCATAGCTCTGACTGCCTCCAAAAAGAAACTGGAGAAAGCATACAACAGTTTGACAGCACATCTAAAAGCTCTAAAACAAAAAGAAGCTGATACACCTAAGAGGAGTAGACAACAGGAAATAATCAATCTCAGAGCTAAAATCAACCAAGTAGAAACAAATAGAACTATAAAAAGAATCAACAAAACCAGGAGCTAGTTCTTTGAAAAAAGTCAATAAGATTGATAAACCTTTAGCCAAACTAACTAGAAGGTGCAGAAAGCAGAGAGAGTATCCAAATTAACAAAATCAGAAATGAAAGGAGAGATATAACAACAGAAACTGAAGACATTCAAGAATTTATCAGATTTTACTACAAAAGTCTATACTCAAAAAAACTGAAAAGTCTGTATGAAATGGACAAATTTCTAGACAGATACTAGGCACCAAAGTTAAACCAGGATCAGATAGACCATCTAAACAGTTCATAACCCCTAAAGAAATAGAAGCAGTCATCAAAAATCTCTCAACTAAAAAAAGCCCAGGACCAGATAGATGTAGCACAGAATTCTATCAGACCTTCTTAGAAGTCCTAATACCAATACTCTCCAAAAAATAGAATTTTCCACAAAATAGAAGCAGAAGGAATGCTACTCAACTCATTCTTTGAAGACACAATTACCCTCATTCCCAAACCACACAAAGACCCTATAAAGAAAGAGAACTTCAGACCAAATTCACTCATGAACATCGATGCAAAAATATGCAATAAAATTCTTGCAAACTGAATCTAAGAACACATCTGAGCAATCATTCACAATTATCCTGTAGGCTTCATCCCAGGGATTCAGGGACAATTCAATATACGGAAATTCATCAATGTAATCCACTACATAAACAAACTCAAAGAAAAAACACATGATTATCTCATTCGATGCTGAGAATGCATTTGACAAAATTCAACACCCCTTCGTATTTAAAGTCTTAAAAGATCAGGAATTCAAGCCCATACCTAAACACAGTAAAAGCAATATACAACAAACAGTAGCCAACATCAAAACTAAATGTTGAGAAACTTGAAGCAATCCCACTAAAATCAGGGACTACACAAGAACCTCTCTCCCCCTACCTATTCATTATAATACTGGAGGTCCTAGCCAGAGCAATTAGACAACAAAAGGAAGTGAAGGGGATACAGATTGGAAATAAAGAAGTCAAAATATCACAATTTGCATATGATATGATAGTATACTTATGTGACCCCAAAAATTCCATCAGAGAACTCCTACAGCTGATAAACAACTTCAGCAAAGTGGCTGGATATAAAATTAACTCAAACAAATCAGTAGCCTTCCTGTATTCAAAGGATAAACATGCTGAGAAAGAAATTAAGGAATCAATACTCTTTACAATAGTCACAAATAATATAAAATACATTGGTGTGACCCTAACCAAGCAAGTGAAAGATCTGTATGACAAGATCTTCAAGTCTCTTAAGAAGAAAATTGAAGATCTCAGAAGATGGAAAGATCTCCCATGCTCATCAATTAGAAGGATTAATGTAATAAAAATGGCTATCTTTCCAGAAGTAATTTACAGATTCAGTGCAATCCCCATCAAAATTTCAACTCAGTTCTTAATAGAATTAGAAAGAGCAATTTGCAAATTCATTTGAAATAACAACAAAAAAAACCCCACAATAACATAACTATTCTCAGCAATAAGAGAACTTCTGGGGGAACACCATCCCTGACCTCAAGCTGTATTACAGATCAATTGTGATAAAAACTGAATGGTATTGATACAGAGATAGGCAGGTAGATCAATAAAACAGAATTGAAGACCCAGAAATGCACTCACACACCTATGGTCACTTGATCTTTGACAATGGAGCTAAAAACATTCAATGGAAAAAGGACAGCATCTTCAGCAAATGGTGCTGGTTCAACTGGCAGTCAGCATGCAGAAGAATGAAAATTGATCCTTTCTTATCCCTTGTACAAATCTCAAGTCCAAATGAATCAAAGACCTCCACATAAAACCAGGTACACTAAAACTAATAGAAGAGAAAGTGGGGAAGAGCTTAGAACACATAGGCACAGGGTGAAATTTCTTGAACAAAACACCAATGGCTTATGCTCTAAGATCAAGAATTGACAAATGGGACCTCATGAAATTGCATAGCTTCTGTAAGGCAAAGGGCACGGTCACATGGATAAAATGGCATCCAAGAGATTGGGAAAGAAATCTTTACTATTTCTACATCTGATAGATGGCTAATATCCAATATATACAATGAACTCAAGAAGTTAGCCTCTAGAGAATCAAATCATCCTATTAAAAAATGGGGTACAGAGCTAAAAAATAATTCTCAACTGAGGAATACTGAATGGCTAAGAAGCACCTAAAGAAATGTTGAATATCCCTAGTCATCAGGGAAAGGCAAATCAAAACAACCCTGAAATTCCACCTCACACCTGTCAGAATAACTAAGATAAAAAACTTGTGTGACAGAAGCTGCTGGCAAGGATGTAGAGAAAGAGGAACACTCCTCCATTGTTAGTGGAGTTGCAGGCTGGTACAATCACTATGGAAAACAGTCTGGTATTTACTCAGAAAATTGAACATAGTACTACCTAAGGACCCAGATATACCACTTCTTGGCATATACCCAAAAGATGCTCCAACATGTACCAAGCACACATGTTCTACCATGTTCATAGCAGCCTTATTTATAATATCCAGAAACTGGAAAGAACCCAGATGTTTTTCAACAGAGGAATGGATGCAGGAAATGTGGTACATTTACACAATGGAATACTTTTCAGCTATTAGAAACAATGACTTAATGAAATACCTAGGCAAATTGATGGAACTAGAAGCTATCATCCTGAGTGAGGTAACCCAGTCACAAAAGAACACTCATGGTATGTGCTCACTAATAAGCAGATACTAGCCCAAAAAGCTCTGAATACCAAAGAAACAATTCACAGACCTTACAAAGCTTAAAAAGAAAGAAGGCCAGAACATGGATGCCTCAGACCTTTTTAGAATGGAGAACAAAAGATCATTCTGAGGTTGCCTAACCTTGGGATCTACCCATATGCATCCACCAAACCCAAGCACTATTGCTGATGCCAAGAAATACTTACTGGCAGGAGCCTGATATGGATGCCTCCTCAGAGGCTCTGCCAGAGCCATACCAATACAGTTGAGAATGCTTGCAGCTAACCATCAAACTGAACACAGGGACTGAAGGAACCGAAAATGTTTACAATCCCATGGGAAGAACAACATTATCAACCAGCCAAACCCTCCACAGCTCCCAGGGACTAAAACACCAACCAATGAGCACCCATGGGGAGACCCATGGCTCTAGTTCGTATGTAGCAGAGGATGGCATTGTCTGGCATCAATGGGAGAAGAGGCTCCTGGTCCAGTGAAGGAGCATTTTCCCAGTGTAGGGGAATGCCAAGGCGCCAGAGGTGGGAAAGGGTGGTTGGGAGAGGGAGCACCTTCATGGAGACAATGGAAGGGGGAGGGGGATGGAAGTGGGGGAATTGGGGATAACCTTTGAAATGTAAATATACAGAACAACTAATAAAAATAAAAGGAATGAAGAAAGACTAATAATATCTCATTTGAGGTGCCAACAGGTTACCCTCCAGTAACTATGGAAAAAATGAGCTGCAGCTGCCTCTGGTGGACCCGAGACATTCATCATCTTCCTGTCACTCCAAGGAGCAAGCCACATGCTCTCCTGCTCCACCTGTCTGGCATCCAGTAATGCTGCACCGAAGAAATTGCTCGGCATCCAGAGAATGGGGCGCTAGACTATTAAAGACCCAAGAAGAGCTTTTGGATGACAGCATCTGCCTACTGTGAAAAAGAATAGGATTTTCTGAGGAAAGAAGGGGAAAATGGATGATGGGGGCGGGGTCCTGAACTGATGCTACAGGGAAAGAAATAAAAAATAAGACAGAGATATATCAATTATTTTTTTTTCTCATCATTGTGACCAGCCTGGCAAAAGCAAGTTATGGAAGAGTGTATCACCCTCTTAGTCTCTGACCTGCCAGTCCCCCAAGTAATGACACGAAGACCTTTTATTAATGAAGAAAGCTTGGCCTCAGCTTAGACTTGTTCCCATCTAGCTCTTATACCTAATTCATCCACACTCTGCCACGTGGCTCATTACCTCCTGACTACCAGCACTTGCTTCTCCATCAACATGTAGGTGGTGAATCCATTCACCTATATGTCTGACTATAAAATCTCCAGATTTAGACTCATACCCCAAGTTCCGGTCTCTATCTGGATGCCCTGCCTATCCACTCCTGCTTTGCTATCTATCGGCTGATCAGGTCTTTATTAAACCAAACAGAAGGTAGTGAAGAAGATGCTTACAAAACACTGAATTTGATGAGACTTCATGCAAAGCTTTTACACAGTGCACAAAAAAGATTGCTCCAACACGGAATGGTTTGTTTTGGCTCATAGTTAAAAACCAAGTGACAATCTCATGGTGGGAAAGACCACCATGAGGTGTGAGGCAGCTGGTCACATTTCCACTGTTCTCAGGAAGCAGAGAGAGAGATAAACCTAATCCAAGCACTGGATAAACCTAACCCAAGCACTTGGCTGACTCCCCCTGCTTGCTCCAGCCCATCCACCCACACACATCCCCCTGCTTTTTTTTGCTAACTCTGAGTTCCCATCTCATAAAATGGTGCTACTCAAATGCAGTTAAATCTCCCTGGAAGCATTCTCGCCAACGCAGCCAGAGATGTTTCTCCTAGGTAATTACAAATCCAGTTGAGTGGACAATGGCTATTAGTCATCCTGAGAGAGATACAAAGGAAACAACTTCCAACTCCCATGAGCAAGAAACAGACAGAGAACAAACCAGCAATAAGTACTGTTTTTGCTTTTTAATGACTATACAGGCAAATTTTCATATTTTGTCTTATGGATGAGTCATGTACCTATGTCCACGGATAAGATGCAGAACATCCTTTCTGCTGGTCCTCTACAGTGAGATTCTTCTTCTGGAAACCACTGAGATGTTCTTCCTTCCTACAGTCTTACCTTGCCACAACCTTACATAAGTGGATAATTAATCTGTCCTGTTTGTCCTAGGATAATACATTTCAGGACTTATGTGTTTTGTTTGATATAACAGTGGGGATTTTTAAGTCATTTTGCAGTGTTTTGTTATTGTGCATGTGGCAGTTCAAAAAAAAAAAAAAAACCCAGAACACTTAAAACACTCAATTTTTAAATAAAGAAGCCAGAAATACGCACTGGAAAAAAAATGACAGCACCATCAACTAATGGTGCTGGGAAAACTGGACGACTGAGTGTAAGAGAATCCAAATAGAGCCATATTTGTCACCCTGCACAAAACTCAACTTCACGTCGATCGAAGACCCTAACACAAACCCAGATACACTGAACCTAATATAACAATGGTTCTCAGCCTTCCTAATACTGTGAAACTCTAATACAGTTCTTCACGTTGTGGTGACCCCCCCCCCCAACTATAGAATTATTTTGTTGTTACTTCATAACTAATTTTGCTACTATTGTAAACCAAAATGTTACTATCTGACAGGCAGATATCTGATACTTGACCCCCCCCCCAATGTGGGGAATAGCCCTCAAGTTGGTATACTCCCTCTTTCTGGTGCACACACACACACAAGAGAGAGAGAGAGAGAGAGAGAGAGAGAGAGAGAGAGAGAGAGAGAGAGAGAGACAGAGAGAGACAGAGAGAGACAGAGAGAGAGAGACAGACAGACAGACTTTCTGAACAGATACCGACAGGCACTAAGATCAACAATTAATAAATGGGACCTTATGAAACTAAAAAGCTTCTGCACAACAAAGGACATCATCATTTGGATGAAGCAGCAGCCTACAGAATGGAAAAGATTTTACCAACTACACATCCAATAGAGGGTTAATATCCAAAATCTATACAGAACTAACGGGGAACAGGATATCAGAAAAATAATCCTGCTAAGAAATGGGCTACAGAGCTAAACAGAGAATTTTCAAAAGATGAAACGTAACGGCTGGGAACTACTTAAATGTCATCAGGGAAATGCAAATCCAAAGTGCTCTGAGATTTCATCTTACACCTGTCAGAATGGTTAGGATCAATAAAACCAAACACAGCTCAAGATGGCGAGGGCCTGGGTAAGTGGAATTCTCACCCACTGCTAGTGGGAATGTGTCTTAGAGTCACTGTTGCAGTCATAAAATATTATGATCAAAAGCAACTCAGGGAGGAAAGGGTTTATTTCACTCACTTACAGTTAGCTCCATGTAACAATTTGTTTTCAAAAGCAGTGAGGGCTGGAACTCCAGCAGGGCTGGAACCTGGAGGCGGGAGCTAATGCAGAGGTCATCAGAGGACTGTAGTTTACTGGCTTGTTCAGCCTGCTTTTTTATAGAACCCAGGACCACTAGCCCAAGTATTGCACCACCCACAATGAATCGTTCCTTCCCCTGTGGATCACTAATTAAGAAAATGCCCCCCCCCACACTTACTAACAGCCTGGTCTTATGGGGGCATTTTCTTCCTCTAGCTTACGTGAACTTGACATAAACTAGCCAATACAGACTGCAAACCTCTACAGCCTCAGTGAAAAGCAGTGTGGCCGTTTCTCAGAAATGTTAGCTACCTCAAGATCTACCTCAAGGTCTACCTCAAATCCAGCTATATTGTTCTTGGGTATATACTTCACACTGAAGCAGAGACACTTGTTCAACCATGTTCATTTGTGCTTTTATGAGAGTCCTTCGTTTGCAAATGAATTGATCTCCTTGTGGGTATGTTTCTTGTACCTTTTCTTGGGCTCTTTTCCTTCTGTTTGCTCATTTTGTTCTATTCCAATGTATTGGTTCTTGTTTTATTTCATTTCAATTATCCTTCAGAAGTCTGTTTGTTTTCTGATGAGAGACAGAAAGGGGTAGATTTGATGAGAGAGGGTGTGGGGAGGAACTGAAAGTTATAAAGGGAGGGAAGGGAAACTGTAATGAAGGTATATTTTGTGTGTGGGAGCTATTGCCAATAGAAAGAAAAAATGACTAAGTGGTAAAAAATTATGATATATGTAATAAATTATATGATATATATAATAAATATGTTAACTCAATAACACTTTAGGGTCAATATCTGTTCTGAACATTGTAGGAAACAGATTTTTACCTTAAACCATGGAATAGTAATATTTTAAGCTTATTAAAGAAACATCCAATTTTTTAAACTGGATTTAAGTTAGCAATTACTACCAGTGACTTTTTGGTTCCTTCCTCTGTTAGTAAAGAATTTTGAGGAACAGTGAGATAGTTCAGCAGGTAAAGGTACCTGCCACCAAGTCCAGCTGCTGGAGTTCAAACCCCCAAGCCCACAAAGTGGAAGTAGAGAACGGATCCTTGCAAGTTTTCCTCTGTCTTTCACACATGGGCAGACACGCACACACCAAATAACCCATAATTAAAGTGTTTTAAAGACAATTAGAAAAAGACTCAGAAGGAGGCCCAGGGACCTTTATTAGTGTTTGAAAACAAAAAACAAAAATCCCCAAAACACAAAACAAAACAAACCAATGGGACAGAAGGGCTAGACATCTTGGCATGAAGCAGGAGGAGGGGACTAGAGAAGAGAAAGCCAAGCCTAAAGCGCCAGTCCAAGAAAGCAGGCAGCTTCAGAGAGAGCTCAGGAAACAACCACCGGGCACACAAACAGCAGATGTGCGGGAGGATGGTTTTATAGAAAGACCATACTGTCAAGAAGTTTGCACACCCAGGTTTTCACTACTATTCAAAAGAAAAAGAAAGAGGGACAAGAAAGATTACACATTTCTAAGTTTCAATTCACAAAACTGGGCAGGCCACACAGTAGAAACCTATAAATGACTGCACAGAGGAGGAGTTTCTGGAAGGAATGAGTACATTATGGTATCAAGGAGATAATTATTCCTTCCCTCCTTTTAGCATGTCTTCAAGTAAATCAGATGTCCTGGTGGGTGGTCTCCTGTCTGCATGATTGACAAGCCTATCTGGGTTAACTTTTAAGAAAGGAACCATTGGTAAAAAGTATTTCAATCTTTAGAAGAGACCATGTTATCCCATCTCTACCCAGGATCAGAGATTTTCCATCCCTTTGACCAGGAGACCTAAGGCTGATGGCATACTTTTAGTGTCACCAGAGAAAGAGGTGAGGCCCAAAGCCAAGCATGAGAGAAGGGTCATCCTCAATGTCCCCTAAGGCCATCTGAATCTCAGGAATTAAGATACCAAAGCTATTTAGATGGGTTGACAAAGTGGGGAATAAATATAACCTTTTTCCATGAAAACAAAGAGGTGCGATGCCAAGGCTGGCTACCAGCAGGTATGGTGTTTGACTGGGGTTTCAAACACTCCCTTACCTATGGCTTCCAGGCTGCTCACTAGGCTCATCCAGGAGAAGGGAGTTAAGAAACCAGAGCTTCTTTCTGACATTGACAGCCTCAAGCTGGAACAAAACCAAGGACATTCTCAGCTTTGGACTTTGGACAAGACCAAGAACTGTAAACATTCCAGGTCCCTGCCCCTAAATGCCTGACCTGTTTCTGTCTCCCATTCACATCACAGAAAAGGATACAGGAGATGAGCCTTTTCACCTTCTGTAACAAAGAAGAGGCTTGCTTGGGTATCTTGCAAATATTTTCCAGTCCAGAGCAGACAGAAGCATCCCTCACAGAATCACCATTCATAAAGAAATTGGCACAATGTATAAAATTCTAAGAACCAGTCTTGAAGGTCCTTGGCTTCCCTTGAACTTTAGTAGATAAGGTCATCTGTAAACCTGATGAACAATACACCATTTCTTTTAGTTTGTCAAGCTAGCTCATTGAGTGTTATATGTGAGCAGGTTACCCTATAATATAAAAGGCTAAAGGGCCTCAGGGAAGCAAAAAGGCAAGGATAAAATTACATTTTAAAAAGGGTATTCCCATGACCTCATCTGTAAATTGACCAAAGATTAGCACTCTCTCACACTTTAAATCCTACTAGCCATTAACCTTGTCCTGTTTTCTCACTATGAAATTGTACTGTAACTACTGTTAGAACCAATCACCCTTGCCACCAATTCTCTGTCATTAATTTGGAATAAGGAGACTCTAATGGGTGGAAGGGCAGTCAAGCCTTTGAACAAGAAACATTTCCATTAAGACGTAAATCAAGTATAGCAGAGATGCCCATCTATAGCATATCGGAGCCTATGATCAAATTTGGCTATCGATTGAAAGTACCATTTACCAGTAGGGAACAATTTCAGTCTCATCAAAGCAAAGGTGTCATATTAAGAAAAACAAAACCTGAATGCACCAGTAAGTGAAGCTGCCAATTAACCAATTCAATTTTGTCATTAAATAAACATGTATGCACCTAAAAAGAAAGAGAGAGGGAGAAGGAGAAGGAGAAAGGAAGTAGAAGTGTCTGGATGGGGGATGGAAGGGGGAAATGGGGTATGAAAACATGTTATGTACATGTATGAAAATGCTTTAATGAGATGCATTCCTATATGTCAGCAGTATATGCTCACAGAAACATTAAGAATAAAAAGTCAGCATTTATAGACCACCCACTGCAAGCTAAGCACACTGATGATGCTCACAGTTAAACGAGTATAGGTTTAGGGGTGGTAGGGAGCCAGCTTGCTCTCTTCAGGGGATCTGCAGTTTGCAACTGCCCTGGCACTTGTAACTTCAACATGGATATTAACTGTGGGATTGTACAGGCTGGTTCTGTGTCAACTTGACACGGCCTGGAGTTATCACAGAGAAAGGAGCCTCAGTTGAGAAAATGCCTCCATGAGATCCATTTCTCAACTAGTGATCAAGGGGGGAGGGCCCAGCCCATTGTGGGTGGTGCCATCCCTGGGCTGGTAGACCAGGATTCTATAAGAAAGCAGGCTGAGCAAGCCAGGGGAAGCAAGCCAGTTAGTAACATCCCTCCATGGCCTCTGCATCAGTTCCTGCTTCCTGACCTGCTTGAGTTCCAGTCCTGACTTCCTTTGGTAATAAACACCGATATGAAATGTAAGCTGAATAAACCCTTTCCTCCCCAGCTTGCTTCTTGGTCATGATGTTTGTGCAGGAATAGAAACCCTGACTAAGACAGGGATTAAGTCTTGGATCCTGGGGTGACTGGCGGAGACTGGGGTATGCCTAAAGGCAGGGGTGAGAAGATTTGCTGATGGTGGGGCTGAGCTTGCACTTGCTCTAAAGCAATGAAGAAGTAGGGAAAGGAAGGAAGAAATATTTTCTAGGTCGAAAGGACTAGGGAGAGAAGACTGGGGAAAGAAGCAAATGCAGTGCAGGCTGTGTGGGAGCCAGTTACACGACAGGCTGAAAAATGTGACGTTATCCTTCTTTTCCTAACCCAGAGCAGGAGGATGGGTGCTGGAGACTGCCTAGTGCCTCCCAGGCTCACACTCCAGCAGCGTGTCTCCAAGGTAGCATTGGGAGATGGGACCCTTGGGAGATACTTAGGTTTATATTAGGTCATGAGATTGATATCCAGGTTTGGTGGCCCAGATGCCTTTATAAGAGCAGACATCAAGGATCTTTCTGGGTCTCTGTCCTCCTTCCCTCTAACTCTTGAGGATGAAAAGATAAACATCTGTAAGCTAGGAAAGGACTTTTCCTGAATCAGGGGAGTAGGGTACACAGTGAGGTCTAGGAGGCCTTACATTAAAAAGCTACAGGAGAAATCTGTTGGCAAAGAAAGAGTTGGAGCCTCAGCACCTTATCTCCTTCAAGGGCAGACAGGTAACAGCATGGGGCAAAGCCCCCACTCTGCAAATGACTCTTAAGGGCCCCGGTCTATTGAGCTTCTAAAGCATCTCTCTATTACAGCCTGTTTCTCTGTCCTTAAAATCATATTGTTCATTAAAGGAAATGTCTTTGTTTCTGCTCTCAGTGTATGTTTCTGCTTAATTCTTTGTTTCAAGACATAAGAACCTGAAAATCCTGGCAGATGCCACCAAACACTGATACCATTGTTGGTTATCAAACTGGCTGGCACCTTGATCCAGACGAACGGTTCTCAACCTTCCTAATGTTGTGATCTTTCAATACAGTTCCTCATGTTATAGGGACCCCCAGCCATGAGATTATATTGTTACTACTTCATAACTGTAATTTAGCCACTGTCATGAACTGTATTGTCAGTATATGATATGCAGGGTCTGAGATGTACCTCCCATGGGGGTTGCAACCCACAGGTTAAGAGCTATTTATCTAGATCCTCAAGTTTCCATATTGAAAAATAAATCCTGTTGCTATAACCATTCAACCTTTCTGGCATTTTTTTTTTATGGCAGTGACTGCGTTGCTATAACTGTTAGTCTTTGCTGTCAACATGCTTGGACTAGAATCAACTCTGTATCTGTCAGGATGTCTCCAGAAAAAAGTACCTGAAGAGGAAGGACCCCAAATGTACAGAACCATCAACTGGGTCTCCGGCTGAATTGAAAGAGGAAAAGCAAGCATCCTTTTCTGCTTTGGCAATACCAGTGTGACCTAATGCCTCAGACTGCCACTACCATGTCTCCCCTATGATGGTCCAGGATAAACTTTTATGCTGTGGCTAGCCAGCTTCTTTCTGCTTTGATTAAAGGTCAACTTCACAGGAGGAAACTTGTTTCTGGTGCTAAAAATGCTTCAGGGGCAACCTACTGCTATTATTCAGCCAAGTGGACACGATGCCAAGGTATCTTCTACAGATATCTCGATGCTCATAAATTAATACAGATCTCAGTTCTCATTAAGATGGTTTTTCATCATTTCACCTACATAGTTGGTTTTAGATTCTGCAATTGAGGAGTGTAACTACCAAGTTAGGCCAATGAACATGTGACATATAGCTTGGCCATCAATCAGTCCCTTTGGTCTCTCCTATGGGACAGGCTTGAGAACTATGTTCTAATGAGGATTCAGAGACCCGTCAGTCAGCTTTACTTCCCACAATCCAGGAAAGGTTACACAAAATGAGGAGTGAAGAAGCATTAGACTCTGGCTCAGCTGTATCTCAGTATCAAGAGGGCACTCTTCTTGTTTGTAATACATAGTTGTCTTTAGAGATATGAGCCAACCCCTCTTTTGTAAACCCACCTTACATATTACAGAGATGTCTCCTGTGAAACAAAACTAACAGACTTCTCTGACTTTTTACAGGTAACAAATGCAAGGGTGGTTACAAATTCGAGGACAGTCACCAATAGTTATGAAAGAAATTTCCTGCAGTGCCATTCCCAAACACAGCATCTTGGAACAGCAAAGGTCCCTGGAATGCTTCAACTAGCGCATTTCGTAGATCAGAATGCTGAAAACGGTTGACTGGCTAATGATCACATTTGGTATCTGCAACTCAGCTTGAACTAGGTAGCCCATCTTTCTTACCCTTGCATTTGTACTGTGGCCCACTGCTCTGTAAATACATAGAGATGAGGGAAGTGCTGTATAAGAGGTGGGGCTTCTCTGCCTGTTAGCCCTAAAACGACTATTAGCTCTTTTTTTTTAAGGTCATTGCAATGAGAGAAGGTGTTGATTCTCAAAGTAAACCCAACAGTTTACAGATTGCTAATATGCTATCCTCAGATGCATTTCATCTTCTATACGAAGTTTCTGTTCATACTTCAAATGTCCTTGGATATACTCTTACAAGCTTTACACATGCCATTAGAGAAATACCCCAGCTTCCAGCCTCCATCCTGTACATTTTCATTGTCCTCCTTTTAGTTTTTATAAAGGTCAGTGAACAAAATTTTCATTTTGAAATGCAATCCCCAAGATAACAGACCTTCTAGAGAATTCTGCTTCATGTTCCAGTTGGCACACATACTGTGGAGCCGATTTCTGACCCATGAAGGGAACACTATCTCACGGTGACCTTTTATATGATTCTTTTTATTAATAGAACCAGTGGGCTTCAACTGATTCAATCTTCACTTTGCAGGATGCTGCAACTGTGTGCCACAGAAGAATGTGTGCTCTTCCGGAGTGCCAGAAAAAAATTTAGACTGGTAGCTTTTGTCTTCTCCCAGGATAACATGAGGAATCATGAAAGATTTCTGCTTGCATTTAGAGTTGGTCCCTATCCCAACGGGAACCTTAGAGGGGCAAGGCTGACATGTTTGAGAGACAGGGCAGGGGCATGGTCATCCCTGGACACTTTAGTTTGGGGCCGGAACTGAGTGGTATGGTGAGTGGATGAGATTCATCTCAGCTAGGACTGGACTAAAGCAGGGCAGAAGGCTACTGTGAGCCTTTGCAGAATGTCACCATTCTATATCTGGGTGTAGAATATATGGCAACTGCATACATATACAGAGACAAATGCACAGAGATATACATATACAGAGACAAATACACAAAGATATACATACACAGAGACAAATGCACAGAGATATACATACACAGAGACAAATGCACAGAGATATACATGCACAGAGACAAATGCACAGAGATATACATACACAGAGACAAATACACAGAGATATACATATGCAGAAACCTAATACACAGAGACAAAAGAGAACAGAGAGGAAATGGAGAAATGTAGAAGGGAAGAGAAATAGGGAAAGGGAGAAGAGGATTAGAAGGAAGAAGAGGAAGTGAAGAGGGGGAAATAGAAGGACAGAGAAGGGGGAAGGGGAGGATGCTTTAGTGCAGAAAGGAGAGAAGAGCCTCACTGAACCTTCCACTTTTGTTTACCCCCCAAGCTAAGATTTTAGTGATAGTTTCATAAACTTTTATTCTTGTCATTACAACAGACACAATTCTGACAGCAAATATTCTGACAGGCATCCAAACATGCAATCTGTTCCTTTTTATTCAAGAATTTCTCAGCATTACAATTCAGTCAGTGTTTTACAAAAATTCTCTTCAAATGAGATCATGCCCACATTTCACTGAGCAATTGAAGACTAGAAACAGAGTCTGGTACTAAATTTTTAAATTTATAGAAGATGTTTTACACAGTCTTTGGGACTGAACGGGAGTTCAATAAATAATAATGTCTTATTAATTATATATTGGTACAATCCAGTAAGACAGGGAAACTGGTCAGACATTATGAATTACAGATAAACTTAGCTGTTGGCACATGTGGTAAGTGTCTTAGTTAGAGTTATTATTACTGTGATGAAACATCATGACCAAAGCAAGTCGAGGAGAAAAGGGTTTGTTTGGCTCACACTTCCACGCCATTGCTCGTCACTAAAAGAAGTCAGGACAGGAACTCAAAGAGGGCAGGAACTTGGAAGCAGGGACTGATGCAGAGGCCATGGAGGTGTATTGTTACTGCCTTGCTTCTCAAGGCTTGCTCAACCTGCTTTCTTATAGAAACCGGGACCACCAGCCTAGGGATGACACCACCCACAGTGGGCTGGACCCTCCCCAATGAATCACAAATTAAGAAAATGCCCTATAGCTGGATGTTATGAAGGCATTTTTTTTCAATTGAGGTTCCCTCCTTTCAGATGACTCTAGTTTGTGTCAAGGTGATAACTAGACAGTACAGTAAGTAACCTTAAGTTGTAAGTCTTTGGAAAAATGTATAATTATATTGCTTATAAATAATAATAAGCCTAGGAACTAGCTTCTGTGACTTAGAGCTCTACAGCTCTGGTTTCCCTGGGTGCTGTTTAATCCTTTTCCTTCATTCTTCATAATCACCTCCCTGGGAATCAGAGAGTCTCCCAGGACTTTCCCAGGCAGGTTCCTGCTTCCAGGCTTGCCTTGCCTGGGCAAACACCCCTGGGAGTCTCCTGGGGATGGGGTAGCCTGGTCTCTGGGACACACAAAGGATTATGGCCAAGGGCTATGCCAGCCATGCAGAGTGAGTATGCCTGCCCTGGAGGAAGGACAGATGAGAGAGGACAGACTGGGGACAAGGAATCATAGAGTGTTTGGAAGAGGGGGAACTAATGGGTTTAGAAAGGAGCTGAGAGGTCTGGTAGGTAAATGAGACCCAGTCAGGCAGAGACTGGACTCGAGCGGGGCAGGAGGCTACTATGAACCTTTTCTTATACTGGAGAAAGCCTTTTCCATGCATATTTAGAAACCTGGGCCAAATGGAACCGAAATGACAGACATTAGAACCAGAAAACAAGATGTCCCCTTTTAAAGGTAGCAAGAAGATGTAAATTATGTGTTCTGCTCCTCTGGCCAGATGCGTTTGTTTCCTTATTAATGTTCAGCAGTGCTGCTCAAGTATCTCCCTGGTGTTCTCACTCACGTAGGTTTGGGATAGGGCTCTGTAGGTATTGTCAAGTTACCAGAGGGGCCAGGAAAAAGAAAAGAAGGATTTTTAGGAGCATATTTTTCTTTGTTTCTATAACCTCAATTAAGCAGAGAGGGGTTACATGGAGAGAATTGGGGTATAACTAAATTCAGGGGCTCCATTGCCAAATTTTGAGATGCTTGGCTTCTTTCCCCAGTCTCTACCTTAAAAATGGATGATTTAACCATTTAGGAGCTTATATTCTTCCCTCGTGGATTTAGTGAAAACTGAACAGTCATGTTGCAAGGAGACGTGTCTATATTCAGATTCTGAATCTACCTCGTAAGCATAGCATTTTCCCCAATGGCTTCCCCGATCTGCATTCCCTCTAATGGTGCATGAAGTTTTCTGACTTCTCCAAACCCATGATCTCGCCTGTCTGTTGTCTCCTGTTTCCTTGTGTAGATCTGAGCTGCACTTCCCTGGTCTGGTGATGCTGAGGACTTTTTTTCTTAAACCCATTGGCCATTTTTGACCTCTCCTTTAGAGAAATGCCTTTTCAGGAACTTAGGTCACAGTTAATTGTTGTCACCCCCCCCCCTTCATTGTACTATAATATCTGTCATCAGCTCTGTGGACAAGTGCTTCCCTCTTTTATAAATTGTTTCATTTATTTACATTCCAAATGTTGCCCCCTCGCCCCCCTCCAAGAGTTCTTCACCCCATTCCCCTTCTCTTTTGCCTCTGAGAGGGTGCTCCTTCACCCTACCCCACCCACACCCCCAAATCTTTACCCTCCATACCCTTCCCCTTCTAGTCTCCTTAAGCACCCTTCCTATCTAACCCTCGATCCCTCTTCCCTGGGGCATCAAGTCTCTACAGGATTAGACACATACTCTCCAACTGAGGCCAGACAAGGCAGTCCTCTGCTACATATGTGCCAGGGGTCATGGACCAGCCCATGTATGTTCTTCGGCTAGTAGCTTAGTCTCTGGGAGCCCCCATGGGTATGAGTTAGTGGATACTGTTGGTTTTCTTATGGGGTTGCCAAAAATGGAGCAGAGATTGAAGGAAATGTCATCCAGTGACCTGCCCAACTTGGAATCCATCCCATAGGCAGGCACCAAACCCTGACACTATTACTGATACCACACTGTGCTTGCAGACAGGAGCCTAGCATGGCAGTTCTCTGAGAGGCTCTACTAGTAGCTGACTGAGACAGATGTAGATAATTATAGCCAAGCATCAGATTGAAGTCAGGGACCCCTATGGAAGTTAGAGGAAAGACTGAATGACAAGTGCTCCTTAACCACAACATATTCCTAACAATAACACTGCCTCTTAATGGGGATGGGGGGGAGGCTAGTACAGGACCCCAGTGAAGTCTGATCATTCTCCATATTAGTATTCTCTCACTTAATGTTCTGCTTGGTGCTGGTATCCAGGCCAGCATCAGGCCTACTTTGTTACTGCTGAACACAAGGCTGACTCCAGGTCCTCCGACGTTGATGTCGTATCCACAGTAGAAACAATAAGCTCTGACACTCCCTGAGTACTGCTGAAGGTTACAGCGGCTCTCAGATAATCTGCCTAAATAGTTCATGTATCAGATCTTTTTCTTCTACTACTTCCCAGTCGTGTTCAATGTCGATAAGTTTCTAGATGTTTGCCACCAGGTCTGGCTTCAAATAGAAAGCAAAGAGAAGAACTGGCCTGATGTTCAAATTTTGAAAACATATTTGGTATGGGGCATGCGCACATCTGATCTCTCAGACTGAGTTTAGCTTCCCTAGGGAGATGATGAAATAGTGTCTGCCTTGCTTTCTTGATCTGTTTTGTAACTGCTATAACAGGGAAACACTTGGGCAATTGATAAAAGACCAGAAATGTATTAGGTCACGGTTATGAAGGCTTGGAATCCAATACAAATGTAATGTCCCCATTGTTAAGTCCCCAACACACAATTTATAACAGAGACAGCCAAACACAACACATCTTACAGCTCTCTGCCTCTCCCCTAACCTCAGGATCCATAGCGCTTCCCAGTGGGAAAACATGCTCTCCTGATAACGTGTTCATCCTAATCTTCTGAGTTTTAGTGTGAATACTTATAGTACTTGGACCTTAAAAATTTCAGCTTTTGAAATCCTAACTTCCTTTCAAACTATAAATTTCCCAAGAGACCATTTGAATCCCAGCTGAGAAATGGTTCTTTCCCACCCTCTCTCCCTTATCACACTGCTTCCCAGATTTCTGCTCTAGTTTGAATGAGAGGGGAGTGCCTTATTCAATAATAGAGTATTCATCAAATAGTTAATATTTTACACATAATTACTCAACTGTGAAGTTGATTTACCAAAGGATCTTGGCCCCGTATGCCTAAGCATATCTGTCAGCTTGGTGGCAATGGATGATTGTATGCACCATTCTGGTTCACATGAGTTTTCTTTCTCTCTTTTGACAGCATCTGATTATATTAGTGTGTATTCATCAGGCACAAAATGGTCCCATCATTATTCAAGTGACTTGGATTCAGAATCACCAGAACTATCAAATATGCAGATGAAAAGGAGAGTTGGTCTATTCAGCCCATCCCAAGACAAGCCAAGAAAAGCCCTGGCACCAACCAGGAACAACACAAATGGAAGAAAGCATGTGCTTAATCATCGTTATCATTCTCTGAAGTAAATACAAGTGCTCAGATTGGTTGCAAAACCCATTGGTTCTTTTAATATCAGTTGTAATGCCATGACTTTTTTTTTCCTTAGCTGTTGTTTCTTATTGAAATGCACTGAAATAACTCTGAAAGAAACATCTATTATATGGCAGATATGAATTCGAGTAGGCTTATTGAGTTGAGTTTCTATTTCTGCCACTGGCTTTTAATTATTTTCCTAAATCATATATAACACTGATGAAAGTGAATATTGCTGTTTTCTGTCAGCCATGGTTGAATGATATTAACACGGGGGCCTTTTCAACTTGAAATTCAAAAAAACCCATAAGTTAGTGCTTCAGTGTTTGATGATTTATCAGAAATTTTATTTAGATGCATGCCAGGGAGAGAAAAGAATGAAAACATATCCAATAACTCATATAAACTAACAGTTCATCTGGTTTATTAACTCAGACATGTTGTTGGGGATGATAGACCACATTAACTTAAAAATAGATTCAATTCCTTTCTCAGATCATCCCTTCTAAACCCTATGTTTTCTTGAGTTTTGCCATTTGAAAAAGGAATCTTTGCTGTTTACGAAACAAGTGAATGTTTATTTTTAAATGAGAAAAACATATAAAATAATAATAATAAAAAAGATCTCCCCCAGCCGGCTCCTCAGAAGCCATGATTAACCTAGTGCTAGTTCTTGAAATACAAGCAGGATTTGAGCTCCTGGAGTCCCTGGGTAGCCAAGATGGATCTGAACCATGCCTGTTCAGTTTCAGAAGTGCCCTCTGCCTCACATTCCTCTTTCCCATCGTGAGTCCTGGGATGGGCACAACGGGTGATACCAATCATCTCAGCACTTGAGGGGTAGAGGTATGTAAAGAGCTAATTCAAGAGAGTCCTCATCTACATCGGGAGTTCAAGACCAGCATAGATGGGGAGCTTGATCCTATAGCACTCTGGGAGGTGAGTGATGTCACATGGTAAGTAGACAGTTACTTCTCACATACACAAAGGCTTTCGGGGAAGTCAGCCTGCAAGGGTGGCCATGTGTCAAAACGTTACACACTGACTAGATATATCTTCTTATTCCTAAAACAATCTCTCTACCCCTGGCCCCCAGAGCCTACACTTGCACCAGGATGAAACATTTCATAGATTTTAAAAGTCACAACAAAGTGTCTTACATTAAAATGACAATGTGCATTCCACTATTATCAGTGCAATTGGTGTAAATGATATAATATATTGAAAGGAAAAAAACCACAAAGCCTGAGATTGTGTTTCTTCTACAGACATTGAGAAGAGGTGTGTTTGGACTTGGTGTGTTGAACATAGTGATGCTGTTTGGGGGGGTGGCTTTCCTTTGAGTAGTGCAAGCCTATAAATGATTGGATCTATGACCTTTGACTAGTTACTTAAGATGTCATTTGCTTCTTCACTAAATATTTCTAAAGGTTCAACTATGTGACCAGATTTGTTGGAACAGTGAATAATACAGTATCTACTATCTATGGGTTAATGGTGTACTAATACATAGAGTTGAAAAATAAGGCAGTCATCTCTACCTCTCAAGGGTGTGGTGTTTGACCAAGATGGTCATATTTGGAGCTTGAAAACCAGGCACAGTGACACATAATTTTAAGCCTCACGCTGGGAGGTTAGAGACAGGCAGATCCCTGGGGCTCACTGACTAGCTTGGCAAGAACAGTGTGTAAGTGCCAACCTAAAGAGAAACCCTGTACTGAAATATAAGATATGACATTCTTGTGGAAGGATACCTCAGGTGGTCTTCTGGCCTCCACATGCACACACTTGTCAGGGTTTCTATTCCTGCTCAAGCATCATAACCAAGAAGCAAGTTGTGGAGGAAAGGGTTTATTCAGCTTACACTTCCACATTGCTACTTATCACTGAAGGAAGTCAGGACTGGAGCTCAAGCAGGTCAGGAAGCGGGAGTTGATGCAGAGGCCATGGAGGAATGTTACTTACTGGCTTGCTTCTCCTGGTTTGCTCAGCTTGCTTTCTTATAGAACCCAGGACTACCAGCCCAGGGATGGCACCACCCATAATGGGCTGGGCCCTCCCCCCTTGATTACTAGTTGAGAAAATGCTTTACACTGGATCTCATGGAGTCATTTCCTTAACTGAGGATCCTTTCTCTGTGATAACTCCAACTTGTGTCAAGTTGATACAAAACCAGCCAGGACAATTGACCCCTTGTCAACTTGACACACAAACACATCACTATTAAGCCTCAATCTTTACTTTCTTGTTCATCCCAAGATCTCAATAACCTTAAGAGTCCCACAGTCTTTACAAATTCTTACATATTAAAATTGCAATACCTTTAAAATATCCAGTCTCATTAAAAATCAAAGTCTTTTTATAATTCAAAGTCTCTAAATTGTGAGCTCCACTTCTTTCTTCAAGAGGAAAAATATCAGGGCCCAGTCACAATTGAAGCAAAATCAATCTCTAACCATACAATGTCTGGGAATCCACTTACAAACTTCTGGACTCCTCCAAAGGCTTGGGGTCACTTCTCCAGCTCTGTCCTTTGTAGCACACACCTTGTCTTCTAGGCTCCAGCTGCCTGTTCTCCACTGCCACTGCTGTTCTTGGTGGTCATCTCATGGTACTAGCATCTCCAAAACATTACTCTCAGTCCTGGGGACTAATTGCAATGAGGCTGCACCTTCTCCAATGACCTTCCATGGCCTCTCACAGTGCTGAGCCTCAGATGCTCTCCATGACCCCTTCATTCCTTTAAAACCAGTATCACCTGGGTGATTCTTACACAAGTCCAGCCACAGCAAGAGGTACAACCTTGGCTATCTCTGGAACGTAGTCTCTTTGTGCTCTCAGAAAACACTTCCCAGAAGATTTTTACCTCAGTGACACTGGTCTCTTCTTAATCACCACTATTTTTAATAGTCCCAAAATGCAAAAGTTTTGCTCTCGTAGTTCTGGTATCTTGTTAATCACAGCTGATTCATCAGCCCCAGCTAACTGAAACCACAGAACCTTCACAATAAAAATAGCAACAGCCTTGACAAGAGTCTTTAATCTTCCCTCTGAAATTTCACAAGCCAGGCCTCCATCTTCTGTACTGTTTTTAACATTATCTTCCAAACTCCTACAGAACATCCCACAGAGCTCTTAATATCCCAATGGCTCTTCTAGCTCAAAGTTTCAAAATCCTTTCACATTCCTCCCCAAAACATGGTCAGGTTGTCACAGGAATACCCCACTAAGCTGGTTCCAATTGTATTAGTCAGGCTATCTATTGCTGCACCAAAACCAAGCATCATGACCAAGAAGCAAGTTGGGGAGGAGTTTATTCAGCTTACACTTCCACAAAGAAGTCAGGACTGAAACTCAAGCAGGTCAGGAAGCAGGAGCTGATATAGAAGCCATGGAGGGATGTTACTTACTGGCTTGCTTCCCCTGGCTTGCTCAGCCTGCTTTCTTATAGAACCCAGGTCTACCAGCCTAGGGATGGCACCACCCACAATGAGCTCCCCCCTTGATCACTAGCTGAGAAGATGACTTACAGATGGATATCATGGAGGCATTTCCTCAACTGAGGCTCCTTTCTGTGAGATAACTCCAGCTGTGTCAAGTTGACACAAAACCAGCCATTACAGCATGTGATCTGTACATATACACAAGCATACATTAAACAGACAGGACATACACAGGCACACACACACTGGGACACAGATACACACATACACACAGACACACAAACACATAAACACACATAAAACACACACACACACAGACACACACACACACACACACACACAAATCAACTACAGTTAATTTTTTAGAGACTTTTGGAAATATACCTAAAAGATGCTCTAACATACAACAAGGACACATGCTCCACTATTCATAACAGCCTTATTTTTATTTATTTATTTTTTTGAATAAATTTTTTAAGGTTGTAATTAAGTATTTGTGGGTACATATACATACACATATGTATATATGTAACAATAATACAGGAAAAGAGGCTATTAATTTGAGGGGATAGGAGAGAGACTAGGAGGGGCTGTAGGGAGGAAAGGGGAATGTAATACAGTTCTATTTTAATTAAAATATATTCTTTTTTTGTTGTTGTTGAGCTTCACACAGTCTGTGAATTGTTTCTGATGTATTCAGAGCTTTCTGGGGTTAGTATCCCATTATCAGTGACTGCATATTATGTCTGTTCTTTTGTGACTGGGTTATCTCACTGAAGATGATATTCTCTAGATGCATCCATTTTCTTAAGAATTTCCTTAAGTCATTGTTTCTGATAGCTGAGTAGTACTCCATTGTGTAAATGTACCACAATTTTTGTATCCATTCATCTGCTGAAGGACATCTGGGTTCGTTCCAGCTTCTAGCTATTACAGATAGAGCTGCAATGAACATTGTGGTGCATGTATCTTTGTTGTATGTTGGAGCGTCTCTGGGGTGAGGGCTCATTTCTATTTTATTCCATTGATCCACGTGCCTATTTCTGTACCAGTACCATGCAGTATTCAGGAAAATTGCCTTGTAATATAGCTTGAGGTCAGGGATAGTGATTCCTGCAGATGTTTTCTTGTTGTTGAGGATGGATTTTGCTATTCTAGGTCTTTTGTTATTCCAGATGAAATTGCACATTGCTCTTTCCAACTCAATGAAGAATTGGGTTGGAATTTTGATGCGGATTGCATTGAAGCTGTAGATTGCTTTTGGTAAGATGGCCATTTTTAAGATGTTGATCCTTCCAATCCATGAGCATGGGAGATCTTTCCATTTTCTGAGATCTTCCCTGATTTTCTTCTTTAGAGGTTTGAAGTTCTTGTCATACAGGTCCTTCACTTGCTTAGTTAGAGTCACACCAAGGTATTTCATAGTTTTTGTGACTATTGTGAAGGGTACCTTTTCCCTAATTTCTTTCTCCACATGTTTGTCCTTTGAATATAGGAAGGCTACTGATTTGTTTGAGTTAATTTTATATCCAGCCACTTTGCTGAACTTGTTTATCAGCTGTAGAAGTTCTTTGGTGGAATTTGAGGGATCACTTAAGTACACTATCATGTCATCTGCAAATAGTGATGTTTTTACTTCGTCCTTTCCAATTTATATCCCCTTGATTTCCTTTTGCTGTTGAATTGCTCCAGCCAGGACTTTCAGTACTATGTTGAATAGGTAAGGGGAGAGTGGGCCGCCTTGTAGAGTCCCTGATTTTAGTGGGATTGCTTCAAGTTTCCCACCATTAATTTTGATGTTGGCTGTTGGTTTGCTGTATATTGCTTTTATTATGTTTAGGTGTGGGCCTTAAATTCCTGTTCTTTCCAAGACTTTTTCTTTTTTAATCCAATGCACTTTCTGCTGCTCTTTTTTTTTTTTTTATAGTGAGGCTTTGTGTTTTTTTTTAAAACAACTTTATTTTACAAAACAAAGATAAATGTACAGATTTTAAACATTGTTTGCGTAAAATTATACATTTTTGTCAGTACTTTTTTCAGATTTTAACATAATTTTTACATAAAACTATATGAATATATTTTTTAGTCAGTACTTGATTTTTTTCAAGGTTTGATAGTATGCCTTGAAAACTTAATAGTTACAATGAGCTAAAGTACATGTAAAACAAAATGTAACATGGAAATAGTTAAAGTTTTCTTGTTTTGTAAATTTTTTTTTGTTTTGTTTTATTTTCTTTATTTCTTGGACTTCATACAGTCTGTGAGTTGTTTCTGGGGGAGTGCAAGCCTCTGGGGTTAGCATCCCACTATCAGTGACTGCATATTATGTCTGTTCTTTTGTGACTGGGTTATCTCACTCAGGATGATCTTCTCTAGATGCAGCCATTTTCTTAAGAATTTGGTTAAGTCATTGTTTCTGGTGGCTGAGTAGTATTCCATTGTGTATATGTACCACAATTTTTGTATCCATTCATCTTCTGAAGGACATCTGGGTTCCTTCCAGCTTCTGGCTATTATAAATAGAGCCGCTATGAACATTGTGGTGCATATATCTTTGTTGTGTATTAAAGTGTCTCTGGGGTATATTTCCCAGAAGTGGAATAACTGGGTCTTCAGGTAGTACTATATCCAATTTTCTGAGGTATCGCCAGACTGATTTCCAGAGTGGTTGTATTAGCTTGCAACCCCACCAACAGTGGAGCAGTGTTCCTCTTTCTCCGCAGCCTCGCCAGCATCTGCTGTCATCTGAGTTTTGGATCTAGGCCAATCTGACTGGTGTGAGGTGGAATCTCAGGGTTGTTTTGATTTGCATTTCCCTGATGGCTAAGGATGTCTAGCACTTCCTCAGATGTTTCTCGGCCATTCGGTGTTCCTCAACTGAGAACGTTTTGTTTAGCTCTGTACCCCATTTTTTAATAGGGTTATTTGATTCTCTGGTGTCTAGCTTTTTGAGTTCCTTGTACACCTTGGATATTAGGCCTCTATCTGATGTGGTGTTGGTAAAGATCTTTTCCCATTCTGTTGGTTGCCGTTTTGTTTTCTTGACGATGTCCTTAGCCTTACAGAAACTTTGCAATCTCATTAAGTCCCATTTGTTAATCTTTGACCTTACAGCTTGAGCCATTGGTGTTTTGTTCAGGAAATTTTCTCCTGTGCCTATGTGTTCTAAGGTTTTCCCTACTTTCTCATCTAATAGTTTCAGTGTATCTGGTTTAATGTGGAGATCTTTGATCCACTTACACTTGAGCTTTGTACAAGGAGATAAGAAAGGGTCTATTTTCATCCTTTTGCATGCTGAGTGCCAGTTGGACCAGCACCATTTGTTGAATAGGCTGTCCTTTGTCCATTGAATGTTTACTGCTCCTTTGACAAAAATCAGGTGACCATATACATGAGGGCTCATTTCTGGATCTTCTATTCTATTCCATTGATCCACATGCCTATTTCTGTACCAGTACCATGCAGTTTTCAGCACAATTGCCTTGTAATATAGCTTGAGGTCAGGGATAATGATTCCTGCAGATGTTTTTTTTTTTGCTGTTGTTGAGGATGGATTTCACTATTCTAGGTCTTTTGTTATTCCATATGAAATTGCACATTGATCTTTCCAATTCCATGAAGAACTGGGTTGGAATTTTGATGGGGATTGCATTGAATCTGTAGATTGCTTTTGGTAGGATGGCCATTTTTAAGATGTTGATCCTTCCAATCCATGAGCATGGGAGATCTTTCCATTTTCTGAGATCCTCCTCAATTTCTTTCTTTAGAGGTTTGAAGTTCTTGTCATACAGGTCCTTCACTTGCTTAGTTAGAGTCACACCAAGGTATTTCATAGTTTTTGTGACTATTGTGAAGGGTACCTTTTCCCTAATTTCTTTCTCCACATGTTTGTTCTTTGAGTATAGGAAGGCTACTGATTTGTTTGAGTTAATTTTGTATCCAGCCACTTTGCTGAACTTGTTTATCAGCTGTAGAAGTTCTCTGGTGGAATTTTTGGGGTCACTCAAGTACACTATCATGTCATCGGCAAAGAGTGATGTTTTTATCTCTTCCTTTCCGATTTGTACCCCCTTGATCTCCTTTTGCTGTCTAATTGCTCCAGCTAGGACTTCCAGTACTTTGTTGAATAGGTAGGGGGAGAGTGGGCAGCCTTGTCGAGTCCCTGATTTTAGTGGGATTGCTTCAAGTTTCTCGCCATTAAGTTTGATGTTGGCTGTTGGTTTGCTGTATATTGCTTTTATTATGTTTAGGTATGGACCTTGTTCTTTCCAGGACTTTTAACATGAAGTGGTGTTGGATTTGTCAAATGCTTTCTCAGCATCTAGTGAGATAACCATGTGGTTTTTTTCTTTGAGTTTGTTTATATGGTGGATTACATTGATGGATTTCCTTATATCAAACCATCCCTGCATCCCAGGAATGAAGCCTACTTGATCATGGTGAATGATCGTTTTGATATGTTTTTGGATTCAGTTTGCAAGGATTTTGTTGAGTATTTTTGCATCATTTTGATATGTTCTTGGATTCGGTTTGCAAGGATTTTGTTGAGTATTTTTGCATCAATGTTCATAAGTGAGATTGGTCTGAAGTTCTCTATCCTTGTAGGGTCTTTGTGTGGTTTATGAATAAGGGTTATTGTAGCCTCAAAAAAAGAGTTAGGTAGTGTTCCCTCGGATTCTATTTTGTGGAATAGTTTGGAGAGTATTGGTATTATGTCGTCAATAAATGTTTTTTTGGGGGTGGGGGAGGTATTGGGAGGCTTTTGATGACTGCCTCTATTTCTTTAGGTGTTATGGGATTATTTAGATGGTTTACCTGGTCCTAGTTTAACTTTGGTATCTTGTATCTGTCTAGGAATTCATTAATTTCCTCCAGATTTTCCACCTTTTTTGAGTATAGGCTTTTGTAGTGGGATCTGATGATTTCTTGAATTCCTCAGTTTCAGTCGTTATTTCTCCACTTTCCTTTCTGATTTTGTTAATTTGGACACTCTCTCTTTGCCCTCTAGTTAGTCTGGCTAAGAGTTTATCAACCTTGTTAATTTTCTCAAAGAACCAACTCTTGGTTTTATTGATTCTTTCAATGGTTCTTTTTGTTTCTATTTGCTCTATTTCTGCCCTAAGTTTGATTATTTCTTGCCATCTACTCCTATTGGATGTATCTTCTTCCTTTTGTTCTAGAGCTTTCAGTTGTGCTGTCAAGTTGCTGATGTATGCTCTCTCCAGTTTCTTTTTGGAAGCACTCAGAGCGATGAGTTTTCCTCTCAGTACTGCTTTCATTGCATCCCATAGGTTTAGGTATGTCGTGTTTTCATTTTCATTGAATTCTAGAAAATCCCTAATTTCTTTCTTTATTTCTTCTTTGACCCTGCTATCGTTTAATAGAGCATTGTTAAGTTTCCATGTGTATATGGGCTTTTATTTTTTGTCTTTGTTGTTATTAAAGACCAGCCTTATACCATGGTGATCTGAAAGGATGCATGGGAGTATTTAGATCTTCTTGTATCGATTGAGGCTCGTTCTGTGCCCAATTATGTGGTCAATTTTTGAGAAGGTGCCGTGAGGTGCTGAGAAGAAGGTGTATTCTTTAGTTTTAGGATGATATGTTCTTTAGATATCTATTAATTCCAGTTGGTTCATAGCCTCTGTTAGTTTTACAGTGTCCTTTTCAGTTTCTGTTTCCATTGATGAGAGTGGAGTATTAAAGTCTTCCACTATTATTGTGTGGGGTGAAATGTATTTTTTGAGCTTTAGTAGGGTTTCTTTTATGAATATGGGTGCTTTTGTATTTGGAGCATATATGTTTAGGATTCAGAGTTCCTCCTGACAGATTTCCCCTGTAATGAGTAAAAAATGTCCTTCCTTATCTTTTTTGATAACTTTTGGTTGAAAATCTACTTTATTCGATATTAGAGTGGCCACTCCAGCTTGCTTCTTGGGGCCATTTGCTTGGAAGGTTTTTTCCCAACCTCTTATTCTGAGATAGTGTCTGTCTTTGTCTCTGAGATGAGTTTCCTGTATGCAGCAAAATGCTGGGTTTTGTTTATGTATCCACTCTGATAGCCTATATCTTTTTATTGGGGAGTTGAGTTCATTTATGTTAATAGATATCAAGGAATAGTGGTTGCTGTTTCCTGCTATTGTTGCTTTGGTAGGTTGAATTGTGCCTGTGTGTCTTTCTTCTTTTGGTTTTCTTGCTTAGAAGTTTTCTTGTTTTTATTATGGGGTGGTTCCCCTCATTGTATTGGGTTTTCCACCTATAAATTATTGTAGTGCTGGGTTTGTGATCATATTTTGTGTGAATTTAGTTTTGTCTTGGAATATCTTAGTCACTCCATCTATGATGATTGATAGTTTTGTCTTGGAATATCTTAGTCACTCCATCTATGATGATTGATAGTTTTGCTGGGTATAGCAGCTTGGGATGGCACTTGTGCTCTCTCAGGGTCTGCATGATGTCTGTCCAGGCTCTTCTAGCTTTCATAGTGCTCCGCTGAGATCTCTCTGCCCCTTGGCTACTCTGAATCTGTTCTCACTCGGTTCTTGCCAGTCCTGTGTTGTCTGGGTCTCCGCTTTTCCTGGTGGCGGATGTTCCGAGTGCCTGTTGTGCATGATTGGCACCACCCATGGGTAGGTGGTCCTGGGTTGTACAAGAGAGCAGACTGAGCAACTTAAGAAAAGCAGTGTTTCTCTGTGACTTCTACTTTAGTTCCTATCTCCAGGTTCCTAACCAGCTTCAGTTCCTGTCTTGGCCTTTTCTTCATAATAGATTGTGACCAGAAGACATAAACCGAATAGAACTCTTACCTCTTCAAGTTGCTTTTGTTCATTGTCCTTATTACAACAATAGGAAGCAAACTAGGACAGTGTGTGTGTGTTGGATGAAGGAAATACATATAAATTTATTGTCTGTGTGATGGTTTGAATGGAATGTTCCCATAAGTCTCCCTGTTTGGTGAAGCTTTCAATGGCCTGGCCCATGTTGGAGGCCATGTTGGAGGCCATTTTGGAGGCCATGTTTGAGGAAGTATGTTGCTGGGGGAGGCCTGGGAAGTTTCAAAAGCCTTACAACATTCCCAGTGTGCCATCTATGCCTCCTGTCGCCATACAAGAAGTGAACTCCCAGCTGCTGCTCCAGTCAACTGCTGCCTGCTCCCTCCTCTCTGCCATCCTAGATATTATCCCCCAGGAACCAGGAACCAAAAACCCCTCTCTTCTGTGAGTCACTTTGGTCATCATATTTTTACCACAGCACTAGAAAAGTCACTTGCCTCCCTTTTCCAACGAGCTTTGGAAGGGAGGACATTAGATTCCACAGCGTGAGCAAGGAGAACATGTGATACTCGCAGGGCAGAGACTAGAGGGAAGCAGGAACACCTGGCTGCTCTCCACTCTCCTCCCTGCGGCACTGGGCTTAGATTTTACCTGCACTCACAGCACATAGATCTGAATGTTCCTATCCTTCCAAGGCAGAGCGGCACAACTCCATATCAGACAAAGTATTTTCTTCACAGTGAGCACACAAATCACTGATGCGCAGATGACTCAAACTGCTGACCAATTAGATCGCTTCCGCTCAAAGGATAAGAACAAGGGCTCTCGCTGGGTATCAGCAGCCAGGAACCTGACGTTAGAAGGCTATTATTGACCAAGGGAATTTGTTCTCACCTGACCACTATTGATGGCTCCTCCTGGTTGGAAACAAAGGGGGGGGGGGAGTATCTTTGCTTTGTCTCCTTGCCAAATCTTGAGAACATCACTAGAAAGCTTTAGAACATTCAAGAATCCTTAAAAATAAAATAATATCATTTTTGTCCTAGCCACAGTGGCAGACGGGAGAACCTGAAGTTACTGGGAGATGAAAGCGGCATATCAATGGCACTTTTGGGGACACCCTTACACTTCCATTCAGTTGTCAGTAAGAAATAGGGCTCGAGTTTCATCCCAAGAGGTTAATTTACATACTTTGGATTTCCTGTGATAATTTCTGACAAGATCTGCTGTCCTTGAGAAACCGTCATCTTCATAGCAAGACTCTAAATAATACTTTAAGTAAGGATTTCTTAAGATTGGCTCTCAGGTTTAGATAATAGTTCTATGCCTATGGCTTATGCCTAGGGGTGGGGTCATAGACCTCGGTTTCCCAGGGCCCAGCCCTAGAACTGATCTTTTAAACTTGGGGGGGGGGGTGACACAAGGTTACGCCATTATGTTCTGCAGATAGATGTGTCACTTTGTCCTTGGCATTCTGGGCGGCAGCCCTGTCCTCACAATTATGACACATACACACTAACACAAGAAGTCCTAGAACACTAGAGGTGCTGGGCTGTGTCACCAGATCAGCCACTCTCAGCCTTTGCTTTTCAACACTATGGCCTCCCCAACCATTGATTCCAAGTGGCCCAATCAGAAATACCTCAAAGGTTCTCAGTCAGGGACTTGGGATTTCTAAAGAACTATAGACAACAAAGTCCCCTAACCAACAGAAATGGTATTGGAATACACAGAAAGCTAATCACCTGAATGCATGGGACACAGAGTAAGCATGATCAAGTTATATCTATTAAACACTTGCCCCCTAAGATAGAAGCTTAGGTCTGCTTGGGTTCTAGGGTCTACTCACACTTTAACCATATGAATGCTTGCACATCCTCTTTAATTCTTCCAAGGTATCATGAGTATAAGAGTCATAAGAATGTACCAAGTCATGACTTTTATTTCTTTTTATTTTAATGAAAGACAAACTTAAATAGAAAGTTGAGTTCTAAGCAAAAACAAATTCCAAAACATAATCCCAAAAACAAAGCTTAGTAATCTCACTATTAGACTATTACTTAATAAATTGTATATATTATATATTTTATTATATATAAAATATTTCATATATTTTATATAACAATTATATAAATTATATAATGTTTATATAATTTGAATAATGACATGTATGTAGACAATTCCATGTCAGAGCAAATTAGGTGTCAGTAATTTAAATTGGGGTCTAAAGGAAAAACTAAATTATTATTTCCTAAATTCTGAAAAACATGGAGTGTCATGAGACTCTATTAATTATATACCATGAGAACAAGGGCATCAGGCTCTACATTATTGGAATTTCCCAAATACATGGAAACCATTTACTGAAATGTCTAAGCTGAAATGCTCAACTGAGTTAAAAAACACATGGGGTATTGAGTCTGTAGTGGAGTAGAAAGAAATGTAGCTCCTCCTTGTTCCGAGATTAGCTGTAAGTGACTTTGCCACTAACAGAGTCTATGAAGCATTAATAGACCAATAAAGTGTGATATAATTTCTTCTAAAAATGTTCAAACTTCTACATACAACACTCAAGTTCCTGTTGCCAGTTCTTTGTGTAATCGAGGACAATGGATCCAGGTGACTCTGTATGAACTGCAAACATGCTAATGAAGGATTGTGGTGGCGAAGGGTCCCGAGAGCCCCAGAGGCCCAGTACTCCATGTTCTTGTTTCTTTTTTAATTTAAAGATGTTTGAGACTTTCAACATGAGCATTATATTCACATCATTTCCACTTCCTCCATCTCTTCCCTCAAAGTTTTCTCATGTCCCCTCACTGCCTCCTAAGGTAATGTGGAGGCATGTTTTTTTTTTCATAACCTACATTGATAAGAGTTCAACCTCCCCTCTATCCCGCTACCCATCTTTGGGGAGATTCCATTCTTCGTTGTTCTCAGTGCAGTCCACTAGCAGACACCACACAAGAATCTGCAGGGGCAGCTCAATCCAGAAGAAAGAGTCTCCAGGTAGTCTCAATTTGAGAAAGCAGCAAGAAGCCGCAGGAATCTTATAAGAAGTTCTTTGTGGAGTACGCCTCATGAAGTCACCACAAGCGAAGTTCAACGACACAATGTAAGGTGAACCAATACGTGTGTGTCATCAATGGACACATACAGAAACAGACACACACACAGACATGTATGCACACACAGAAGATATAAACAGAGACAGACACATATACATACAGGAACAGACACACACACACACACACGAGAGAGAGAGAGAGAGAGAGAGAGAGAGAGAGAGAGAGAGAGAGAGAGAGAGAGCAAGTCCTCAGGTAGGAGGTTTCCAGGTTCATTCCTGGCTGAGTTCTCTAAGCCCCATGAGGCAACCAAGGGTAACAGCAATATCTTATATTGTTGTGCGAATCCCTAAGACTTTCTCACTAACTAGGGTTTTTAATACTGGGAACTGAAGGTTTTGTTAGATATCTATGGCTTTTGAAGGATCATTATTCCCCCCTCACCTGCCACCATGATATAATATCACGTAAACCATGGTTTTATTTTTCCAAACATCCTTAATGTTATTTTCCCTCTGTCTTCCCTCTCCCTTGGTATTACCTCCCTCCCAAGTTAAAGCCCCATTTTCTCCCTTTTCCCTTCATAGCACCTTTGCCCTATCTCCCTCTATATAGCTCCTCCCACTAAGGTCCCTTTCTACTGTACTGGTTTCATCAGCTTCATCTTGGAACAGGAGAACAATTAGAAAAACAAATATGGTATTTAAATCCCAATTATTTTTCTCAAATACTGCCTTATTTTAAGAAAGTGCTACACTAATTGAACTCAGAATTCTCAACTTTTGTCAGAGACTAAGCCCTCAAGGCCAAAATAGAGAATAGCCCTCAAGGCTAGCTCCCAAGGCCAAAATGCACCCTCCTCTAAGTCTGGAATGGCAAGATAAGCCAGAAACACCTGTGACCTTCAAGAATAGCCACACATTGTTCCAGGACCGTTGCCCTGGCCTCCTACCAGGCTCTGCTTCTCCCCAACCCCCCTCCCTACTCCCTCTTTCTACAGCTTAAAACTCGCTGCCTTTGAAACATTAAATGAGACCTTGACAACCATTTTGCTTGGTCTCGATTTTCTTTCTCGCCCATTTCCCCAAAGGCATGGTCCCCCTCACGCCCCTCGAATAATGGTCCTGCAGGACGGGACAAACTTTAAAGTGACCATAGAAAGAAGCACTAACATGTACAGAGTATCTACCCAGCTCAGTGCCTGGTGCATGGCTGCCCAAGCCTCTGGACTGTCCTGTTGCAGGCCCCCAGTCTCATTTTCTGCACATCTTTCAAACCCTGTCTAAAAGTCCCCTTTCTATCACACATATACGGCAATCTTGTATTCCGTTGGCTTTCTGCTTACCTGACAGAATGAATTCCTAACAGATAATGAGCTAGTTTGATAATGTCAGAGATCAAAAGAAAGGCTTGCACAGTTCCGCACACAGAATTATGGTTTTGCTGTGGCTACACAGAAAACAGATTTCACAGTTTGGAAACCATCAGAGGTGAGACAAAAGCATTACAGATATGGGGAAATCTCAAGTCCAAAGAACAAGAAACAAATACAAATAAAACTTGTGGCAAACAAGAAAATCAAAGGGTCCATGTCACATGGGCAGAAGCACAAAAAGTGGAGGTGAAGAAAAAGGACCAGCTCCTCCAGACAGACGGAGAAACTGTTAGTCCTTACCAGGAAGCCTTCCACACTACCACAAAAGCCCCAGTCTCCTTCATCCACCACTCCAATATTCCTTGTGCCTACCAACTTATTCAGTGAAAGATCTGGATTTCCAGTCGAGAAAGTGAGCAAGTTGTTAAGAAGTATTATTCAATTACTGCTTGGTGTGGTGGTACATTCCAGCTCTGAAGGTGAAAATGCTAGGATTCAGGAGTTCATTTGCAAGACTTAGGCAAGCTGATCATGACAGGTACAAAAGGAGGTTTTCCAAAGCCCTGTCTGACATGGAGTCCTACCAGTTACTCGATTCATCCAACGTTCAATAGCACCAAAATAACGAACAATTCTGATGATTCCCGGTCCGCCAATAATGGTCTCCCACTCCCAGCATTAAGGCATTAAACTTAAGATATTTTGACAAAGTTCTCCACAAGCTGCTTTCATTTACCTTTTTGCTCCATCTTACATATTAGTTTAATGCACAGTCAGGTGAACATGCTGTCACATGGAGTCCCTGGTCTCCTCGGTGGCTTGTCCAGTCTCTCCGGCAAAACCATCTTTCTTCCCCATGTTCTCAACTTTCAGAGCCTTTCCACCAAGTCTTTCATGTATATGTATATATAAGTTTTAAAAGAATCATTTTTAATTAAATTTGAAAATGTTAAACTTTTTTAAAAATAGTTTTGTGCTTGTGTGTCTGCGCGCGTGTGTTCTCGTGTGTTGTTTGCATGCACACACATTCGTGTGTACAGGAACATGTGTACGAAGGCTAGTGGTCGGTGTCGGATTTCTTCCCCATTTACTCTCCACCTAATTTTGGGGGACAAGGTCTCTTAACGGTCTTCTATCTCTCTGTTTCAGGTAGACTTGTTGACGCAGGCGCCCTGCCTGGCTTTTACTCGAGTGCTGGAGATTGAAACTCAGGTACACTTACTGTGTAGCAAGCTCTTTACCCAGTGAGTTGTCTTCTCAGCCCCCTTACCTCTGTTCTGTTTCTCTCTCTTTGATAGGATCTGCTGAGTTCCACTGAAGTTAAAGATTTAACTCTTAACGACTATGACAAAGTTTTCAATTCGAGTGTATTAAGTCACATTCCTAGGTACACTGATAGTTCTTCTGCTTTCTAATTAAGTGATTAAGTTTTCCAAAGAGTCGAGTAAAATATTACTGTGATGTTCCTTCTTTATTCACTGTTTCCCTGGGATTAATTACCTTTAGGTTTTCCATTTGGTTTGGGTGCCTGTGTTTCTATTACCTGTGGACAGCTTTGTAAAGTGCTTTTCAGTTCAATTTTCCACATGGTCAAAACTGTCAGATAATCTATCCATCTAATTTCTCTCCTGGAGTCTTCCTGCAAAATCCTTTACCCAGTGAGCAAGTTACCCCATAGGCTGCTTATGCTGCTGGTATTCAGGGAATACCTCACTACATTATCTAAGGAATTTTCTTTCATGTTTTATCTTCATCATTGGGTTAAAAACAACTAGCCCCAATTTTGCATCAGATGATCAACCTGTAGACCAGTCCCTCCTTAAACTTAGGAAATGGGCTTAGGTATAACATTTCAAATGACGTAGAACATCAAATTCTAGCCTCCAGAGTCTCTTGAGATAGTTGGAATCTTTCTAGTTTTTAATACTTTGAATGTCGTTGGTTTCAAATCTCTGAAATAATTCAGCCTCTTTCCTATCTGCAAAGTATCTTAATATTCTCAGATGTTCCATGGACCCTTCCAGCCTGCAAGAAGGCCTTCCTCGTCTCTGCTCTCTGGCAATGGAACTCTGTGAATTTCATACTGAACTTTCTAAACTTCACATTGAGTTTGCTTGTCTTTTGTCAGTATTGGGAGTTTTGTGCCCTTTGTTCTTTCTGAAAATGTTGTCTCTATCTTCCAGTCCCTCTCCTGAAGTTTAAAATCTTTATTTTTGTATCTTTAAGTTTTAGGCAGTCTATTCTTGTTCCCCATTTTTACTTCTTTACTTTTGGTTCTTTCTTTTTCCAATATCTTATTCTCCACACCTCCCGCCCCCAAGACAGGATCATACTCTGTAGCTCTGGCTGTCCTAGAACTCACTACATGGCCTCAGACCTACAGGGGTTTCACTGCCTTCAAGTGCTGGGATTATGCCTGACTGCACCTTGTTCGTGTTACACACATGTACTATTTTCAGTCTTCCTGGAATTACCAACAACCAGATTTTTAATAGTTTCTTTTGCATTTACACTGTTCCTTTCTAGTGTGTTCATACATGACGTCACATTCTGGAAGGTATCTTCAAATATTGGATGGACCTAGATTGTCTGTTAACAGTAAATACTGGGGATTAAAATGCCAAGAAGGTCCATATAAATAATCCAGCTATGCCAGTAGGAGATGCTGTAGTCAGTTTCTGTTGTCAACTTGATACACCTGAGAAGAGGGAACGTCAAGTGAGAAATTAGATCCAACAAACTAGCCTTCAGGCATGTCTATGGGGAATTTTCTCGATTGGTTATCTATGTAGGCTGGCCCATCCCACTGTGGGTGGTACTACTTAAGGCACGTGGACTTGCTCTGTATAAGGAGGTAGCTGAGAAAGCTGGAGGAAAGACACCACTAAGTAGATTTCATACACAGTTGCTGCTTTAAGCTTCTTCCTTGATTCTTTACCTTGGCTTCTCCTGATGACATACTCTTAAGCTGCAAGGTGAAAGAAACTCGTTTTTCCCCCGAGTTGTTCTTGGTCATGGTATTTGTCACGGCAACAGAGAACATACTAAGACAGATCGTCCTTTGTAATCCATAGTAGCTGAGAGGAAAATCCAAAAGTCAGTATCTGTGGGACTATGCCTTTTGTTTGTGAGTTGGTAATTCACAGCTATACTACCTTCGATTGTAGATGGTAATTGTGGTTCTGCATTTTACTTTTCCCTAGGGTTTTGGAACTTCCTCTCAGGGAGGCGAATTTCCCTGTAGGGGTGTCATTCTAGGACAGGAACCTGTTGGGAATAGATCCAAACATCTACCTTTCTCAGTTATGAGAATTGCTGGTGTTCCTTAATCTGCTCCACCTTACCACGTTTTCTGTCTGGTGGCTCAGGTCCACCTGCCCCACATGATACTCACTATGTGGGGAGTAGGTCCAAGGGTCTCTCTATGTGCACCACTTGGCACTGTGCTGGGACTGCATTATGGCTGCAGGGGTCCTGCCTGGTACCTAGAAGACCTTGCTTAAAATCGACTTTACAATTTAGCAGCTTTGTTACTTCCTAGGAAGTGAATAGAAGATGAGTCTTAAAGGTAGGAAATGGCAGTGCGGGTCTCCTGGGACTATTGTAGGGGTAAAATCAAGTACTGTAAGGAAAATACTTAGAAGACTGGCAACTAATTCTCTCAGCAAAGCAAGTACAGTTAGCTTTAACAAAAGCAGCTACACTAGGTAGGTAGGCAGATAGATAAGTTTTATACATATATATGTTATGTATGTGTGTATACATCTATATGCATATATATGATGTATATGCATATATGTGTATATATGTGTATGTGTATATATATTATATATTTTATATGTATATATATATATATACATATATGAATGATAAGAAGACAGTGATTTAGCCGGAAAGGAAGAAGAAGTGCTGACTGGTTCTTGAAGCTACACATGTTCATTAATGACCAAATAAAACTGCAGTTATTTGAAATGGTTTGGCATGGAGAGAAAAGGTCTTGTCACAGCCACTTGTCATTATTATTATCCTTGTGCCCTTGTGACGTTAGTAAGAACTACTGCTGAGGCAGCAGAGTATCCCAGGGCTATGGCTGCGTGCTTTTAGGATCTATTGCCTAATTTCCTCTAGAAAGGCAAGAACAAATGTCTATTCACAGATAGGATACCAAATCAAACTTGGTGAATTAAAGTGGGCTCAAGGGACATAGGGAAGGTGCACATGAGTGTGTGTGTGTGTGTGTGTGTGTGTGTGTGTGTGTGTGTGTGTGTGTGTTTACCAGTTAACATATGTTTATCGATAAATTTAAATATTAGATGAAGATTTAAAAGTCAATGGCTGGTTCCTTCTGACATAAGGAACCACTCACCAAAGTAGACATCAGGGGAGTGACAGCCTGCTGATCACAGATTCTAAAATTAATTCTGATTTTCCTACCAGCTCCTTAAGCTTGAAGTATTAAAGAATCTCCTGATGCTTTCTTCCCTTGCCTCACCTGCTGCCCAGACTGTTCAGCTTCTGTGTTTCCCTTAATACTTGTAATCAAAATAAAATACAATTTGTGTCAATGATGATCAATGGTGCGGAAGTGTCAATCAGACAGGCTCTTTCCATGTTGTTGGTCGTGGTGTTTTATTGTAACAAGGGTAACCATAACTATGACAGCCCATTAAGATGCTTTGGGAGACAGAGTCCATTGCAAAGAAAGAAAAGAAACCACTCGATAAAGATTCACTAAATGTACTGGATTGTTCCAAGCAGTATCATCAAGCAGTGAGAAAAGCAATAGGCAAATGGATGAAACTTGAAGCTATCATCCTGAGTGATGTAACCCAGTCACAAAAGAACACACATGGTATGTATTCACCGAGAAGTGGATACTAGCCCAAAAAGCTCAGAATAACCAAGAAACAATTCACAGAACTTATGAAGCTCAAAGAGAAGGAAGACCAGAAGGTGGATGCCTCAGTCCTTCTTAGAAGGGAGAACAAAACGTTCATGAGAGGAAATAAAGGGACAAATAGAGGAGCAGGGAATTGGAGAAAAGATCATCCAGAGACTGCCTCACCTGGGGATCCACCCCATATGCAGCCACCAAACCCATGCGCTATGGCTGATGCCAAGTAGTGCTTACTGGCAGGAACCTGATACGGATGCCTCCTCAGAGGCTCTGCCAGAGCCATACTGATACAGAGGAGGATGGTTGAAGCTAACCATCAGAACACTGAGACCCCAAAGAAGGAGCTAGAGAAAGGACTGAAGGACCTGAAAGGGTTTGCAACCTCATTGGAAGAACAACAATATCAACTAAACAACCCCCCCCCCACAGTTCCCAGGGACTAAAACACCACCCAATGAGTTCTTATGGAGAGACCCATGGCTCTAGGTGCATATGCAGCAGGGACTATCATTCCCTGGCATCAATGGGAGGAGAGAACTTTGATTCAGCAAAGGCTCGAAGACTTGTTTTCCCAGAGTAGGGGAATGCCAAGGTGCTGAGGTGGAAGAGGGTGGTTGGGAGAGGGAGCACCTTCATGGAGGCAATGGGAGGGGGAGTGGAGATGGGATTGGTAGAAAGGGATAACACCTAAAATGTAAATACAGAGATTATCCAATAAAAAGAAAAGAAATAAATAGGCATTCAAGCCCAGCATGCACAGTGAGCATCTGGCCCACCTAACACAGCTTTTAGAGTTTTATTTTATAAAAAATAGAAATATCTAAACAAAGCAAGGGAAATGTTAACATATGTCAAACCTGGGTGATAATAACAAAGATAAGTATCAGTGTACACTTCTTATTTATATTTGAGGAGCTTTACAATGGAAAAATTTTAACTTAAACTTTAAAATCTGATGGTGCAGAGCATCTGGTACAAAAGACTTCATGCTGATTTGTATGAAGAAATCAAATTCCAGGCTCAAATCATTATAAGCAGATTGTTTCCAAATTAGCATATTTATTTTTAAACAATCCATGTAAACATAAAAATTAACATATTAATAGGATCCTGTGTGATATTTTGATGCAAATACATATTGTGTAATGATTAAATCAAGTTAAAGATGTTTACCATATTTATGAATATCATAATACCTTGATAAATAAAAATATTTATTATTCATTTGAGGTAAAAATCATTCAGCATCCTTTTTCTCAGCCTTTTGAAATTTACAGCACATTATTTTTCTTAAAGTCACCCTATTGTACAACAGTACACCAGAAATTCTTGATTTTTATCTATGTATCGACAGGCCTATTACCTACATGCAAATCCATCAAGACATTAAAGACATTTATAAGTCAAGAGATATAGATCAATTTTGACCATATGAGCCTTCCTCGTGTATTAAGCATCGGTTGTCTCTGGCTTCTGCCTATTTAGTTCAGGGGGGTTGTCATCCAGTCATTCATCAATCATTCTCCCAAGTGCCTTCAGAAGGGAGCAGTTCTCTGTCTACTGAGGACCATACCATAAATATTCCCACACCCCAAATATTCATTCATTACACATTGTCCCATGTCTTCTTTGAAAAAACCTTTGCAATAACCTGGATTTTCGGGACTTTTCTACTTGATGCTAAAATTCTAGGGCTCTTGACCAAGACTTCTTCCTGTTCCTATGCTCTGTGCCCAGAGGTAGCGGTCTATCTTCCATAACTACCCACCCATCACTCCATGTCCTTGTCCTTCCCAATTAGTTAGAGAACAAAAGAAAGTCTTGCCAACTTCCCCTCCTCTTTCCTGAGACCTCACCCCAGTTAACCTGGGCCCTTGGGGGCTCCAGCGACTGAACCACTAATGAAAGAACATACACGGACTGGACCTAGGCCGTATTTAGCAGATGTGCAGCTTGGTCTTTATGTGAGTTCCCCAAAAACTGGAGATGGGACTTACCCTGACACTGTTGCCTGCCTGTGGATCCTGTTCACCAACAGAGATGCCTTGTCTGGCCTAACAATACAAGAAGATGTACCTAGTCCTACAGTGATTTGAGGTGCCAAGTTAAGTTGGTAAGCAGAAGAGACTTCTCCCTTTTCTAGAACTTGTTTTGTTATAGTTACACTGTGGGGCAATAAGCAATAAGCTCTTAGATAGATAGATAGATAGATAGATAGATAGATAGATAGATAGATAGATAGATAGATAGATAGATAGACAGATAGATAGATCCACTGATTTAGGGTGAATAAATATAAATTTTCTCACATTTTTATCATAAATGCATTAAAAAATACTCAAAATATCTTTCATCCTGTTGTTAGCTTGATTTTGTTTCCTTAAACTTCATTGCTTAGCCTCTTCTAGTTACAAAGTGTTCTTTTTTAAAAAATTGGTTGTGCTGGGAATATGCCATGTAGTCTGTGCCATAGAATAGAGTTCATTGGCATTTAGTTCTCTGCAGAGTATTTTGTTCATCCTTTAGGTGAGTTTGCAATGCAGTCCACATAGAACCCAGTTTTGCACTGTAGAACAAACAAGTCCCTCAACACTACCTATGGATCATATGAGAACGTATCAACATTCCTTTGATGGACAGGTAGAGCCCTAGTCTTTGACGCAAAGAAGTTGCTTCTGTGGGATGTTATTCGGCCATGTAAAAACAAAGCACATGGTTTGTTGGGAGTTAGAATAGTCTCTGATTATGCTCAGTTTGATATCAATGGCATAAAAGCAATCACGGAGCAATCAAGCAAGACAGCAGTGCCTGCAGGTTCCACTAATTGTTCCTCCCAAATTACCATGCTGCCCAAGGCTGAGAAGTGCCTAGTACTACCAGAAGGCCAGTCACAACTCCATTTCTAAGGTCCCCTCTGTGTGTCTGAGAAGTTGCTGTTTGTACCCCGGGGAGCATGGTTAATTCAGCACTGCTTTCAGTTTCTCCT
Source organism: Micromys minutus (assembly GCF_963924665.1). Taxonomy (NCBI): domain Eukaryota; kingdom Metazoa; phylum Chordata; class Mammalia; order Rodentia; family Muridae; genus Micromys; species Micromys minutus. The sequence continues at coordinate 17,826,754 of NC_137980.1, forward strand.
TTCCCAGAAATCTCCTGAAGGTTGGGCATTATCTTCCCAGGGATAAATCCAGAGAGGGTCTGGGCTCAGGAAGCCGGGCTCTTTAAAGATGTACTTTCAGTGCAGAGCCGCCCACACGGAAAGTCCCTAGTTGATTCAGTTTTCTCCATTTCTTTCATAAAGCTTGATTCCCAGACTGCTTGGGAAATGATAGCATTGTGAAGAACATTTGAATAGAGTGCTCAGGTTTTTCTCACTCCGGTCAACTCTATGCAGAACAGACTTGCATGCACCTGAAAGACATGGCTCCTCAAAGCCTTTTTGAAATAGATAATGTGCTTTTAAGGATTTCATAAATATGCTAATAAAAACAATAGCTCAACCCTACACAAAGAACTGTAGGCAACTGAGGAAAGCTTGGAGCTGAGGAGGTGATCTTCTCTGGGGAAAAGCACACCAATTGGTTGTCCAGTGCCAAATGGTCAGCCCTGAAAACATACATACAAGTCACATTGTACATATTGAGTGAATTATAGTTAGGATGTGTGTGTGTGTGTGTGTGTGTGTGTGTGTGTGTGTGTGTGTGTGTGTGTGTAGTTAGGATGTGTGTGTGTGTGTGTGTGTATAATTAGGATGTGTGTGTGTGTGTGTGTGTGTGTAGTTAGGATGTGTGTGTGTGTGTGTGTGTGTGTGAGTGTGTATCAATGTGAATAAATCATCACCATTGCAACTCATCAAAAATGGAGCCACTACACAGTCTAAAGCCAAACTAAAAGAATCTTGAGGGAGACAGGGGCACTGGGTTATGAGAAAATGCAAAATGTCTTTTTTTAAATGTATGTGGACAATGTTTTTACTTGTGCAATTTGCCAATAAAGGAACAAATGATAATTAATTCGAGGAAGGACGATTGAGACACCGTACTCGCTGTGGGTCAACCTGACCATCCTTTCAGAGTTCAAACAGACCCCATACTCTTAGCACATTACCCCTGGGTTTATTTACTTACTGTTTCACTTGGATTTTATTCGGTTTCCACTTTTTGGAAGTTATCCTATTGTTTGTCTCCTTGTTTCCACCAGATTTTAACACTGACTTTTGACCAACCTGTTTAAATAAAATGGAAAGAAATGCCCTCTTTTCTGTCTTCAGTTCCAGGATAAATGTCGGAGCTTTACCTGTTCTCTGGACATTTAACAGAAGGGGGCAGTGGCACACACCCACAGCGAGTGCTGTGTCTCAATTGTCCTTCCTCGGATTAATGCTTTTTGCTCCATTTTCCTGAGCATTTGGTGCTAGGGAAGACCATTGCTTTCCTTCATTAAGCAGATACGGTATTTTTCTTAACACCATGCATGTGTCTAAAATATCCAGAAGCTAAAACATTTTCTAGTGTGCATTTATTTTTCTATTCTTGTTTACTCAATTTTGCCAGGACTTTTAAAATAATACCTTAATTAACATTTTTATTATTTTGAGAGATTTTTAAATTTGTTGTTTCTGATTGATTTTTGTCCTGATTTTGATAAAGCCTTCTACTCTTTTTTTATTTTTATTGGATATTCTCTGTGTTTAAATTTCAAATGTTATCCCCTTCCCCCTTCCCCCATCCCCATTTCCCTCCACTTGCTTCCATGAAGAGGCCCCTTCTCCCAATCACCTTCTCTACTTCAGTGCCTTGGCATTCCCCTACACTGGGAAAATGTGCCTTCACTGGACCAAAGGCCTCTTCTCCCATTGATGCCAGACAATGCTGTCCTCTGCTACATATGCAACAGGAACCTTTTTCCATGTGTGCTCATTGGTTGGTGTTTAATCCCTGGGAGTTCTAGAGGACTTGATTGGTTGATAATGGTGTCCATCCAATTGGGTTGCAGACCCTTTCAGCTTTCAGTCCTTTCTCTAGCTCTTTCATTGGGATGCCCAAGCTCAGTCTGATGGTTATCTTGAAGCATCCTCATCTGTATCAGTATGGCTCTGGCAGAGTCTCTGAGGAGGCATCCACCTCGGACTCATGCCAGTAAGCACTTCTTGGCATCAGCCATAGTGCTTGGGTTTGGTGGCTGCATATGGGGTGGATGCCCAGGTGAGGCAGTCTCTGGATGATCTTTTCTCCAATTCCCTGCTCCTCTATTTGTCCCTTTATTTTCTCCCATGAGTGTTTTGTTCTCCCTTTTAAGAGGGACTGAGGCATACACATTCTGCCCTTTATTCTTTTTGAGCTTCATAAGGTCTGTAAATTGTTTCTCAGGTATTCTGAGATTGTACGGCTTATATTCACTTATCAGTGAGTACATACTGTCTTCTTTCTAATTCTGCGAAAGATTGAGTTGGAATTTTGATAGGGATTGCATTGAATCTGTAGATTGCTTTTGGCAAGAAGGCCACCTTTACTATATCAATCATACCAGCCCATGAGTATGGGAGATCTTTCCATCTGAGACCTTTTTCAATTCCCTTCTTAAAAGAGGTGAAGTTCTTGTTATGCACAGCTTTCACTTGCTTAGTTAGGGTCACACCAAGGTATTTTATATTATTTGTGACTATTGTGAAGAGTGTCAATTCTCTAATTTCTATCTCAGCTTTATTATCCTTTGAGTAAAGGAAGGCTACTGATTTATTCAAGTTGATTTTATATCCAGCCATTTTGCTGAAGTTGTTTATCATCTCTAGGAGTTCGTTGATGGAGTTTTTGGGGTCACATAAGTATACTCTCATATCATTTGCAAAGAGTGATATTTTGACTTCCTTCTTTCCGATGTGTAACCCTTTGACTTCTTTTTGTTGTCTAATTGCCCTAGCCAGGACTTTCAGTACTGTATTGAATAGGTAGTGGGAGAATAGGTGGCCTTGTTTAGTCCCTGATTTTAGTGGGATTGCTTCAAGTTTCTCACCATTTAGTTTGATGTTGGCTACTGCTTTGAGTATATTGCTTTTACTATGCTTAGGTATGGGCCTTGAATTCCTGATCTTTCTTAAGACTTTTAACATGAAGGGTGTTGAATTTTGTCAAATGCTTTCTCAGCATCTAATGAGCTGACCATGTGGACTTTTCCTTTGAGTTTGTTTATATAGTGGATTACACTGATGGATTTCTGTATATTGAACCATCCCTGCATCCCTGGGATGAAGCCCACTTGATCACGGTGAATGATTGTTTGATATGTTCTTGGATTATATTTGCAAGAATTTTATTTATTGAGTAATTTTGCATCGATGTTCATAAGGGAAATTGTTCTGAAATTCTCTTTCTTTGTTGGGTCTTTGTGTGGTTTAGGTATGAGTGTAATTGTGGCTTTAAAGAATAAATTGGGTAGTGCTTCTTCTGTTTCTATTTTGTGGAATAGTTTGGAAAGTATTGGTATTAGGTCTTCTATGAAGGTCTGATAGAATTCTGCACTAAAACCTGGGCTTTTTTTGGTTGGCAGACTTTTGATGACTGCTTCTATTTCTTTAGTGATTATAGAACTGTTTAGATGGTTTATCTGATCCTGATTTAAGTTTGGTACCTGATATCTGTCTAGAAGTTTGTCCATCTCCTCTAGATTTTCCAGTTTTGTTGAGTATAGGCTTTTGTAATAGGATCTGATGATTTCTTGAATTTTCTTTGTTTCTGTTGTTATATCTCCCTTTTCATTTCTGATTTTATTAATTTGAATACTGCATTCTCTAGTTAGTCTGGCTAAGGGTTTATCGATCTTGTTGATTTTCTCAAAGAACCAGCTCCTGGTTCTGTTAATTCTTTGTACAGTTCTTTTTGTTTCTATTTGGTTGGTTTCAGCTCTGAGTTTCATTATTTCCTGCTGTCTGCTCCTCTTGGGTGTATTTGCTTCTTTTTGTTCTAGAGCTTTCAAGTATGCTGTCAGTTTCTTTTTGGAGGCACTATGAGTTTTCCTTTTAGTGCTGCTTTCATTGTATCCCATAAATTTGGGTATGTTGTGCCTTCATTTTCATTAAATTCTAAAAAGTCTTTAATTTCATTTTTATTTCTTTTTTGACCAAGTTATCATCGAGTAGAGCATTTTCAGCTTCCATGTGTATGTGGGCTTTTTGTTGTTATTGAAGACCAACCTTAGTCCCTGGTGATCTGATAGGATGCATGGGATTATTTTTATGTCCTTGTATCTGTTGAGACCTACTTTGTGATCTACTATGTGGTCAATTTTGAAGAAGGTACCATGAGGTGCTGAGAGGAAGGTATATTCTTTTGTTTTAGGATGAAATGTTCTATAGATGCCTGGTAAATTCATTTGGTTCATAACTTCTGTTAGTTTTACTGTGTCTCTGTTCAGTTTCTGCTTCCATTGATGAGACTGGAGTGTTGAATTCTTCCAGTATTATTTACTGTGTGTGGTGCAATATATGCTTTGAGTTTTAATAAAGCTTTTTTGTTGTTGTTGGTTTTTTTTTTTAAAACAAATGTGGGTGCCCTTGTATTTGGAGCATAGATATTCAGAATTGAAAATTAATCTTGATAGCTTTTTCCTTTGATAAGTAAAAAAGTGTCTTTCCTTATCTTTTTTGATAACTTGTGGTTGAAAATCTATTTTATTCAATATTAGGATGGCTACTTCAGCTTGTTTCTTGGGACCATTTGCTTGGAAAGTTTTTTCCCAATCTTTTATTCTTAGGTAGTGCCTGTTTCTGTCTCCCTGGACAGTCAGTAGAGAGAAAGTGGGTCTCATCTGTGGGCTCAGGAGCAAGAGCGCTACTGGGTCCTCAGCTCTCTGCAGACAGGCTGTGAGTCCCAATGTCAGTGGGCCAGCTCTAGGTCTGGGCGCAGATGGAGGCAGAAAGGGTCCAGTCCAAGGCTTGAGAGCTTTATATATATGCACAATATAACTACATTGTTTCCACCCTTTTCAACATAAATGAGCAGTTGTCTCTCTAATATAATAGGAAGCTCTTTGGGGATACACTCAAGAGTGGTTTAACTGGATTCTATGGACAGAAAAGGTAGTGTCTAGAAAGAATTGAGGAAGGAAAGGAACATGATCAAAACACCAAGTAAACTCACAGAGAACTCATAACAGTTTTTAAAAACAGATTATATACATACATACACATATGACATACACACACATCAGATACAGAAGAAAGCACATTTATATGTATATACAAAAACACTATACACAGAGAGGGGGGAGGGAGGGAGGGAGGGAGGGAGGGAGGGAGGGAGGGAGGGAGAAAGAGAGAGAAGAAAACAAATGATCATGAGCTGAATCTCCCAGACAAAGCCTGGGTTTTGCCATTCGGGACAGAGGATGCCAGGCAGAGGATGGAGCACTGAGACTGGACAGAAGGAAGGGTATGCCCCCTAGAGCTGGACAATGGCACCCAGGTGTCTTCTGTCTGCCAGCACCTGGTGCTAAGACTGTGCAGCCTCACTTCGGGTCCCAGTTTCTTCTCACATCACCAAGTCCCTGACCTTCCCATTACAATTCTACAGCTTTGTGGCAGTGAACATAGTAAAGAAAAGCTGTTCATATAAACCCTAATACATAAACTCTTTACTATTTCAGCATCTTCTCTGTGTATCGAGTACTTTCTCTTTGGTGAGCAGATAACATTTAGTCTGGTTCATTATTACTTGACACTGGGGCCCTTTCTCTACAGTCCTGTCCCCTCCAACCTGCCTTCCACCATGGGAGGCCAAGCGCTTGCTTGTTTTAGGTAATAAATCTCCCGTTATTCTCTCCCTTTAGACCTTAAATGCCCTTCAGAATGGGGACTCTGTCTTAACCCTCTCTCTCCAATTTTTCCCTCTCCTAAGTCCTTGCAAATGCCCAGATACCTTCTTTTAGTCATTTTAAGAATCTCTAGCTTCCCTTCTAAACTTAGTGTCAGGAGGGCTGCTACACTCTCCTCGCTGCCTAGTCCTTTGTGAATATCTATCATGGACATTATTTTTTATATACCCTCATTCTAATCCCCCTGCATCACAATATGCTTCCTTACATCTTCGTTGTCCATCCCTGGAGAGCAGCGATGATGGCCTTTGTTTCTACTGTCATCCATTAGCACATGGCACACACACCACTGAAGTATTCAGGATAAACAAAGCCCTGGCCCCACCCTGGACATACAAATGTTTCTAGGGCAGATAAAAATGGGAGCTGGGGAAGAGAGGGAAGATTTCTCAAGATTAAAATTTTTTTGCAAGAGGAGAAAACAAAGGAAGAACACCATACCTTTGCCATAAACAGGAAGGGGACATTCCAAATATATATGATCTATTTCTCATATTTAAGAAACACACAAAAGCCACAAAAAAATCAGAGCAGATGAACCTTTTACAATCTCAAAACTCAGAAGAATGAACAACTTGACTTTAAACATCTATTTTGATGGCAATCTAACCAGATGTCAAATAATTGAAGTAGTGATCCTGTATAATTTGTTTATCCAGCCCAGGAATTTAACGCATTTCTATGATTCTCCATCTTTTGGCAAGTTCTTTTTTATTTTTTTTTTGGATTTGTCTCTCCCCCCCCCCACACACACACCCTTTGTCCTCTGAAACAATACATCTGCTCATGGTCCTCAATCTACCAGAGTCCCGGATACTCCTCTACTCCTATCTAAAAGGGGCTGAGTAGAGACCCCTCTCAGCAAGCCTCTAGAATGATCTGTGTCAGTTACCTGCTGAGTCTCTATAGCTCTTCCCTCAGCTCAGAAACTACCTTAACTCCTCTCTCTGTCTTGCCCTCTCTACTGATCACGTTGTAAATTCTGGACTCTGGGTTCATTTCATATCTTATAACAGAAGCCCTTTCCCCTCCCAATGTTACTAACCTCCCATTGGGTTTCTTATAGGAGGCTTCCCTTCCTACTGGATCCTTTATGTTTTCTCTTCCCTAGGCAAAAATCTTTAGCCTTGGCCATTAGGGATGCTGGCTACTCTGCAGAGTGAGCATGAAATCCCATTTCCCTCACATTCCAACTCCAATTTTGAAAAATCTTACAATTTTTTTTTCTAAGCATCAATTTCCTCACTAATAAAATAAGGGAATTGCGCTGGACTCATAGGTTTATTGTGAACACTGTGTGCTTAATATATTTAATTAGTGTAGTGAAATTCCTTAAAGGTAATGATGTTCTCAAACTGCCTATGAGTTTGCTGGAAATGGACCACTTTCCTATCACATATGCCCTTGGTGAACACTTTAGAAAAGTTACTAGAAATGTTACTAGAAAAGCCATATTTTTTGTATTATTTCTAAATATGCCTCAGAATAGAGATGGGAAGGCATGAAAAAAAAAACCAATGTCATATGATAAATTCAACAAAATATTTCCTTATGTTGTTGTTTATGCTTTTCTTAAAATGTAACATTTTAGGGGCTGGAGAGATGGCCCAGTAATTAAGAGCCCTAGCTGCTCCAGTCAAGGACCCCAGTTCCATTTCTAGCATCTATATGGTGGATTGCAACTAGTTACAGCTTTAATTCCAGAGGCTCTAATGCCTGCTGTGTGCATAAAATAAAATATTTTAAAGACATTTTAAGTGTGACATATAGGACATCGTACCAAAGTCCCTTTGCATAAAATAATTAGAAACTCAAAGCTACATTGGCAGGAGCTAATAATTCGTTGTTTCTTTATTTAACGAAGAGAAAGTTGGATCTAACTTAAATCTATGTTTGCATGTGTTATGAAATGACAGCTTGATATACTTTAAGGCTATCTTTAGTAAATAAACTGGTTCAGTAAAACCAATCCATGGGGAAAAAGTAGTTTAGAGTTATAATAAAGAATGAGAAAGATTGGGATTTAACGTGTTCAGAATAATGTTTGAACACAAGAATCTTGTTTTGTAAACGTTTCACTACAGAAATATTACCCCTTTGAAATAACTAAGGCATTAATGCCAAAAAATGCATCTGAACCAAACACAGGAGTAAAACGACAAAATGTGAAGTCCCAATGATGTGACGTCACAATGCTGTGCAAACCCTGGGGAAGCAAAGCAGCAGAATTGAGGAGCAAACTCCATCAACACAAAACCAATTAAACACTGTACATCACCCAGCTGTGGTGGTACGTGCCTTTAATTCCTAGCACTCCGGAGGCAGAGGCATGCAGATCTCTGAGTCTAAGCCCAGCCTGGTCCACAAAGTAAATCCTAGCGCTGCACAGAGAAACCCTAACTCCAAAACACAAAATAAATAAGTACGATAAAATAAATATTCTACATGAATAGAGTCTTTGCAAACAATAAGATTATTACCATCACAAAAGTAATTGTGTTTCTGTCTCCTTGCAAATAAAACTCGGTAATTAAAATTTCAAATCTAATACCTCTTAAAATAGAAAACATCATTGGATGTTTAGAGGCAGATTTGATCACATTTACCTGTAGAGCCAATGTAAATTCAATTCAGAACTCAAACAGGATTTTCTTACAGATTAACAGGCTAACTTAATAATTACTTTAAAATGTAAAAGTCAGAAAATAGGTTTGAAAATTTAAGTTAGAGAATGAAGAGTCCTTGGCTTCAAACTCATTAGAAATCTACAGTAATAATGACAGGAAAATTATTCTAAGCTTAGTCCCACACAAGAACCTAGAGTACTCACAAACATCCCCATGCATGCACTGTCCCTCTATTGAGTTCAAGGTACTTAAGGGAGAGAATAGTCTGCTAGTGTACGGTGTAGAGACAGCCGGCTAGTGCCTGGTGCAAGACCAGCTGATCAGTACACAGTGCAGGAATGGCTGGGTGGGGCACATTGCAGGTTACCAGAGGGGTTAGAACCTTCCTTCTTAGAAAGAAGAACAAAACACTCGTAGGAGGAAATAAAGAGACAAATAGAGGAGCAGGGATTGAAGAAAAGATTATCCAGAGGCTGCCTCACCTGGGTATACACCCCATATGCAGCCACTAAACCCATGTGCTATGGCTGATGCCAAGTAGTGCTTACTGGCAGGAACCTGATATAAATGCCTCCTCAAAGGCTGTGCCAGAGCCATACGGATACAGAGAAGGATGCTTGCAGCTAACCATCGAACTGAACACTGGGACCTCAATGAAGGAGCTAGAGAAAAAACTGAAGGAGCTGAAAGGGTCTGCAACCCCATAGGAAGAACAAAATTATCAGCTGATCAAACCCACTACTAATCCCAGGGACTAAATGAGTTCACATGGAGAGACCCATATCATTTTCTGGCATCAGTGGGAGGAGAGGCCTTTGGTCCAGCGAAGGCTTGTTTTCCCACTATAGAATGCCAAGGCGCTGAGGTGGGAGAGGGTGGTTGGGAGAGGGAGCACCTTCATGGAGGCAATGGGAGAGGGAGGAGAATTCAAATGGGGGAAAGGGGACAACATCTGAAATGTAAATACAGATAATATCCAATAAAAAATAAAAAGAACCTCAGCCTTTACCTTATATCATATTCAAATATTTACTCACTTAAACCCAAAATCTAAAACTGAAAACTGTAAGATGCTGAGAAGGAAGCATAGGAAAGATATTACTATCAAAGGTTTTTCATATAAAATACAATAAGCACAAACTTAAATAAATACACCTCACAGAAGGGAAACCTGATCTTCCAAAGATACTAGTGTTAAAGGAAACAGACCAGATTGAGATGTGTATGGCAGAGGGTGTATGTACGGGATGTATACGAACTCTCACAGTTCAAAGGAGGACATGCAAGTCGTGTAATGATGTCAGAAGAGTTACGCAGACCCATCAGGAGGACATGAGCGACCAGTGCACAGCGCACACTTGAATCAAGGAAATGCACGTTGACGATGCGCAACAAAAATAGTTATGCAGTTTTTTTGTGTTGCCAGAACTCCTGACAGAAATAACCTAAGGAAGGAAGTTTTATTGCGGCTCTTGGTCGGTCTCAAAGGCTCCCACTCCATCTTGGCGCAGAAGGCGTATCCAAGCTGCTCCCCGATGGGAGTGTGGGGGTGGGGGTTTGCTCACATAGGCACAGAGAGGAAGAAGGGAAATAGACAAGAACCAGGTTTCCTTCAGCAGAGTTGATTGGTTCTCAGTTCAGTAATTTTGTTGTTCATTATTTTGCCTTTCCTGAAGTTCTATCTCTGCCTTTTTGCTTTATCTCTAGCTTGTGCATCTTTAACTTACTGCAAGTCATTTTAAAGGGATATGTCTCTCTGTACACAGTATGAAGAGTTACAGCCGGGCGGTGGTGGCACTTACCCTTAATATTAGCACTGAGAAGGCAGAAGCAGGCTGATTGCTGAGTTCGAGGACAGCCTAGTTTACAGAGAGTACCAGGACAGCCAGGGCTACACAGAGAAACCCTGTCTCAACAAACAAATAAAAGTTGGTTGTCAACATATTTAAATTATGAATTACCCAGAAGTTCAGTGAACTTCACCTTTGGTTGTGTCTGTGTTTCTAAAATTGATTACATCAGATAGACCCTGGTCTATTGGATGGATTAATCTCTAATGGATTCATAAAATAATGACTTTATTAAAGATAGTGAAAAGCAGAAGGGTGTGGCCTAGGACAGAAGGGATGTGGCCTAGGAGAGAAGGGTTGTGGCCTAGGAGATAAGGGATGGGGCCTAGTTGATAAGGGGTGGGGCCTGGGTGAGAAGGGGTGGGGCCTAGGTGAGAAATTAGGGCAATCCCAGCCTGTCTTTCGGGGTGCTATCTTGCTTAGTCTTTCCTGAGTTCCCTTGTCTGCTTCCTGGCTGCCATGACACAAGGAACTCTGCTCTATCTATTCTCCTTCATGGCAAGTTGAAACTGAATGAAAATAAAGCCTGACTCCCGTAAAACCCTTCTCTCGGGTCTTCTCGTCACAGCTATCCAAAAGCAACAAAAGCAAACTTTCTTTTGGGGCATTTATTGTAAAAGTTTTCTCTAATTTTCTTTGAAATGATTAAATGCCTGTCGAAGAAGGGAGGAACTTTTTAATTTCTGTCTATGTATCACCAATTTACTGTCTCCTCCGCTCTCTCTGCTACAAAGTGTTCAGCTGGCGCACCCCACCCCCAGCTTCAACCAAACAGCGCCGGTGCGCATTTACTTTAACTAAACAGCCCGTGTGAGTTTGTGTTGTAGCACAGCTCTGTGAGTGACTAATTAGTTCACCTTCACTATTTCTGCATCTCATCATCTGTACCTTCGAAAGGTATTTTAACGAAGGGGTCTTTGTATATATTGTTCCGTTATCATTTTGTCTTGTATTATTTCTATCAGGTGGATCTTAATCTAGCTTGCAAAGGTCTTTCTTTCCCTTTCCCTTGCCTTTGGAAGATCGTACTGTGGATTTTACCTTTCCCACTCGGCTGTTCTGGAGGAGCTGCTCTGTGTTTTCTACCAGTGGGAAGATGGCCTTTCCTTTCTGACTTCTTTTCCGGGGCTTTTCTGAGGAAGAGTCAAGGACTTTCCCCTTTCTACTGCATATATCCAGCAATTAAATCTGACCAGCGGTAGGTTGCCATAGCAACAAATTGGTCGTGTTGTTCTCGGAAATAAAAAGTGATGGCCCACTCAAATAGATAATTTCATACTCCTGGTTGGAAAAAAAAAAAAATATATATATATATATATATATATATATAAAGAAAAAATGCAGTTTCTTAGCTTATCTTTAAAAACCTAATTTAAAATATAAGTATTTTGTGATTTTTTTTTTTTTTTTTGCCAACTTGCCTCAGCTGTGACAGGCTCAGTCCCAGTCATGAGACTGATGTGTGTAAGTTATTTGCTGGATATGTATTTTAAGTAAGAAACCGTGATGCACAGAAACAAGTATTGATAACTGTTGGCAGTTTGGTTTCTGATGTCCAGTTTTATCTTCTAAATCTGCTTCATAAAATCACACAGTAAAGAAATAATAAACAGCAGACTAAGGATAATAATCTCTGGACCACTTAATTTAGGGGCAATTTACATCTCATTAATTATTTAGCACCTCTGATGTGTCAAGCTCTGTTAGGAACTGGGGAGATCCCGATAAGACTTTTATGCTCTCCATTGTGACAGACACTCAAACAAACTATTCCAAAAGCAATGAGCACTGCAAAGAAATAAGAGGTGCCATTGTGTGTGTAAGAAGGCTGGCCTGATCTAGAGAATCTTCTCCAGAAAGCTGAACTTAATATGAGGCCTGAGGAGAACCCTAGCCTATGATCATCATGGTGAGAGGCAGTGTACGGGCTGGTTTTGTGTCAACTTGACACAGCTGGAGTTATCACAAAGAAAGGAGCCTCAGTTGAGAAAATGCCTCCATGAGACCCAGCTGTAAGGCATTTTCTCAACGAGGATCAAGGGGGAAGGGCCCAGCCCATTGTGGGCGGTGCCATCCCTGGGCTGGTAGACCTGGGTTCTATAAGCAAGCAGGCTGAGCAAGCCAGGGGAAGCAAGCCAGTAAGTAACATCCCTCCATGGCCTCTGCATCGGCTCCTGCTTCCTGACCTGCTTGAGTTCCAGTCCTGACTTCCTCTGGTGATGAACAGCCATGTGGAAGTGTAAACTGCATAAACCCTTTCCTCCCCAACTTGCTTCTTGGCCATGATGTTCGTGCAGGAATCAAAACCCTGACTAAGACAAGCAGACAAGCATGGTACTCCTGATCCACAGGCAGCAGGTAGAGAGAGAAACAGAGACAGAGACAGACATAGAGAGAGACAGAGACAGAGAGAGGGAGACTGGCATGAGCTTTTCAAAGTTGAAAGCCCACTTCTAGTGACACACTTCCTCCAACAAAGCCACACCCAGTCCTTCCCAAGCAGTTCCCAATGCTCATCTCAGCCACTCTCTGATGAGAAGCATCCCAGCTCACAAGTCTGCGGAGGCTGTTCTCATTCAAAGGGTTCTACTCTTGCTTATCTTCCGCAATCCTTAATGGTCTAAATTTACTGCACTCACTGCCTCACAACCTATCCTATGCCTTGTTTGTTTCCCATCTAAGCCTGTAGCCCCTGAATGATGAGTACCACTCAAAACATGGCCCACATATCAGCAACGTTCATAGAAAACACAAGTTGGGCTGGAGAGATGGCTCAGTGGTTAAGAGCGCTGCCTAGAGGCCCTGAGTTCAATTCCCAGCAACTACATGGTGGCTCACAGCCATGTATAATGAGATCTGGCACCCTCTCCTGGTGTGTCTGAAGATAGCTATAGTGTACTCATATACATGAAATAAAAAAAAGAAAAGAAAACACAAGTCTTCAGTCCCAACATGCATTGATTTTATGGGGCTAAAATGAATAGTTTGAAACAAAATAAATTAATTCTCTTACTATTGTGGAGGCCTGAAGCCTAAAATCAGAGCATCTGAAGGGCTGTATCCCTCCCAAATTCTTAGGGGTTGTCAGTAGACACTTTCATTGTTTCTCTTTGCTATCATAACTCCAGCTATTTCTTTGCTTGTGGCCGTGAAATACTCTCTGCATACTAATGGTCTTTTTTGTGTGCCTTTGTCTCTTCTATAGGTTTCTTCTGATTCCTATGTAACCCAGTATCATTTGATCTTGACATCCATCAATTAGATCTGCCGAGACTCCAGTTTACCAAGGAAGATCACATGCACAGGTTCCATGGAGGTGTGAACACGTCATTTCGGAGCCCACCATTTGACATACTGCTCACTCAATCCAAACCTTTCAGTATAGGTCCCCAAGATCTGTGTCTCAACGAGTCTTCTGGTGTTGTCTATGATTTTAGAGTTTGCAGCTTTCTAGGCTAACCTGCTCAGTGGGTTCTCTTGTCGGCTCTCCTACTCAACCCTTTCATGCTGCCAGACTCGGAGGAAGCATGAAAGACCAAATGATAGTATTTACATGGTCTTGAAATAAACATATGTATTGTCTTTAATTCTTCAGTTATTTATTATTTAATTACTTTTGTTATTTGTATTTTTCATAATAATAAAGGTCTATGAGTCACAATGCATGTTATTTTAATCAGTTATTTTTTTTTTACTTATTTTACAACCCAGTGAATTACTTTACAACCCAATACCAGGCCTTCCTAACCTCCCAGTACCCCCTCATGCTTTTAAGAAGGGGAAGCTCCCCTCTAGGTATCAATCCCCTCCCACTACCATACCCCCTTCATCCTCTCCCACTGAGACTAGACAAAGCAGTTTAGTTACAGGCTCGGGATCCACAGATAGGCAGGCAACAGGCTCAGAGATGGTCACTGCTCTAGTTATTGGGGGATCCCTATAAAGACCAAGCTGCTCACCAGCTACATATATGCAGGGTACCTATTTCCAGACTGTGTTTGTTCTTTGGTTGATGATCCAGTCTCTGGGATCCCCCAAGAGTCCAGGTTAGTTGACATTTTTAGTGTTCTTGTGGAGTCCATGTCTTCTTTGGGTCACTCAATCCTTCTCCCAACTCTTCTGCAAGATTTCCCCAAACTCCATCTAATGTTTGATTGTGGATCTCTGCATCTCTTTCCATTGGCTGCCGAGTGGAGCCTCTCAGAGGACAGTTATGGTAGGTTTCTGTCTGCAAGCATAACAGAGTATCAATAGTATCAGGAATTGGTCTTGCCTGTGGGATGGCGCTCAATCTGGGGCAGTCATTGATTGGTCACTCCCTCCGTCTCTCTTCTATCTTTGTTTTTGTTTTGTACAGGCTTAATGTGTGTGTGTGTGTGTGTGTGTGTGTGTGTGTGTGTGTGTGTGTGTACCTTGCACCTGGAGTTATAAGCAGTTGTGAGTTGCCCTCCATGTGTGCTGGGAACCAAATATGGGCTCTCTGAACGAATATGATTTGCTCTTAGCTGATGCTTTCCAGACCCCTATTATTAGGGTTTTGAAGCAGTACCTCACTGTGTAGGTTCGCTCACCATTGTCCTAGCTCAGCCTTCCCAGTATAGGATTACAAACTTGTGCTTCCATGCCTGACAATGTAATCGTTACCTTTAAAAGTACTTAAGAATTATGCCTTTCCTTTCCTTACTAATATGCAAATGTTTTATGCCTTAGGGATAATGCCATAATATTAGAGCACATTAGAGCATTCCTTTATATTCCAAGATGTATGGGGATTAAATATGAGAAATTTAAAGAAAAGCAAAGCTAGCAACATCATTTACCATGTCAAGGATGTTAAATCTCTTAAAAACTTACAGCTACTTTCTGTTTAAAGATTAGCCATTATTACCAACATTTATGATTTAAAATAATAAGAACTCAAGCACAAGATTGTACAGCTGGTTGTTGGGTTTTGTTTTACTTAAAAACATAGGAGAAAAGGAAAGATGTATGTTAGTTATGCTTTATTTTGCTGTGACCAAAGACCTGACAAGAAGCATCCTGGGGGGAGGGGACCAGACTTACATTGAGGGTACAGCCTATGGCAGTGGATACAGCATGACAGAAGGGGCTTAAGGCAGCCAGTCACATTGTGTCTGTGGTGAGGAAGTAGAGTTAGAAGGAAGTGTGACCCAGCTATACTACTCCAAGGCCTGCCTCCAGTGGCCTACTCTCTCCAGTGAGCCTTCACCTCCTCGAGGTTTTACAACCTTTGAAAATACGTTCACTAGATGGGGACCAAGTGTTCAAAGGCATAAGTCCATGGGAAACATTTTACAATGAAACCACAACAATTGATATCCTACTCACATTGTTCTTTATGAGCTCTTGTTCCAAAACTACATCTTTTGCCCATCCCACTCATGAGCTGATCCAACAGTGGATTGTATCCTACAGAACAGCTGTGCTCTCTAAATGGCAAATGGAAATCTTTTACACTTTTAATCATTTGACAAGCTCTTAAAGCCTAATAAATCACGAATACTGACTTTGTGATAAAATTAAGTACTTTTCTTTCTCTCTCTTTTTTTTTTTCAAGACAGGGTTTCTCTGTGTAGTTCTGACTGACCTGGAACTCACTCTGTAGATGAGACTGGCCTCAGAATTCAGACCCCCACCCCCCCTTGCCTTCCCAGGGCTGGGATTAAAGGCATGCGCACCAGACACCCAGCTTATTTACATTTTTCATAGAGAAAGTTCAGTTTGCAGATAGTTAATGACAGAGAAAGAGAAAAAAGATGGAGGTCAAAACTATCTGCTCATGTTTTAAAATATAGACCAAGGACTTTGTACACATGCAGAACTGCACATTAGAAATACACAGTGTGTTTGTGTATGTGCACGGGCATATGTGCATATGTGTGCATGGACATGTGTGAGTATGTGTGCATGTGTGTGCACATTCATGTGTGTATGCATGTGTGTACATGTGTGTGCATGTGTGTGACCCACATGCATGTGTGTGTGTGTGTGTGTGATTGTGTTGTTTTCTTCACTCAGATCAAAACCTGCTCACTGAAATCTTTGTTATCAGATTCACCCCACTAAGATTATACACCTTCACCTTCTGTTTGAGATTTACTCTGAGTGCAAATTGTGCTAATGCCCTTAGTGGGCAGCTGTACATGGGAAACTTGAAACTGTGCAGCAATTAATAATTTGTGATAGACATTAACTAAATCCTAGTGTTTACCCATTACCTTTCTCCAGTATGTGAGCAGACACAACCAATTAAAGGAAAGTGTGTGCTGTAGGCCAGCATAGACTCTGTTTTCTTAAATAGCAATATAGATGTTTGTTTAACACCAAGAGGTAAAAACTGGGAACAGTAGTCACGAGTAATATCTGTATGGGGCAGATTTTGACATATCAGCTCAACCACAGCTGTACCAGTAATGTCTGAAAGCATTTAGAACCATGCTGAACCTGAGAGTTTTTGTGATTTTTTTTTCACATTTCTGGCCTCAACTTTAAATAAGGGTGTGGGGGTGAGCGGGTATAAATGGAGATACAGAGACACCGGAGAAAAAGAACAAGGTACAGATAGTCATGTGGAAGTCTCGCTGTGTTCAAAGACAGCCAAAGCAAAGGCGGTTTAGCTCAACAGAATTTAAAAGGCAAATAATTTGAAATCAAAAGCACAGAGATTTCTTGGGCTGACTAGTGATCAGTCCCAATGCAGATGTGTAGGATCAATGTTTCCCTGGCAGAGAAGCAATTACATTTAAGAAAGTTTTAAGAGGTGGTTACCAAGCAACGGCTCTCGGCCTACGCACATTGTTCATACGCTCTGGTAAATTATAGAAAATGACAGCCTGTCATTAGAGAACAAAATTAGGGCATTGTTATTCTATGTTCCTCCTACAGGGGAAAGATCAATTATATCTTTAGGACAGTGATTAGGTTAAATAACTACAAGAGGTACTAAATGTGACTGTGCCACAGTATCAATGTGTAAAGAGCCCAGGAGTTTGGAGAATGACCCTGTAAGCAGGTACAGCCCTCCCCTGACCTCACTTTATGGCAGGAACAAATCAAAACACTCCATTGGAAACACCTTAATGGGTGTCTGGTAGGAATTTCCTATAAGAAAAAGGTCTGTACGTATAAGCACCACCTGGAATTCTTTATTCTCCCTAATAAAGTGATGGTATTCTTGGCATCAACCTGGGTTTGACAGTGGTATCTTAATGACTGCCTATTACTCCTCTAAGTGTGAAGCTTAGTATGTAACCGCAAGAAGACCCAAAATGCCTTTATTTAAGAATGCTTAGAAAACACCTAGTTGGTAGTGCAATGAAATATCTTTCTGGAAGGGGTGTGGCTAGTACATATGAGCTAGTGTTCTGAAGCTTCGGGGAGAGCATTCTGACCAAATGCTAATATTCATTATCCAGTTTATGAAGAAAACTCCTATAGTCATGTAAGAATCAGATCTTTGCCAATCTGTTTCCATTCCTTTATGCCTTATAAAATAAGAATATCAACAAACATAATGGAGTTTTTTGTCAGGGGTCTTGTTTTGTTTTGGTTGGGAGAACGAAGCAAGCAAAAAAAAAGAAAAGAAAAGAAAAGAAAAGAAAAAACAAAGAAGAGACAAAAACAACTGTTTAACTGATCTTTCAAGGTTGGGAATCCAAGCAATACTCATCATTTAAAAAAAAAAAAACTCAGGAAAGTGCTGACACAACTCAGTCGTTAAAATGTCTGGCAAACAAGGGTTGGACCTGAGTTCAGATCTTCCACAGCCAGTTGTGGTGGCATACGTCTTTATTCCTGCCAATGAGGGAGAACTATGAAGATCCCTAGAGCTCACTGGACAGCTAACCGACTCAAATTAATGAGGGACCCTCTCTCACACAGAATAACCCAGAGGGGCTAGAGAGATGGCTCAACAGTTAAGAGCACTTACTGCTTTTGCAGAGGACCCCAGGCAACACAACCACCTACAGCTCCAGTTCCAGGGTATTCAACACCTCTTCTGACCTCCATGAGCTTCTAGATGCATATAGGTATGCACACACAAAACAACCCAAGGGAAGGAGTCGTCTATGGACTGATCCTACTACATATGGCCTATTGTTGGCAGATCATTTCACCTAGAAAACTGGGGGATGGCGGGAATGAGAAAATTGATGCTGCAGCAATAGTTTGAAATGAACAGGAGCTTCCAGGAATAAAACTGTCAGGAAAAAGACCCTCTGCCTTTCCATGGCTCCATGACTTTATTCGGTTCCTCTTTCCTTTACTAAATCTCCACTCAACAGACACACTGCTTTCCTGTGACTTCCGACTCTTCATAGCTTTGGTTTACCACAGCCCTGTCTATACTTCATAATATTATTTTTCATTTTTACTTACCACTTCTAACTAAACCACGCCTTGGTATTCCTCATTTAAACTTTTTAGAAAAGAAGAAAAATAACCCAGTTCAGCTTCTTGAGCTATACACTCTGTGGTTACCCGGGTGGTTAGGGTCAGAGCCAGAGCCAGATGACCCTGAAAAGCATTGGCTCAGTGATCAGTCCTCAAAAGATCAGTTAAACAAGGAATAGCGACCAGCAGAAAAAGAGGACTTGTCGATGTGGACACACTGAGAAGAACAAAGAGAGCTGGTGACTCTCCCGAGCCCATCTTTTTCATCCTGATGTGCTGTGCTTTTTAGCCTCAAGGAAAAGACAAGAGGGCATCCCAGGAGGTGGCATCCCGGGCTGGCATTTCAGAGTGTGGTCCTACTGATGACTGCTTCATTATTCCTTTACCTTCAGTCCCCTCTGACAATTTGTCAGGACTGTGTGGAGTCTCTTTCCAGAAGGCAAGTTCCTTCTCTGGCTGACAACATGCTTTTCCTTCTTTCAACATGAGAGTCCCGTGGAAAATCTAACATAATAGGGATGAGACTATATTATTAAAATAGACAAAGGCAGGAGTATCTCTCCTTTAAATATCTTCCCTCCGAGCAGTACCTGGCGTTACAGTTTTCTGTGTGATTTCGAAAGTTTCAAGTGGGATTTACAGCTCTTCCCTTTGAATCCAGATTCCATGAACACAGTGGAAATGAGTCTATGGGATTTCAAGATCAGTCAGCACTGTCCATCCAACCACACTGGAGCGAGGACCACATACAGAAGGCGGGTAGATGTGGTCAACGTTCCTGGCAACCACCAGCATCAACTTCCGGGACGGAGTGAGAAAAGCTGCCGCCAAATGACAAGTCTCTTGCCAGCTAGTCATTTCCAGCCTTTAGCTGTTTCCATCTCCCACATTGGCTGCTATGAAACAGTGCTGAGCCATCCCTGTTCTGACTGAAACCTCAACTCACGGCGTCCATGAGCGTAGTCAGATGTCTGCTTGATACCACTGAGTTCTGGACCCATTTGTTAGGCAGTTATCCATACTTGGGGGAAATATTTGGGGATAATAAGCCCAATTTCCACATCTCTGTTTTCAGGTAATCCCTTGACCGCAGCCTTTTTGATAGCTGAAATTTATATCCTTTAACCATTGTGCCCTGAAAAGTTATTTTTAACCTTAACTTAAGATAGAATGCATACATTTGTGGGCGAGTTAACTAGATTGAACTCTATTGCTTCTCCTTGATACCTCCTGAAATGAGGGGAAAGAATTTCAAACGATAAATTCACACAAAAAAGAGAGAAATTATTACATCATATGGGAGAGATCAACAAAATCTAGAAGCTGACAAGCAATAAATGAGGAATAGTATAATATACCAGAGAAATATGAGGCTTGAATCTATAATGGGAAATCCAATAAGATGTAAGCTAATTACATGTCAAACACTTGATAAGTTACAGGACCTTGGAAATTCTTAAGAGGAATTAACCAGACTTCACTGAGACCATTTACCTTGAGCTAAAAGCAAGAACCTTGACTCACAGTCCTTATAACCCCAGATAATTTTACCTGCCCACTCAGATAGGACACGAAGGGCAGAGAAGACAAGTGATAACACAGAGATGAGGTGACATTAAAAGGACAATGTACAACTAGACCCCCATCTTAGCCCTGCCATCCTAGCAAGACAGTCAAGAATTTCTCTCTGAAGCATGAGCCTGATTGGAAAGGCTAAATATGTTGACATTTGAAGATTCCCTTAGAGGAAGGGTCAGGCAATTTATCAAATCACACAATCTGAGCGTCCAATGCAAGAAGCACAGAACTTCCACTCACAGTGTGAATCTTCAATTCAAAATTTTAAAACTTTATTCATAAAAATGAATGGCATAACCAATTCCAATTCATGTGAGAGAAAAAAAAACCCTCACGGGAAAAATAAAAGAACATAAAAAAGGATAAGAGCTCAGAGGGAAAAAACAAGGTAGAAGAGAGAAGCCAGGAGCATCTCCATGTTTGCTGTGTTCACAACAGCCCAGCCATGGAGTCGGCCTTGGCATCTGCCAGTGTGGGAACTAAAAATGTGGCAGACACACACAGTGAGGAATTATTCAGCCACTCAGAAAAACAAATCACATCATTTGTAAGAAATGTGTGAAAAGAGAGACCAAGCTGTTATGAGAAACAAACCAGAGCTAGGGAGAGAAGTCAAGCGTGTTGTGTGGGCGCCAACAGAGAGCTAGTGGAGGAGAGGATAATACTATTGGGCCTCTTAAAGGAAGACAGTCCTACCATTTGCAACACCGTAGATAAACTTTAGATGATGTTATTCTATGTGAAATTACCAAGACACAGGACAAAAACCATAAGATACCACTTACAGTTATAATACTAAAATATATTAAATTGCCAAATATGTAAAAATTGCACAGATATGTTTTTTTTCTGGCTGCTCTTCCAGAGTTCTGAGTTCAATTCCCAGCATGGCATGGTGACTCACAACCATCTATAATGGGATCTGATGCCCTCTCTGGCACGCCGGTTGACATTTAGATAGAGCACTCGCATACATAAAATAAATCTTTTTAAAAGGTGTTACCCAGTATACAAAATAACGGTTTTCACCGTAACATTTTCATACATGGAGTTCATTGTGTTTTACTTTTAGTCACACATTCATCAACTTCCCTTGTTTTCCCTCCCGTCCACTTTCTTCTTCAGGTGTCTGCTCCTGCCTTCATTCCATGACTCTGTTGTCTGCCAACACAGCCATCCTACCATCTGCCTGTGACTCCAGATTCTGCAATGGTGAGAAACTTTCCTTCCTGCCTCCCGCACCGTGCCCACTTCCCCTCCACAGATCTCCTACTTTTGGGTCACGAATACACATTCCAGCTTCTGCATAGGAGAGAAATACTTGACAGCAGTCTAGATGCGCTGCTTACATTCCCACCAGCAGTGTGTAGGACTCATCTCTCCATCCTCCCCGGCATTGCTTATCATTCGTTTTCTAGGGTAGCCAGTCTAGCTGGAGTGAGCTAGGATCTCAATGTAGTTTTCCTGGTGACAGAGGACACTAAACATGCCTTCCTGCACTTACTAGGCCATTTGTATTTCTCCTCTTCACAACAGTCTTTGGGATTGTGGGGGCTCAGAGATTCTAGCTATTAATCCCCTGTCAGATACACAGTAGGCTGTTTCTGACTCTGCTAAATATTGTCTTCTTTGTGGAGAAATTTTTTAATTGTATGTGATCCTATTTGTCAGTTCTTGGGATTATTTCCAAAGCTACTGCATTACATTTCAGAAAGTCTTTGCCTATATTTTTCTAAGGTTGTTTTTTGTTTGTTTGTTTGTTTGTTTGTTTGTTTAGCTGTTTTGTTCCTTTTTAAAATCAAAAATATATTTTTTCCATATAACATATTCTTATCACAGTTTTCTCTCACCCAACGCCACCCAGACCCTCCCTATCTCCCCTCTCCCCACTTCCCTTTCTATCCTTCTCCACACCCTTCCTTTCTCATTAGAAAAAAATTATCTTAAAAAAAGATAAAATAAAAACAAACAAACCAGAATAAGACAAAGCAAACACACAAACAGGGAAAAAAAGGAGCCAAAGAAAAAGACCAAGACACACATAGAAATGTGAAGACATACAGAGAGAAATCCTTTAAAAACATAAAATCAGAAACTATAAGACATAAATGTGGCTATGCACGTGTGCACTGTCGCCAGCAGTGGACGGTGTTCCCCGCACGCCACATCCTTGTCAGCATGAGCTGTCACTTGTCTTCTTGATCTTGAACATTTGGGGCTGGTGTGAGGTGAAATCTCAAAGTAGTTTTGATTTGCACTTCCCTGATGACTAAGGATGTTGAACGTTTCAAGTGCTTCTCGGCCGTTTGTGCTCCTTCTGTTAAAGATTCTGTTTAGAGCTGGAGATCATTTCTTCCATGGATTACCTGTTTTCTTGATGTCCAGTTTTTAGAGTTTTTTACACACTTTTACCCTCTGTCAGATGTGTACTCGGAAAAAAAAAGAAAAAAAAAAAGATGCGTACTCGGTAATCTTTTTCCACTCCACAGAAGCTCGTCAGTTCCATAGCGTCCCATTTATTGTTGATCTTAGGGCCTGCATTAATGATGCTCTATTCAGAAGGTCTCCTGTGTCACTGAGTTCAAGGCCATTCCCCTCTTGCTCTTCTATCAGATGCAGTGTATCTACTTTGGTTTCTGCCATCCTCTATGGATCTTAGGAAGTGTGGTGGTTATGGGTTGCTTGGTAGAAGTATTTTTAAATCCCTGCCTGGTATGACCATTGAGGGTTAAGGTAGAAGATGTTTCTAGGTATTTGGAGCTGACACAAAGAAATTGAGATGAGCTAGGGGGAAGGGTGTGCTGAAAGGATTCACATGGGGAAGGAAACCTGGGTCTGCCAGGAGGTCCAGTGGCATCTCCAGGGAGTGGAGTCCAGAGAAGAAGGGCAGTCATGGGGCTGGGAGTGAGACTGGAAAATTGAAAATGGAAGACAGGAAGAGTGATCACCTGCCTGATTCTCAGGCCACTTCACCAGCAGGTCCCCAGGTAGAGTGCCTCTAGGTACAGAGGGACAGGTTGTGTGCAAGGATGGGCCCTTTGGGAGGATGGCAGAATCCCCAGGGAAATAGTTTTTCCAGGTTTCCTCTGGCTTTTTTCCCCTAGCAGTTTTAGAATTTTAGGTCTTACAGCTAAGGTCTTTGATACGTTTGATATTGAACTGTGGTGCAGGCTAAGTGACTGGGATATATTCACTGTCTATATCTAGGTCCTCTGTCCTTGAAACACCGTTTATTAAAGAGACCGTCTTCTCTATGTTTTTTAGCACCCTTGTCAGAAATCAAGTGACAATAGCTTCACGAGTTTACTTCTGAGTGTTTTATGGTCTCCATTGGTTGATGTATTTGTTTTTGCTCCAGTACTATCTGGTTTTGCTACTGTGGCTCTACAGTCTAATTTGAAATCGTTTTATGCTCATAATTACTTTGGCTATTCATGGCCTTTTCTGTTTCCATACAAATTTTCAGATAATTTCTCCTAATTATGTGAAAAATGTCCCTGGAATTTTTGATAGGGATTGCATTGATTCTGCTTTTTATAACACACTCATTCTCACAATATTGATTCTTCTAACCTGTGAGTCCCGGAGGTCTATCTTCTAGAGCCTACTCCAATCTTATTCCTGAGTATTCAAAAGTTTGTCAAACTCTTCCACCTCTGGGCTTCGGTTTGATTCCAGGTATTTTTAAAGCTATTATGAATGAGATCTTTTTGCTGCTTATTTTCTCAGCAAGTTCATTATTAGCATATAGAAAACCTGCTAACAGTTGTACATTGATTTTCGTATTGTGGCACCTTTCCGTAAAAGTGCTCAGCAGATCTATTGCTTCTGTTAGAGTCTTTTAGGTTGCTTAAGTTAAGGACCACACCAGCTGCAAGTGAGGATAATTGGAACGAACATACTTAATAGCACATGGGTCAAAGAAGAAACCACAAAGAAAATTTAAAGAGATTTCAAAGTTAATATTAATGATAGCACCACACATCAAAACTTGTGGCATAAAGCTACAGAGGACCCTAAGGGGAAATCTCTAGCTTTGAGTCTTCCCACTATGAAAAAAAACAAAAAAAAAAAAAGGAAAAAAATATGTAGTTTCCTATAAGAAACAGAAATGTAACCCTTTGCATTTTTAATGATACAATATCTTATGAATTCTTTGAGAATTCCGTATGTTATACATTATACTCACACAACTCCTCTCCTAGATGCACACCCACCCCTTTCTCCCTACCCCCCATCTCTTGAATCTCTTCTTCAGCGTTGCCTGGGCCTTAGTTGTATTGTATTAGTTGGGGTGGACACCCCACCATCAATTGATCATTTTGACCAGTGTGGCTTTTCTGAAATGATCTCCATCTGATGGAGGAAGAGGCTCCTTTGATGAAGGATGGGAGCTATACTTTTCTGTGGGTATGAGAATAAGTTCTTAGAATGGCTCCAGAAATCTTACTAGTTTAGGTAAGTGTCAGTAGTAGAGTTTCCTCTAAGTTCCATGACCTCAACAGCTACCGGTAGTTAAGTTTACAGTTCCAGGCATGAATTCCCTCCGACTTAACAAACCTGAAGTCCAACCAGGTGACTTGCAGTTGACTTAATTCTGCAGCCATCCACTGTACATCTAGAGTGTGCCATTCAAGACAAAAATCTCCATGCAGCACCAAGGATGGGAAGCTAGGTGGTGGGCAATTGGATACCAACAGCTCCGCTGCTGCTCTTTCCACTGCAAGGCTGGTGTGGGGCTTTACATCTCAAACACACTACTCACATTCTATGTCTAGGTGATACTTCTCTTTTAGCTATGAATAGAACATGCTGGTGAAATTGAATAAGAAATTAATGCAGAAACAAGTGGAGCGACTCTGAATTCAACACTCTATCGTTAATTATAAGTTTGCCTCATACTTTCAGTTCCCAGGAAAGCTTAAATTTTATTCTAATTAAAAGAGACAAGTGGTGTGTGTCAGAGTCAGCTGCTCTGGAGGGAACTGGTGCTGGCGGTCATTTCCAAACTACAGAGTAATCCCAGTGCCTCAGTGCCCATGACCATCCATGCAGGAGGACTGGGCTAAAAGTCACTCTTTAAAGTAGACAAGGATGAAATGTATGCGTCATATAAAGACGGGAGGAGGAGTGGAGAGAAGATGGAAGTAGAAAAGATGAATAGAGTGTTTAGGACCCGTACAGAGGGAAGTCTTCCGGGATGCAGAATGAGGGAAGTCAACCTCCTGCTTGCTCCTTCTGCATGTTAGTAAAACATCTAGAATTGCAATAATACTCGAGTTAGCATGTTGGATCAGTGAGATAGTAAATGGCACAGGCTCAAGGATGAAATTGCTCCAGGCTTATGCTGCCTTGCCAGTCTGTCACAAATGATAGAGCCTTGGACAACTCATTCCCCATCTCCAACACTGGGTTGGTAATGATACCAACCACATATTCTTGACAGAGGAGTTCTAATGCGGCACCATTCCACACCTTTCACATAAGCCCACATATTAAAATCTAATAGTTTCCCTGAGAAAAATGAGGGAATAAAATTCTCACAGAGAGTTGATGGAACTAGAAGTTCATAAAAACATATATCCATAAAAGAAAACGTAAAATGTCCATTCTTGATCTATAACCTAGATCTCTACTAGGAAGACACTCAACATTGATCCCTGGCCTCCACATCACAGATATACATACAAATCTACATACATGTGCATTTACATATGTTCCAAAAAGAAAAAAAATCCTACGTTTGAACAGAATCACACAGAAACGTCTTTACTACTGTTATTTTTAACAGCTAAAGATGAAAAAATAAAATATGTCAAAACATTAAAGATCAAAGAATATTTATCAAAGAATATTCATATCCTAATGAAAATGATTGATTTTAGTGTTGTGCATTAATAGAGATGACCCCCCCGCATGTATTGAATTATAAAAGGAAGATTATTTCTGTTGTCAAGGTTATTAGGACAGAATCTCAGAAGAACTGGATGAAGAACAACTTCACCCAGAGAAGCCGAACTTGTTGGAGAACAACATAAAAAGTTGTCAAGTGTCATATCTCCGAAGAGCCCACCCCTGATGTGGTAGCATGAAGACCACCTTGAGGCTCCTTCGTGAGAGAGGCAGAAATTCAAAATCACTGTGGTTGACCCTCCTGAGTCTAGATCTGAAGTCCCCAGATGCTCTGGTGCCACCCAGAAAACGAATTCACCCATCACAGTGCCCGGCAGTATGGTGTCTAAAAAACAAGATCCACATATAAGGAGAATGAGACATCAGGGCTCTCAGTATTTTATGTAACACCATTTATATAACATATACAGTGTGGGTAATGTCACACCGTGGTGAGTGAATTGTGGAGCTGTAGAGGAATGGTTCTGGTGTTTTGATTTAATCAGGAATCTGCTGTACTGACACTGAAGGTCCTTGTCCCCAATTGGTTTTTGATCTATCAATAAAGATGCCAGTGGCCAATGGCTGGGCAGAAAGAAAGAGGCAGGACTTCCAGATTCTCACAGACTAGGAGAGAGGGGAAGGCTGGGGAAGAAAATGGAGACACTTGGGGAAAAGTGGCGGAACAGATTCGGAGCTGCAGGGGAGATCTTCCAAAATGTAGGTGGAAAGAGAAAGTAGCCCACGGAAGGGCAGCCTGAAAACATCTTGGGCAGCAAAGACCAATGGACTTTACAGAAGCAACTAAGCTGAGGGGGGGATTTAGAAATGTTAAGCTAGAAATAAAGAGCAGGGCAAGCTAGCAGGAGGCTTCGAAGAGCCGAGCCACTGAGCCAGTAAGGCAGGTTAAAAGTGAGCTAATTGTGTGTCTGTGGGTGCGAGCAAACCTGGGCAGATGGTTGGCGGTGCGGCGCACCCAGGAACTTTAAAGCCGGTGTAGTAAAAACCACATGCTAGATGGAGCACGGACGTGAGTTGTGCACCTGGCTGGAGGCAGATTTGGAAATGGAACTGGAAGTGGTGAGACCCAAGCTATCTACAAGTGGGAAAGGACAAGAAATAGCCTTTGCCCTTTCTCTCTCTCTTTTTTTTCAGAAGTGTGTGACGTCAGCGTGCCTTGAAGGTAGGCACCCAATAGACTGGAGTGTGATGTGTCAGCATCTTTGGTCCCCTGATAGTAGACTGTCTCCCTATCCTGATCTGTGGCAGCAGGACATATCCTACAACAGTGGTTCCCAACCTTCCCAATGCT
This sequence comes from Micromys minutus, assembly GCF_963924665.1. NCBI lineage: Eukaryota > Metazoa > Chordata > Mammalia > Rodentia > Muridae > Micromys > Micromys minutus. The sequence goes on from NC_137980.1 coordinate 17,854,157, forward strand.
GCAACCCTTTAATACAGTTCCTCCTGTTGCGGTGACCCCCAACCAAATGTGTGTGTGTGTGTGTGTATAACTTTATAACTGTAATTTTGCTACCATTATGAATCACAATGTAAATATCTGTGACATCCAATGATTTTAGGCCATCCTTGTAAAAGCGTTGTTCGACCCCCAGGTTGAGATCCACCGTCTTAGAATATTTAGCATGAAGGGGAGCAGTGAGACACAGAACCTGAATGAGCTGTACAGCTGGGGTATGAAGAAACGGAGTTGGAAATGTTTTCCTAGGATTCACACAAAATATGCTCTGCCACCCAGACCAGGTGAAGTTGAAAGCACCTTAACAGCCAGAGATAAAAAAAAAAAAGTACATATATCAAAAAATGAAAAAGCAAAGAATATTCATCAATGAATATTCATATCATAATAAAATGGTTGATTTTGGTGACGTGTATTAATAGAGATGACTCCCCTGCACATAGAGAATTTTGAAAAGAACGTTAAGTTTCAGGTGTCAAGGCACCACCAACTGATTTTGTGTAGTAATGATTGGCTTAGAACTAGCCTGTTAACTATACCTGTTTTGAAAACAAAACAGGGCTCTGTGGCAAAGTGCTTGCCACTCACACATAGACCTGGCTGGATTCCCAACGTGTGTATAAATGTTGAGTGTGGCAGCTCCCACTGTAATCGCAGCACTGAGAGGGTGAAGAAAAAAATCCCGGAGCTCACTGGCAGCCATCCTCATCCAAGTGATGATCTCAGAGTCAGTGAGAAACTATCGCCCAGTGTCTACTTCCGGCTCCCATGCAGGAACACACAAGGGCCACACCCACACGGGGACCACACCCACACGGGGACCACACCCACACGGGGACCACACCCACACGGGGACCACACCCACACATAGGCATAAATAAATAAAGCATGAAACAGCAATAAGAATGAAGTTAGGCAACTTAAGACTATGTCGAATCTTGTTTTCTATTCTGTGTTGAATATGCACGCCTATGCTGGGCCCATGGTTTAAGCTATAAAAGCCTATGGTAGTCTTCCAGTCCTGAATGCTGACCTCACCCAAGCTCCTCTGAAGCCACTCCCTCAGTTCTTCACCCAACAGGAAGTCCTGAAGTCTGAAGTCTTCATTAGTTCACTGTCAATGGATATAGTCTGCTTCTTGGAACGCTCACACGGAAGCTGTTCGTAGACATGCTCTGTGGTTTTCTCGACCTTTATTTTAGTCCTCTGGAGGACTCAGTGAAAAGATGTAATAGTACCAGGATGGGACAAAAGGCTCATTACATCTGAGTAAAAACATATTTTTCTTCCCATCCCAAGCGGATCCCTTGTTAAGATTTGGCTGTGCCATGGACAAGGGGTAAGGCATCTACTACACATAATATTACATAATGAAGGACGGCCATTTTGATTCTGATTCTAAGCAACTGTGTCTTAACAGCCTCATCGGATACTTTCTGTTCCAAATACAGAGGTGGGAATGCTGCTTCTCTCATGTTTTCCTGGTGACAAGTTTTATTATTGTAAGATGCTGTGGGTTTCTCAGAGAGATGTGCTTGCCAACTATGGTGGGTCGCTCACTAGGAAATCCTCAGAGCATCCTTCCGAGACAACAGCATCGGCCTTCTCTTTCTCTTCTGGGTTGTTACCTGCAGGTTGCGATAGCCCTTGTCCAGTGTCCCATGGTAGGCATGTGACTTCAGACACTTATTGGAAACTAAGTGAGTTGAATGGCAACTGGGTGAGTCCTGTGTCTGATCTCTGTTAACTCCCACAGAGAGAATGCCCTCAAAGTTGACTCTGAAGCTAAGGTGGGATAGAAGCACTTCAGGAAGGTGTCTCCGTGATCCCTCTTCCTCCCACAGACTTTTCCTTTCACACAGTGTCCTCCTGGCATCCCTGGGATACACTTCCACAGTTCGGCAACCATCTTGGTTGGTTATACACCACAACTTTGAGTCTCAACCACCACACCATTTCCCTTAGAGATTCCTCTTCCTTCTGCTTACTTTTGTTTGCTCAGGCCAAGGGCGGCGTTGTCAGTTCTAACCTTGGTGAGGGTACACTGAGAGACAGGAAGCAGCTCCAACACCGGGCTCTGCTCATGCTCTTAGAAGAACTATATTATTAAACTTAAATTATTCTATGAGTATTAATCCTTGGCTTCATAGCATGGGGCAGTCCATCAGAGCCATGACTCCAGTTTTATTTTACACAAATAAATTCTGGGGCCTTAGACTGAGACTAATAGATCTGTCTTCTCATAAATTTCAAGACAAAAACCACCATATGTGAAGGGTTCATAAAACTTGCAAAACCCGAATTCTCTCAGAGAAAGGCCTTAACTATGGTGAATGAGTAGAATTAGTGCCATTGCTCCTGTTGTAGCAGTTGACTGGCCCTGGCTTGTTTTGTTTTCAACCATTATAAATACCAATTTTGTAAAACAACTAAATATGCTACTGAGGACCTCTGCATGACTCCAGCACTCCCAGTTGTGTCTTATCACTTAGGAACTCACCAGAATGGCTTGCCACCTCTTCTCTGGCATTTTTCACGTTTTCTGGTGGGGACTGAGTATCCTCTCCCATTTAATACAACATCCTAAGAGTCGGGTTTTTTTCAATCCCAATGAAACCCATATATCTTGAATCTGACAACCTTGGCATTATAATCTTTTTGATCATCAAATGATAGTCAGGTCTGAGTAAAGAATAAGCAATACCTGGAGCTGCTGATGACATTATCAATGTCGTACTGCTCACAGAGAATCAATTTGTGAACAGTAGCACAGACACCTTCAAGAGATGCTGAAGCCAAGACAGAAAAGAACAGAAAGGTTGAGGCACTCAGCCTAGGTTCAGTGCGCCATCTTGGTGACCGTTATGACAAATGTTCTCCACAGTATTTGCAAAGCTCCTCTGCAACCTGGCTAACCTGAGCATTTTGTACATAAAAATGTACCAGCCTAATGGTCTGTTATTTCAACACACACACAAAAAGACTGTGTGACCAGAGTTTTCAGACAGACATAGAGTCCTCACTACTTTTGATTCTGGTTGTGAGGTGGAAGTGGGTAAGACAAAGTCCCAGTGCAAAGAAAGCAGGGGCACCCGGCGTCTTCCTATGGCTTATGCTGTGATATCACAGAAGCAGGAGCCAGCTTCTATTGTGACCATTTAAAAATAAACTAAACTTAACACACACAAAGGCAAAGGCAAATTCTAGACACTTTAACTTGCTGCCTTGAATACCCTTTGACATCCATCCAGTATTATTTGCAGGGGGTAAGAGTGCTATTAAGTGACTTATTGTGATGGTTAATCCTCTTTGTCCGTTTGACTAGGTAGAATCACCTAGGAGGCTGGTTACATTTCACCTCTGCCTCTGACGATGAAGCTGTGGCCAGCAGGGATCGAGTGATGGAGGAACAGTGCCGATGTGATTTCAAGCAGCAGGGCTGTGGCACCTGCTCGGTTTCCTTGGTCTCCTCACCCTCTGGCAATGCGAACTTAGCTACCCCACCATGCCCTCCTTGCCAGGACTGACCAGACAGTGTGAGACAAAATAAACCTTTAGTCCCTTCAGCTGTTTCTGCCATGTACTTTGTCACCATGACCACAGTCACCAATACATCCAGTATACTCGGCAAGGTGGCACATGCCTATAATCTCAGCATTCAGGAGGCTAAAGTAGATCACGAGTTCAAGCCCAGCTGTCACTCCCTAATGAGGCCTTGGCTCGAGATAGAAGCAACAGAGTTATTAATATTCATGAGAATGAATTAGCCCTGATAGCTCCTTCTACATGCTCCAAATTTAATTAAACTAAAAATATATTTTGTTTGATAACAAATACGCTTTTAAAAAGTAAACAGTCATTAGAACTGTTTTCGATTCACAGAAAACTGAGAAGACAGTACCCTCACGCACTTGGCCTTGTCTCTCTGTTATTGACATTATTAGTGCACGTTTATCAGGCTGTGGACAAAAATTGATTCATTGCATTTAACTGAAGTCTGTTTCCTTAGTTTTCGCTCAGCATCCTTCCGGTCCTAGATTCCCATTCAGGATGCCATAGCCTAGTGAGTGTTCCTTCTGCTGTGATATTTTCTCAGACTCTCATTACTTCTGAGGTCCTGGGCAGTTTTGAGTAGTACTGACAGACACATCATAGGCTTCTTCAGCCTTATTTGTCTGGTGTTTCTCTCACAGCCGTGTTCCAGGGGAAACATATTCCAGAGGTGAGGTCCGAGTCTCCTCCCATTCACATCAAGGGTGACTGCAACAAACATGATTTATAACCATTGGCACTGACCTTAATTGCCAGGCTAGGGCTGCTTTTGTCAGGGATCACAACTGTCAACCACAGCCATCCTTCCACACCTCTCTGTACTGAAGACCTTGGAAAAGAACTACTGTGTGTGGACAACACCTAAGTTGTGAGGACTCCGACTTTTAGGGCAAAGTTGCTGCATGAAATACTATTTTGAATTATTCTTCAGAGGATACACTTAATTGTTTAAATCCAATATAAATGTGTAACAATGTCTAGAGAGCTAATCTCTGTGTCAAAGAGACAGCCTTGCAGCCAAGCGCTTACATCTTCTTTTGCTTTTAATCTTACAAATGCCTCTCGTTACAAAGTTGCCCTGTCTGTATTTTCCCTGCCCTTCAAGTAAAGCAGTTTCAAACTTTTGCAACCCATTTGGATTCTCCAGTCACCCCTCTTGTTCTCCTGTGCTGGAGCCCTGACATCTGAACTCTTCATTTGGTATAGAGTGGGTTTTATTCTTTATTCTGTGAATTTCTGAGTTTTCAATAAATACATGACACCCACTATTACAGTATCATGAAGAATAGCTTCAAATCCTTCTCCTGGCCTCTCCAATCCCTGGAAACCACTGATCTATTTCTTATTTATATAATTTTGCATTACCATATTTTCAAAGAGTTGGAATCACAGAGAGTATAGCTCTTTAGGACTGACTTCTTTCGTGTGAATATGCTCCAAGTTTCTTTTGAGCCTTCTTATGTCTTGAAAACTCATTTCTTTTCACAACAGAATAATGTTTTATTGTATAAATATACAGTCTCACTTGTCCATTCTGTTAAAACATGTCTTAGTTGTGTCTAGCCCTTTGGCTAGTAGAAAGTTGTGATAACATGAAGGCTTGGTGTGGAGGGTTTTCATTTGATTCACTGAGCATCTGGGACTATTAGTGCTGAACCCCGTGAGAAGACTGTAAAAAGATCTGAAACGCCTTTCAAAGGGGCTGTGTCCTTCTGTCACCGAAGAAAAGGGGCCCCTGCAGGTGTCAGACAGGGAAGCAAACTGCAAGAAAGGAATGAGAATGAAAACCTGGTGCAGACTGACTTCTGCAACCTGGCATCAGATTTCAGGGAGTCCGATGTCAGACAGCTCAGTGTTGGCGTATTTAAAATTCAGTACAATTTGGGAAAAGGTTCCCAGGCAACAATCAGTCCAATTCTGGGTACACAATAGAGCTTTAGGTGTGACTGCATGGGAACTCCTTCACAAAGTACTTGTCACCAAGAGGGTGGGTTCTACAGCTTAAAAGGCCCTAGAATCTAGTTTCATCTCTGACTGGCAGCAGAGAGGTCAAAGGCCATGAAGGACATGTGGCATCTCCCCTAGGGATGGGTAACAGTCTAGGGAGAGAAGAGTCTGGGATAGTCATCCTGGGAAACTTGGGTGAGGTTTGCCTCTATAGCAAAAGGTAGGTGAGGTCTCCTCCGCAGATAGTCAAAGGTTAAGAAAGTTCACTCTGGGGAAGTAGAGCTATTTGATTTTTATCTCCTTCATTGAGGAGACACTCCTCCCTGCCTGACCAACATTCCTGGTTCTCTTAGGGCTTTTCTGTGAGTACATTCCCCCCCCCCGTTCCCCCCGGCACCTTTAAGCAACAAGTAGGAATTCCAGTACTGTTTTCTCAAACTGTTGGAGCAGCAAGCCTTCATGCATATAGCACCTCATCTGCAATAGATTCGATATAAAATCCACCCTCTTGGTCACGTGTACTTTGTGAAAGAGTTCCTCTGTAGTCACACCTTAAGCTCCACTCTGCACCTGGAACTGAACTGATGGGACTGTTTATTACCTGGAAACCTTTTCCCAAGCTGTTCTGGGTTTTAAATATGCTGTCATTGTCCGGCATTGGACTCTCCGTCTACACAACAGTTCTGCTGTGAGAATTAGGGCAGCATTCCATTTCCTACCTATAGAGAGAATTTCTATATATATAGAATTTCTCTACCTATAGAGAGCGGGCATTTGTGTTTGAAAGAACATGACAGTATAATTCTTGTCCTATTCTATGCAGTGATCACACCCTGGCCATGTACCATGTCCTGACCAGCTTCTAACTATAAAAGGCTACCTACCGGCAAAGTTATGCAAGTAAACCTATAAATAATCCCAGACATACCCCAAAACAAAGAAAAGTACCCAATGGTGCGGAGTTTGACCAAGCCACATCCAGAAGAATGTGTGCCGTTAATTATGTATTGTTAAGTGCTCTTAACAGCAATTTATAGAACAGACACTTTATGCATACAAAGATACATGATGAGCCGGCGTTTCCTTTAAAAACATTTCAATGATTAATGTTAATTGTCCTAAATCTAGAATCACCTGGGAAATGAGCCTCTGAGGATGCCTCTGAAGAGCTCTTTTGATTACGGCTATTGAGACGGGAAGACTCTGTAGGCAGCACGAGTCCCTCACTGGGATCCTGGAGAAAACAAGTGGAGGAGGGGAGCTGGACAGCAATGCGCACCTCTGCTTCTTGGGAGTGGATGCAGCGCTAGCATCTGCTCTAAGTTGCTGTTGTCTTAGCTTCCCCACTGTGATGAACTGTGAATCACAGAGGCCCTTCTCCCTTGAGTTGCTTTTGTCCTCCTGTTGTATCACAGCAACAGAAACAGAAGCAAAGACAAGCACTAAGACATATGACTGGAAAGCACACCCACAGCCATCCTGTTTACGATGTCTCCTCCAAACCATGTGCATCCGTCTTTGGTTAAACTTGAGTCTTGAAGACAATAATCAAAGAGGCCTCAACAATGACAGCCAACCAGTCAAAAATGCTTCCCTTGTAAACCTTGAATGTCATCTCTTTTCCACAGACACCAACTCCAACGACTTTCCTTTATTTCAAGACTATGGTTTCCACCATTGCTCTAAACGGCTTTCTGCCATGGTGGCTTTAAAAGTACAAATGGGAAGGACTAAGAAAAACTGGCAGTGACAGGGTTACCAAACTTTGCAAGCATCCTGTCATTGAAAAACTCCATCTTGCAGCTCATTGCGTCATACACTTCAGCCACTTCCAAACAAAGGTCATGTGCAAAGGTATATAGCCGATAAAAAGTCACGTGAGCCATCTCTGCTACCCTTGAATTCACACTGAAAGAGAAGTACCCCTCGGCTCACCCGTGCACTTAAAACCTAGCTCATAAAGTGTGTCAGAGGATCCAAACCTATTTCTGCCTTGTACAAGTTTTTCTGCAAAAACAGAAAGAGAGCACAGAGCAAGAGAATGCAGAATTTATTTGCTAAGCTCTAGAGACCAAAACTGTGCAGTGGTGTCCTACTACCTTGAATGCCATTAGGGACAAATAAATCTGGAGATAATGGTGCTGAAGTTGAGACTACCTAGGGTACGAGCAGGAGAGGGGGCACCTTAAGTGGAAGCCAACTCTGATTTGACTTGATGTGACCTAGTGATAAAGACACAGTGGCAACACCATATTTTATTCTTAACATATAAAAGCCAGTCAGTGGAGATAATAAATATTAAAGTGCCTGTCTGCAGCTTTAAAGGAAAAACAACTTAAAATCATTATTTCTATAACACCTCTTTCTCTGATGAGTTTGAGACAATTATCGCCCACACCTAATTAGTCCTCACAGTTTGAAGTTTCTCATAATGGGGAAGACTTTCCAGGGATGCTATTTGTGATTCATGTAAGAGACTCTAAAGGGGTGTTTTTAAAGGACAGAAAGCTTTCTGAGTCTATCCAGATCATTTCAGTCCACAATCTAGAGGGAAAATATTGTCCACTTGGGCCAGTCGTGAGTGACCTTCATACCAGTACAACCTTCAAACATGAGCCAAATCCCTCACTTGGTAGGAGCCTTTGGGGTTCTGAATTTAGAGGCATTCAGAGATGGAAGTTCACCTTAATTGGGGAAGAATACTAATGACTTAAAGTATCATCAGTCTTGCCTATCTGTGGCCTCTTGAGGCTTCAGTGACAAGCAGCATAGCAGGACATGCACATTGGTCCAGTAGTAACATGAATGCAGTATAATCAACCTCCTTCTGATTGGACTTAAGGTCTGTCCTACCACGGCACCATCATTGGGGCCAAGACCTTGTAGCTACACAGGTGGTGAGCCCTAGGGGAGAACCTATTGCTATTACTCTTCTAAGTGACCACAGTATTAAACTGACTCCTGATGACTTATTATTCATTAATATATGTGTTTATGTTTATCCCTCATTCCTCATCAGATGTTTCTATTTGTAGTCGATGGCAGTTTCACAAAGGCAACCGATGACAATAAGAGACTGTGGAATGCTCAGCTCTATGGCACAACTCTATCGCACACCTCTCCTCGCTGTTTATGGATTATTGCAGAAGAAGAAATAAAAAGAAGCCAGAGATGGTAGGCACCTACGAGGAAATCGGCTTTCAGACTCAGCAGGTCAGTTGCACACATAAACTCACAGCGCCTGTGAAAACATGCATGAGATCTTTGCAAGCTCTATCCAGAAAACAACTCCAACATGGAGAAGGAGTCTGGACACAAATCCCTACCTTCAACTGAGGAGATATTGGCAATTGATATGTGTATGTATGTGTGTGTGTGTGTGTGAGAGAGAGGGGGGGGGAGAGGGAGAGGGAGGGAGGGAGAGAGAGAGAGAGAGAGAGAGAGAGAGAGAGAGAGAGAGAGAGAGAGTTTATTTGATAATATAGTCCCAATAGATTGACTGTGCTCCAGAGACGGCTATTACTTCCACATGTATACAGACAACATAGACTGGATTCTATGGAAGGTCCTAGAAGAGTTGAAGGCGGTGTGAATGTGATTTAAAAGTTCTCAAAGAAGCTAAGCAGAGTTGGGCCTGGTTAGTACTTGGATGGGAGAATTTTAAAATTGTAAAAATAATAATTTTCTCAACTAAGGGCTCTGAGGATACAAATAGGGAGTCCTGGAAGAAAAGCCATCTACAAAATTGGCAATGCCTCTCCTAGGCAGAGAAGTGTAACAATTCGGACAACAAACTAGCCCCCTAAGGAGCCCTAGGAAAGGCTGGTCCAAGGAGCCCATAGTCTATGATGCAAGCCTCCTCAGCAAAGTGGACTGTCACATATTTCCTAAATCTTTCTGGGAGACACCGAGTTATGAGGTGCTCGGGGTCCAGCCTCCTGAGCAAGGTGATGTTTTCCATCACGTCCAGATGGCTTATTCCTTCCCAAGCAGTTAGAAGTACTTAAGAAAATCTCTTAGCCATGAAAGTTGGTTCTTGCTAGCAAAGCTTTGTTTATGTTACAGATGCTGCTACTGCACTGGAGAGACTGAGGAAGCTGTTGGCTCCAGGACCGGGCTGCTACTGGGCTGGGCATGTAACTCAGTGGTATAGCACTTGCCTAGCATGTCTGTCACCTGCACAAGAGCAACAACAGAAAAAAAATGTCCATGCTGAATAGTCAGGAAATGAACAGCAAGGAGTTAACTCTTAGTGTCCTTGGGATGCTGGTTCCAACTCCTTTCCCAGACACTGACACTCACACGTGCTCCAGTGTCTACTTACGAGATGGTACAGTATTTGTGTCTAATCTACACGTGTCCTGCTTGTTTCAAACAGCTCTAGATGACTGGTAACGCCTAATGCTATGTAAAAGTTGCTAAAAAAAAAAAAAAAGTACTGTTTATAGAATGATTACATACCCAACACAATCTTTCCTTGACCATTTTTAGTTTACAGGCATGTGAGACCTGTGGATAGACTGTACTAGTTCTGAACACCTGCTGTGACACTTCATACCTTAAAGCAACATGCATTTATTTTCCCATAGTTTATAATACTGGTCACTAGAAACCCCAAATCAGTTTCATTGGACTAAAATCAGGGCCTTGGGAAGGCTGTGGTCCCTACAGAGACTCTACAATGAGTAGATTCCCTTGCCCTTTCCAGATCTTGGGTCCATCAAGGCAAGCACAGTAATTTTTTTATATCTTCCTATTGTCTTTGTTCTTCCACAGTCAAATCTCTCTGCCTCCTTCACATTCATTCATTTTTTCATTCATTCATTTATTTTGTGGCAATGGGGGTCAGAACTTACACATGTTAGCTGAGTGCTCTACCACTGAGTTACACCCTCACCTTCTGCCTTCTTCTCATGACAATACTGGTGACTATGGTTAGGCCTGACCTTGACCTTATTTCAAAGTATTAACCACAAATTCAAGATCTCAGTTGTGTGCCCAGGCTTCAGAAGTTGGGACCGGGGCCCCTTTAAAGGCCACTATTCAACCTCTCAGCCGAAAAGCCATGAGTCCCCATACCAGCAGACAAAAGTGGGCATGTGGGAAGGGAGGACACTGAGACATGGAGAGAACCTCTATGAAGCTGTAGGTCCTATGGAGCTAGGAAAGCAAACATGGAAGACTCCGTGTTTCAGACTGCCCTCTGTACTGCAGGGTGCACACATTGCCTTCTAGGCATGATGGTGTTCACTGATAAGGCTTGAACCCATTTTCTTCCCTAAATGACATTTACTACTTTTACTAATCACAAAATCAAACCTATTCACAGAAGAAATTTTGGAAACTATGGAAAATAAGAATCACCTATGCTGTTTGACACTATTAATAACTTTTTTACATATGCTCACCGAATTTATTGATTTCAGTATGGGTTCTTGTTGTGTGCTCAGCCTGGTCTTGAATATGCAATCCTCCTGCTTTAGCTTCTGAATACTAAGATTAGAGACCAATGTCCTTACTCTAGGTCATCTTTCTTTAATTAAAGTTTTTGGAACATTTCAAGATCTACTCTGCCATAAAACACCTACTCAGGGGTGTCAGAGACAGTCTTCACAGTGTGCTTTCTTGATTAAAAAATGGGGACATAAAAAGAGGGTAAAGTTTCACTGTAGTATTCATTAGAGCCACGGGGAAACTGAGGCATCAGCCTCCTGCCTCTTTTGTTGTCCCAGTTATCATTAACTTCTCAGTATTCAACATCTAACTAAGCACATCTGAATTCTAAGTCAGGCTCACAGTGATTTATTTATTATAACTGTTGATGGCATATCAAAGTTTTGTTCAGGTCATTTTTATTCAGGTCATAAATCAATATCTGCCTTTCTGAAATCAGAACTATTCTGCTACTATAAATCACGGTGGAAATCAGAACCGAGCTATTAGTTTGCCTGTCAAATTCCCAGAGAATGGGGTGGTGTGGAAAGATAAACCTAACACTATTTTGTTGTTGTTGTTGCCGTTGAGCATGTTTTTAACAGGTAAAGAAAAAAATAACAGATATAAAGCAAACCTAGATATTAGTCAACTGAAATCTCACCCCCAAATAAAATTAACTAAGTTGAAAGACAACAAATTAGTAACAAGGTGCTATTACCCTTCAGGGTGGGTCAAGGAAGAGTCTCAGTCGTAGGGAGGGGCTACTGAACTTGATGATAAAGCCTTTGAAGTCATCTGAAAAGAGAAGCATGATCTTCCTCACCCCACCTTTACTCATCTGTTCATGTTGTGAGAAAATGAAAGATATAAAAAGTGTAGAGAACCCAGTACACACACACACACACACACACACACACACACACACACGCACGCGCGCGTGCACACAAGGTATCATTTCAGTGAAGACTCTGAACTACCATCTCCTTCTACTATTTCTCTGAGTGCAAATCTGATCACTTTGTTAGGACTCAGATATCTCAGAACGGCATTAAGTGATGGGCTATCAAGCAACAGCCAGCCTTAATGGCCATTTAAAACATTCTGGAGTCAATCAGAAATATTACATCATCATCCCAGACTTCCAGAATCAATATCTTATATAATTGGCAAAATGTAATTGGATCCCATTTCCTCTAAAGTAGAAAGTAGTCTTGGTTGAAGTACAAAAATAGGTCCTGCTTGTAGCAAACTATGCCTCCCTAGAGTATTTTTGTGACACAAAATTTATTCCCAAGAGTCTGGAACAAAGGACACTAAAACCACCCAATCTAACAGAGGCCTAGAAACAGATAAGAATCCAGAGCCAAGGGATATCTAGCACACTGCCTTCACTGGAAAGAACGAAAGAATCCGGAAGGTGAGCCCAACCACTCAGGTCTACAGTCTGACCCACTCAGGATGCTAAGACAGGAAGATAGCAAGTTCAAGGCGCCCTGGACTACATGTTGAGGTCAAGCTCAACTTAGGCAAATTGTTTAGACCTTGTCTAAAAAGTAAGATGAAAATACATGAGTAAAGAGTATAGCTCACTGCTGGCATGCTTCCTAGCATGTGTGAGGCCCTGGGTTCAGTTCCCAGGACCACAAAAAAAAAAAAAAACCAGAAATATAAATTGAACAGATTTAAAGTGACACTTTGAGAACTTTTGGGTCACATCCCAAACCTACCAGCACAATTTAGGATAGTGAACACAGCTAACACACACATACATTCCATGTAGCCTTACTTACATCTATTCAAAATGGCCTTATTACATTCTCTTCCTCCCCACTAGCACCCACAACTACTATCACACACACACACACACACACACACACATACACACATACACACACACACACACACACACACACATTTCTTTTGCTGAGTGCTATTTCATTACATGGGTCTATCACAATTGTTGATGTGGTTAAGGTTGTTTCAGACATTTACATATATAATAGCTCCAATTATACATATATAATTTGTCTCCAAGTCATTACAGAGACATAGTGATGTCACCCAATGGAAATGGTTGGATCACATGGTACACAGTCATTTACCATCTAAAGAGTCTTCTAAGCTGTTCCCTGAAGTATGTGTTCCACTTCACACTCCCTCCAGCGGTGAGTGAGAGTTTGTTTCTTTTGTCAGTGGTTTTTACTCTGTTGTAATCTTGGCTATTGTACAAGGTGTATCCCGTGTATCTTACTGTGAGAGAGTACACAGGAAGGGGCACCATGTGTACTTTTATGTGTAGTGCCAGAATGATCTTATACGCCAATTGTGGTCATGGTTCATCTAATCTAGATAAACAGTAAAATATCATATGTCAAAAAACAAAGTGACATTAAAAACTGGTGAAATTTAAGTATAGTCCTTATCTGATTGTTCATATTATAAATTAACATTGATTTCTATGTCCTTATAATTTGCAAGTCATGCATAAGACATTATTATCTGGGGTGCTGAGTAAAGATGACAAAATATTTTCCATATTTACAAGTTTTTAACCATAAAACTATTAAATAAAGAATGGTAAGCTGTACTAGACTTTGGAGAACTTAGCAAAAAATGGAATAAAATAGTTGAGAATTTAGTACAGCTGGCTAGCCCAACTGCCATTTATAGAGACCATTAAATATTTATAAATTTCTCAGAGTTCATGACAACCCAAAATATGGCCATTTGACAGGATTGTGGCCAAGAAATATGTAATAATAAGTCTGCCTGTTTTGTAATTGGTTCTCATCACACAGGCTGCTTAAAGGCACTTCTTATTTTGTCAGGAGAAATCCTCCTGTGTTATTTATGTGTACGCATTCTCACTCTTGCTGCATCAGTGAACTAGATGACAGCTCAATTTGAGGCATGAAGAAAAAAATTCTTTAGGAAATCTGTGCTTTGAAGGGGGGGAGATATAGCCTTTCAGAACAGAAGCCATGTGACATTGAATAAGGAAAACCTGGGAGTGTGAGAATGATGTGATTGCTCCTGAAATGAGATGTTTAAAAGCAAAAGACAAAGGGAAATAAAAAACTGCATTCTTGTCTTATAGGAAATTGTTCCACATTCCCCAACTTTCAACAGCTACCCTTTAGTCAGTTACGATGAACAGTCAAGATGCTACTACCTTAAGTAAGAAAAGGCAGGGCGGGGGGCTTGCTAAAGGCTTAGGTAGTTGTTAGCATTTTTAGTAATTAAAGTATTTTAAACTAAGTACATTTTAGACAGTGTTATAGCATACCATCACAGTGCGGCTGTATGCACTAAGAAACCAAAACCTTTGCATGATCTCACGATGTTTTGAAAGTATTCTGTAATTCTGCTAAAGCAACATGATAGATTTGTTACCACAGTAACCATGCAAGTGTAGTGTTTTCTACAGAATTCTATACCGCATCGCTAGACTATGGGAATCTTCAGTTCCATTGCAATCTTATGGGACCACCATCATACACGCAATCCATCACGGGCTGAAGCATGATGGTATACATGGCCATAGTCATACATCTTCTAGAGACCCCTGGGGAGGAGCTTTTTATTTAACTGGGGCCTCAAAATAAGTTCACCATACGTGGTCATCAATAGTTGTTTAATGCATCTAGAACTGAGAAGAAAAGGTCTTTGGAGGCAATGTTAACACATTGCTTTTGTTTCCTTTTAAATAGACTGGATGGAAGGGGAATACAGACAGCGTTTTCCGGAGGCCTTGCTTAATGACGCCTTCGCTTCTCTCAGACCCTGCTTTCTGTTTGCTGATATTAGGTTTGGAGAGTGTGTCTGGAAACCCGGTGATCATGAAGGATGTTCCAGAAGGTGCCAGGAGAGGGGGGGGGATGAGAGGAAGCTTTATGAGAACCCTCCAGGCCTTCTTCATACTTTCTATTTCTCACTTTTAAAGTTAAATTTAAAATTATATTTAAGAAAGATCTTTTTTAAGACAAAAGCAAGAGGCAGGCCTTGTGCACACAATTTGTATAAAAATAGAAGAAGCAATGTGAATGGGATTTTGTGACTACACTTCTCTCCAGAAATATGAACAAGGAATGGATAATTCTGGCTAACCCCAGAGAAGGGACAAGGAGGTAAGATTTTGGATTTTCTACCATATCTATACTTTACCTATTTCACATGAAGAAGTAACAGCATGAGGAGCCATTTTGCTCCAGGGTTCTCCCCTGAGGCCAGCAAAAGATCGTCAATGGCTCTTTCTACCCACTGTTGCTCTCTTGTAGTATCTCCACAGTAACTACCCTGAGGATGCTTGCTAAGGAACACAGCTCATGCTACACTGTCTCAGAAAGTGCTTCCTGGGGGTCTCGCCTGACACATCAACCCTCTCTTATAGTACTTTTCCCCAACTCTTTCACAGATGTTCCCTATGATTCTATCCAATGTTTGTCTGTGAGTCTAAGTCTGTTTCCATTGGTTGCTGGGTAGAGCCTCTCAGAGGACAGTTAGACTAGGCTCCAAGTGTAACAACATACCATTAATAGTGTCAGGGATTGGTTCTTACCCATGGGGTGGGTCTCAATTTTTGGCCAGTCATTGGTTGGCTATTCCCTCTGTCTCTATCTTTGTCCCTGCATATCTTAGCCATAAAGTACAGGATAACCATTCTATAATCCACAGAACAACAACAGAGCCAAAGAAGGATGGTTGAATCCTTCTCAGAAGGGGAAATAAAATAGATATTGAAGTTGGATGGAGGGAGGGAACTGAGTGGGAGAGGGGAGGGGAGGGAACATGGGGAAGGAGAGCAGGGGAAGAGAGAACAGAAATGGGTGGAGGAGGGAACATCTATAGGACAAGCCAGAGACCTAGAACGGGGTGGGGGAGGATTAGGGGAGCAGGGCATCATAGAGGTGACTCTATCTGAGACTCCTAGCAGGGGACATGGATCCTGAATGGCCACTTCCTGTAGCCAGGCAGGACTCCCAGAGGAGGGATAAGGACAGTGAACCACCCACAAAACCTTCCACCCAAAATGTGTCCTCCTTAATGTATCTTTCAGGATAGAAACCCTTACAGTGAGAACATCCTATTTTTCCAAGGGTACTGTCAGAAATTAATACCAGTATCTCAAATATTAATGTAACACAGTGATCAATAGAAGCCATTGTGATTTCTGCATTGGTATCATCCACACGTTTGTTCTGTTCTTTCTGCTATACCTAACACCAGTCAAGTCCAAACACTAGTAAAGTTCTAGCCAATTTCCCTTGATGGAAAATGCTGTCTTCCCTTCGTTTAAAGCTTTGCATTCATTTACTTGTCTTGTGTGCATGTGCAGAGTGGACGATTCCATGGCGTGAGTGGAGAAGTTAGAGGACAACTTAGGGAAATCAGTTCTCTCCTTCTATAATGTAGTGTCCCTGGGATCAAAGCCAAGTCATCAGGTTTGGTGGCAAAGCACCTTTTCCTGCTGAGCCACCTATCAGGATATGATGCTCCCCTCTTGGCCCCATTTCCTTAGCCTCTTTATTGTTTCTATCAAACCAGTACCAACTGCTTACTTAACAAGATAAGAATAATGGACATAGTAGTTCTCATCCAGGAGGTATTATATGTTTCAGCCTATACACATGCTCACAAACTGGTTCCTACCAAAATGAAAGTACGTAGGCACACAAACATTACAATCAACAAGGCTACAGTAAAACATTTCCCACCCCATCACTACTAACAGAAAATACGTAGAACAGGCTGTGACACTCTGTCCACAGTCACTCTCCTCTCCCTTAGCATCATCTGGGTTTTGAAGGGGATGACAATGTGCTCCTGATAAACTGCAAGTCTCGGCCTTTCTTGACTTACTATAGGTAGAGCAGCTGGATAGACCTCTTCAGAGCACAATGTAAACTGGGCAGATTCGGGGAGTATCTTCACCTTTTTCCTTAATCCCACCAGATAGCCACCTTAAAATTAGAAGTCAACAGAAAACAAAATCTGAAGGTTGCTTGGCCAGCAGCTCTGGTGCCCTGGTGAGAGCGCTACTCCCCTTCTCTGGATTTCTACTTGGGTTTAAATCCAAATTCTTTGTTTGAGCCAACTGTAGAACTATACGGTTTAGTCATATGCAGCTATCCTCAAATTCCCATCCAACTCAAGAGAACATCACACAGGCTTTCCTTATTAAAGAACACTGACAATTCCTCTAAAATGGGGAACATTAGATATGAAGAAAGGGAAAGAGGCAGAGTGGATAGTAAAGAATAGTACCCCAGGCTGGGACCTGGTAGCCACAGCAGAATCCATGCCTTGCTACTCTGATTCATCTCATTTATTAACTTAGCAAACATTAATTGCGTACACACTATGTATACACTTAGGGACTTAGAAATAAAGTTACTTCGCCTGTTAGCACCTCATTATCCTTATTCATTAAGTAGAAAAACTAATAGCAACTGCCTAATAAGGTTATTGCAATGATTAAACGATCTATTTGTAAATAACTAGATCAGTGAATGGGATTAAGCAATAATTCGATCCATACTAACATTATTAAAAATTTTGTGAAAATATTAATACAAGTAATTTCCCATGTGCCATCAGATAAAAATTAGCAAATTATGAAACTCTCGTCTCATGTTTATGTTGGAGAAGATGCACATGTGCTTAATAAGAAATCTAAAATTATGTGTAATAAGATACGAACAAGTATAGAATAATATTATATTCCTAGGTCAGTGCCTATCCCAATGGTCATCAGAGAGGCTCCCTCCAGCAGCTGATGGGAGCAGATGCACAGACCTACAGACAAACATTAGGTGGAGCTTAGGAAAGAAGATTGTAGGAGCCAGAGGGGTTGAGGCCACCAGGAAAAGACAGCTCACAGAATCAACTAAGCAGGGCTCACAGAGACTGAAGTGACAGTCACAGAGCCTGTGTGGTTTGCTAGGTTCTCTCTCTCTCTCTCTCTCTCTCTCTCTCTCTCTCTCTCTCTCTCTCTCTGTGTGTGTGTGTGTGTGTGTGTGTGTGTGTGTGTGTGTGTGTGTGTGTGATGGAGCTTGTTATTCTGTGGAACTCATAGCAGTGGGAAGAGAGGTGCCTCTTGCTCTTTCATTGGATCTTGGGACCCTTTTTTTCTCATACTGGGTTAAAAGTCTTGATATGAGGGTTTGTTCTTAGTCTTACTGTAACCTGCTATGTTGTGTTCTGTTGATATCCCTGGTGCAGGGGTCCTGTTTTTTGCTCAAGGGCAATGGAGGAGGGATGGATCTGGATGGGAGAGGTGAACTAAGAGAAAACAATGTTTTTATTTTAAAGGTGTCAACAAGTTATCTCTGATAGGGAAGCTGTGATAACTTTAGGATGTTTCTTCTTGCCTTTTTATATTATATACATTTCCGCAGAAATAAAATGTTCCTAATACAGTGAACATGATTTCCCTTGGAGCAGGAGGAAGACCAATAAAGTTGTGCCTAAATACTAAACACAACCCTCATGTCCTAATTTGCATGACTATTGCTGTAGAGAAACACCATAATGTGGGGAGGAAAGGGCTTTTGTCAGGCTACATTTCCAGCTAATAGTGTATCACCAAAGGTAGTCAGAGCAGGAACTCAAATAAAGCAGGAACCTAGAGGCAGGAGCTGATGCAGGGGCCTTGGAAGAGTGCTGCTTACTGGCTTGCTCCCAATGTCTTGTTCAGCCTGCTTTTTAAAGAACCCAGGATCACCTGCCCACAGGTGGTCCCACTCAGAACGGACTGGGCTCTCCAACAGCAATTAATAATTTTGAAAACATGTTCTACAGGCTTGTCTACAACACAGTCCTTTGGTGGCATATTTTCAATTGATGATTTTTTTTTCTCTCAGGTGACTCTAGCCTGTGTCAAGTTGACATAAAAGTAGACAGTACACATCATAAGCAATATTGATTACAGGGTCATGAAGCCTGAGTACATTTGTGTAGTTTGGGCTTCCTGTTAAAGGGTTCTTATTGTCAGTCATATTGAATGAGTTTTACCCATTCACTCCTCTTAATTTCAGGGGTTTTGTTACTGAAGAAGGAACAATGGATTTTGAAAAAATACTACGTTATCTGCCATAAATTAGAAACAAGTCAAAAAGAATTCACTGAGGTTCCTAAGCTTTATATAGATACATAAAATTATGTAGGCATATGACATGATGTGTATGAAGAAGTGAAACTGTATAGGGAACAAAGGGGATTCTGGGAGGTGAGAAGTCCTAAAAAAGAAGAGGATAAAAAAAGAGGGGCTATACTCGGTGTATAATGTGCCTATTGTGTTCATAAAACATAACACTCTGTACCATGAATATATTTTATATAAACTTTCTGATACATTTAGATATGAATACAAAAAAATCCTTTTTTGAAAAGAAACAAAAGGGGGATTTAACCACAGGATAGCTGGACAAATTCAAACCTAATGAAAACTATTCCCAAAAGCTTAAATGCTGCCATAGAAACACAATCATGAATCAATTCATAAAACAACAGAAAGGAAGAAAATAATGGAATGGAAAGGGATGTGGAAAATTAGACACATGATAAAGTCCATGAAAAAAATTATAGCCTAAGAAATAGAACAAATTTCCAGACTAATCTTTTTCCATAGATGGAAATTGAAGAAAATGTTACATCTATGTTTTGAAAGGCAATAATTGGTGATAGATTTAATTTTTAAATGACATTGCAAAATTAAAGAAAAAAATATCAGGAGCAAAAAAAAAAAAAAAAAAAAAAAAAATGACACCGAGAAACAAGCCATGAGCTAAATATAGACAGGGACAGGAGCAAAGTGGCAGAAGCCCAAGCCAGTGATCTGTGATACAGCCTTGAAAAACTCTCAAAGGAAGAGATGGCAGACAAACAGACAAGTGTGAATCAGAGGGCAGTCCCCCAAACACAGACTAATGAATTCTAAAAGTCAGACAGAATCATCTTCTTAAAATGTGAAGAAAAGAGGTATTTCTTAAAACCAAAACTTCTTTCTGATTTAAAGGGTGGAGAGTAAAAACAAACTCATATACATTAATATATTCACCAAGATCCAGCTTTGTGGTTTATAGTAAAAGACTAGAAACCTCCCTAGAAAAGTCAAAAATTACAAAAATACCAAATGTGCTGGCTAGTCATGTATTAACTCAACACATAAAGTATAGTTATCTGAAAGGAGGGAACAACTGAGAAAATGTCTCCACAAGTTCCAGCTGTAATGCATTTTTTAATTAGCTATTGATGAGGAAGGATCCAGCCCATTCCTAGGTTCCATCACTAGGCTGGTAGCCCTGAGTTCTATAAGCTGAACAAACCATGGGAAGCAAATGGGTAAGCAGTTGTGCTGACCAGTCTTGAGTCCATTTGACACAAGCTACAGTTAGTTATCTGAAACCTCAGATAACAAATACCTCCATAAATATGCTCGAAGGTACTTTCCTAATTAGTTATTGATGGGAGCAGGCCCAACCCAATGTGGGTGGTTCCATCCCTGGGCTGGTGGTCCTGGGTTCTGTAAGCTGAGGAAACTATGGGAAGCAAACTAGTAGGCAGCATCCTTCCCATGGCCTCTGCATCAGCTTCTGCTTCCAGGTTCCTGTCATATTTGAGTTCCTGTTCTGACTTCCTTCAATGATGGAGAACTATGTGGAAATATAAGTTGAATTAACATTTTCCTCTCCAACTTGCTTTGGGTCACAGTATTTTATGACAGCAACAGAAAACCTAACTAAAGCACCCGTGAAGATATTAATGCTATTACTTAGAGAGAGTGTCATTATATAGTTTTAAGCCCAAGAGCATCAACTGGAAAAAATATTAATAACAACTACAGAGTTGATATGAGGCTAGGCAAAAATAGTATACTTATTTTTAACATCTACAAATACTTTGCAAATAGTGATTTCAATAATGAAACCAAAAAAGCTTGAAGCAAATTTCAGAAAAACGATTTAAACAACTTGAAATTCATTTGAGAGTTAATAGAAAATTGCTTTAATAGAAAGACCTTCTTGGTATTAGGTAGGAAACTGCACTTATTAAGAGGTCGATTTGCTCTATTGAATTTACCAATTCAATACAATACAAAAACAAAAAACACAAACTTGTGTTATGCGAGGAATTGGAAGACTTACTAAAATGACCTAAAAATAGATATTAATTTGTATTTTTAGCTACTTTTATAGTGGTTGTGATAAAATACCTGACAAATAACTAAGGGGAGAAGGACTTATTTTGACTCATGGTGTCAGGGGAGTCAATCGATCATTGTATGGAAGTGATGGAGTGATGGTCGGGAGAGATGAAGGAGGCTGTCCACCTCAAGGCAGACAGGAAACAAAGACAGGAAGGGGCTGAGGGCCAGGTAAAACCTCCAGAAACATGTCCCTAAGGACCTCCACTTTCCAAGTAGACCCCAATGTCTAAAAGTTTCCAGAGTCTTAAAAGTAGAATTACCAGCTGGGGACCAATAATTCAACATATGAACCTATCAAATAGGGGGCATACAATAATCAAATCACAGTACAAAGTAATATCTGAAAGGGGCGGGTACAATAACCACAGGTTAGCAACTCCATGACTGGATTACCCAAATGATTTGGAAGTCATAGAAACATGATTGTCACTCATTAATGGAAGTCAGTCAGCAGAACAAGGCATAATACAAACTATAGAGCAGAATATTCTGGGTTGCACACAATGGCATAAGTTGGCTGTTCCTTGTTTATATATTCAGAAACTTTGTTCATGGTAAGAACTGGAGATGTGGGGTGGTGGGGGCAATGGAAAAGCCAATTTGGAAAAAATAAATTCCTAACTTATTTCTTTTTGTCTATAAGCTTTCTACATCTTTCAACCCCATACCTTCCAACCAAATTTCATACAGACCAAAAGTCCTAATAATTTAATAAATGACATAAAATGTTTGAGAGAGACAAAGAAAATGTTCTAAATTCAAGTTTTGCTGATGGGTACACAATAATACATCTGCTAAAAGTAGTTAAATATTAGACTTTAAAATAAGTTAACTTGCTGATAATATAGGTTATAACTTCATAATTTAATAGTACATATAAATAAAAGTTTAAACCAGAGCTGGAGAGATGGCTCAGTGGTTAAGAGCACTGGTGGGTCTTTCAGGGATCCTGAGTTCAATTCCCAGCAACCACATGGTGGCTCACACCCATCAATAACGGGATCTATGAAACTTCACAAAGGAGGAAGGTTTGAAATGGGCTTTTAATCATAGTAATATTTAAACAGAGGCTTTTGAATGCCAGAAAATATCTTAGAGATGGAAGTTACTCATGTTTTAGTGGTTTGGGTGTCAAATTAGAGCAATGTTTTCAGATCTACACAATGTTCTTAATTGTCAAATAAAGGTAAGCATTTTAATAGAAATCTCTCTTTTTTCTAGTCAAGATGTTTCTGTAAAGATCTCTCAGCCCCTCAGATCTTCCTTTTGACTTCCACAGCACTTTGAAACTATGGACCAACACAAGATTAAAAGTAATTATACAACCTCAGGGCTCGGGAGAGAAATGTATTTGTTAAGTGTCCTTTATGAGTTTAAGGCAGGAAATGAGACTCGACTTTGAATTCTTAACCAGTTAAATTACCAATGATCTCTCTCTCTCTCTCTCTCTCTCTCTCTCTCTCTCTCTCTCTCTCTCTCTCTCTCTTCCTCTCTCTCCACCCCCTCCCTCTCCCTCTCCCTCCCTCCCTCCCTTTTCCCTGTCCCTCCCCCTCTCCACTCCCTCTTCCCTCTCCCCTTCCCCCCTCTCCTTCTCTCTCTTAAAGGGCCTCAGTACCTCACTAGGCAATGTGTTTCTTGGAACACCAACATCTTGGCACAGGCTCCTTGTCATTCTCAAAACCCTCAGTCACTCACACCTAACTTACATTTCGGAAGCATGCCTAAAATTTCTATGTTCCTTTTCTACCTTACAATTTCTGCTTCAGATGCAGCACCGTAAATTAACACTCTTTGGTGTCTTTTGCTGGCTGTATCTATGTTTACTAAGGCTTTTATTGTTATTTTCATATATAAAAGCACATAAGGGGGAAAAATCACTCGTGAGATACTTTGAATTGTCTATCAGATGGAAATTCTTCTCCCCTGAGTTAACCAAAAAAAAATTTTGATGGGGAAAAAAAATAACCTAATTGTTCTTGAAGAAATATTCTAGTTCTTTTTTACTTGAGTAAAAATTGTCTTAAAGTCCCAAGCCCTCTAGTCTTCTATAGCCACCACTTATTGGACATTGTTCTTCTGACCATCGTCCATAGTTCCTCAGCCGAGCTCAGGGAAGCTCTGGACAGTAACCTTCTTAGCTTCACTACTTAGGTGTTGTCACTCTTGGATAACTGGTCAAGCCAGGCCAAAGGAATAATGCACCCTCTAAGGAAGATACCCAGGACCATACTGTAGAGCGCAGTCCCCTCAGACCAGTGGCTCTCAACCTTCCTAACACTATGACCCGTTAATGCAGCTCCTCACATTGTGGTGCCCCCAACCATAAAATTATTTTCTTGTTACTTCATAACTGTAATTTTGCTACTGTTGTGAATCTCTGTGCAAATATCGGATATGCAGGATACCTGACATGGAACCCCAAGAGGGGTCTCAACCCACAGATTGAGAACCAGTGCCCCAGAGCACTTGCTACGTATTTCTTCCCTCAAATGTCACTTGGTGTTCAACAGTAAGGGTGATCTTTACCAAGATGCTCCAGCCACAGTTCGGTCTGTGCCTCCCCATATAAAGCCCACCATCTGAACTGAGAGCTTATAGGCTGTTCTGTATGCTGTCCAATCAGGATCAGTTACTCTCATGTGGTGTGACCACGTTGCCTGGCAGAAGCAACTGCCTTCTTTACCGTCACAGGTAAAGAGTAGTCTTGTTCACGCACTTTCTTGAATATAGTCACTAGGAACTAAGTCATCACCATTGACTATCATAACCAGCTCTAATTGGGATTGTTCTCATGTAGTTAGAGCATGTGTAGTTATAACAAACCCCTCCCCACAGAGCACATGCTCTTTGCACAGGTAGCAGCAGTCTTGTGTGCTGCTGAGAAGTCATCCTCTGTCTGAGTCCCCATTATTTCTCCTGTCTGACACACACACACACACACACACACACACACACACACACAAATCCTCTGACAATCCTAGAGTAATAGAGCCTCACTCTCTCTAGTGCTAGTGAAACTATAAATTGTGTACTGAATAAAGTGAAATGATGGTGCAGTTACAAGAACACCTTCTCCATCAACTACAATCTATATAATTATAGATTATATATAATACATATAATCTAAAATTATATATATATGTGTATACACACACACACACACACACACACACATATACAATAAGCTGCAGGTAACCTTGAAGAAATGCAAGAAGGAAGGATACTATTTATTTGCATAAAAGAACGCTATGAGACTTTTTAGACGGATTATGTTTTCTGCATGATGGAGATAAAATAGCTCAGGCAGAAATAACCACGTGGCTTTTATAAGCCTCATATAGTATAACAAATCCCAGATCTCTGGTTATTTAGGGTGCTGATATACCTGACAGGGTCTCAGGTCACAGAGACTGTCTTCAGACTTGCTATGTAGTAAAGAATGACCCTGAACTACTGATCTTTTGGCCTCCATCTCAGGCACCACCTGCCACTCCAGTCTCACCCCACCAATCACCATGGCAATCTCTAACACACACACAAAAAAAAAAATAGAAGGAAATTCTGACTTTGTCTTACCAGAAGCCCTTACAGTCCTATGACAGGGACACTAAGAATCTCTCGGTCTATGTACTACTTCAGACAAGCCTACAAATTCAGCTGCTCAAACTCTGACTGCCCCAAAGAGGAAGGATGAGAAAACACTGGAGGGGGACACTTGAAAGACTTCTCCTCTGGATTTGTTTTATTATTAGACCTACATATGATTAGTGTGATTGGCTCATAAGACCCACATATGATTAGTGCTCTCTGTGACTGGCTCATAATTTCATATGTCCAAAGAGAACTACAGAGAAGGGCATCAAATCAAGCCCTGGGAAGCCTGATTCTCCAATAAACAAACAAATTGGCCCATCTGGCATCACTATAGAAACGGTACTTTAAATTGTTCCTCCAAAGATGACTTGACAATAGATAGTAGCAGAACCATTAACAAACTCCCATAGAGACAAATTGAGCTGCATACTAAAGACAGATGTAGCCCCAAAGGAAAAAAACAGCTCTCCTCGGCCGGCCCTCTAAAGGCTAACATACCCCATGGTATCCACCACTCCCCAGAGTGCAGTTTGCTGCCAGCTTACATGTTAATGGAACTGGAGGTCATGCAAATAGTTAAGTCAGTGTGAGAGTCTATCCTTAAACTATTACACTTCACATAGTTCTGAAATTGGTCTTCTCAGACAGCTGATAAACCAGCGAACTGTTAGCTAAAGCCTTACTTCTGGGCCTTGCTTGTTTTCACTATTCTCTGGCCCAGTTGTCCTCAACTTCCCTAACGTTGAAACCCTCTAAGACAATTCTTCATGTAGTGGTGGCCCCCAACCATGAAACTATTTTTCTTCCTATGTCATAACTGTAAGTTTGCTACTGTAATAAATTATAATGTAGATGCCTGTGGTTTCTAGTGAAAACACACTGAAACCCTGTGAAAAGGTCATTGGACCTCCAAGGTGAGAACCACTGGTCTAGCCCAATACCGGAGTGATCAAGGGTTGACTGGTCAGTTCCAGTAGTAAACGGACGAGGGACCACAAGGAAACAAGGTCCACGTTGTCACAAGTATGCAATTAGCTAATGACACAAGACTTAAGGCTTAGTGACTACTTACTGAATAAGCACCCCCATGTTGTAGGAAAAGATGCCCTATGCATCATGAACTAGATATTGGAATATGCAAACCCTATCCCTAGCCTTTTGTGGTACATCCTGATATGCAAATTATAAAACACTGGTGATGATGACGCTTATCCACATTTTTGGATATTGCAGCAATGAAAATGCACTGGGTTCCCCTTTATTGGGCATAGAAGGAACCAATAGCTCCAGGTGCACCCCTCCAATGACCAAGTCCATGCTTACTACATATGACTCCAGGTTCTGACTGTGAGTCACTATGGCCTGTTCTTACCGGATCTAAATTCCTCAAGCTGGAGACCTGGAATGAAGAACTCTGATGATCCTCTTCCGGGTGCACTGCCACCTATGACCCTTCCTGGAAGCCCCTTCTTCCCCTTGATTCAGAAGTTATTTTCCAGATAAGTCTCTGAGTTCAATCCATGCTGCCCTGTGCTTCCAGGTATAGGGCTCTCCACAAGAGTATGGCTGACCTACGAGGAGTCTGACTTTTCATCCTTTAGAAGCCATCAACCATCCATACCTCTTCATTAGAAGCAGAGGCTCAGGAACCCTTTCCCACTCCGTGCTAGAATGTTAACTGGCTTGGTCTTGTGCAGGTCACGCTCAGGCAGCCATAGCTGCTGTGAGTTTGCGTCCCGTCCAGAAAAGCTCCTTCTCCCTCCATTCTTCCCACCTCTGGCTTGGCATCTTTTCATCTGGGTTGGTCCCTGAAGCCTTGCAGAGAGAGGTGGTACAGCTCTCCCATTATGACTGAGCACTTCAATGACACCTACTCTCTGTGCCTTGATCATTTTTGAGTTTCTGCATAAACACTAGCCGTTGCTGATATTATCATCTGGTTATAAACAAGGCACAGACACCTCTTCACTCAGAACAAATGTGGTTTTGGCGGGATTCTTACTATTTAGTATCTGAAATGGAATTATGTTGACTGTATAAAATATAAAGGTATTTACTAGAGTTATAAGAAATAGGTAAGAAATATGCACTTAAATTATAATTATCATTAGCTTTTCTTTGTATTCAACTAGGAATACTTAATGACTAAATTAATAATATAATTATTTATATAAATAGTATTATATAATTAATTATATATGCTATTATATATAATTAATGATAATATTAATAGTATAATAATATAATATTCGAATATAATATTCTAAGATAATTGGGATTATTGTGGAGAGAAAAGTATTGAGAGGGTAGAGTAAGGGTGGGCAAGAGAAGACAAAGAGGATGAAGATGAGCAAAATACAGTAGCATACATGTATGATAATGTATTAATGAAACCTATTATGGTTCTAAACAAATGTATGCTGAAACCAGCCCTATAGAGAACACTGGAAGCAACACTTCAGACTGACAAATGGAACAAACATAGCCAAGAGGCTGTAGAGAGAAAACAAATGAAACTATAATTACCAAAATATAACGTACAACTAAGAACATAAGCAGAATAAACAACTGCAATCAACACATACCTTTCAATAATAACTCTACAAGATTTATTTATTTTATGTATATGAGCACACTGTAGCTGCCTTCAGACACACCAGAAGAGGGCATCGGATCCCATTACAGATGGTTGTGAACCACCATGTGGCTGCTGGGAATTGAACTCAGGACCTCTGGAAGGGCAGTCAGTGCTCTAAACCGCTGAGCTATCTCTCCAGCCCTCAATAATAACTGTAAAAATTAATTCATTTCCCCGATCAGAAGATACAGAGTAGCTGACTGGAAAGCAAATGGTACCAGGAAGCAAGCAGGAGACACTCTCCTAGCACCTGACAAACAAACTTCACTTTATCTAAGGAAATCTTTCAAAGTGGGAAACCCATATCAGAGTGAGTCTGAATACCCGTCATCAGCTAAAACCGCTATAGTGGACCTCGTATAGTAGCCAAGAACAGGGGTATGACTTTTCTTCACTCCACTTCAGTTCATTTCAACCTGAAAATAGCTGGCATCCACACAGCGATGCCATGCCTTCATTACAAACAAACAAACAAAAAGCCTTAGTTAGCCCAAGTCTTACCAGAACTAGTTTTTCAAGACAGAGACTATGCGGAGTATGCCAAAAATCACTACTCATATTTCTGGATATTTAAAAGCTAAAATGTAGAACAGAATTACAATCCTTAAAAAGTAAAATACAGTGACCATAAATCACTAATGTAAATGTGTGTGTGTGTGTGTGTATAAAATCACTAATGTAAATGTGTGTATGTGTGTGTATATATAATCACTAATGTAAATGTGTGTGTATGTGTGTGTGAAATATATACATACATATATATTTCAATAATCCTGCCATGAGCCTTGGAAGACAGATTGAGAGGAAATGTAGCACTGAGTAAAGGGAGGCTTAGAGTTGTTGTAGGGTCACTGACAACAGTGTTGAGCTGTTGAACGGGTTTCCACTTTAAGAGTTTCTACCTACTTACTTGTGTCCTGTATTTCTTTACGGGAGTTATTTATGTCCTTCCTAAAGTCCTTTATCGTCATCAAGAGATGTGATTTTAAATCTCAGTCTTGCTTTTCCGGTGTGATGGGGTATCCAGGTTGCTGTGGTGGGAGAACTGGGTTCTGATGGTGCCAAGCAGCCTTGGTTTCTGTTGCTTATGTTCTTGTGCTTGCCTCTCGACATCTGGTTGTCTTTTGTGCTACCTGCCCTAGCTATCCCTGACTGGAGCCTGTTCTTCTGGTGATCCTGGTTGTGTCAGAACTCCTCAGAGTCCAGCTGTCTTTGTGATCCTGTGATTCTGGTATCCTGGGATCCAATGTATCAGAGCTCCTGGGAGTCAAGTTTTTCCTGGGTTTTGCAGGAGTGGGGAGTTGGGGGCGGGGGAGGGGGTGGGCAAAGTCCTAAGTTTTCTCCAGGCACAGGTACAAACTGGAAGAAACCTATGCCTCTGGCGGGGTTGGGTTTGTGTTTCCCTGGTTCCTGTGGGAGTCTCATTTATGCTGTGTGTTGGGGAAGGTGTTGTCCAGTGCTCCTGGGTGTGTCCCATCTCCTGGGAGTCGAGCTTCGTCTGAGATCCTGTGAGCCTGGGAGGCTTCCTCCGGATGTTATGGGAATGGGTGTGGAGCCAGATTACAGGAAGCTAGAAATGAACCTACAAGAAGGTCTGGTTTCATTAGCCATGGGGTCTCCAGAGCCAGACACAGAGTGCAAAGTAGCTTGTGCTCTGCAAGTAAGTGTAAGAGGAGACACCAGGCTCCTAGGCTTCACAGTAAGCCAGCTGACAGATGGTGAAGAGGAGGAGAGAGGAGCTTTATGTAGTACTGAAGAAGCCCTGGCTTTGTACAGAGTGTTTTAACTCTATTTAAACAGCCCTAACTCTGTATTAAATGACGTCATGATCCTGGGCAAATCGTTCGCGCTCTTTGAATTTTTATTTCTTCTGTCGAAAGTATGTCTTGGAAGTTCCATGGTACATCTTTAGAGATGATAAAAAGCCAGAAAAACTCTTAATAGATGGAGCTGTTTCCCACCACTCTGGCCTGAACCAAACCACACTCACTGTGAGCTACTTTCTGCTCTCTCCCCACCCCCCACCCTGTGTGTGTGTGTGTGTGTGTGTGTGTGTGTGTCTGTGTGTGTGTGTGTGTGTGTGTGTGTGTGTGTTTACCTCTCTGTGTCTCTATTTCTCTGTCTTCCTATGTTCATTTTCTATCATTTTTTTATATTGGTATCTCATTGATCTTGGAGCTCACAGATTTGGCTAGAATGAATATTCATACACCCAGGAAATCCACCTACCGCAGCTCCACCCCTGCTCCCATCCAGTGCTGGGGTTACTGGCAGGCTTGTCACCATATCTGGCTTTTATATGGATGCTAGGGACCTTAGCTCGGGTCCCTTGCTTACATGTTAATGTCTTAATGATTTGCACCATCTCTCCAGCTCCTTACTTGTTTTTGAGACAGGGCCTTATGTAGCCCAGACTGGCCTCCGACTCAGTGAGAAATGGCTGACAGGTGTGGGTGTTTTTGTCTCAAAGAGGGCTGCCTCCCCATTCCAGACGAGCACTCTATAAGCTGAGCCACAGAGCAAGCCCTGCTTTGTTATTTTATTATTAGTTGAGGGATTCTAGATATGAAGTTTGTGTTATCTTTTCATTGCTTTGTTGTCAAAAGAAAATCTTAATAATCTACAATATTCCATTCTAAGCATAATCCAAAATTTAGTAGTGTTCTCATTATAATTTAGAAATGAAATTGAGTCGAAGTAGAGAAATTAAATTAAATCAATGCAGTTTCTAATGAAGAATTAAAATGTTTAAGGGACCATGGAAGTGGCTCAGTTGATAAAGTACATACTGTGTCAGCGTTAGGGTCTGCATTCAGTGCCCAGCACCATGGAAGACCAGGCCTGCCAATGCCGGTGCTGTACTCCCAAAGCTACGGAGCAGACAAGAGAATCCCTGGGCTCTGCTAGTTATTCAGTCTGGCTATACCAGTCCGCTCCAGACTCCATGAGATTCTGTTTTAGAAAATAAGGTAAGTGAAAAGCAATTGAGGGAGACATTTGGCACTAAGATGTGACTTCCCTGCATACGTGTCTCTATTTATACACATGTGTCTCTGCCCATACACATGTGCCCTGGCATACATACATAAACACATACCACATGCATCACAAAATTAAAATTTAAAACAATTTTATGGTGAATATTTTCAAGCAGGACCTCACTGGATAGCCCAAGATTGCCTGAAAGTTACCTTGATTCTCCTGCCTCAGTGAGTGCCAAAATTACATGTGTAAACAACCTCATCAAACTTTTAAGTAAACTTTATATCTTTAAGAAAATGGTTTTGCTCTGAGGACATAGATATTTTTCAGTATACCTATAGGCATTCAATTACCAACTTGAGTTGTTTACTTCCCCATACAAACCAAGCTAGTATCTTAAAGAATATTTTTCTTCTAAGGTACTTCTTTAAATATAAGAGTAGTATTAATTTAATACGTCCATATTGTCTTCACCCTGGATTCTTCAGCTACATTCTAATGGCATTTCCAAGGATTTTTTGAACAAGTGCAACTGTAACCCTTCCCTGTACAAAGGCAGCGACTATTTTAAATTTTCTTTCACAATTATAGTATCACAGGCAACTGGGAACAAAAGCTACACGGAATAGAGTGTAATGGGTCATGATGACTATTTCAGAACAGCTCGAACCTCCTTGGAGCCTACGAGGAGGCAATGTGAGCTGAATTCGGAAGCAGAGAAGATGGATTTTACTGCAAGCTGTATAGTTAAAGTTAAGCAGGACAAATACGTGTGTGTGTGTGTGTGTGTGTGTGTGTGTGTGTAAGAGAGACAGAGACAGAGAGAGACTTAAAGCTATAGAAAAACACTCAAGTAAAAGTATTTACCCCAATGAAAGAAATGTGTCTGGGTGTGTGTGAGTGTGTCCATTTCTTAATACTAAGCACATGCATAAGCAGCACACAAGAAATGGACCCTAAACCTCCAGCACACTTGGTTCCCATCATTGGCCATTAATGAAACAAACTGCATTTCTCCACCATCTTACTGATGCCACCGTCCCTGTCCCTTGTGAGCAGAATTATTACGACTCGAGCAGAGCAACTGAATGTTAATGTTTGAAGGCAAGAGAGATGTCAAGATGTGAGGTTACAATCCATTGTCTGCCTGTTCTAAATGTACTACACTTGGGTTTGAGAGAGATGAGAAAAATCTACCGCTTTCTGGCTTGTCCTGGATTTTAATATCCTTGAGGGGCAGACTGCCCTTGTCCTAGCTACTTGGCAAGAATCCTCATTGAGCAGAGGACCACTTTGGTCCAAACGAAGATTTTCAAGCTATGCTCAGCATCAACAAGCTCTTAATGAACAGCAGTCTCATGTCCAGGAAAATCGCCTCCTTTCCGTTTCACCAGGATACCAGCCTTCAGGTCCCTGCCCGGAGATAATAACCTAATGGGTTTGGGTGCGGGATGAACAGAGAATGTTTGAAATCTGGTGATGCTTTTTGGCCACTCTGGTGACTCCCACCAACCTTCACTGGCTGTCTGGGAGTGCAGCATGCTCTAATGAAATCCTTCAGCAGGAAACAACACCATTTTTTGAACTACCTCTTGGTTACTTAAGAACTATGACAGATAGCTTTAGCCATTTATCAAGCATATTCGTCAAATTTTCCCCTGGGAAAACAAAACAAATCTTTTCATCAATCCTTTTCTCCCTAGCTTAAATTCGCCCCGGCAGAACTGCTCCCTCTTTGTCCTGCGCTGTGACTTGCCAAACCATTTCTGATCGGAAGACACAAGCAAGAATGTAATGGTGTGGAACAAGCGAGTCAGCCGTCTCTGCAGTGCACCCCATCACAATGAGGACATCTCCCTATGACTCACAGTGAATCAGATGGAAAAAAAAAAAAAATAACAGCACAACAGCAGCTTTGGAAATAAATGGTAACGTGTACCGTGGAGGAAGCATGGAGACCTGGCCGGGCTGCCTGCTGCTTTCTCCAGGGGACAGCCAGAATGGGCAGCAGAGCTTTCTTCCAGAAGAAATCAAAGTGCACGGTTGTTTAGGCAGACCTGGGCCAAAGAAAACATTTTCCTCTGTTCTCCCAAGCAACATGTGGTGGTGACATCGTTGGTATATGCCAAAACACACAATTTGCATTTGTTTTTTTGTTTTGTTTTGTTTTGTTTGAGAAAGTAGGTTGGGGGGGGCATTTGGTTGGGTTTTGTTTGGTTTGGTTTTTGGTTTTCTGTGTTTTGGTTTGGTTTGGGGTTTTGTTTTTGTTTTTGTTTTTTGAAATAAGGTCTCACTGTGTGTAGCCTTGGCTATCCTGGAACTCACTACACAGACTAGGCTGGTCTCAAATTCACAGAGTTACACCTGCCTCTGCTTCCCAAGTACTGGAATTAAAGGCATGTACCATCATGCCCAACTTGCATTTTGATTTTTAACTGTTCTTTTCATGAATGAAATGGATAGATGATTGATAGACAATGAAATAAAGCCATACATGATTGTCATATAGGAGGGCTTGAAATACAAAATATACATTATATTTTTATGTACATAAGAGAATATATTATAGAGCATATTGGAAATATTCAGAATATATACATTGAAATATATAGTGACAGGAGGAATTCTATTGAAAGGCAGGACATCCCTGACTAGCAAGCATGCCTGTTAGCCCAGCCATGACTCACGCATGCTTGACTACCCTTTCTACTAGTTACTGGGACTTGCCTTCCTTTCGTCCTTTCTTCTCCCCTCGTTTCTGTTTCTACTGCTTCCTGGGTCCTCAGTCCTACCATGACACATCTCACACCCTTTTTTACTACACAGTGAGTTGTAGAAGTGATGGGAGGGACCAGCTGGAGGCCAGGCAGTCCATGAGTGACAATGGAGAACAGCTCCTTCCATCTTTGCTGATTTTCCTATTAGCCTGCCTCCCTGACTCTAGGAGGAGGGAGAAATGGAGAAGCAGATGTATCCTGGGTCAGAGCCCACTCTATTCCAGTGCCTCAGCAGGGTGGGAACCTTGTAGAAAAAGAGGGGGAAGATCTTAACCTAGGATTAACCTCCTGCTTAATTTGCCAGAATAGAGGCTCAAAACACAAACTTACTATCCCTAAGAATTGAGAAATAAGACTATAAAGACTTCAGCACACCAAAGGAAATATAAGCCAAGTGAAAAGGCAGTCTACAGAATTTGCAACTACACTTGAAACAAGAAGTTAATATAGAGAATATAAATTACTGCAAAGTTAAACACAGCAGAATCGCTAAATCATCACATCAATAAATGGGGAAAAATAGAGAAGTCTTAAAAGAGGAAAGACCATAATGATCAATAAATATTCAAAGGTGTTAAACACCTTTAAACAGCAGAGAAATACAAATTAAGAATCATTTGAGGGGGCTGGAGAGAAGGCTCAGCAGTTAAGGACCCTGGCTGCTCTTCCAGAGGTCCTAAGTTCAATTCCCAACAACCACATGGTGGCTCACAACCATCTGTAATGGGATCAATACCCTCTTCTGGCATGTAGGTGTACATGCAATTAGAGGACTGAGACATAAAAAATAAATAAATAAAATATAAATAAATAAATAAATAAATAAATAAATCCTTTTTCTTTCAGCTTAGTTTTTTAAATTTTTTTATTAGATACTCTGTATTTACATTTGAAATGTAATCCCCTTTACCCACCCGTCTCCCATCTCCCCAAATAATTTTTTTTTAAAACAAAGATTTTGAGATCCTGTCTCACCCCAGTCAGAATGACTAGCATTGAGAAAACAAAGGACAACAGATGCTGGCCGTGGGGCAAAGAAAAGAGCAACGTTTACTCAATGCTAGTGTGGGCGTAAACAGTCATGGAATCTATGGAGACCACTGTGGACGTCTCTCCAGACCATAAATATAGAACTATTGTGAGACCTAGCCTAGACCCAGACCGTCTGCTCCCGGGTACATATACAGCAGACCATATCTCTTACCAAAGAGGTACTTACACACCCACAGTCATTGTCATGTTGCTTATAGGAGCAAAAGTAAAATAAAATCAACCCAGATGTCCATCAACAGATAGATGGATAATGAAAATTAAAAATACATATCCAAAATGAATCTTACTCAAGCATGAGTAAAAATGAGATCTTCAGGAAGATGAGTGGATCCAGGGAATATATTGAGTGGACTAAATCAGATTAGAAAAAATAGATACCACATGTTCTCTTGTACGTGTGGATCCTAGCTTTTGATTTAGTGTGTACGCAGGTGTTGAGTGTGGTGTCATGGGAATAGAAAGTGGACCACAGAGAGAGGAACGTAATTTAAGGAAGTGGGGAAGAGGGTTAACAGAGCCCATGTGACATGGAAGGACAAAGGGGATTACTTTGGGATGAAAGGGCAGAAGGGAAGAGAAGAATGAGGAGGGACCAAAACAAACAGTGTATGAAATGCTGACGTAATCCTACTATAGTTCATATGCTAGCTTACAAACCAGATCAGTAATATTTGTTTTAAAAGAGAACAGGGGAAACACTTTATTTTTCTGCAACGTACTGTGTTAGCTCACGATCACTTTTCTTAAAGGACTTATTTATTGTGGGCTTGGATCTGTTCACAGATGTTAGCGTGTTTCATGCTAGAGGCATTTTCTCCCATTTATGTATGCAAAGCCCAAATCTTTAGATGTGAGCATATACCTGCAGAATATAAACTGTAGATATCATGAAAGTGAAAGGGACCCATGCTGGTGTGGGTTCACTAGAGAGGGGGAAACTGTAGGGCACAGTTGCTGTGAAGGAAGAATTGAAGAAAAAAAAAAAAAAAACAGTTTGAGGGAGACTTACCTGGAGAGGGAGGGCCACAGATGGGGAAGGGACCAAAAAGAGATAAATAACATTAAAAATGTTTTGGAAAGACATGGGGATTTTATTTATTTTATTTATGGCTAGTAGCAAGCACAATTTTCCTCCAATTGAGTGGGCCTTAAGTCCAATAAAGAGCTGTTCTGAGTACCCACTTGCTGAACCTCGACAGACATCTTGTCCATGTGTTCTGTGGTTCTTGTCATGTGTGCTGTGCTTCATAGGAAACAATGACTTAACCAAATTCTTAAGAAAATGGCTGCATCTAGAGAAGATCATCCTGAGTGAGATAACCCAGTCACAAAAGAACAGACATAATATGCAGTCACTGATAGTGGGATGCTAACCCCAGAGGCTTGCACTCCCCCAGAAACAACTCACAGACTGTATGAAGTCCAAGAAATAAAGAAAACAAAACAAAACAAAAAAAAATATTTACAAAACAAGAGAACTTTAACTATTTCCATGTTACATTTTGTTTTACATGTACTTTAGCTCATTGTAACTATTAAGTTTTCAAGGCATACAACCAAACCTTGAAAAAAATCAAGTACTGACTAAAAAATATATTCATATAGTTTTATATAAAAATTATGTTAAAATCTAAAAAAAAGTACTGACAAAAAATGTATAATTTTAAGCAAAAAATGTTTAAAATCTGTACATTTATCTTTGTTTTGTAAAATAAAGTTGTTTAAAAAAAAAAGACTATGAATTGATTTCCTCCCTTGGCAGCTTGCATAATATTTTTTTGGTACCATGAAAGTTAAACCTCAGGAAGGAAGCTTTCACATCATATCCCATTGAAATCATCTGACATCTGTGTCCTAAGTGGTGTCTTCAGCAATGGTGGATGCCTTCAACTTCTGAGAGCCAACCAAGGGCAAAACAGTTCTCTGTATTGTGCTGAGAAAGGCAGAGTCTACCCTATCCAACCTTTGAAGGGAGCTTTCTTATGTCTTGTGCTGAGAGTTTTGTTAGCATATGGTTCTTGTGTGGAGAACTGTCAGACCATGTAGTACAGCTTTTCTTAGTATAGATCATGTATAATTTTACGTAAATATAAGGTGATTTCTTTAAAATATAGTATGTATAATTTTAGGTAAACACAAGGTGATATGATTCCTTGAGGATTCATCAAACAACCTTGCTATTTCAGGTTCCCGGTCCCTCCTTCCTCTGTACCACCTCTCCTCCTTTCCGCTCCCTTCTTTTCTGTGTCCCACTTTACATCACCTATGTCCTGCTACTCCCCTCTCAGGTACTCGCTTCCATTCTGCTTATGGTCCCTTTCTATTTTCTGCTTTTGTTTCTATCCCATGTTGTATACTCATATTTGAAGAGGGAACCAGGAACCACAGATGAGACAGAAACACAGCATTTGTCTTTCTGGGTCTCAGTTACTACACTCAGTATAATCTTTACTAGATCCATCCATTTCCCTGTAAATGTCATGATTTCATCTTTGTTTACAACTGAATTGTATTCTACTATTGTATGCATGCATACGTTTTCAGTATTCCCTCCTCTGTTGAAGGGCATTCTGGTTTTCTTTTCCTGGCTATTGTGAATAGGGTAGCAATGATCATGGCTCAAGAAGTGGTATACCTGGGCTATTCTGCATATTTAATTTTAGTTTTTGGAAGATTCTGCGTACTGATTTGCAGAGTGGAAATCCTAAGCGTGCATACTTGTTCCTCTTTCCCCACAACCTCGCCAACATTCACTGCCAGTTGTCTTGTTGATCTTCACGATTCTGGATAGAATGAGTGGAAATCTCACCGTTGTTTTAATTTACATTTCCCTACTTGATAAGTTGATGGACTTTTCTTAAGGTATTTCTTAACCATTTTTCTGCATCTATCTGGATAATCATGTGTTTTTGTCTTTAGGTCCATTTATGTGGTTTATAATATTTATTGACTTACTATATGTTGAACCAACCTGGCATTTGAGGGATAAAGGCAACTTCATTGTGGATAATCTTCATGATTTATCCTTTTCTTACTGAGGATTTCTGCATCTGAATTCACCAGGAATATCTTCGGTTTTGTTCTTGTCTTTACCTGGTTTGGGCATCAAAATAGTAACTGGCTTCATAGAACGAGTTTGGGAAAGATGCTTTTGTTCCTATCTCTTTTCTTTTTTTGAGGAGTTTAAGAGGCTTGATTATAGTTCTTTGAGAGTCTAGTAGAATTCTGTGAATCCATCTGGGTCTGAACATGTTTCGATGGGAATGCCTTCATTTACTTTTCAATCTTCCTTATTATGGGTGTGTTTAAGTTGCTGGTCTCCTGGTTTAACCTTGGGAATTTGGATGAATTGAGAATCCATCCATTTATTTTAGAGCCCCCAACTTAATAGAGTACAGACTTTGATTTTTACTATTTCTTGTTATACACTGGCTTTGCTTGTTCTTGATTTCACATATTCTTGAGTTGCATCATTTTTTTTTGTGTCCCTCCTGATTTTTTTTAACATAGGCACTTAGTGATATAGCCCTCCAGCTTAGGACTGCTTTAAATGGGTCCCAGGCACTTGTCATGATGTGTTTTTATTTTCACTTAATTCCAAGAATATTTTGAGTTTTTTACTTGTTTTTTTTTTTTTTCCCCCTCTGGTCATCATTCACTAATGAATTGTTTGATCGAGACCACGAGTTTACTGGAATTTTTTGGTTTTGTTTTTCGGGTTTTTTTTTTTCCATTTTTACTTAATAGAGTAAAAAATGCTTTATTGCACGACAGTCTGATAGAATACATGAAATTATTTCAAAGTTTTTATATCTGCTAAAGTTTGTTTTGTATCTCAGCACATGGCCTGCTTTAGAGAAAGTTCCCATGTGCTGCTGAGGAAAATGCATATTCTTTGACATTCAGGTGGAATCCCGTATACATCTGTTAGGTCCATTTCATATAAAATATAATTTCATTATGAAGTTTCCCTGAGTGCTTCAGTCCAGATGACCTGTTGACTAAAGTGGAGTGTTGAAATCACCTACTGTAACTTTAATTTGCTCAAATGCCTATTTTTAATGATGGTTCTTAGACACTTTAACCTCCCTTATAATCCACCACCTAACAGAGGTAGTGGGGGAGAAAAGGATGCAGGGGAAGTAGACCTGTTTAGAAAGGCTCTTTGGAGCAACTCCTGCCTGGGTTGTCTGGAAATTGGCAGTTCAGTTCACTGGTCAGCAGCAGCGGTTGCTCGATCCACTCACAAACACTTCAGATACACCAGCAGTCCAGTTTGGTAGAGTTGGGATAACAAACATGAATCAGCAGCAGTGGCACTACCTAGCAAAGACAGCCATGTCTCAGCCTCAGCTCCAATCAGCAGGAGGGACCAGCAGGAATGCCCAGAGAAATTCTTGGCTGTGCCTCCCTCAGTGAAGTGAAGAGACCCACAAGCATTGCACAGCGAGCTCTATAAGCAAGCCAAGCTCAGCCTCAGTCACTGACCACCAAGTCCTTTTTATACTCTCCAAACGTCACGTGTCTTCTGCGGGTCTTACCTCAGCACGTGTGTCTGTCTCAGTTGACATCACTCGACCAATCCGCCCAAGTCCCCCGAAGACGCAAAAAAAAAAAAAAAAAAAAAAAAAAAACTGCAGAACACCACCAGAGTTATTTTGGTGCATTTCTCTCTATGGAGTTCTAACAAATGAAGCTCAACTACACAGTGTAAGGCGAGCCAATACATGTATGTCATTATTCATCACATGTCCTTTCACATGCTTGCTCTAGTAGAACATCCTTTCTTCTGTGTCTGCTTCAGCCAAACATTCCTTCGCAAGTCTGCCTTAGCCTTTCACCTGTGTCCACTTCGGGAAAACACTCCTTCACGTGCTTGCTTCAGCAAAACACCATCCAACACAACTGACTTTCAAGAGAACCCTGAAGTTTTCACTTCAACATACAATTATTGGGTTTGTGCCTATCTGTACCTTTAATTCCATTAGCACTGTTTTTATGAAATTGGATGTGCCATAGTTTGGTGCATATCTGTTTAGTATTTGAATATGTTCCTGAAGAACTGATCCCTTAGTTACAATAAAGTGTTCTTTTATGTCTCCTCAGTTTAGCTTTAATTTGAAGTCTGTTGTGTCAGATATTGGATAGCAATGACTTCTTGCTTCCTTGAGCCTGTTTGCTTGGGACAGATTGTCCAGCCTTTCACTGTAAAGTGGAAGAGCCTTTATTACTTCAAAGTTAAAATGAGTTTCCTGTTGACAAAAGATAGATGGATTTTGTTTGTTGATCAATTCAGCTAGCCTGTGTCTTTTGTTTGGAGAGTTTCAACCATTAATATTTACTCTGCTGTTTTCTGCTGGTTTGTGTTCTCAACTGGACTGTGTATTTCACAGAATGCTAGTTTTGTATGTTTTCTTTTTAGAACCCCTGGGCTGTGCTTATTCCTGTCTTCAGTTCAAAGTATTGCTTGAAGTATTCTGTTTAGCCTGTTGCTGCTGCTGCATATTAATTATTTCAGGGTATTTGGTTCATGAAACATCTTTCTTTCTCATAGATAGATAGTTAGATAGTTTTCTGGGCACAATTGTCTAGGTTGGCAGCCATGGTCTTTTATAACTAGAACTGCATTGCTACAGTCTCTGGTTTTCAGACCTTCCATTAGGAAATCAGGTGTTTAACCAAAGAACATATACAGACTGGACCTAGGTCTCCCCCCACATATGTAGCAGATGTGCAGGTTGGTCTTCATGTGGATTCTGAACAACTGGAGCAGGGGCTGTTCCGAAGGCTGTTGCTTATATGTGGGATATGTTCAACTAGCTGGGCTGCCTTGTCTGGCATCAGTGGGAGAGAAAGAGCTTAGCCTCACAGAGACTTCATGTGCCAGGGTAGAGGGATACCCGGGGGGAGCCCTAACCTGCTCAGAGAAGAAGAAGGAGGAGAGAAAGGATTGTGGGAGAGAGTGACTAGGAAAGGGGCAAATGAGCAGGATGCAAAGTGAATAAGTAAAACAAATAAATAAAAGTAGTTTAAATAAATAAATAAAAAGAAACCAGGTGTTATTATACTGATCTTTCCCTTATATATGAGTTGTGGGAATTTGGTTTTTCATTTGTTGGTTGGCTGGTTTTCTGTGTTTGTTTTTGAATATTTTTTCTTTGTTTTGTTTATTTTGTGCTTTAGCTATGGCATTCTGTGGCCTGTTTCCTTTTGATCTTGTCTAGTTGAGGTTTTGTGTGTTTCTTCTCTATGTATGGGTATGTCTTCCCTTTGTGGGGAAGTTTTTTTTTTACAGTGTTCTAAATATCTGTTCCTTGCCATTGGTCTGGGATTCTTCTCCCTCTTCTGTGCCTATAATTCCAAGATTTGGTCTTTTGATCATGCCCCACATTCTCTTTATGTTCTTTTCCTGTGCTTTTTAAATTGTTGGTAATCCTTGCTTATTTCATCTAGATACTCCTCTTTATCTTTGAGTCCCGTATTCTGTGTCTGCTTGACTTGTTCCACAAGTTTATAAGGTTTCCCTCTGGGTTTCATAACTAGGGTAGTAAGTTTCCCAGTTTTATTACAGATAACCACAACTGATCAAAATCCAGAGATCAATTGGCTCTAGGGTCTGCCCCAAATTAACATATGGACCATGCAATCCTTACACTTAAGGTACAGGAAACTTCACACAAGAGGGGACAGAAAGACTGACAAATCATAGGACAAAGACAGCTATTGAAAGTTTCTTCTTAAGAAAAAAGAAGAAAAGAAGGAAGAAACAGAGAAGGAGGAAGGAAAGAAAAAAGAAAGGAAGGAAAGAAGAAAGGAAGAAAAGAACAAAGAGAGAAAATAAAGAAAGTGATCTGGAAAAGTCACGGAGCAGAGGTGAATGATCAAGGCATATAGTTCTCTGGGAACTGATAAAATATTTTTACAAGACAATTGATTTTAAATGAACAGTAATTTTAGTAACTAAAAGAAGATAAATGTATTTTCCTGAAAGCAAATTGAATTTGGGCTTTCTTTTCTCTTTAGGGAAGGTGGTCTCACAATGGCTGTATCATCTGCCTTTTATAGAACCAATGCCGAGGTTCCCAAAGCATTGAGATTAGTCTATATGATTTCAAGTAGCAGCAAATATTGGGAGAAAACACTTTGTAGAATTACTGAATAGTTTGATAGAGATGTGCCTATTGATACCTTGTAAAATTTTGCTGAAATGATTAAGTACAGAGGGGAAAAAAGGATAAACCAACAACAAGGAAGAAAATTTACATCTACTGGTGAGCTTGTCCATTTTTTGGAATAGAACAAACAAACACACACACACACACACACACACACACACACACACTCACTTATGTGCACACACTTGCGTGCGTGCGCACACACACACATATTTGAATATACACTCACCTGTGCATGCTTGCACGTTCCATGGGAGAAGCAATCATGAACAAAACTAGAGCCAGTATACACATAGTTTCCATTTTGCTCTCCTCTGTCCTGGTGGAGTGTCCCAGGGCTCAGCTCTTACACTTTCCTCCATGATCAACATTCCTGGCTTTGATGAATATATCCCACTTTATTTCGTTCACTTTTGTCTCCTTCATGTCATGTCCAGATTCTGCTCCCAAACCCCAAACCTGTACATACACATGGGAAATTAGAATGCCCAAAACCAGATTCACCTCTAAAAAAAAAAAATCTATCTGTAGTCCTTTTGGTCCTGGCCCAAGGGAACATTACCTTTTTGTTTTGAATTAATTTCAGGATCACAGAAAGGTTGCAAAAAATACTGTGGCATTACTGGGACCTCTTTATTCCACTTTCTCCAAAATCAGATCTTACACTACCATACTGTGATTAGTAGATGAATGCACTGAAACTGGTATAACATATAACTGAATCTTTTGGGTCTGGGTTACCTCACTCAGGATGATATTTTCTAGTTCCATCCGTTCGCCTACAAAATTCATGATGTCCTTATTTCTAATAGCTGAGTGCCACTCTGTTGTGTAAATGAACCACATTTTCTTTATCCATTCTTCAGCTGAGGAATATCTAGGTTGTTTCTAGCTTCTGGCTAGTATAAATAAGGCTGCTATGCACATAGTGGAGCACGTGTCCTTGTGGTATGGTGGAGCATCTTTTGGGTATATGCCCAGGAGTAGTATAGCTGGGTCCTGAGGTAGAACTATTCCCAGTTTTCTGGAAAACCACCAGATTGATTTCCAGAGTGGTTGTGCAAGTTTTCAATCCCACCAGCAATGGAGGAGTGTTCCTCTTGCTCTACATCCGAGGCAGCATGTGCTATCATTTGAGTTTTTGACCTTAGCCGTTCTGATTGGTGTGAGGTGGAATCTCAGGGTCATTTGATTTGCATTTCCCTAATGGCTAAGGATGTTAAACTTTTCTTTAAGTTGATTCTTGACCTTTGGAGATGCCTGTTGAGAACTCTGTTTAGTTCTGTATCACATTTTTTAATTAGAATATTTGGGTTGTTGGTGACTAACTTCTTGAGTTCTTTATATATTTTGGCTATTAACCCTCTGTTTGATGTAGAGTTGGTGAAAAATCTTTTTCCAAACTATAGTGAATTCATAAATTAATGAAAAAAGGAAAACCATTAACTGTGTTTGGGTTTCACTGGCTCCTCATTACACTCCCCCTGCTCTGCTGCCCCTGCTTGGTTCTGTGACATGAACCAAATGCTTAGATTTCTGTCCCTGTAGCTGCGGGAGTCGAACTATTCCATTACTCCACAGAGAGGCCCGCATGCTTTCTCCCTTACAATTCTTACTCCTGGAGGCCATCATCAGCTCTACATCTCTATAATTGTGTCGTATTGGAAACACGGAGTGACTTGATCGTCCCAAAGGTGTCATTTCAGCTGTGGGCATTCCTTATTTAATCTGAACAGTCCTCACCTACACAGATACACAAACTCATTCATTCACTCACTTGTCAGACAGCATGTAGGTTGTTCCCAGGGCTTCTAAAATCATTACAAACAAGCCTGCCATGAGTGTTTGTATGCCTGGTTTTTGTTGAACGCATCTTTTCATTCTGTAAGATAAACATCTGGGAGTCCGACCGCTGTATTAATTATACATGTGTCTTGCTGTGTAAGAAAATGTTGGGGGCTAGAGAGGTGGCTTAGTGGTTAACAGCAGGTGCTGCTTTTGCAAAGAACCAGGTTCAATTCCTGACCCCATAGACAATTAACAAGTGCCTGTACCTCCAGCTTAGAGGTTCTGATACCTTTGGCCTCCATGGGCACCTGCGCTATTGTGCACATAACACACACGCACACACACACACACACACCTAAAAATGGTAAACATAAATCTAAAAAAAAGAAAAAAAGAAAGAAGAAAGGAATGCAAGAGGTCCTTAAAATCAAAATCTCTGAGCGTTCTGGAAGAAAAAATTTGTCCAAGCGTTGTTTGGCACCTCTTACTCTTCACAGGCCCAGAGGGTATTCCTGAGTCGCCATCTCCAGCTGGAGCTAATCCAGCCAAGCTCACCCACAGCCCCGCACTATCACCTACTTCAGTCCACATCATCCTGCCTTACCATTGCCCACACTGGTGCCCATTTTTCATGGGTGTCATTCGCCCACCAAATAAGCTACTTTCATTTGTCTCTGGAGCTGTTTCTATAAAACCTTTGTAAATGATACACTGAAGGGCTTGTTCAAGTTTTCTCTATATACACAGAGGAACTCAGGCAATGAACTTTATGCCCAGGAATCATTTTCTGTTTGATGTGTGTGTGTGTGTGTGTGTGTGTGTGTGTGAGATATGTATAGATGGGTGCATGTGTATACATGTGTGCATACTTACATGTGTCTTTATGCATGTGGAAACCAGAGGTTGATACTAGGAGTCTTCCTCGATTTCTGGCCACCTTATTTTCTGAGTCAGGGCCTCTCATTGAAGCTCACACAGCCTGCTGGGCTGGTTGACCTCCATGCACCAAAAATTTCCTGTCTCTACATCACCAACTCTGGAACTGTAGACACATGCTGTACCCCTAGCTTTTATGTGGGTTCTGGGGATCCAAACTCAGGTTCTTCCTGCTTGCTCAGCAAGTGCTTTATCAATTCAGCCATCTCTGATCTACCTGGCTAACCTTAATAAACTATAAGAACTAAAGGGGAAAAATAATAATAATAATTAGAGAAAATACAGAGTGGGGGGAAATGCTCTCCTGCATGAGAGCATGTATTGTCATCGTCACCTGCCTTCTGCCAAAAGAAAGGTGAAAAGCAATGGAAAACTGGGGGCTGTGAGTGAGTAACCTAAGTCATGTGTCTCCTTAGGTCACATCTCAATC
This sequence comes from Micromys minutus, assembly GCF_963924665.1. Lineage (NCBI taxonomy): Eukaryota > Metazoa > Chordata > Mammalia > Rodentia > Muridae > Micromys > Micromys minutus. Next base: position 17,898,708 of record NC_137980.1, read on the forward strand.
CACCTGAGCTGAAATGAACAGAGTAGATGTAAATGTGGGTGAGTAGAAAGGGACTAGGAAGAGAGAGGCGGCAGATCCATCATTTAAGACGTGGCCCCAAACTGTTTTGTGGCTACATTTGGACCTCTCCTCCTTTGTGTCTATACAGCTTTAAAAACCTCCAGGAGAGCAGCCCTTAGTTAGCTGACATGCATGATTATTGCCCGCAGAACCCATTGATTATATACTACATGTTCTATTCACATCAGCATACAATTGAATGATCCCACGTGAAAAAAAAAAAAAATGCTACTACCTTGTTCAAAAGAAACGGACAATTCTTGAAGGTCTAGATCTTCAGAAAGCTTTTTTTTCCTAACAGCTCTCTCCCCAGCCCCAGAGTCCTAGAGACTATTTTTACTGTGAGTTGTCCTGAGCTTTATAATATTTTTGCCACCATTTCTTCTCTCTGTGTGTTATCGGGAGGTGTCTGTACATGCATGTGTGTTTGCACGTGTTTGAGAGTCTCAGTTAGGGTTACTATTGCTGTGATGAAATACCATGACCAAAATCAGCTTGAGGAGGATGGGGTTTATTTATCCTACATATTCTATATTACATTCCATTGAGGGAAGCTAAGGTAGGAATTCAAACTGGAGGCAGAAGCCAATATAGAGTGATGTTTACTGGCTTGTCCCTCAGTTCGCTCAGCCTGCTTTTTTCTAGAACCCAGGGCCACCAGCAAAGTTGTGTCCTCACCATCAATGGGCTGGACCCTGCCCCATCAATCACTAAGAAAATGTCCTATAGGCTTGCCTATAGCCTGACCTTACAGAGGTATTCTCTCAAGTGAGGCTCTCTCCTCTCAGATGACTGTGGCTTGCACCAAGGTGACATAAAGCACTGTCGGTGAGCAAACAATTGTGTGTACATATGCATGTATGCACTGCAGGAGGAGGCCAAGAACTGACACTGGGTGTCTTCCTCCATCACTGTCCCCTTTATATATTATGGCAGGGACTGTCCCTGACCTTGAAGCTCACCAGTGACAAGTTTAGATAGCCAGCTTATCCCTGGGACCCCATCTCTGCCTCCTTGGTGCTGGGGTTACAGGCATCCACCAATGCCCATGAAGCTTTTACATGAGTTCTTGGTAGCCAAAGGACAGGAGTCCTCACACTTACCTGACAGCCTTTACCAACTGAGCCCTTTTCCCAGCCCCCCATTTCCTAAGTACACATTTTAGACGCAGATGATAAAGCACTTGTGTTTTGCCTATAGTGTTTATTTAAGCAATGTTTGATAAGTGGTGTGCTAAATGAGCAATTTACAGACATAAGGTATTTTACTTACAGTTGCCCATAAATATTTAGCATGAATATAAATATGCAAGAAGCAAAAGCATATAAATAGTGTATTCCTGTCACAAGTAATCACAAACTTTATATATATATATATATATATATATATATATATATATATATATATATATATATATAATATCAATTTACCTTAAGAGCCCAAGCAGTTCATGAAAATTCATAGCTAGGGAAGAACTAAAGCCAGGGGAACAATGTGTTCTTTCTCTTCTACTTCAATTATTTTTACATAACTCCTAATTCTGTGATGAGACATTTTAGAATATTGATTGCTTTTTAAAAATCTACAGATTGCCTCAGCGAGTGCCAGAGGCGATGTAGGTACTTAAGAATTATGTGGGAAGAAAAGTTCCCACAAATTGATGACAAATCTTAATTTGCACATTGAACTGTTTACTACAGAGTACACAATTTTCCCTTTGGGAGAGTTTGACAGTCTTTAAAGCAATATGCCACTGTTTCCACTGAATTGAAGCATTCCCTCCTAGAGGCTCCTAAGGTTTAAGAGATTAACAAGTGGGGGGAGGGGAGCTCAAGAGACACAGGAAGCTGAGGCCTCTAAAGGAGTTAACAGATTTTTCTAAGCATCCTCCCAAGGCTATAAGATCAGAAACTGGTTGTGGGGAAGAGGAACTTCCTGTAGAGTTGACAGGTTGAAGATTCTAAAGATGCAGCTTTCACTACAGTGCTGGGGTGTGCACTGCTGTAAGGTAGCAGCTTCTGTACTACCCACATTCCTGCAGGAAACCCAGGGGAACTGCTGGCTCACTAAACTCATCCTCCTCGGGGGAATGGTTTCATTGGTCTTGTCCTTGGTGTCCCATCTGGGACAAATAGATATTTATTCACTTCTCAGTGGGAGAAGCTATATAACAATATCTCAGAGATACTTGACAACTGCAAAAGAGGACATTTCATCCAGATGTCTAGAGCTAGAATTCCAAATGTCCAGGGAGGAGAGAAACTATGCTCCTCTTTGGACCACCTTTATGGGCAGTGACTTAGAAGCTAGACACCCAACCAAAAACTGTCTTCTTATAGTAATGCTCAAATTTTTAATGTTCTCTCCCAAAACATAGAAAGAATTGGTAGCCCAAGAGAATCCTCAAAGCAAAGAGACAAGACAAGGTGTCTTAGTCAGGGTTTCTATTCCTGCACAAACATCATGACCAAAAGGCAAGTTGGGAAGGAAAGGGTTTATTCAGCTCACACTTCCACATGGCTGTTCATCACCAAAGGAAGTCAGGACAGGAACTCAAGCAGGTCAGGAAGCAGGAGCCAATGCAGAGGTCATGGAGGGATGTTGCTTACTGACTTTCTCAGCTTTCTTTCTTGCGGAACCCAGGTCTACCAGCCCAGGGATGGGCTGGGCCCTCCCCCCTTGATCACTAGTTGAGAAAATGCCTTACAGCTGGATCTCATGGAGGCATTTCCCCAACTGAGGCTCCTTTCTCTGTGATTAACTCCAGCTTGTGTCAAGTTGACATAGAACCAGCCCATATACAAGGCTACTCCTGCGGTTCCAGAGAATAGAGCATTGAGACCCATTATCCTCTGGTCATGCTGTTCTTCCTACAGTGGATGCTTCCATCTGCCTATCCATTCCTGTTCATGTTACCATTGTTTATAGGCTCAAGAAACAGTTGCTCTAACGGCTCCAACAGAAGCAAAGAGTCAACGGGTTAGGGGTCCCTTGGCCTCTTAGCAAAGGGTGACATGCTTCCTTGTGGAATGGCAGTTAACTGGTGTCTCTGGTTAATTTTTAAAATGGTGTAGAATCAGATATAGTGCTATGCAAATACAAAATGAATAATAGCAGTGACTGTCATCATAAGGGCTTGTTGAAGAGAATTAAAACATGCACACGTTAAAGGTTTGAACATTGAGCAGGCTGTGGTGCTGACAGCTGTAATCCCAGTACACAGAGGACTGAGTCAGAAAGATTGAGGTTAAGCCTGTGCCACATAGTGAGACTTTGTCTCAAAAAATCAAAGCAAAGAAAAAGAATATGGCTATTATGTGAACAACATAAGTGGGAAGCCTCTAGTGAAAGGATACATTTTTAGATTTCTATACAATGGAGCGCCACTGGGAACAAAAGGGGGAAAGAAGTAGAAATATGCACAGCAACAGATAGTAAGCTTGACAAAAGTAGCTAGGCATATAAAGAGTACATACTATATAAATCTATTTCTATGAAATGAGATGCTGAAATAATTAGAACTCAGTTATAGTGACTTTGAAGGGATAGACCCATATTTTGTTGGAATTGGGGGTGGGAACGCTGACTGTAAAGCAATACAAGAAACTTAGAGGGATGATAATCTTCAAGTTTTGTTGTCATTGCTATTGGTTGGTTGGTTGTTGGCTGGTTGCTTGCTTGCTTGCTTGCTTGCTTGCTTTTAAGACAAAGTTTCACTATATAGCCTAACTTGGTCTCAAACTCCTGATTCTCCTGCCTCTACTTCTCAAGTGTTAGGATTATAGGCATACACTACCATGCCCAACTTCCCTATACTTTGATTGAATAAACAATAGCTCAGGTTAAACCTCACCTAATCTTCTAAAGGCATTGTACAAAAACACACTAAGCCAGGCTAACTGTGCTGATTCCAAGTTCATGGCTTCTGGAGGATACTAAGAAAACCAACATTGTCCTATTTGGCCTCTGTCTTCCCTCTCAACAATTACTCCACAGCTTCTCTTCATGGATTCCCTTCCCCCTTTTCAATTTTCAGATGACTTTGCTGCCTGTAACATTCATAAGAAGGAGAAATTAAAGAAGCCTGAAGAACGTTATTAATTTGAATGTCTATGTCCACACTCTTGTTACAACCAACAAGCCTGCTTTATCCCCAGCAACTCACACGCCTTCATTAACTCACTAAAGTATGTATCATCTCAGCTACTAAGAACACTGGTCCAGCAATCATCCCTGTTCTTCAAAACTGGCTTTTCTGCCTCTTAGGGGCATTTCCAACTTTATAGGAATACACTCTCATATACATTGTTTTTCTTTAAAAAAAAAAAAAACTCTTCCCTTGTGTTGGAATCTCACTCCATTTCCTTGCTTTCCTTCATGAAGGCTTTTACCCAAAATAATTCTCTGTAATTTCTCCTCTATTTCTTTTCAACCCTTTCTTCCATGACACTGCAATCAGTATTTTTTTTTTCTATTGTTGAACTAAAATTGTTCTTGGCCTGGTCACAGAGCCCTTCATACATCAAAACCCATGGCTCTCTCCTTTAGCTTCAAGACTTTTTTTTTTTAATTTCCTGGTTCTTCTCCTTAGAGAAACCATTTCCCAGCCTTCTGTGCTCTGTTTCCCTCATTTCTCAAACTCCAACTTTGAGAGTTATTACTGGCTCAACTTAGGAACTCTTATTTCTCTTTCTTTAAGAACTCACTAGGAATTTCCAGCCCTGTCCACTTAGAGTCATTTTGTGCTTTGGAGGCTCTAATTTTGCTCTCTAGAACGTAAATACTATATTCTATAGACAGCTGCACAACGAACATTCCCTCTTCTCACAGACACACTAATATGTCTAAAAGAAAACCCCAAAGTCCCCTCACAAAGTTGTTGCTTTCCCTATTGTCCCCAACCTAAGAAGGAGATGTCCATGGTATGAGCTGTTCAGTCAAACAGCCTTAATATTGTGTGTTAGTTGTGAACTGAGTGTTAGGATGTATCTTAGTTGTGAACTGAGAGTTAAGATGTGTCTTAGTTGTGAACTTAGTGCTATGATGTGTCTTAGTTGTTAACTGAGAGTTAGGATGTGTCTTAGTTGTGAACTGAGAGTTAGGATATGTCTTAGCTGTGAACTTAGTGCTAGGATGTGTCTTAGTTGTGAACTGAGAGTTAGGATGTGTCTTAGTTGTGAACTGAGAGTTAGGATGTGTCTTAGTTGTGAACTTAATACTAGGATGTGTCTTAGTTGTGAACTTAGTGCTAGGATGTGTCTTAGTTGTGAACTGAGAGTTAGGATGTGTCTTAGTTGTGAACTTAGCGCTAGGATGTGTCTTAGTTGTGAACTGAGAGTTAGGATGTGTCTTAGTTGTGAACTGAGAGTTAGGATGTGTCTTAGTTGTGAACTTAGTGCTAGGATGTGTCTTAGTTGTGAACTTAGTGCTAGGATGTGTCTTAGTTGTGAACTGAGAGTTGGGATGTGTCTTAGTTGTGAACTGAGAGTTAGGATGTATCTCAGTTGTGAACTGAGAGTTAGGATGTGTCTTAGTTGTGAACTGAGAGTTGGGATGTGTCTTAGTTGTGAACTGAGAGTTAGGTTGAAGTCAGGAAGCCTGAACTGCTTTCACGTTGTTTTTCTTCAGAAACAAGACGTTCAGAGCTGAGCAGTACCTAGAGTCTTGAACTAGTGACTCCAGCTCCCCTGACCTTTCCCTAATAGCTTCAGGCCATCTAACTAGCAGATGACCAAGAAAAAGAACAGGGAGAGAGCAGAGGAGAAATAAGAGGACATGTGGCTCCTTGTGATCCCTTTCTAAGGAGCTGTTCCAATAGCTGCATCTTCTACGGTAGGGTACTATCCGGGCCACTCCTTCCTTTACTGGGAAATGGAATGCTAACGTGTCTTCCAACAATATCAGGGTTCTAACAGAGCAGACATACCATGCCTAAAGGGATCTGACATAGCACTGACTGCTAATTTCTCTTCATGCTTCTCACTTTTGAATTTAGAGCAAGACCTGGTCTCAAAAACCAAGAATATAGTTTATTCTCCAAATCCTCCCCACTCTGCTGAGGAGTCTTGGAGCATGCTTATGCAGAACTTAAATGGACTCAACCACTACTCACTGGAAGCTATAGAGTCTGCTAGAGAGTTTGCCCTTTCAGTTCAAGTCCTATTGCTGTGAAGAGGTACCATGACCTCAGCAACTCTTTTAAAGGACAGCATCTGCATGAGGCTAGCTAATACACTTCAGAGGTTTATTTAGTTTGTCATCATGGCAGGAAGAATGGTGGCATACAGACAGGCATGATGTTGGAGAGGTGGCTGAGAGTTCTACAACTGGATCAGCGGGCAGCAGAAACAGAGTGACCTACTGGGCCTGCCTTGAGCTTCTGAAATTTCAAAGCCCACCTCCAGTCACACACTTCCTTAGAAAAAGCCACTCCTACTCCAGCGTGGCCACACCTACACTAACAAGACCACATGCCCTAATCCTTTCAAATAATGCCAGTCCCTAGTAGCCTCTGTGGGTCATTTTCACTCATAGTAGCCTAGGACATTCAAACTCTATATCTATTCTATATTTGTTCTAATCTCATACCACATATATGCCATAAATGTACATGCAAACATTCAGAAGGAATCTCAATGGGGAAAGACTGAGATTGGTTCATGCACATGTTTTTTGTTTTTGTTTTTGTTTTTATCATTAATTTATATAGGAAAGGCCTGCCCACTGTAGGTAGTACCATCTCTGGGTGAGTAGACCTGGGCAGTATTATAAAAGATAGCTGACCATGAGCCTGAGAGAAGCCAGTGTGCAACATACCCCTGTGGTTTCTACTTCAGTTCCTGCCTCAAAGTTCCTGCTTTGAGTTCCTGCCTTGGCTTCCCTGGATAATTCATTGTAAGCTGTAAGCCAAATAAACACTTTCTTCTCTCAAGTGGCGTTTAGGAGGTGTTTATCACAGCACCAGAAAAGCAAACAAGTATAGATAAATTCTACGTAGAACAGGCAATAGTACCCTGACAGTGTATCAAGCTTCCTGCTTCCACAGAAGTCTTAGAAACATTGAGTCCTTGCTTTCTGTCATTGATATCAAAGCTGGGGCTTTCTATGCCCACCTCAGTCTTACTCTATCATCTTTAGCACATAAGTTCAGAGTGCTTTCTTGGTATCTTGATACCAAGCTCATAAAAGATTGGTACAATGTGGTCTTCCAAAATACTTTCTTCTGGCCCCAAAATGTATTCAGTGAATTAGCATTGTTTAAGGCTGAGTAGCAGGGGAGCAGGAGAGCTTTGTGTGAATCTGTTTTACATTTCCTAGGGACCCTGTCTACCACACAGTGTCCTGTTTTATGTTTCCTAGGGACCCTGTCTACCACACTGTGTCCTGTTTTACGTTTCCTAGGGACCCTGTCTACCACACTGTGTCCTGCACTTGTCAATTAGCCATTTCCAACACTGCTGTCCAACATGATTCAGCAACTTAACAATGCAATAGAAAGAAATTAATAGCATGTACAAAACGCTCAAAATGCACTGTCAGAGTGAGAGCTTATTACATCCATATGCTCACAACTGTCCAGACATGGAACTTTGGGCAAATAATTTTTTTTCTGGGAAGTAGGCTTATGGCTGATTTTTTAAAAACATTTCTCAGACATGTTCATGCTTTTAAGATTTTCTCCAGTTTTTCAATATTAGACATTTATTGTTTTGAAATTTAAGGGAAAATATAAGTAGGTCCTTGAAGTGTCTTTTTCCCCCTAGTTCTATTGAATGCGCAGCACAGGCGTGGTGTCGAGAAAACAACACGTGAGTCCTGAAGAACAAGTTTACCAGGAACGTTTACCAGAAACGTTTACCAGGAACGTTTACCGGGACTCCTGATGACAAGTGCTGGGAGCCAAATCAGAAAGCACAGCTGGTTCAGAGGCTCCACAACTTCAGAGCCTCTCCCTTCCCCCCTTCCTCTCCGCCTTCCCCCTCTCCCCCTCCTCCCTTCCCCCTTCTTTTCCCTCCCCTCCCCCCTACCCCTTCTTCTCCCTCCCCGTTCCCCTCCCCCTCTCTTCCCCCTTTCTCTCCCTTACCCTCTCCCCCTTCCCTTTTCCCCTCCCACTCCCCCTCCTCCTCCCTCTCATTCTAGTCCATTCCCTGTCTCCTCATCAATTACCATAAACAACTTCCTCCAGGGGAGACTTTCACTCTCAGAGTTCATCTGTCAAGTCTCAGAGACAGCCAACGTCCTACTTAGGTCATGCCCCACACCTGATCCGGAGCCAGAGGAGCATTCTCATCAGCCAGGGACAATGGAGAAAGAGGGGAAACAGTGCAGCCTGGTGCTAGTCCCCCTCCCCCCCCCCCCCCCCCCCCCGTGCTGAAGGGTTCCCCAGAGTAAAGGATTCAGGAACTAGAAGGGGGAGGGGAACCAGTTGAACTGAACAACAGCCTATTCAGCTTTTCAGGTGTTAAACTTTGAAATAAAAATAATATTCACTTAAGAAGCTATTGGCCATTTCCAGGCATAGCTCTGGTTTTGAAGATGGTACAAAATGCCCTGCTGACCTCAGTTGCCACCACTTTAACTCGTTTCTGTAACATCAACCAACTCAAAATCTCAAGGATCACATTCTCTTCCTGTTTTCATATGAAAAACTCCATAGGTTTATAACACAATTAAAATTGGAAAAAACACCCATAAGTCTGTGTTTCCTCCCTGTCTACTATTCATATATGGGCACCACACAGGGTAGACCAGAGTCTTCTCTGAAGATCAGATGTGTGAACTCCAGCGCTGGGAGTCCTTCCTCCTCTGGAAATGTAAGCTCTAAGCATAATGCAGCCTTAGAAGCCAGTTAGAGAAGAAGAAAGCTAGACAACAGGATAAAGGGTATGTGCATTTATTCCTGGCTCACTCGGAACTTTTGGCAATCAACAAAACTGACTTTGGCTGGCCTAACCCACCCCCCAAAAAATATACTCATTAAAGTCTAGCAGATACTCACAGAACCTCTGAGAACCAGACATGGACACTGGCCAGTCAGGAACGATCTCTGAACTCTCTTCAGGATGCACTATGGTTAGAGGACCCTGATATCCTCACCATCTGAACCGAACTTGTGCACATGCTACACTTCATACGGAGATGCTCAGAAGCAGATGCCAAAGACCCTGGCTTTGATACTCCTACAAAGCCCACCATGACGGATAACCTCTCTGTCCTCTTTTCTCCCATTGTCACATTTGGATCAAATACACATACATGGCCCTGCTGCAAGGGAAGCCTGGAAAGCGAGTTTCCTCCTGCAAGCTGGGGACGGAGAGGTACAAATGGAGGTTTTCTGAGCATTATAAGACTCTTGAAGGACAATAAGCATCATAAATGTCCATAATAAAGATGCCCACAGTAAGCCCTACAGGAGAGGTTTTTCTCTACTAATGCCTCCCCTGTCTTTCTGTTCCAACAATCAGAAGACCAACCACAATGTGGAGTGCTGGTGTTGGCAAAGTGCTGCAGGGGCTTCCTGGAGAAATATGTCAATAGCAGAACAGTGTAATTCGTCGTGAACTGTTCTCATTTCCTTCCGTCGAAAACTCAGTTATACCTAAGCTAGAACTCCAGTTTTAGACAATAAGGGTATCTACATGAAAACCCATGTGGAGAGCAGATATGGCGGCAGTCCCAAGATGATGCTTGGGACTCCGGCCTAGTCTTGTGACTAGCACCTGACTTCCTCCTGCCCCCCCCCCCAGATTAGCCACTCCCACCGTGTGAGCTGCGCAGGCGCACCCATGACTCGAGATCAGGCCAGATGACTTGGACCTATGAACTGCAGCCACACAACATGGACTGAGGAGGTGGAGATGAGAGAGGGTAAAAGGACTGTGCTTGAGGGCGAGAAGGGGGAAAGAGAAACAGAAAGAGAAACAGAAAGAGAGAGAGACAGGGGACAGGAAGATTTTCACTGGCATGCTGTAAAGTTCCTAAATAAACCGCTTTGAGAAGAACGCTGTGTCGTCGCTCCTTTTCTGCTGGTCGGAGATGGTAGCGACAAACCCATATTCCGCAGAGCATTCTCCTGCACCAATATCGAGCAGTTTAAAATTCTAAAAGCATTGTTTCTTGAATAACAGATAGATTATCATGAGATGATCAGCTATTTTTATTTCAAAGAACAATTATTTCTTTTGCAACTATTCTTGTATATACAAACAAGTATAACCATAAGAACTTTCAATATGATCACATCTGTTTCTTTATATAAATGTCAAGATTTTACTATTGTCTTCCAGGGTATGTATATATGTCTGTGTTCCAGTTGACAGTATAAATAATAAAACTTGCTTCTTCACTCAACCCTGTCAGCAATGGCAACAGCAGTGTACACCAAACACATTTTTGAGTCCCTGATTTAAATTTATAAAACTGTAGTCATGCAGCCCTTTTGTGTAAAGGCATTTTCTATTTATTTTATTTATTTATTTTTTAAGAATTGCTGCACTGTTATTCTTCACACACCTGCTCGAGTCACAACTGCTACCTGGTATGGTTGAGGCAAACTTCCTTCTCTAAAGCCACCAGAACAGTGACAACTTACTGACTCCATGTCCCAGCGTCACTGTAGAAGAGTTCACAGGTTCCTTAGAAAGAAGAAAGGAGTTCTGATTCACCTGTAAACATAAATAAAAGCATTTTGTAAGGAAGGAAAAACATTAAGCATTTGGCATTTTAAACTCAGTGAGTGTGGGCTGAAGAGATGGCTCAGTGGTTAAGAGCACTGACTGCTCTTCCAGAGGTCCTGAGTTCAAATCCCAGCAATTACATGGTGACTCACGTGATTCCCTCTTCTAGTGTGTCTGAAGACAGCTACAAATGAATTCATATCTAATAAATAAATAAATCTAAAGTTCAGCGAATGTTTAGGGCTCACCTATAGGTAACTAAATAGGGGTTGAAGGAGTGAAGCCATGAGAGGATGTAAACTGAGATAGGTTAACAAGAGCTCCAGGGGAAAGAAATCACCAGAAATAATGGTAATGCAAACCAAAATAGGGTTCTTAGAAAAAATGTTATTTGAAAAAGACCTGAAAGGGGGATTTTGGAAGGAAGAGGGAAAATGCATACTGTGGTGGTTAAGGAAAGTCTATATTCTGATGAACACCCATCCCAGTCCCTGTCTGTCTCTGACCTAAAGTCCTGAAATGACTGTTGTAAAATGACTAACTGCTTGCCCTGGCTTCTGTAAACTTGCTTACTTGTTGCTGTGTACAGCGGAAGTGAGGCAGGTCAGCTAGCTGTGAATTCCGCAGACATGAATTGGATCTTTGCCTTAAAACCATCCCTGCCATGCTTTTAGCTAAGCGTCAGTTCCAAATCTGAGTACAAGAACTGAGAACAGCTTCAGCTTAAATAAAAGTCTGGAGAATCACAACTCAATAGATTTCAGATGGTCTCTCAGTGTTTCCTAACCTCGTAATAATATTAAATATCTAAACAAAAACTAAAACATCTAGTTTTCGTTGTTTGGTTTTGGTTTGGGTTTTTTGTGTTTTTCTGTTTTATTGTTTTTTTTTTTTTTTTTTTTTTTTTGGTTTTTGGATTTTTGGGGGGTTGTTTTTTGGGGGGCTTTGGGGGTTTTTTGTTTTGTTTTTTGGTCATAATTACTTCTAATTAGGATTTTTCTTACTAGAAAGGGGTAAAATATTTAATTAACACAAAATTTACTTTCCTTACAAAGTAACTCCTAATAGTGTTTGATCAAAACTGCTGCTAAGTTTTCTTCAAATCCTTGCCAAAAAAGAGATGGGAGTGAAATAAGAGAGGAAGAAAAGAATGGCTTTTCTATAATTCTACTAAGATAGGATTAGGTATGTTTAAGTAACTTGTATAGTCTTATTAACTTATACTTAGTATATATTATGCAGTCCCTTAGTCATAAATAATATTGTTTAATTTTAAAAGATTCTTAAATATGTGTATAACTGTGAGTTCCTGAAATTCAGTGAATCAAACTGGTCTTGCATTTTCATGGTAAGAGGAAAGTTTTTTATTTTTCTACCAACAACATCAACTGCAGTATCAGCCATTACCTTGAGCACTTGGTCTGTAAGCCTGGACTCCATCTAGTGATGCTAGGGGAAGTGAGCCATTGTGGGCAGGCCTTGACTTTTTATGGCCTGGCCCCCACTTCCTGTTTGCCCTCTGCTTCCTAAATGCAGGCCCAGTGACCTGCTTTTGCCGCTGTGCCTTCCCTGTTGGCTTGGTTGCTTTCGTTGGGGGATGCCCTGAACTGAAGCAGTACTGTTCTTTGTTGACATTGAACTCAGCAACTCACTTAATGAAAGTGATGGGACTTTTCTTTGACTCTGCTAACTTTCTAATTTCTGAATGACTAAGAGTCAGTGATAATTCTTGATTCCAATTCTTATGTCAAAAAACACTTTGCCTACACCTTAAATATCTTAAAAATTAAAGTTCTATATAACTTATGTGTGGGTCTCAGGCACAGTGTTAATTGGTGATACTTGCCTAATTGAGGAGATGGGAGTGCAGGGGGACGGGGGTGAAGATGCTGCTCTGATCAGACAAGAGGGCCTGTACCAAACGGTTTTCCAGGCAAAGGACAGATTAGAAGTATGGTCAGATATATGTTACACAGTCAGCATTCTTTCCTACTTTGAGATGTATTGTGAAATTTTACTATTATTTCTCATAAGTATACCGGTAAAAGTTACACTACAATATTTTTAATTTAAAAGTGTTGGTGACTAAATTGAGGAGGTTTGCATGTTGTTTTATGAGCCACCATGTTTAAGTTCTATGATCCAATGACTGTAGACTGCCCCCATTTTAATGTACCTGTAGTTAGCTGATTACAATGAGTTTATCGACCTTCCAGATGTGTATATTTGTAAATGTCCAGTGTCTGGGAAGGATTAGTTTAGCAGAAATAACTAAGTTGGTGAATTTTGACATGAATTTGCCTTCCTATGCACTTCATATATTGAGTGCTCTGGTATAGGTGTATCTAAGGGGAGTGTTCCCCTTGCTGTGCCATTGGTGATGGAACCTTAGGAGTCACACATGGTAGAGACACTTTCTATCACTGAACTATGTTGCTAACCCTCTTTACTTTCTATTTTGATACAGGGTCTCACCCAATTGGCCAAGGTGGCCTTGAATGCACTCTGTAGCTCACATTTAGATGAGTTCCAGTTTTATGACCCTGTATTTTCTTCTAAGAAGGGTCGTGTGAAGATCTTGCTAATGGAGATTCATATTTTCATTGTTCAAAATTAAGACAGCATGCAGAAGCAGGCAATGTGATGATGCTAAACATGTCCCTAGATATGACATGTCCCTCCACATGTCTCTGCTTTCCCCCAGACTGTGAAATAGGACTCACTGGAAGCGAAGTGGTAAATTGAGAATCCGCTCTAAACTCCCCCAGAGGATGCGGGCACCTCCTCTATACCCCCCAAATGTTTTGGATTCCCAAAAGAAAGACACATGCACACACTCACACACACACACACATACACACACACGAAGCCTTATTTTTAATATGCCTTAAACAGCAAAATGACTGAGCTTTTCCAAGCATCCCCACAGCTAGTGTCTTAGTCAGGGTTTCTATTCCTGCACAAACACCATGACCAAGAAGCAAGTTGGGGAGGAAAGGGTTTATTCAGCTTACACTTCCACATTGCTGTTCATCACCAAAGGAAGTCAGAACTGGAACCCAAGTAGGTCAGGAAGCAGGAGCTGATGCAGAAACTATGGAGGAATGTTGCTTACTGACTTGCTTTCCCTGGCATGCTCAGGCTGCTTTCTTATAGAACCCAGGTCTACCAGCCCAGAGATGGCACCACCCACAATGGGCTGGGCCCTCCCCCCTTGATCACTAGTTGATAAAATGCCTTACAGCTGGATCTCATGGACGCATTTTCTCAACTGAGTCTCCTTGCTCTGTGATAACTCTAGATTGTGTCAAGTTGACACAAAACCAGCCAGTACAGCTAGCACACTCTCCCCTCTGATATTTCTAAATTATTACTTTCTAAAATCTATATTCCATCTTCGCTAACCCAGACCCAATCTGGAGAGTAACCTCTGGGGTCACTCTGCCCCAATTCTTACATATTGTATGCTTTCTCTCCTACAACTCGTGGGCTTGATCTTTTTGCTTCCCCATCATGACACTTCTAAAACCTCCTCCTCTCCTGCTCTCTTGCCTAGAAAATCTGAAGTCCCACCTCTGTCTCCCTGCCCAGCCATTAGCCACTGGCAACTTTATTTACCAATTAAAACCAGCTGGGGGCAGGAATGTCTCACATGCAGTCATGCAAACTCTCTTGTGATTTTTGGGAGCCCAATAACACAAATAGCATCAGAACCAAACCACAACAGGAAGACTTCCCTGCAGGCTGTTTATAGTGAGAGACTGTATTCAATTCACACAACAAATTGTGTAGAGTTGGTGTGTACAGAAGTTCACAGAAACTGAAGGAATGGTACCTAAAAACACCTCTCAGTCCTGCAAACTTTCATGTTTCATCCTCATTTTTGTAAAAAGGAACCAAACTGAAGCTATTTTGAATAAACCATCCATTTTGAATAGGGGTCAAACAAAGTTTAAGTTCCCAAGACCTCCCTGGATAACTGACATCCTACTTGGCAGAAGGAGCCATGTGCATCGGTAACTGGTGTTATGGTTAGTAAACCAAGACCTGAGTGCTAGAAAAGTCTCCCCGCCACCACTGAATAACCCAGCCAATAGGAACAGGATAATGTACCGATCCTGATTGGTGGGATAACTTGGCACAGATGTTTGTGCATTTTAGGCTTAAAAATTCTGCCATTCTGGTTTAGGGTCAACGTTTAGCTCCTGAGTCTGTTCTGTGGCCCTGATAAATCATTAACAGCTTGAGTGCAAAAAAAATTTGTCATTTGCTTAAATACCAGGATGAACATTGAAGGACACAGTAAACTCCTGATCTGTGTTGTCCCTGACTTGTCAGTTTTTATTGCCTAATTTAAGTCAAGATTTATTTTGCTGAGATCTTGGGATTGCTAGGGTTGTCGTGGTTTTTTAGACGCCAACAATGATACCATATCTGATCCTCTTCTACAGTCTCTAGGATTCAGTACATTTTCATACCACTTCCTGTGCAAGGAGAGCCCCACTCTCACCACAGCCTGCTTTTTCCTTTCCATCAGTATGCAAGATAAATAACAACACAAACCCTTTTACTCAGTGGCTATGCCTGTTGAAGCCTCCTGGCAGGATTGTCTTCCCTGTGTCTTGTAAATAATGTTTCGGCTGTGTCTTAGACTCTTAACTAAACTGACATTGGAATTACAACACTTTCATCTTTCAGTAGGAAAATTGCATTTCAAGCTACAAAGAACAGATCTACAGTTGAGTTGTATGGTATGCTCCTAGGAGTGGAGCTAAGGATTGGGTGTCATGATTCTGCACACACAGGAGGACTAGAAAATGTATTTACTAGTATGATCAAGAGGATAAAGTGAGGACTGGAGAGATGGCTTAGAGGTTAAGAGCTGTTCTTAACCTTCTTCTTCTTCCAAAAGTCCTGAGTTCAATTCCCAGCAACAACATGGTGGCTCCCAACCCTCTGTAAGAGGAGTCAGTGCCCTCTTCTAGTGTGTGTGATAGTGTACTCACATACATAAAATAAAAATAAATCTTAAGAAAGAGGATGAAGTGAGATCTGCAACATTTCAAGTCTTTCTTGGAATACTAGAGGTAGGAGGTGTGTCACTGGGGGTGGTCCTGCTCCTGTGGATCAGGATGTAAAGCTCTCAGCTCCTGCTCCAGCACCATCCCTGTTGTGATTCCCACCATGATGATCATGAACTAACCCTTTGGAACTCTAAAAAAGTCCCCAAGTGAATGCTTTCTATTATAAAAGTCTCCTTGGTCATAGTGTCTCTCCTTAACAATAGAAAAGTGACTAAGAAACTGGGTATAGTCTCCTCTTTCCTCCCTTTAAGAAAAAGAGAGGAAGAAAGAAAGGAAATGAAAAAAACAAGAAGAAAGCAAATTGCATCATTTAGAATTGTTGAGATTCTTATTATCATCCAAATAATCCTGATCTGCAAACCCACTCTCAGGAACTCTAAAGATCCCAGTGCCAGTGTCTGTGCACTCAAAACCTCAAAGTGACTCAGCAATCCTGAGAATTACTTCATCTTAATTCTCACAGGGAGCCCTGCATTGTCTTTCATGAGAAAGAAACACTGAGAGAAAGGAAGTGTTTATAGTGCTAGAAGATGTTCTCAGAGCAGCTCAAGGAAGAGTCTTTACAATCAGGAAGAACAGAAGATTGATGAGTGCCGAGAAAGGAACTCCTCTTGGCGATAAAAGGTCTGGGAGTGCTGTGCAGCATGGAATTCAATGAGCCAAACTGTTCTGAATGAATTCTAACCAGCTGAAAACTCTGTACACTCCATCGTATGCAGACCATTGTTCTGATGGTGTCTGCTCCTTAGTGAAGCTCCTGCCTTACTGATGATGGCTCTGTCTGCAATCTCTCAGTTGACATTTCAGGGAGTCTTTCACCACAGTCTTTGCACACTTCCCTGCCTCTCTTCCCCTCTCCTTGATACCACCATCCCCTCCCTCTCTCTCCCTCTCTGTGACCCCACCATCCCCTCCTTCTCTTCCCTCTCCTTGATACCACCATCCCCTCCCTCTCTCCCCCTCTCTGTGACCCCACTATCCCCTCCCTCTCTCCCCCTCTCTGTGACCTCACCATCCCCTCCCTCTCTCTCCCTCTCTGTGACCCCACCTTCCCCTTCCTCTCTCTCCCTCTCCACTTTGGGAATTCTGTCAGTGAGGTCTTAGTTACTTGTTTTGACTCATGTACCTTGGGTTCTAAAGTAGAGAATTCTGGGGGGAAGGGGGTGGAATGTTTGTTTTATCTTTACTTTTGTGTTTGGAGTTATTTTTAATATTTTCCTGTAAATATTTTGTACTATTTTCCTTGTAGTGAAATGGATTATAATATCATTTCCTAATTCAAAGCAGTATATGTGAGAAGAAAATATACAATTCTGGGATTAACGTTGTTTCCACAAGCTGAACTCTTGATTGTTTCTTGGAGAAATAAAATGTTCCATACCAGAAAGAAAGAAAGAAAGAAAGAAAGAAAGAAAGAAAGAAAGAAAGAAGAAAGAAAGAAAGAAAGAAAGAAAGAAAGGTGTTGCCTCTCTCTTCTTTAGAGATTAACGTTCTTTGTCAACCACCTACAACCTAAAATAACAAGGCCCAGACTGAGGGTTTGCTGACAAGGTAACCTTGAGCTGATAAAGAACTGAAATTAAAAATTGGGTGGTGGTGGCTTGTGCCTTTAATTCCAGCACTTGCAAGTCAGAGTCAGGTAGATCTTTGAGTTTAATGTTGTCCTAGTCTACAGAGTTTCAGGACAGCCAGGACTACACAGGGAAACCCTGTCTTGAAAAAAAGAAGAAGAAAAAGGAGGAAGAAGAGAAAGAAAGAGGAGAAGGAAAAAGGAGGAAGAGGAGAAAAGGAAAATGAAGAGAAAGAGTAAGAAGGAAGAAGGAGCAGGAGGAGGAGAAAAGAAGAAAGAAGAAGGAGGAGGAGGAGGAGGAGGAGAAAGCATGAAGACATGCACAGTGTATTGAGTCTCCTTTCAGGGAGTTGAGAAAGGTCAGTCTACCCACATCTAAGCCCCACTCAAATAGAATGTCAGGTGGGAAATGCAATATAGCTAGGGGGCCATAGATAAACTTCCCATTCAGTTTTTTCACTAGGACCAGATTTGAAGGAGGGAGATAGGCAGACAAATGGGTAAGGGATTCATAAGATTTTTATGTTCTATTCTTTTTCTCAACATCAAAGATCTTATAACTATTATACAGCTAAATTTTCACATTCAGTGTCAAGTCAGGGGACCCTAGAAGAGACTTTTTGGTGGGGCTGGATTGTGCGGAGCATTTAGAATCATGAGATACATAAAAAGATATTGAAGGGGGAAGTGGTATAGTCCTATGACATCACATAAAGATAATTTGCTAACTTGACAAAATCTGGACTTTTCCAGCAGACATGTCTGTAGGGATTGCCTTGACTGTACTGACTGAGGTGGGATGGCCCACCCACTGTGGGTGATACCATTTCCTGACTCTGGACTCTATCAGAGAAAAATGGGATCTGAGATGCCTGCATGCACTCATTACTCCCTTCTGACACCTAAAATACCAGCTGTTCCAAGTTCCCACTGCCACACTTTTCTGTCATGGTATACTATGTCTTAACTATAAGCTAAAATGAGCCCTTTCTCCCTTAAGTTGCTTTTCTCAGAGTATTAGTTAATCACAGAAACAAGAAAATGAGTCAAGATCGTGGTGGATGTAAGGAGTGGGGGCCAGGAAGAAAAGATGAAAACAATCCATCAAGAAACAGTTCAAGTGGAATTCAGCAATGGCTTAACCAAGGACAGGGGATGAAGAGACGAGATAGGTACTCGGGCAGGTGTCTAACAGTCATTTTATTTGCATTTCCTTGAAGCACCTTCTATTTCCCTCCATCGTCTCGAGTACTCCCTTCTCCCTCTCTTTTACAGGCTCCTCTACCACCGCACAATGTCTAACTATTAAAGAACCCCAAGGTTCCATTCTGGGTCCTGTTCTCTGCTAACCGTACCCTCCATGTTGCCTGACCCTTTCATCTATACTGTATTCATCTGTCCTCTTTTGCCACAGAAGTCTGTGTAGCAAACCACACTGAAGTACAATGGCTTTAGGCAATTAACATTTATTTGGCATGTGACTCTGCAGCTTAACTTTGTAGCTCTGCTGATGATGCCCCTTAGATCAGGTCTGGTTTTCCTACCCAAGCTGCTTTTCTCATGGGGTTCTTTAGTCTCCGGGATTACAGGTGTGCACCACCATAGTCCTGTAAGTGTCCTCTAAGTACCTGACTGAGTGCTATAAGCTGAACCCAGGCATGTTTTCATAAATAAGAGAGAAGGCAAGAGCAAACCATACCAAATGCTTAAGCATTTAAAAGCTTCTGGTTGCATCTTGTAGAATGCTATCTCAGAAATGTAGACAAACACATCTGTGTCCTTCCATAATGTCAGCCTGGGTAGAATAACAATAAATTCGCAAGGTTTGGTGGCTGTTTTCCTACATTTTCCAAGTAGTCCTAATTTCCTTGCAACCAACCTTGCTAGGCAAACAGTTTCGTTTGCTTCAATCTTAATGATTTAACACTCAGGTTGCACAGTAAAAATATCTTTATTTACATATAGATGGATGGACAAATGGGGTGGATGTGTACATGACAGAAGCGATACAAAGGGTTAAAGAGGCCATAGCAGAGTTCAAGGGGTTTCTCAGAAGCTGAACAGACACAGAGGGGAATTTGATAGAGGTGCAGAAAGCATCTCTGTTGTAGGAGGAGTCAGATAATTAACCCCACTGGAGGTACTGCTAGAGTCAAGGGTTGAGCCATACCTCTGGGAGAAGTAGGCAGACTGTGGAGGTCAGGGGCAGGATCAGATCTAAACATTAACAGTCTGAAGCCCTTGGGACAACAGTGAGCTTTCTGTTTATCCCTTCACACTCACACCCACCCCCACACCCCCACACACACCCCACACCCCACACACATACTTCCCACACACACCTACACACACACACCCCCCACACCACACACACACCCCACACAATATACACACACTTCCCACCCACACACCATACACACACCTACACACACACACACCACACACATACCCCACACCCACACTACACACCACACACACATACTTCCCCCACACACATCACCCACACACAATACACACACACACACACACACACACACACACACACACACACACACACCACCACCACCACCACCACCACCACCACCACCACCACACCCTCCCCGCACCCCCTACACACACAGTGGTCAGATGTCAGACTGGTGTGCCCTTCACCAGCAGTTCTAAGTGTCTTCCTCTTCAAGGGATCCAGATGAGGAGTTACACCCTTTTCTCGGCCTGGTGTATGTAACAAGTTCTCAGGTCTGGTTTGCCTGGAATGGTTTGTGTTCATGTGTTCTCCAGTCTGGTGTGATTATAAAGTAGCATCCTTTCTGTTTGTGGGAAAGAGTTATTAGTCTGTGTATCTAGGTCAGGCTGGACAGTGCTGTTTTATGTGCCCACCAGGACGCTTCTGCACTCAAAATGGTGCCAAATGATGTTGGTAAAATGGAGTTTTCTAAAAGCAAGGTGGAGTCTGAAAACTCCCGCTGGCACAGCCTGATCAAACACCAAACGGTGTTCCTTAGCATCCTGCGGGGCACAGGTGGGAAAGCACTGCAGTGTGAAAAGGCAAATGCCATAGGTGCAAGGGAAAGATGAAAAAGTGAAACCACCTACATGTGAAAACTCCCAGTTTAGATATGCAGATCCAAACTCCGTCCTTTACTCTATACATGTATATTCACTGATCTAAGGAACAGCCCACTTGGAAACTACAAGCATTTTATTTAAAGCGTACTTAGCATCGAATATTTATCTTCTCTCGAAGTCTGCTCTTCTAACGCCCTCTTTTCCAATATAATATGACGATGCCATCCAGTTACTCGAGCCAGGAACCTGAAAGCAGTTGACATTTTCTCTCCTACAAGATTCATAAATTCTGTCTTCAAAATCCCTCGTTTCTATTTTCTCTTTATCCTCCTTCAAGATGTTTTTATCTCTTCTGAAAACCTAAAAATAAATCGTTTATCTTTGACGTAAAAATCTCAACTCTTTCGCGAGATATTCAGTCCGGCCTACCCCGCCATGCTTGTCCAGCCAGGAAGGTGTGCCTCTTTCTCCTCACTTTTGAGATCCCTGCATCAGTGGCTTTCCTTCATTATCTAGCAACAGGAGCCAAATCAATGAGCTCCCATTTCAGTTAGAGACCGTGTCCCAAAAAATAAGGTAGGGTGTAACTGAAGAGAACGCCAGACATCGACCTCTACCCTCCACACACAGTAACGGATGTATTATAGTGGCAGGAACACACACGCATGTGCATGGAGTCTGTTAACGTCCTCTAGGCTCCGCCCACATGTTACCTAGCAACAGCCAGATATCAGCGGGGCCTCAAATGTTCTCTGTCTCTGTCTCTCTCTCACACTCTAAAGCCAGCCTTTTAACTTCTTCCCCTCTTCCTCTCTCCTCTCTCTTCCTGCCCTTCTTTGTCCCCCTTTCTCTGCCTCTACCCCCTCCTCCAGGTCCCAAATAAACTCCCTGTCACATACCTTGGTTGTTCAGGGGGACACCTTAACAAGGCCACTGAGGTGCTCCCTTCCACCGCCACCCCCACTCCTTTTATAAAACACAACAGGGTCACCATGTTGTATTCAACTGAACAACAATTATTAGAGCAAAGTATAAACTTATTTCTAGTGGTAGTAATTTGTCTTTTAAAATAAGCTTGGGGGATGGAAACGTATAACGACAAAGAAATTTCTGGTGATCTTCATGATCATTCAAACATCAGAGCCAGTGAAATGGCTCAATGGGTAAAAGCACTTCCCACCAAGCCTTCTGGCCTGCATTCAATCCCCAGGTCAGGTCACACGTGGTGGAAATAGAGATTAAACTCCTCCCTTCTTCTCTGCTTCTACATATGCAAGGTGCACCTCCACACACACAGACACACTCACACACACACACACACACACACAGACACACACACACAGACACACAGAGAGACACATGGGCAAAGGTAGTCTAGCTCTTGACAGATGCGAGTAGGTGTGGCTTCCGTTGTACCACTTCTGTATACAGAAGAAAGTGGCATCATCTAGGTTACAAAGGCGGGGGGGGGGGGGTTGGAGGGGCGGGGCGGGAGGAGGATGGAACAGATTATTATTTTCTAGATTGGGGTCTTAAATAGCTGAATCCTTTCACCTGGACTTTTACCTATCTCTCGTCATATTTACCACCAACTGTAGTGAAGGGGTTGAAAAACTGGTATTTTTATATGTCTCTGTGGTGTCTGTTTTAATATATTAACTCATTTTATCTCCCTAGACCGTATAATGTGGGTAGCATTAGACGACGGTGATAATGAGTTCTTGGTAAAGCCGAGTTTTAAATTGTAATTGTGATCTGACAGTTAAGGTCGATATTCTACCAAAGGTGTTGCAGCCACTATAGGTCTTGCAGCCTATAGCATTTAAGTCATTAGCAGAACTTAGGTTGGCAATATTTTATACCCTCATCCTCAGAATTACCGACATAATTTGTTAAACTCAGAGTCCCTAAAGAAATCAATAGAGCGCGTCGGACATTTGTATTTTTAAAAGAGCAGCTGCCAGGCCAGTGATTCTGTGAATGAAACTAAACCTGGAGGCTCTGGGCCTAGATCTTCCTTCTTTTTGAAAATCAAAGCACGGAGCTTTCCCAGACTTGCGAGGATCAGTTAAATATGTCCACAGTGCCGCCCCGTAGTAGTCCTCAGCAACAGAGCAGCACTGAGCATGCGCCATGTACCAGGAACTCTGGGCGGGCCTTTGCCTGTAAATCTCCGACTTCCGGCTTCTCCGTCTGAGACCCCCTTAGGCCCCACCCACTTTTCGAGCACCAATCAAATGTAAGATTGCTGAAGCTGTGGACCAATGATCAGGGATGTCTTTCATCTGGGCCCTCAGTTTGAAACTGTCAAGTGGCTGCTAGGGGAGTTGCTGTGCTTGCTTGTGGTTGCGGCGGCGACGCCGGCTGTCGCGGTGAGGCAGGAGTCGAAGTTTGGCGGAGACGGTGGGTACCGGTGGCGGCGCCCAGGTCGGTTCCTACCAGTGAGTTTTGGCGACATTGTCCCTGGAGGTGCCCAGAAAGAAGAGGACACAAGTGATGCAAACTAAGTAGGTCCTGTTCTTTAGGACGTGGGGAGATAGTCAGACATAACATCGTGTTTTATTAAGAAAGAATTGGGTTTAAATGGAACCGGATTGGAGGGTGGTGAAAGAAAACTTGGAAGGGACTAGCGCTCGCCCTCTTTTTGAGTGCGGTTTGGACAGGGGAAGTCACCTTGCTGCCAGTTACACATTGGTCCGTTCCCGGAGCCCGCTTTTCAGTTAAGCTGTACCTTTGGCAAAGAGAAGCATTCAGACTATCTTGTTTTTGCTTAAGTTAAAGAGTACTGCGAATGTAGTAGAATGATGTATGTCACCTACTAAAGCATCACTCTGAGCCCAGAAACTGATGAGAGGCTACTGTTGTCGAGAGCCTCATGTTAATTTTCATGCCTGTTTGCAAAGAGCAGGGTAAATGGCAGATAACATATTTTCCAAACGTACAGTCATTTTCTGACTGCAGTATGTATTTAAGAAACAATACTGATGTCTGATCACACCAGCCCATTTGTTACTAAAACAATCCACAGTTCCAGGCCTGCAAAGAAGTAATAAGGGAAGATGTAATTAAAATTAGAACAGACCGAATTACCACAGTGGCTAATTTGAAATTAGTGAAGTAGTCATTCCTTGATTCATATCCGTGCTTATTTTATCTTCCCTACATGGCTTAGTGGAAGATGGTCTAGCTCAGATGTAGTTTACTTACCCTGTGTATTCATACCAATGCTGAATAAAAGAAATTCCCTTTCCACAATCTGGCTGCAGCCTGGCTTTCTATTCCATGGTTTTCCCTTCATCTCTCCCATCTTCAGTGTCTTTATCTCAATAATTTCCTTAGCAATCTGTAATTGAGGCCTGGTCCAGAAGCAGCTGAAACTGTCAGAGTTGTCACAACAGCTTCCTGAGCTGCATGTTGAGGGCCTTCCTTGCCTTTTTGGCCAGTGACCCTCCTACTGTTCCTCACTCAGTTCCAATGTTCTGGCTTCTTCCAGTCTTCCTGCTGACTCTTCACTCTGTTCCTTAAAAGTGAGCAGTGTTAGATTGATCTTCTCACAGAAGCCCTCTGTTAGGATTATGAACTCCTTTGAAATCATATTTGAAGCTAAAAGTCCTTCTAGAAAATAAACGTGCAATTGTGTTTGGTCTGCAGGATAATAGTTCTTTACCATAATGGGTAATCCCATTCATCCCTGTTTCTTTAGTAGCCCCTAAGAGGTCAGTGCCTCCTCAATCTAAATCTGCAACCTATGCTTGTAATGAAGGTCTCTAGACTACGCACATCCTAGCCATTATGAATTCCAGTTCGTGGAGCTATGTCCTGAGTGGCCAGTGTAGTCACGTAACAGCTCCTTCTGTAACCACAGTCAGCAGATTGATGCCCAGATCCTGCAGATACCTAAATCTACAGATGCTCAAGAGACCTGTATAAAATGGTGTAGTGTTTGTGTATAGCCTATCAGACATAGCATCCCGTCTGATTTACTTATAACCCTAATACAGTATAAATGCTGGGTAAGTAGTGCTTGCATGGAATTGTCTAGGGGATGGTGACAGGAACAGTCTGCATGTTCAGTACCAATGTGACTTTAAGAAATACTTTTGGCCCACAGTTGAGTGAATCCATGGACAAGGAACCGAGGGATACTGAAGGCTGACTACATCGTGCCCACCGCTGTACTCGGTGCTTCAGAGTCAACCTCATGCTGATGCAGTGGTACTGAACTCGCTGACCTTCCTCCCAGTCTCACTGTCCCACAGCCCTTGGTTCGGTGAGTAGTAGTGTGTTTCATCTAGTTACTCTGGACACAGATCTGCTGGCATCAGCATTTCCCACTTGGATGATGTAAGTGGTCATTGATCATGAGCCCAAATTATCACCACCGGAGCACAGCTGTCACCTCAAAGCCTGGCCAAGGCTGTATTCTCATTGTCTCTATGCTCATTCTGAAAACAACCTTTACTGCTTGGGTTACTACAGCTAACTCTCGATTGGACCCTCTATTAGAATCCCAATCTGCCCTGAAGCTGTTTTTAAAATATCAGTGTTTTGAAGCAATGTTTGGAGATGTATCTCTGCAGCAAAGGTCTCACCCTGACCCGCATAGCTCTGTGAGCATCCAGTCCTTAGCATGGCGAATAGAAACCAGTAATAACAAGGCTGGTCACATGAGCCATTTCACACATTTAATGTTATGTAACAGTTCAGCCTTGGAATATGAAAGATCATAATTGTAACTGTCCCTTCTTGTTTGATCTGTATTCGAGTCTTACTTTGTTTCAGCCTAACCAAGCACCCTAAATCTCTTTCAGACACTTGTCATGCCTCTGTGTCTTGGCCTATGCAGCTGTTTCTATCTTGAGTCTGTCTCAGGATGGACTGCCACATCTCCCGGGTCTCAGTACCTGGGCCATGCTATCTGACTTACTGGTGTTCACGTAGTCTGAATAGTTACTATTTGCCTTTTAAATTCGCACCCCCCATAGTTTTCTTTGTTAAAACATTTAACGATTTCTATGTGTATGTTTCAGTATGTTGTAATTTATAAACTTAATTTTCTTAAAATAATATTCCCAAAATGTAAGTATCTCAGGAAGGGAATTTACACAAATTCTTAGGGTGCTTTAGTTAAATATGTCACAGGAAAGTATTTGGTCCCTGGGATGTTACATAAGGCTGAAGGCCAGTGACCAAATGCTCTTCCCTCCTGACCCTGCAAGAAAGTATTCTGAAGCATTTTTCTTCAGTCTTTTGTGTGCTTAGCACATCTCTTTCAGAATATTATAGAAACACTAATGTTTGAAGTAAGCCACTTCTTTGGCCCTGTTTTTCTTGCTTATAACTGCTCAGTATGTTGAGTTTAAATTGATTGCTTTTAAATGATATGAAAAATATTTGCAAGTTAGAGCACTGTTGCACTTCATGTATTTAAAAGCTTGGCTTAGGTATTAAAGAGGCAACTAAAGTTAACTTGTGCTATTTTACAGTATTTGTGCAGAATGTCGTCTGAAGAGGACAAGAGTTCACTTCATGTTGCTCACAATGACTCTGATCATTCAGTCTCCACAGACCTTCAGGTAGGAAGACATGTAAATGGATTGTGACTTTAAAAATTATAAAGCCCAGTATAATGGTGCACACCTTTAATTCCAGCACTCAGAAGGCAGAGGTAGAGAGACCTCCATGAGTTCAAGGCCAGCAGGGTCCACATAGAGAGTTCCAGGACAGTCAGGCTACATAAAGAGACCCTACTCTCAAAAAAATGTAAACAAAGTATTAATTTGTGGCAAAACTAAAGTGCATTTTTCGTTTACTCATTCTCTTCACAGTGAAGTGTTTGCATTTACAGTCTCATCAACTCTGTTCATTTGGAGAGTGTCTTATTTTCAGTTTTCAGAAAATATCGAGGGACTGTTCAAGCTTTTTCTGAAAAAGCTTTTTCTTTCTCTTTCTTTCTTTCTTTCTTTCTTTCTTTCTTTCTTTCTTTCTTTCTTTCTTTCGAGAAGCTTTTTAGTTTGTCCTCTCAGAAGCCTGCACATCACAGCAGAACATAAGTCACCGCAGATCTACTCCTTTGGTCTATTACCAGCACCAGCATTGGCCTTTATAGTCCCCCTGACTTCTTCATTCTGTTCTTGTGTTCCTTTTGCTGTTTGCAGGACGTGTTTTTCTTCTCATAAAGACCATGTCTCCGAGTCTGTGTTTAGGCTCCTTCTTCTTTGTATAATCTAAAGAATCATAGATCAGGGATCATGCCAAACCCTGAAGTGGGTTCTGAATCCAAACACAAAGATGCCCTCTGGTGTGATTTTGTACATTTGGCAGCTTCTCCCGAATTTCTGTCTTGGGTACTGTTGCCTTCCCAGGATGAAGGAACAGCGATGACCACCTGTTTCCTCTGAAGCAGACAGTTTGTCATGCACTTCCTGGTCAGGATGGTTACCATGTCATTCATGGTGGCTACGGTGCCAAAGCTATAGAGGAGGAGAAGAGTGCAAAGGCTTCAACACATTAAAAAAAAAAAAAAACTCAGAATTTCGGGACATTCTGTGAAATGTTCTCATTCAACCGCCTCTGCCAAATGCTTTCATCTTTAATGAAAAGTAACAGAAGGTCAGCCATCTGAGATTCTAGGGCCCAGGGCTCTCTAATGTTCTGTGCAGGGAGGTTGTCGCTCCTATCACCACTGCATTTGCCATCATCTACACTGGCATCTGCTACCTTGAGCCTGGACACTGACAGAGGAGTTAGACTGCCTAGGTAAGGGTGTACTATTTACTTGAGATACTCAAATCCCACAGGCCGTGCTTTCTAACTACCTTAGCGGCAGGGAGGTGAAGCAAGAAGATGACCATTTGCCCAGGTCAGACCCTGGGGCCTGTTACAGGAAAAAAGCAGATATGGGTGTTCCTGGTCAATTAGCAAGGCTACTGCAGGACACTTGGAATTCTCTACATTATTTTATTACGGTCTAGGTTTACACAGACCAATGAATACCTTGTATTTTATCCTAACAAATCTTATCAAGTTAAGGTTGCTTTTTTTCTTTATTTTAACAACCAGATATGATTTTAAAAAATCTTTAACTTAAAAATATTTTAACCTTTTTAAAGAATTGTAATTACTTTTGTCAATATGAAAATTAAACATTATGACTTCCTACATAATTTGTTTTCCTAACACAGAGTTTTACTTTGTATCTTTAGCCCAGGCTAGCTTCAAACTCCTGAACCTCTTCTCTCCAGACCTGAGTGCTTCAACTACCTGGATGCTTATATTCACACCTGTTTACTTCCTAGGTGCTAGGAAGCAGTTCAAACTCTGTGCTTATTGCCGTGAAGGGCATCACTAACAAAGAGGAGTTGGTTATAACCTTATGAATAGGGTTCTGGTGTTAAGGTTTTCTGTCTTCTGACTTTCTTCTGTCACTATATGGGTATCTGCTTCTCTTCTTCTGTGTCACTAATACACACTGCATAAAAAAATTGTACTTCTTTCACCTAATTTTAATGCGTGTGTGTATGTGAAGTAAAACCTAACTTAGAAATCAAACCATCTCACTCTTTCACATTGAACTTTCACAATTTTCAGGCAGAATAGTAAAATTCCTTTTACAGACAATTTTACTTAAAATTCAGAGTTACACTCATACATACTTATTTTTGTAAATTCAAATCATGGCATTTTCTTTTAACAGCAGCATCAAAAGTAAACCAGCTGCCTTGATGAGCGTGGCTTCAGAAGCGTAGCCACCCAGCCCACTCCTTTTGAGTTACATGATATCAGGAAGTCCTGGTGCCTTCTGGGGTGTGCTGCCTGTGCTGCAGGTCACTCAGGAGGCTGAAGCAGGAAGATCAAGGATTAATAGCAGCCTGGGCTACATAGCAACTCCCAATCTGGGGAATATTGAGAAATCCTCTGAGAAAGAGAGGGCGGGGCTTGGGGGAATCAAACTCTCGGAAAGGCAGAATGGAGAGAGAAAATATAAACTGAGTTTCAATTTAAGTTCTTGGAAGTGATAGCTTTTAATAGCATGTCTTGACTCATCTTTAGTTAAATTGATATGAAATGTAAGAAAGAGACAAAAAAGTGTTATATTGAATCACCAACATCTGTGTCCTCTTTAAACTTTTCATTATAAATGTCAAAGTCATACCAGAAGCACTCAAAAGACTCAAGCTTAGCAAAAGTGCTAAGCTTTCCTGTATTGTGGTAAGTATGTGGCTATAATGTGGTCAAGTAGATTTCTTAACAACAAAATGAGTGTTTGGATGCAGCATTGCAACTGCTGTAATACATCGCTGTTCTCGGCTTCTCGCAGGAGGAGTATGAAGAACTGCTTCGCTATGCTATTGTGAATGCAAATGTTGAATCCAGTGCTCCACAGCCATCTCACCTTAAAGGAGAAGTGGTTCCGGATAGATTCCCTACACTAGCTGGTATGCTTCACCAACCAGGTTATTTACAGTCATCAAGATACACTCAAGATCCTGAGTCTGTCGGTGGTGCTGATGTAGCTGGAAATGTCCCTTACTGTCCTAGTCAGGGTTTCTGTTCCTGCACAAGCATCATGACCAAGAAGCAAGTTGGGGAGGAAAGGGTTTATTCAGCTTACACTTCCACATCGCTGTTCATCACCAGAGGAAGTCAGGACCCGAACTCAAGCAGGTCAGGAAGCAGGAGCTGATGCAGAGGCCATGGAAGGATGTCACTTACTGGCTTGTTCCCCTGGATTGCTCAGCCTGCTTTCTTATTTTTTTTTTTAAATTGAACAACTTTATTTTAAAAAAGATAAATGTACAGATTTTAAGCATTTTTGCATAAAAGTATACAAATACACTATTATCAGTACTTGATTTTTTTTAAGGTTTGATAGTGTGCATTAAAATCTTACTAGTTACAATGAGCATAAAGTACATGTAAAACAAGATGTAACCTGGAAAAAAAGTTTTCTTGGTGTGTAAAGACTAAGCATAATGGTTTTTCATTTTCTTTTTTCTTTCTTTTTTTGGGGGGGGGCTTTTGTTTTTTTCTTGAACTTCATATAGTCTGTGAGTTGGAGTTTCTGGGGTGTTCAGAACTTTCTGGGGTTAGTATCCAATTACCAGTGACTGCATATTATGTCTGTTCTTTTGTGACTGGGTTATCACACTCAGGATGATATTCTCTAGATGCATCCATTTTCTTAAGAATTTCATAAAGTCATTGTTTCTGATAGCTGAGTAGTATTCCATTGTATAAATATACCACAATTTTTGTATCCATGCATCTACTGAAGGACATCTGGGTTCTTTCCAGCTTTTGGCTATTATAAATAGGGCTGCTATGAACATTGTGGTGCATGTGTCTTTGTTGTATGTTGGAGCTTCTCTGGGGTATATGCCCAGAGGTGGAATAACTGGGTCTTCAGGTAGTATTATGTCCAATTTTCTGAAGAATCGCCAGACTGATTTCCAGAGTGGTTGTATCAGTTTACAACCCCACCAACAGTGGAGAAGTGTTCCTCTTTCTCCGCATCCTCGCCAGCATCTGCTGTCATCTGAATTTTTGATCTTAGCCATTCTGGTTGGTATGAGATGGAATCTCAGGGTTGTTTTGATTTGCATTTCCCTGATGGCTAAGGATGTCCAGCACTTCCTTAGATGTTTCTTGGCCATTTGGTGTTCCTCAACTGAGAACGTTTTGTTTAGCTCTGTACCCCATTTTTTAATAGGGTTATTTGATTCTCTGGTGTCTAGCTTTTTGAGTTCCTTGTATACCTTGGATATTAGGCCTCTATCTGATGTGGTGTTGGTAAAGATCTTTTCCCAATCTGTTGGCTGCTGTTTTGTTTTCTTGACAGTGTCCTTAGCCTTACAGAAACTTTGCAATCTCATTAAGTCCCATTTGTCGATATTTGACGTTAGAGCACGAGCCATTGGTGTTCTGTTCAGGAAATTTTCTCCTGTGCCTATGTGTTCTAAGGTTTTCCCTACTTTCTCTTCTAATAGTTTCAGTGTACCTGGTTTAATGTGGAGATCTTTGATCCACTTACACTTGAGCTTTGTACAAAGAGATAAGAAAGGGTCTATTTTCATTCTTCTTCATGCTGAGTGCCAGTTGGACCAACATTTGTTGAAGAGGCTGTCCTTTCTTATAGAACCCAGGTCTACCAGCCCATGGATGGCACCACCCACAATGGGCTGGGCCCTCCCCACAGATCACTACTTGAGAAAATGCCTCACAGCTGGATCTCATGGAGGCATTTCCTCAACTGAGGCTCCTTCCTCTGTGATTAACTCCAGCCTGTGTCAAGTTGACACAAAACCAGCCAATACACTTACCATCAATGGGTTCTTCTTAATCCATGGTGTGAAGCCATATAATGTTGGCCTGCCTTACGTTTTACTGTCATTCTTGGCTCTTTTGACAACTGGGTTTTTATTTAAACTTCAGTTGACTTTTAACTTTATGAAAAAAATGAACTCAGCAACACACAAGTGATTTATCTCTTTACATGGGTTCTGGGAAGCCCACACTCAAACCCTCAAGCTTACATGGCAAGCACTTTGCCTGCTGACGGCCCTGCCCAGCTCTTGCCTGTTCATATTCATGAGTCTGCAGCACTTCCGTTTGCTCAGTAGGAACTGTACATTAAGAACTCAATGCACAGCCTGACAGCGGTGGTGCCTGCCTTAACCCCAGCCCTCGGGAGGCAGGGGCAGTAGAATAGATTAGATGCCCCAGTTCTGGATCTACAAGTTTTATGCCAGGATTATTTTGAAAAACTAAATGCCCACCATCTAAAGGTAATCTCAATACTGCCCTCAGTATCCCTTAAATTGCTCTGTGAACCCCATACTGATAATTTGCTGGCAGTGTTTATGTGGCTTGGAGAATAGCTTGGGTCATCAGGACAAGGGTGGACCTATTTGTGACTCTCAGCAGTAGATCTAGTATCTGATGCAAGCCAGGTTGTGCTTTGATAAAGGAGTTAAAGGAAGCAACAGAAAGCAAGCTCTTTTCCCCCTTTTAATTCCTTATTTAGTAAAGATCAAGCTCTAACGATTCATTCTGCGTAAGCACTCTTGTCCTTACATGTATTTGTTTATGTGTATATGCACATGTGTGTATGCACGTGACATCAAGAGTCTGTTCTTTCCTTCCACTGTGTGCATTCTAGGGATTGAACTTAGGTTGTCAAGCTTGGCAGCAAACATCTTTACCTACTGAGACATCTCATGGGTCCTGAATAAATACTCTTTAGAGGGTTAGACAGTCAACATAGGCAGGCATCAGATAGCTGCATTTCACAGAGGCAAACAGCTCCTGAGTTTCTGCTGAGTGAGCCCTAGTCCCTTCCTCATTTCCAACATCTGTAGATCTTCACACACACACTGTATTCCTGTCCTCAGACTGCTGCATAAATAATTCACTATGGCAGAATTTTTCTACCTAAGTTTTATTTTTTTAAAGATATAAACCTTGGGTTTATTCATTGTTCATTCATTATATATTATCAATCATATTTTAGTTACATTTAGTATCTTTTTCTTCTTTTCTTTCTTTTCAGACAGGGTTTCTCTATGTAGCCCTGACTGTCCTGGAGCTCTATAGACCAGGCTGGCCTAGAACTCAGAGATCGGCCTGCCCCTGCCTCCCGAGGGCTGGGGTTAAGGCAGGCACCACCGCTGTCAGGCTGTGCATTGAGTTCTTAATGTACAGTTCCTACTGAGCAAACGGAAGTGCTGCAGACTCATAAATATGAACAGGCAAGAGCTGCGCAGGGCCGTCAGCAGGCAAAGTGCTTGCCATGTAAGCTTGAGGGTTTAAGTGTGGGCTTCCCAGAACCCATGTGTCTGTAATCTTAGAGTTCCTGCAGGCAGGATGGAAGGCAGAGACAGAACCTCTGGAAGCTCAAAGGTCAGGTAGTTGGCATGAACAGCAGAGACCTGTCTCAACAAGATGGAGGACAAGCATGCTGTGGCATATGCATGCCCCTCATTTATACACACAGGCTGTAACTCCAGTACATAGTATAGAGAAATATGCATGTATTTTATAGATATATCTATATAGTATATGCCTGTATACATTACATAAGGTAGATATAAAGTGAGCAAGCATCCTCAAATAAAGAACAATTGAGCAATAAATACATGAAAGCTATTTAACTTCTTTAGCAATCAGTGAAATCAAATTAAAAGCATATTGAGATCCCCATCTTACCCAACAGAAAAGCTGTCATCCAGAGCACAAAATATACCAAATGCAGAACTAAGGAATAGAGACTCTACCACAGTGTGGCAGGGCTGGGAGAGACGTTGTGGAGGTTGCTCTCAGAACTCATGAATGGACATGAGGTATAAAAAACAGTATAAAGCTAGTTGTTTTTCTAGTTCTAATTCTGTCGTGGACTTTCTGGTTTTGATGGTAAATGCATAAAAATGTGTTCAACACTAAAAGTATAAAATTTAATGTAGAGTTTCACAACTTTGTTCTGAATGACAGTTCTAACTGTTGCATTGTGTAGACTGTGAGTCTGGTTAATTTTCATGTATGATTTATTTGCAAGTTTTTTTTAAATAAAGCATGTAAGATTTATAAAATAAACTAAAGCCAGAGCTACCATGTGACCCAGCTACCAGTCAGACATGAGAGCTGGCGTACGGTACCTGCTCACTGTGTTTACTGCAGCACTGTTCACAGTAGCCACCCTGTAAGAGGAATGTGACTCAGCCATGAAACACACACCATGTTGTTTGCAGAAAAAATAATGGAACCTGGGCATCATCAAGTTAAGCAAAACAAGCCAGGCTTGATTTGCATTTTTTCCACATATGGATTTTTTAAAGTTTATTTAAGACATAAAAGTAGAAGGGGTGCTATTTGAATAGAAGGGGACCCAGAGGAGTGGGGAAAGCAGTAAGGAAGTATGTGTGTTATCTGCCTACATGAATGTGGCAGTGAAGCTATTGTCTTGTACATGATGGACACACATTTTGTTTTAAGTGCTTAGTTTAATTTTAAAACCCTTTTTTGGCAGGAAATAACCCTATAGGAGAAACTGCACTGGAAGTTGGAGAAGGATCTGATATAAATATTTCAAGCCATTCAAAATCAGGTAGGATGACTTCAGTTTGTTTCATCAATTACAGTGTATTAGAAAGAATAAGTCAGCATATTACTGAACCAGACTTTTAAAATGCTATTGTTGCTAGTTTAAGTGATATTTAAAATAATTTCACATTCCAAAATTGTGCAGCTAAGACCAGTTAATAATTACAGTGCCTGGCATCCTTTCCAGTGCCTTTAGAAAGAAGACAGTCTTAAAGATTTAGTGAGGTCTTAGTCCAGCCAATTAATACGTCATTCATAAGCATAAACCAATGTACTGCTCTTCAACTTTCAGGAAAATATATTCACAATGTAATGATCTATATCATATATATTTATATCACTTGACACAGTGTTCACCTTTAGCTTGGATTTATTTTAAAATAAATCATTGTTACTGAAAATAACCTAAAAGTAATGTATACTTTCTACAATTAGGAAGCAATGGCAAAGGTAACTAATAAAGTAAGGCTGCTCGTTCATCCATACTGTTGCGATCGTGTTGAATCAGAAGTGTTCAAAGAGAGCCTGGTGGTGAAGGGGGGATTGTGAGCTTACTAGAACCAGCCTCAACCTGTTTACTTTACATGGTATAGATGTGAACAACAGGGGTGGAGATTTTCCCTGCTCTACAGTATGGCTTTGCTAATGCCGAACCATTTAAGCCACTTTGTAAGAAATGTCTGCCTTCATGTTTCTTCGGCTGTAAGAATCTTGGGCAATATTATTGCAGATGGTCTTTCAAGTCCTTAAGTCATATGATTCTATTTTGTAAATGGGGACTATATTTTTTTTTTCTCAACAATAGAACTACAGTGCCTATTGGACATGGTGCAGTATGCTTGTAACCCTACCAGTTAGGACGCTAGGACAAGAGGATAGCCAGATTTGGACCAACCTGGACGACATAGGCCCTATCTCAGAAAAACAAAGCAGGAAAGCAGAGCCTTCTGCCTCTCTACTTGTAGAACCCAGTAAAAGACTATGAGTGCACTTTGTCTTTCTGCCCAGCTCCTTGGGTGCTTTGACCATCCTCAGAATGGGTAGGTGATATCTCACAGATGACCATCCCACACCCTATTTATTGCGTAGCAGATATACAATTTAGGGAATAATATTCCCTCTTGCAAGGAGTTCTGGAAAGATTTGCTTTTACAAAACAAGTTCTATAGTACTTCTGTCCTTGATTCATTCTTCAAGGATAAGAGACAAGTGTCAGTCTTGGTTATTTGACCTTCATAGTTAATGTGGGACCCATGAGAAATGGTGACAGAGGTTGTCTGATTCCAATAGCTCTGTAGTGGGATGTTGACTTTTCTACTTTATCCTTTTTAAACATAGAAGCCAGGGGTCTTTCTGGCTCTCCCTCGCCTCACTGGGTAATGGCAAGTGATAGTTGTTTATATATATGCACATGCATATAGTTTGGTGTACACATTTTTTATCTACATGTTAGAGGTTAACAGCCTATCTAATAAACTGAATGACTAGCCCTTTTATATTATTAAATTCTAGCAATGTTAAGGACAGCACCAACATTGAAAATGAAGCAAGAGTGATCTATAGACCACTGCCTCACCAAGGTCAATTAACTCTTTGAGCCACAGTGTTCTCCTATTGTTGAGAAAATGCCTACCTTTTAGGATAGCACATGTTGAAAGTTAACCCTTATATTTTTATTGCAGAAACATAAAAGGCATTTAGTTAATATGAATGTGATCACACTCAGTTCAGGCTGGACCATGCTGTATGACACGTCCTTGTTTGCCACAGGAGTTGTTTGTGAAGGATGGAAGGGGTGTAGGAGGCATTCCATGCCTGTCAACCCTCAGTCAATGACAGCACTAATACTAGAAATGCCCACGCTAAAATACATATATATCAAGAGTAGTTTCTCTGTGTTCTTTTCTCGGCCTCCAGAGTTGACAGACATCTTGTAGCCTTTTGACATGACTCTGCCAGTTAGATGGCTCCCAGCTGACCTGACTGCTGTTTGGTTGCTGTGTTTTTCTTCTAGGGTCACCCAGGAAGCCACCTCATCCAGTGATGGACTTTTTCAGCCCACATTTTTTAGGTGACTCTTCCTCACCAGCCTCTATTTCTACTCGGACAAATGCCCATGAAATAATTGTGGATGATAATCTTATCTCTGATGAAAATTTTCAGAAGTTGGAGAATATACTTGACCACTGGAGTTCAGGTCTTAAGGTATTACAGTTGCTCAGTTGCAGTAAGCTTTGTAGTCTAACACTTGAGCCTAGTCTCTCTTTGTTTGCTTGCTTGCTTCTTCTTTTTTTTCTCATTCTTTCCTTCCTTCCTTCCTTTCAATCTTGAATGTCTCTCAATCTTGAATGCATATATGAACTGCCTCAGTGTCTTGTTAAACTGTGGGTTAGTGCTCAGTATGTTTTAGTAGGGCCAACGATTACATATTTGTTACACACATCGGTAATATTACAGGTTTCTAAACCATACTTAGATTTGCAAGGTTTATGGAGGTGTTAGGATATTTTATGTCCCACCACATTTTCATGTGTTTTAAAGAGCATCCTGCCTCCTGCCTCCTGCTAACCTACAGTAATGACTGACATCTTTAGAGCCTAGTGCTGACCTGGGGCTTAGGAGGGCCACACACCTGGAGTCCCAAGACCTTTTAGGTTTAGAAATTTATACTTCACTGATAGATCTTAATTTTATAGTGCCATAATATATGTCTGATGAATCTATAACACTATTTTTGTTTGGTGATGTTAATAACCTACCAATAATCAACATTACAGAAATGTCACTTTTAAAACACAGTATTAAAAATGGTTTCTGCTAATATTTTAATGGAACAGGCTGGAGAGATTGGACAGTGGTTAGCAGCAAGAATGCTATTGCAAAAGACTGGTGTTCAATTCCCAGCACCATGTCAGTGGGTTACAACCTACCAGAACTCAAGGTCCAGGACATCTCCCACCTCTGGTCTTGTGGGCCCCTGCATTCATATTCACATACCAAACAGAGACTTACACATAATTAAATCAAATGGATATCTTTAAAGTAATATTATTTAACTGTTCTAAAAACTGAGAAAATGAACTTTTCCAAAGCATGTAGTTATACATTTATATCCATGGAAAATTATGATCATGTGAATTCTGTGACATAGTTTCCTGTTATGAAACTTTAAACTCTGGAAATAGTCTGACACCAATTTCTCCCACCCTCCCCTCGCTGAGATAATAGGGGAACATGTTGCAGGATTGTGCAGCTAACCATTGGCCTATTCTATGTGAGTTGACCGTGTTTGTTATTGAAGGGCTTTGCTGTTTTCAGATGACCAGTGAGTCCTTGGTCCTTTTACTCATGCCAGTCACTAGCATCAAAGGGCTTAGCTTTGTTGTAAGATGACCATTGCAATGACTTGTTGGAGGAAACCACAGTTCCGTGGTTTCAGCTCCTACCACAGCCTCTAAACCCGCACATCCTCAGTTTAGCCCATACTCCTGTTTCTTCACCTGATCCACTTCCGCTTACATTTCTTTTGAGATTTTTAGTTTTTTAAATCTTATGTGTAGGGATGTTTAACCTGTGTATGAAAGTGTTTTCAGTGCCCAAGGTGGCCAGAAGAGGGTATCAGATCTCTTAGGACTAGAGCTGCAGATGGCTAGCCACCTATGAGTGCTAGGGATTGCACCCAGGTCCTCTAGAAGAGCAATGTTAACTGCTCAGCCACTCTTCAGAACACCCAATCGGATGTAGAGCGGACATTGAAGTCTATGGCTGCACAAAGGAATTTTGTGAATGAACCAGACTTGTTTAATGTCGTAAGATTTCATACAAAGTAACATAAAATGGGAAAAAAACTAAATCCCCCACATAGTGGATGGACTGTGAAGAACCATAACTGTTGAACTTGCAAATATCATTTATTAGTGTGTTATGATTTTTAATAGCCCTGTGTCAATCTTTTTAATATTTCTTATTTTCAGTTTAATTTTAAAAGTAGTTTGAAAGAACGAATTACTTATTTTCACTATGTCTTCTTTTCAGACAAACATTTTATCTGAACTAAGTAAGTGGAGACTTAATTTTATTGACTGGCACCGAATGGAAATGAAAAAAGAAAAGGAAAAGCACGCGGTGATCGTGAAGCAGCTGTCAAGCCAGATCGATGACTTGAAGGAGCTGCAGAAAGCCTTCGAGATTTCCATCGGAAGAAAGGATGAGGTCCTCTTTCCTATGCCTCCCTTTGAGTGAGACTCAGCAGATGTCCCAGTGGAATACAATTCTGAGGACTAATGATTATCTGCTCCTATAAGTCAGAGAGAAATGCTTCAGTGAAACAAAGCGCACAGCCCCAGGCTCATTTCTAGTAGATATGAGTGTAGTTAGGGTTTTCCTTGCCCTCGGGCTCTGGCATTTCCTGATGCTTTAAGAGCCTGCTCAAACTAGACATACTAGGATTTTCTTCCTGATCATTTTGTAATTGTCTTAGCATCAAGGAGTCAGCATTACCCATGTTCTTAACCATCCTTGTGGATGACAGTAAGCATTTCAAATCCTGCCAGTTCAAACTGGTCTGAGGTGTTGTGCCTCCTTATCTCACACCTTAAGCAAAACAGTGGGCAGTGACTCTGTGCCCTGCTGATTCCTGTCTGTTTGTGGATGAGGGTGTGCTAAATTTCATACAAGGCCTCCGGAAGCAGCAGCACACAGTTGCTTAATGAATCAGATTAAAGGTTTCTTATTTATTGCCTGATTTTTTAAAAATAATCTCACTGTGTAGCCTAAGCTGGCCTCCAACTTAGAGTACATGTAGCCCAGGCTAACCTCTCAACAGGAAGTCCTCCTGACAGTCTCCCAAGTTTTGGGATTACAGACATAATCCACACAGGCAAGATGTTAGTTTTTCAAATGTACGTTGCTTTTACTCTTTACTGGTATAGTATAAAATCAAACAGTTCATGTAGTTTGTTTTATTTGAAACATTGTCATTTTTTCTATTATCTTCAAAACTGTTCTAATTTTCTTCTCTTGAAATACATCAAATGAGTGCTGCTTATGTTGTACTTACGAAAATGAGTAAAATAAGCAACCATGCATCACCATCCATCCTAAAATATAGAATGTAGCAGACAACTTAGAATGCCCTTTTCTATTTTGAAAAGGCAAACAAAGCTGGCATGGTGTGCCTGTAATCTCTGTAATTTAAGAGAGGGAGGTAAGAAGGATCACAGGTTGGAGGCCAGCTGGGAACATAGCAAGACTCTTTCTCAAAGGGAAAACAACAAAATAGGAACAAGTGTCTTGTAGTAAGTGTATGAGGTTTACTAAGGTCTGATCAGTGTGGCTCATTCTAGGGGCATATTACAGTTACTCAGGTCTTAGAAAAAGAATTCTTTTATGAATTTAATGCTTTTTTAAAAATAGTAATAATGTCATTCAAGAAAAATCATTAAAACAGAACTACAGCTCTTTATAAATTTGTTCAAACCAATTAAATACTAAGAAACTTTTATATCCAAGGTAGTAACAAGGATTAGAAAAACATTGCAAACCAGGCTCTTTCATAAGGCAAATAAAGACTTTCTGTACATTTAACAAAACTTTTAAGATTTCTTATCAAGCACAGTTTCTTCCTAACTGTTAACAGGTATCTTAATTTTCATTCATGTAAACTTTATTGAGGAATAACAAGATATACACACAATGAAGATTTCCTTCTTTCTCCCCATCATTCATTGATACTTACTACATTCACTTGGGAAACAAGGTCTTCGTCATAATAGTCTGTGCTAAGCATGGTAGCGTTTGCCTGCAAGCCCAGCACTCAGGACTCTGAGACA
Source organism: Micromys minutus (assembly GCF_963924665.1). Lineage (NCBI taxonomy): Eukaryota > Metazoa > Chordata > Mammalia > Rodentia > Muridae > Micromys > Micromys minutus. The sequence goes on from NC_137980.1 coordinate 17,938,096, forward strand.
GGAGTCACAAGTTTGAGTCCAGCCTAAGCTACATAGTGAGACAGTGTTCCCAAGGTGGGGAAGGGGGAGGGAGGGGGAGGGAAGGAAAGCAAGAGAAAGAAGTTAGTTGATAGCTAGATGTCTATAATTCTCTGTAGCATTTTCACGTGAGAAAATCACTTTCTGAACATGAGTAAACTGAGCTGGCAGGCACCATCTAGTTTAAAAAGAATAAAACATCTCAGGCTATGTGCCCTCTCCACAGTCGATGTGCTGTCATAGTACTACAGTAACGGGGTTAATCACTGCTCACAGGTGATTTCCAGCTTGTCTCATGCCATCGGCAAGCAAAAGGAAAGGATAGAATTAATGAAAAGCTTCTTCCGCTGGAGAATCGGCCATGTCAAATCCAGACAGGAAGTAAGTATGAAAAAGACAACTACACTCAGATACCAGACTTTCGGGTGACTTATGAGAACTTTTGTCAAACTCAAAGATTTGTTTTCTAATGAGTCAATATAAATTAGATCATAATGTCCTCTAGTTTCAAAGGAAATTGATTTTGATGTTGCTTAGAAAAATACCTCTCAAATTGTATTAGAGAGAGAGAGAGAGAGAGAGAGAGAGAGAGAGAGAGAGAGAGAGAGAGAGAGAGATTGACAAAAGAGCCTTTGGCTGCTTCATAGTAGTTTAATAAGGATTGTGCCTAACTTATAAAAATCCTGGTAATGAAACTCTCCAGCAAACTTGACCTTGGAAGCAGTTATTTGGGAAAAAAATATATCTTAAACAGGTCATTTGCTTCCTATGTTATTTCTACTTCTGACTCATCTTAAGGGCAGCAGTGTGTATGTGTATTCTCAGCTATACAGGGCAACCACTGGAGCCCAGCCTGAGCAACATAGCCAGAGGCTGGCTCAAAAAGAAGTGCTGATGATAGCAAATACCTAAGCCCAGCCTCTTCACAAACATTACCTATTCATACATAGAGTGATGCAGGTGGTGTTGGTTGCAGACTTAGATTTGTGCAACCTACTTTCAATGAGGGTTCAAACTCTTCTCTATCCCACTACCCAGCAGAGCTAGTGGACTTATACTATGTTATTTTTATTACATTACCTGGTTCTAAGGTTGTTCTGGATGTTGCTTTTGTTCAGATTTATGAAAGTAAACTGGCTGACCAGTACTTTCAGAGAACTTTGCTGAAGAAAGTCTGGAAGGGCTGGCATTCTGTGGTACAGAGGCAGTGGAAAGATGTGGTGGAACGGGCGTGCCAAGCAAGGGCTGAAGAAGTATGTGTGCAGATCTCCAATGATTATGAAGCCAAACTTGCTATGGTAAGCTACTTTTTAAAATTTCTACTTTGCAGAATTAAATGTATAAACTCACTATTAGCTTGGCTATGACTTTTAGTGTTTATATATAGCTAAGAACAAAAATATAGAAGATATTGATCTTTATTAATTTAAATGAACTATGCTCCTATATAAGTTTATCTTACATAAATGTATGTAAATTGAATTATTTTCCTCTGATTTTCAATAATAAACCTACCATTGTTTCCATACGGGAATATTTGGATCATGAAGAGAGGGAAAAATAGACATTGGTGATGCAAGGGTCTCTTGAAATTATATTAAAAGGAAAAAAAACAAACTTTCTTATAATACTAAATAGTATTGAAATAAATTTTAGAGAGCTAGAGAGACGTCTCAGTCTGCAGTCAGCCTACCTTATGAGCATGAGAACCCAGTTCAGTTCTCAGAGTCTACTGCTTTACAAAGCTCTTGTAATCCCAGCACTAGGGAGGCAGAGACAAGGCTCCTGGGCCTCACTGCAGCCAGCCTAGCAGTCAGTGAGTCCTGCTGCAGTGAGAGGCCTGTCACAAAACAAAGTGGACAACAGCTGAAGAAAACACCGGGGTTGACCTCTGGCCTACACATGCACAAACATAAGCACATGCATTCACACAAACATGTACAAGCACATACAAAAATGAATACATTGTATAAAATATGTAATTTCTGCAATTCAAAGTGGCATACAGAAAAGATGTAGTCTTTCTAGGTTTGATCTATGGGAAAGTAAGTTTTAACAAAGTTCGATATGTACTTTAAATTTGGTAACTAGCATTCACTTTTCAAAGATTCTGTTAAATTTTCTTTTTAATTTTATTAACTGTTCCACATTCCATACCTCCTCCCCATACGCCCTCCCATCTCCATGAGGATGTAAATTCGATTTTTAGTTAGTTTTTCCTCTCAAAGGAATGTGGCTTGTATAAATACATTTTGTTAAATGTCCTATATAAATGGTGTGTAGTTTTTAAAAATGTGATATTTTTGCTGGGCATTGTAGCACATATCTATAATCTGAACTCTTGGAAGGCAGAGGGGCCATCCTCGTCTATACAGCAAGGCAGAGGCCAGCCTGAGCCACATTGGACCCTGTCTCAGATAGATAGATAGATAGATAGATAGATAGATAGATAGATAGATAGATAGATAGATAACAAATTATAACTTTGTTTTTTGACAATAATAATCTCTCTTGTGTTTTAATCACCCTCCCACACACACACACTTTTGTAACTCTTTAGTTATCTGGAGCTTTGGAAAATGCAAAGGCTGAGATTCAAAAAATGCAACAGGAAAAAGAGCATTTTGAAGACTCCATGAAGAAAGCGTTCATGAGGGGAGTGTGTGCGTTAAATCTGGAGGCCATGACCATATTTCAGAGCAAAAATGACACAGGTAAGTGACTCACGGAAGGTTCTCTGCTCAGTTTCCAAAGGAATTTGAGGGGACATCAGTGACTGCCTGCGTCTGTACTGATGATACTGTGCAGTGGTGTGTTTTGTCCCCACGTCACCCATTTGTGGCTTCATAGGCCATACCCAGCTGGACGTATACCGTAAGAGTTACTCTATTCATTGTCCTGTACTTTAGAGCTGATGGTAGCTCTTGAGATGTGATGCTTCAGTTAGTCTTAGACATAGTAGAAAAGTGATAATGATGTCTCCCAGTTAAAGAGAGAAGAATCAAAAACTTAACAGCTACCTCTGTACAGAAACATCATAGATGAGCCCATGTCAGGAAGAGTTGCTTACCTTCCTGTTTACACCCAACCTTTTCAAGTTTTTAAGTCATGGATATGCAGGGTGGTTTTTGCCAAAAACATGTTAGGCCTGGGGGGAGGGGTATGTATAGTTTTCAAATTGTAAGTGGTGTTTTATATGGAGCAGTTGCTGTCACCAGGGTTGGGAGGATCTTGGGACTGTAAGTATTGTTAAACTTTAGCAGGGTAATGACTGCTGTGTGTAATAGGCAGAGCTGACAGCCAGGCATTGGCTGGAAAGAAGACATGTAGAAAGTCTTTAAACACAGTGTCCCCTCAGTATTCAAAACATCTCACAGGATTTTCAAACTCAGGTGGTCCCAGGGAAACCAGTTGAATTCTAATTCTGAGGTGGGTGGAGAAAAACTGGGTGAGGCTCCTTGTCCTACCTTTTGGACGTCCATTCCCTAGATCCAGGAGGAGGTCCCTTTGTGGGAGAGCATTCCTGCAGTTAGCTAAGCAGGAAGATGGCTTTATTTTAATATGTATCTTCATGGAGGAACTCATTTCTTTGACTTACGACTTGCTAAACTATCAAGAATGAAAACAGCCTGTTTTTGTCCAGATAGAAGTAATGAATGGAAAGATGGAGGATGTTGATGGGAAGATGGTCACAAAGCTCTAATTAGAGGCCATTTGTCAGGATGGCTGTGTGAAGCAGGAAAAGTTGGACAGGCCCTTCCCCTGGGTGACCACATGTGTTCCTGCAGTTGTGTTTCCGTGGCAGGACACTAGCTTGGTCCAGCCTCGTACCTTCGACGTAAGAGCAGACCATTTGTTAGCTTTCCCATGTGGAAGCTTCACCTTCTCTGGAGGTGCTAGTGGTTAATACTGACATCAACCAGTTAGTGATACGGATGCTGTTGAGCGAATAGTGAACCTCCAAGATGGCCAATATCTACGTTTTCATTAGAGCTGTATTTTAGCCATTAGTCTTTTCCCTGTTTGGAGGGTAGTAGTTTTAGTTTGAGCTACTGTTAATTGAATGGATTTGTGATTTGTAGGAATTGACTTCACAAATAATAAAAAGGAAGAGAGTGGCCCTGGTGGTCCAGGAAGAGAACCTTCTGCTCACTTGGATACCTCTTTGTCCACAATGCCGTCAGCAGTGCAGTTGCTGCCCTCTGCAACATTAGTAGCAGGAGCAGCCAGCGCCACAGCCATTCCTTCCACTGCTTCCCTGACCTCTGCCGGAGCTACATCAGCCTCTTCCGGTCACGTTCCCATCTCTGTTCTTAGTGCAGGATCCATAGCTACCTCGGCCCGGGAAGAAATGGTCAGTACAGTTTGTGAAAGGCTTCTGAAACGTGTGTCTTGTTTGTGAGGGTTGGGCTTTGTATTCTTTGCTCATTTTGTGTATGTGGTACCAAGGACCAGATCTCATCTCCCCAGGATATAAGTGGAACATGGAGGGGAAAAGCCAGTGTCAGACTAGCCAACCCTCAGAAAAGCACTCAAGGCAGTGACCACATTAATTTGTAGTAAAAATTATCACTTCTGTAAAAGTATTTTTAGGTTAGTTTAAAATAAACTTTCATTTTATATTTGTAAAACTATCCGGGGGGGGTTAGGTTTTGTTTGAGAAAGAGTTAATAACAGACTTAGCACCCACTAGCAATTGCATCTCTGCTAGGTGTTCATTTTAACCCACAGTTGAAAAAAGTCTTTCTCCATAAGGGAGGAGGGTTGAACAGGGATAGAGAGTATGTGTGAAACTGTGTATTTGGCATAATTAATGAAGCTGTTGACAGAGCCCGTCATGGCTGTGACTGAGAGGGGACAGAGTTCCGCAGCCATCCACAGACTTGTCAGACTCACTGTGCGGCGTCTTCCTGCCCAGTGTTGCTCTCACACAAAGTCTCCCTCTTCTCCATGATTCTAGCCAGTGACGTGACAGAAAAGATGACAGGAGGGATTTCAGTGCTCACCTTTTCTCACTTTCTCACGGGGGTCAGAGACAGACATACAGACTCATTCATCCCTGGCTGGCCTCAACTTCGCAACCACTCTCTGCACCAGCCTCCCTAGTGCTGTTACTGCGGACAGTAGCATTCAGTCTTGTCTGTCTTACACCACCCGGCAGGCTACAGCAAGGCACCACACTCTGGAGCGCCTTCATAAGGGACAAGAGCAAAGAGTTGGCCAGACAGCTGGTTAGATTAGTCTTCTAACTCACTTGAGTTTCTTCCTTTTAGAGCTACTAATTTTAGAGAAAGATATGTTGAGATCTGCTACTTGCAATGTTTGCTCTTGCCTGAAGTTAAAGTGCATAGCACATGTGCGTACAGTGATAGAAATCTCAATGTGTGGAGGAGTTCTGACTTAGAAATAAGACTAAAATTCAACCCTGACATATGTTCAGCTGTGTTTATTTTCCATGATTATATATTCTGAAGTGAAGTCCTATGTAGATTATCTCATTTAAATAAACACAGTAGAGTTAATTTAAATTTCTGACTTGCCATTCAGGATGCATATCCAGATAACATACGAAGAGCTAGACTTTTTAGAATCTCCTTAAACTAGGAAGACCTCAGAGTCTGCATTTACATGTGCCCCTGCGTTCAGGTGAGCACGTGAGTGAGCTTGCTCGCTGCCCTGTTGCCCACAGATGATTCTGAAGGCTTCGAAACGTGAAAAGCATCATATTGTGTAGGCAGCCTTCTCATCTGTGCACACACACTCCACCCACCTAACTCCAGTTGTAGTGTCTGTGGGCATCAGGCTTTGTGTTCAGCCTGTTCGTGTGTGTGTGTGTGTGTGTGTGTGTGTGTGTGTGTGTGTGTGTGTGTCCTAAGGACCAAGCCCAGCCAAGCCCTCAGCTCCCAGCACCGCCAGTGGACTTGGAGAACATAGAGAAAAAGTCAGTATGAACAGTCAAGTCTCATGTGCCTGCACAGGCCGCACCAGATCCTTAGCATGTGTGTGCTGGCTTCCAGTTTAGGGAGTTGGTTTGGTTTTTTCAGCTTGGGGGGGGGTTCTGTTTTGTTTGTTTTGGGTTTTTTATTTTGTTTTGGTTGGTTTGGTTTTTCAAGCCAGATTTCTCTGTCTATCCCTGGCTGTCCTGGAACGAGCTCTGTAGAGCAGGCTGGTTCCTGAGAACAAGTGGGTCTCTGACTCTTGTGCCTTCTCTTGGGCTCTTTTCCTTCTGTTTGTTCGGTTGGTTTAATTCTGATGTGTGGTTTTTTTTAATCTTGCTGTATTTTATTATCCCTTAGAAGCCGGTTTGTTTTCTAATGAGAGACAGAAAGAGATTGGATCTAGATGGGAGGGGGGTCAGGAGAAACTGGGAGGAGAAGTAGGAGAACAAAATGTAATTAGGATATGGTATGTGAGAAAAAAAATTATTTTTCATAAAAGGGGAAAAAGAGTTGTGTGTGTGCACATGAGCGTGTGTGTGACATACACACGTACGTGTTTCTTGGATTCACCCACAAAAAGTACTCAAGACAGAATGTGACTAAAACATTAGTATAGTGAAAAATAAAAAGTAATCCAAAAGTCCTGTCACAGTCATGATAGATACAACACAGGCCTAATTCGGTGCCTAAAGAATCTAGAGACAACCCACAGGTGATCCCTTCTGTAAGCCCAGTGAATGGTTTCTCCTTGGTGACTCAATACTCACCTCAGATATGCCTTGTTTTAGAAAGAAGCGTAAGTTTAGTCTGTCTCTGCTGCACATAGTCCCATCACACAAATTCTGTTTCAAGTCACAGGACAGGACAGTAGGTGGCACTGTACTCCTCTGGTGTACAGTGTAATTGGCATGTAATTGGAGGGACATGATCTTGGGTGGGTTTCCAGACTGTTTATAAAGTTTTCCATCTAACTCCTCCTTCCATCAGAAGGCAAAATGTAAGTGGTATGAGGTTGTTGGTACTGTTTCCTGTTCATAAAAGAGGGAACTGAGGCTTACAGTGGAGGCCGTGTGGACTTATTAGCAGCTGCTCATCTCTGACACTAGAAGAACCACATGTTCCAGTGACCACATGCTCAAAAGTGTCAGTTCTCAACAGACTCCAGGCTGGATGTGGTTACTGGTTATCAAGAAATCACGTTTCTACTATAGGCCTTTCTTGATGTGCTTTTGTAACTAGCAGAGTGTTCGACTTTATCTTCTAGTTTTGTTTTCTCCCTGCAGTGGTCTTTCTAATAATTTTTATATGAATTCTTTCCAAAATATCCTCTCGCAGTTTTGAGACAGCTCTTTTTTCACCCGTTTAAGCTATTTGGGTTACATGGTATTATTTTGTACATGTATATGGTATATGTGTTGGGGGTGCCCAAAAAAGGATGTCTGATCTGGCTGGAGTGCTTGTAAACCACTTGATATAGTGCTGGGAACAAACCCCAGGCCCTCTGGAAGATGGAGAAGTCTACAGGTCATCTCTCCAGCCTGTGTTTACTGTATCCACAATACAGTTAGCAAGTGACAAACATTGGAAACAACTCTTACAAACATGCAGGTCCTTGACGGACTGCAGATGGAGTCTTCAGTGTCTTTAGCAGAAGGCCTGTTTTCATCAAACTTCCTCAAGCAGTTCCCAGATGGGTTGACAGTAACTGCTCATCTGTATTTCCTGGCTACTCTGGTGTTTCTCATTCCAAACTTTTCTAGGTTTTCTTGCATTCCCTCTGTCTCCAAGTGAGATGAGCTGCTCTAGAGCAAGTGTGTTTAACACCTTCTGGTGTAATGGGGCAGCCATAAAGTTGGAGGCTCGGCTGTAACCTCTGTTTTCTGTACTTGGCAAGGATTCAGTAATAGGAGCTTCCCACACACACACCCCCTAATTCCCCTTGGCTCTGGAATTACAGGTGCTTGTATATCACCTGAGTTGGTTGCTGGAATTCAGACCCAGTTCCTTTGGAGAACAGTATATATACACTTACCCACTGAGCTATATTTGTGGCCCTATAAACATCTTAAAATTTATAAAATCCATAAAGGTCTCTATTAAAAATGCAGTCTCTACATTTTCAGCAATAGCCCTTCAAGCTGTTAGCTGTTTCTCCCGACACCTTTCCCTGCACAGTGTGTTCCTGTCATTGCTGGCAAGTCTGTTAATCTGAAACAGTATCTGCTGACTTCACCTGTGGATGAAGGATTTGGCCTTTTGACATAGTCTTAGCCTTCTGCCGTCTCCACCATCCTTCCTGTGTGTCAGTGTTTACATATAGCTATTCCGACTTCACGTTAAATCAGTACTTGAGATTCCTGTGTAAATATAGCTAAGCCTTAAGTATATATAATGACATTTCCTTCCAGCATGTTTTTTAATTCCTAGAATTAATTGCTTCATTTTTGCCTTTGCTTAGGTTTTTATGGAATTAAACTGAATTCTTTCCAGATTTTTTTAAGGAACTGCACAACCCTTTTAAATGTGTTTTTCTTTGAGTTGATGTAATTTCCCCAGAGCCAAGACTTCTTCATTATCCTCTCCCTGACTGAATAGACAGGTTTGATCATCTCCAGCTGAATGCAGATAGAGAACCTTGGACGGGCCAGACCATGGGGAAAGGAACATTATAAATTAATGTTTTTGGAAGAGCCATTGAGGGAAAAAAATGCATTTAAATTAATAGTTCATACTGCATTTTTAGTTACACCAAAGTCAGTACATGTTAGAAGAGCATACATAATTACTCCAGCTGTCCATAGCAGGTTGTTTCCTCCTTCACGAAAGAAGAGTGTGGTAAGATTAAAGACTGTGGACATTGAATAATAAGACATGGGCCTGAGAAGATGGCTTAGCCCATAAAAGTACTTGAGACCTAACTTCAGATCCCAGCACCTATTTTCAAAAAGGCTAGGCATGGTTGCATGTGACTGTAGCCCAGCATCCGGGGAAAGGGTGCACAGGGATTCAGATAGGTGGCCCGGAAGCCCGCCTAATCAACTGAGCTTCTAGTTCAGTGAAAGACCCTGTCTGAAGGCATCATTTCTGAGCAAGAGAGGCACCAGCATCTTCTCTAGTTTCTGCATGCGCATGTACAAACACACACACAGATTAAAACCCAAGGAAGAAGGGAAGGGAAAATGTATCTACAGTCCTTAAATGAAGTTAATATTCATCAGGAACTATTAAATTTTTTGTTTGTCGAGATGGAAATCAAAGTCGTAAGTTCGTTTGTGGTAGACAAAAACCACTTGCTATGTGGAGACAGAGTCTTACTGTTTCTCAGTTTTGCCTCAGACTTATGGTAGTCATCCTGCCTTAGCCTGCCATGTGTTAGGCTCACAGGTTCATACCACTCTGGCAAGATTTTTGGAGCTATTATATTGTTTTACTAGCAACTGCCCTTTCCATTTCTTGCCAACAGTTAAAGGGCTGACAAGTTATAATGTAATATGAAACATGAATAAAGAACTGCAGGTGAAGTCTAAGAGCATCACCATACACTGTGGTGAGCATTCATGTTGTTAACTGAGAGTGAAAAAAAGGAAATTATACATCACTCTTGATACATGTGTAGGCTTTCTTCGGTAGCGTCCAGTGATAACCAATAAAACCTTTAAAGTTGAAGCTGCTTTTTTATATCACATCCCAGTTTTGCACTATTTCTACAAAAATAAATTAAAAATGCCTTTCCAAAAAAAAAAAAAAGTTTACTAAGTGTAGTAGAAAATGGGGGGGGAGGGGCTAATCTGTTGTATGAAATCACTCTTTAAAACTAATTTTAGGTTTCTGTATTCATGAAACATCAATAAAGATTTTAAAAGCAGAGAAAAACATTTATGTAATGATGACACTTCAGGATGAAAGTCATCACACAGACAGTGATTGGTGCTGTGGAGGATGAGTGGGAAAAGAGGACTTGGGCAGGAAGTGACGTTGATGGAGTAACTATGTGACTTTGTGGCAGTAGTAAGGAATTGCATGCAACAGAGTGGCCCCGCCACGTGCACAGGCCTCATGCCAGCACCCACACACTGGTGTCAGTGTGGCTTTCCTTTGGGAAGACTTGATCCTTGCAGGAAACCTAAGAGAACACACAAGGGGACTTCCTGGCAGTCTGTCCTTTCATAATAAAGGTTTTAAATCTCAAGAACTTTTTAAATACTGGCATGCCCAGAATAAAGGAATATTTTGGAGTTTGGGAATATTGGGTTTTTGTTTTGTCTTTTTGTCTCATTAGGTTTTAAGCTTTGTGTACTTTGAAAGCTACAGAACCGAGTAATGTAATCATGCACTGGCTCTCCCACCCACTGGGTATTGTTTTTGTTTGTAGTACACACCAAGAGTTGTGACTGCAGCCCAGCAGAAAGCCGGGAAGACAATTACAGCCCGGATCACAGGCCGGTGTGATTTTGGTTCCAAAGCTAGAGTCAACAGCAGTTTGGCTATAATGGGAGTTTCTCCTCCCATGAGCTCGGTCATCGTGGAGAAACATCATCCAGTCACAGTGGTAAGTCTGTCAGAAGTCTGTTTCATGAGTTCGTCCCTTGTCAACCCAACATGGTCAGTCATTGTTCTGTCATTTACTGCTCTGTATGACACACACTTACAGTGCCTCCTGTTAAGAAACACGTTTTTTCCAAATGGCATAAAAAATCACCAACTAGAAAAGGTAATCCAGTGTGTGGACTGCTAAAAGAGTAAACTAATGATTCCATGGCAAAAAGAATCAGGTTACCTAGAAACCAACTGTTCGTGCAGCAGGTCCTTACGTGTATAAGAAAATGTCTGTCTGTGCCCTTGCCCTTTTATTCCTCGCCTCTTTTAATGCCATTCCCAGCATATCTCACCGTTAGATCTTTGAGTCTTTGCTTTCGAGTACGTCTGAGCACCACGTGTATTCCCGATCCAGAGAGGGTAATGTAGCCCCTGAACGGTTGTGAGCTACCATATAGGTGCTGGGAATCAAACTTCAATCCTCTGGAAGAGCAGTAAGTACTGCTGCTGAGCTATCTTTCCAGCTCTCGGATTTTGGAGAGGAAAAACTTTAAGGAACTAGAATCTTATTTAAATTTTTAGTTGAATTAAAATATGAGTACATCATTCCTCCAATGTTTTCTACCCACCCCACATCTGACTCTCCTACTCCCTCCCAGATTCAGCTTGCTTTCTATTAGTTTGTTATGGTGGAACAGAATCTATCTTAGAATCAATTTACTCTCCAAACAACTCATCCTTTCCTGATCGACTTAGTTCAGTCCGGGGTGCAGTTGAGCCTCCATCATATGTGTTCTAAGCTACAGTTTGAGGAACTAGAATCTAAGACGTGCTCTTTAACTGTCCCCTCCTAGGCTCCTTGCTGCTCTCCAGCATGGATGCACTACTTGCCTAGAACTTGGTCCCTGTGAATCAGATATCCATAAACTCCTTCTGTTAACACAGTTGGTCCTCTGTACTGCTTTATTTTGGGTTTGTTTGGGGGGCTCAGTTTTGAGACAGGGTTTCCCTGTGTAGCCCTGGCTGTCCTAGAACTCACTCTGTAGACCAGGCTAGCCTTGAACTCAGATTCGACTGCAATACGTAAAACTAGCAGAAACTATTATCGCCAATAAAGTGTGGGTCTGTTTGTGGTGCCTTTGCCCATTTGCTTTATATTTCTGGGTATTTACTGCTTCTGCAGCTAATTTTGTGCACTGCCATATCTTGTAGGTCATAATACCCATGGGAAGCCTAAGCTAATTATGTAGCTCCTCTTACCCATCCCCAAGGAAAAACAGCTTTGATAAATCATGTCATATTTGATGCTTGGCAACTGAAATTTTACACCAGCTGCAAGAGTCTCTCATTTGTGATAGCTCTCCAGATGTCTATAGTCAGAGAAACATCAATATAAGATCCCTTAAGAAAAGAGGTTACATTTCCATTTCTCCATTAGACACTTTTAAGACAGAATTGTATATGAGGACCCTGTTTTCAAGAAGTTTATTTTTTAAAGAAAATTATGCAGTCTTTGAGATACTTGGTAAATATAGTGGCTAAATGCCAATAATAATAAAAGTTTTTTGTGTATAGGTATTTTGCCCTCACATGTATCTGTGCATTACTATGTGAGTTTCTGATTTCCACAGAGATCATACTTATGAGCCACTGTGTTAGTGCTGGGAACCAAACCCAGGTCCTCTTAACTGCTGAGCCATCACTTCGTCTAACGAAGAAACTGATACTTGAAATAGTTTGCAGATAGTTCTCTAAGTGATGTCCTGTAATAGAAATCTGTCTGTACATGACTAAGAGCTTAACTTGACACACACCCCACTGCCAGCTACTAAGACATTGCAGTGGGTACAGCAAAGCCGAGAGCTTTCTCACATGTGTATAGGTACCGTGTACTTATATGTACTTATATGCACAGTGCACATTTGCACAGAGCATATGTGTAAGCCGTGTCTGCCCTGCCTGGGTTTAGTTCTTTAGCATTCACGTTTCAGTATTCCCTGAAACTTTGATCTGGTGTGCAGCTCACACTCTCCTGATGTCTGGATCTGTTCTCCACATCCAGTTCTTTCCTTGCTTAGGAAAATGTAAAGTGGCATGTTCCTTATTCCCAACATCTGGGCAAGTGGATCACGAGTTCGAGTTCATCTTGGAAAGCATAGCAAGACCCCATTGAAGGAAAGAGAAATTAAGAGAGCCCCATGTCTTCTGGGAAGGCTTCTCTTGTGTGATTATAAAGTGTCCAGTCTGCTCCCAGTGAAACCTGAGAGTTTTACCATGCTTTGAAGCAAGACCTAGGCTGGGTAGAATAAAAGGTTTATGGCTTGGAGCTGACCTTCGTCCAGACATCACAAAGTTCCTTTCTGTACTTGGCCTCTTTAGACCTTTTTCTCTCAGACCTCTTAGAGCCATGATTCCCAAGGCTCTGAAAAAAAGGGCCTTGTTTTTTAAGAGTGGTTGTTGAACCAGTGGGTTCCTTTGGGAGAAGGGCTTCTCCGTGTTTGTTTGAATGGCAACTCCACCCAGTGCATTGCTGGTATCTACAGGATGTCAGATATCTTTTGGTTTGGGTTATAGGTGTTGGAATGACACTTTATTACATATAGACTCTTAGATTATTAAAGCAGTCTCTTATCTTCACAGCAAACCATTCCTCAGGCAACTGCTGCCAAGTATCCCCGGACCATCCATCCTGAAAGTGGCATCCCAGCTTCTAGGTCTCTCGGAGCCAGGCCAGCCCACGCCCAGTCTCTCTCCAGCATTCAGTCGATAAAAGTGGTTGACTAGAGGGACCGTACACACTCAGGGCTTTCATTGCTCTAAGGACTTTCCTGGGAGCAGCAAGTTTGGGGTTTTGACTTTTCTGTACTGTCAGAACATCATGGACACATCATGTTCATCTTTTCAGAATTACAAGAGACTTCCCCATCCTTTGTAACTGTATATATAGATTATTTTAATGTTATTTTTATTTAAACAATTAAGTAGAACTTTTAATTAAAACAAAACAAACAAACATGGCTCTGAACATGTTCAGCCTGCCAATGATTGCACTGTGGAAGAATATAATCTTTCTAAAAGGAAATCATTTCCACTGTTACTGTAATTACGTAGTATTTTACGCAGAACTTTGAAAGGGAGCTTAACTTTCATTGCTAAAATTAATAGAAGCTATTTTAATTTTTAAATAAAGACCAAGAGTAACAGTGATAATTCTACACAGAACTGTCCTGCCTTCACTGTATTGGTCTTCATCTCTAGGAAACAGACAAGATCTGTACATATTTATGAGGCTAAAAGGGCAGAACGTTTCTAATTAGCACCAAAACAGAAAGGCAGTCCCTGCTGGGATGAGCCAGCTTCCATTCCTCTCTGACCTGATGGCGACTGCCGCAGCTGAGCCTGCCTCGTTCTTTCTGCTCATCGCATGTGCTGCAGAGGAGCGGCCCTTCAAGATGGCACATCTGTGTGTAAGCTTAGTGGCTGGGCCGGCATGGTGCTTCGTGGTTTTTATCCCACCACTGGGGAGGCAGAGGTAAGTGGATCCCTGTGGGGCCAGGCTGATCTAGATAGGGAGTTTTATCTAGAAAGGGAGGGAGTGAGGGAGGGAGGAAGAAACAAAGAAACCATCTGTGCAGAACCGACACAGGAGAAAAAGCTGCTCCGTGGTTTTCCTGCCGGCTGTGTTTTTAAGCCAAACATTTAGATAAATGAATTTCAAGGTCCTCATCTGTGATAAGAGTAAACTATATGTCTCTTCCCTGTGTGACACTGTCCATCTGGGCCTCTACTTCCACACATGGATGGATCTGGTCATCTGACGCCTCAATGTGTTCTACTTCTGTGCGCTCTCATTTTATTATAAAAAGTCATTTTTCTTGCTGCCTCATACTTCAGGAAGAGACTAAATGTTACATAGGGAAACATGACTCCATTTTATAACGAGTACTTACAGCTATTCTAAATTATAGGTGTATCAGGCAGTGGTCTAGCTACTACTGTAGCAACAGCTCACTTAGTTTAAGTGACCACTAGGCATCAGCAGCTTCTCTCATACCTTCCCTGTAGGCATGCTCTCGAGAACTGCCCTGTCTACTCAGGAAAGCCAGAAGGAGCAATAGGTGGACTGGAGAGATGGCTCAGTGGCTAAGAACAGTGGGGCTGCTCTTCCAGAGGTCCTGAGTTCAATTCCCAGCAACCACATAATAGCACGCTATCATCTGTAAAGTGATCTGATGCCCTCTTCTGGCACGTAGATGCACATGTAGACAGTGCCCCTATGATTAAATAATATTTAATTACAAAAAGAAGAATGGTCCCCCCCCCAGGAGACCACTCATGTGATCCAGAATAAAAGCCCCACTCTGTGGAGCTTCAGAGCTATGAAGCACATGCTGCTTGCTCCTGCAGAGGACCCTAGTTCAGGTCCCAGCACCCACTTGGCAGCTTTAAACCATCTGTAACTTAAAGAAAACTAAACACCCTCTTCTGGACTCTGCAGGCACCAGGCATGCATGTGTACTTACATACATGCAGGCAAAACACTCACCCATATTTAAATCTTTAAAATACACAGTAATGCATCAATCCATACCCCCACATGACTGCCCTGTGATACATTATTCCATCCCATCTTAGAACAGAACGTCCTTAGACCTAGATTTCAGCATGCAAGCCAAGCCTTATGGACACACTAATGTAAGCTGATGTAACTGGGACTATTGCAGGCCTCCTTTAACTCAAAGTGCCACACGTCATCCAAATAATGAAATAATTCTCATTGGCCTGAGGTAAATAGCAGTAAGTTTGATGATGAAACACACACACACACACACACACACACAGAGAGAGAGAGAGAGAGAGAGAGAGAGAGAGAGTATGCATTTGCGTTTGTTTTACATACAGAGGTCATGTTGGAGTCAGAATGCTACCATGACCAGTGGAAATGGGCTGATGAAGAGCAACTGAGATAACACTTCTTGTTTAATACTCTTTAAATCCTGGAATCTTGTGAATATACCACCTGTTTAAACATTCCTAGCATTAAGTGGGCCATTTACAATCAGGGTAAGAAAAACTGGAAGTTCATGATAGAATAACTGAATTGCGATTTTCTTACCAGCTTTTCCAAACCAGGAGTCAGAGTTGGACCCCAGGCAGGCTTACAACAGTGAAAACTGGTACTGTTCCAAACTTTCTCAGATTACAAAGGTAATGCTGGTTTGCTCTGAACAAAATAGACTGTACCAGAAAGAACAAAGAATTAAAGTTACCTACATTTAGAGTATGAAGGATTTAAGAATCCCTGGTATGTGTCTGTTTTTTTGGGGGGGGTGGTTTTGGGTTTGTTTTCAGGTTCTTTGGGGTTTGTTGTTGTTGTTGTTGTTTCTGAATAATAGATTACACTTAGATTGCCAGCAGTGAGTGAATTTCCAAACACACTTTCTCTACCACAATGAGAGTTCATGACACCACAGCTTGAGGTCAGGCACTCACGGGTGTTTCCCTCATCCACACTGTAGTGCCTGGAGGAAACATCCCGTTTATCAGAGAAGAAGCTAATTATGAGCATTTTGGTGATCCTGGCATGCTGACATCTAAGAATCCAGAATCAGAATATCAGAGCAGCATCTCCTACCATGATGATCCCATGGTCACTTCAGTGTTTAAGCAGGGACAGAGCCCTTTCCAGCTAGGGTGTTCCATGTGTGCACCAAGTGACAAATGGGGAAGTCACACACAGTTTGCCTCAAGAGAAAGGCAAAGCATCTGTGTGTCTTTGAGCAGTGGGGAGGCGGTGTGTTGATGTCCATCCCTGGAGGGGCGCTGTCTGTGCTGGAAATGGTCTGCTGCAGAATAGCTGTGGCCATCAGGAGCCAACATTAACACGGAAGGAGAGGGAAGCCACGGAACTGGTCCTCTCCTTAGGACACTGCACATTTCTTGGAGCTTGAGTCCGTTTTACTTTTGAACTGTCGAATCTTTTCTGAAAAGAAAGCAGGATAGTATTATATGTCTTAGAGCTGCTATTGCTATGAAACACCATAACTAAAAGCCACTTGGAAAGGAAAAGGGTTCTTTCAGTTATATATCCTGAATCCCAGTCCACTGATGAAAGGCCAAGGCAGGAACTCACACTGGGCAGGAATCTGGAGGCAGGAGCTGATGCAGAGACCATGAAAGAGTGTTGCTTACTGGCTTGCTCCTATGGCTTGCTCCTCCTGCTTTCTTCTAGATCTCAGGACCACCAGTGTTGGGGTGGTATCACCCAAGTGGGCTGGGCCCTCCCATATCACTAGTTAAGAAAATGCCTCACAAGCTTGCCTAGAGCCAGATCTTATGGAAGCATTTTCTCAGTTGGCAGTCCCTCAGATGACTCGCCGTATCAAACTGACATAGAGGCTAGCCAGCACACATTGAAGATGAACAGCTGGTGTCCTTAAATGTGCTTTGCTGCTCCAGTCACCAGTGTCTTATCCACAGCAGCCTTTAGAAGTGCATGTTATTTTCTTTAAGGGGACACAATGATGCAATGAGGCTGTCGAACCTAAGATGGCAGATCCGGAGCCAAGGCAAGCCTGGCCTCACAGCACAGCCCTGACCGCTTTCTCACACTGCCTTAGCCTTCCCTTACAGTTTGCCTAGATACACTTTCAATGGAAAGACTGTGTTTAAAATTGCAGAACCTACTGTCCTGCAGTATTCAGCCAGTCCTATTTCTGCCTGCACCAACGCTGGTCCAGCTGCCAGAATGACTCAGGCAAGTGCTTGGCTCTCAGTGGAACTGTGTCTGAAAACAATGGCCGATGCCTCTCCACTTTGTTCTTCAGTAACCATCATCACATGAGAGTTTTGTAATAGCCTCAGGTGGCAAAGCATCCGCCTGTGTACCCTACCTGGAGAGAACATTTCACAGCCAAGAAGGGATGGAGTTTGCTAATAGAAGCAGGCAGCTTTTGTAGGAAGATATTTCTTTCTTGCTCAGTTGTTGAGAAGAGTCCTGAGTTGTAGAAGATGTAGAGCATTCACATCCCACCTGCCTGTCCACAGCCACATGGAAATACCCTCACACTCATCAGATGCTGTGGTGGTTTGTTTACCCCCCATAGACTCATGTGTTTGAATGCTTGCCCCATGGAGACTGGCACAATTAGGAGGTGTGGCCTTGTTGGAGTAGGTGTGTCACTGTGGGGGTGGTCTTTGAGGGAGTGCTCAAGCTCCACCCAGTGTGGGATAGTCTCCTCCTGGCTGCCTTTGACTTTAGGGTTAGGGTTAGGGTTGGGTTAGGGTTAGGTTAGGGTTAGGGTTAGGGTTGGGTTAGGGTTAGGGTTAGGGTTGGGTTAGGGTTAGGGTTAGGTCTGCATGCTGCCAAGCTTCCCACCATGATGGTAATGGACTAAACCTCCGAAACTGTGAGCCAGCCCCAATTAAACATTTTTCCTTATAAGAGTTGCAGTGGTCATGGTGTCTCCTCACAGCAATGAAACCCAACCCAAGACAGATGCCGAAATGAGTGAGCATCGACTTAACCGGGGCAGAAGCTATGGGGTGCACAAAAGCCCCTTCCCCAGATCCATGTTTTTTGGCCAACCAACCTCCATTCAGGCTGCTGCTATTTATGGGGTAACTCCTTACCCCACCATTGAAGGAAGAAGGGATTTCTGTGGATCTGTAGCAAACTCACCAGCTAGGTCTGGGAATCCTGCACGCACCAGCTCTACATGCAGTTGCTTGGCAGGGTCAGGCTGTGTCATCAGAGCCCCATGCAGCCAGATGAGCAGAGCCCTGTATGCATGCTCATGGAAGCTGTCCTTACCTGTGTCGGGGATAAAAGGACCAGGGTAATGCATTACGGTCTGGTGTCCATCTGTCCTCCCAGATCTGTCAGGTCAAAAGCCCAGTGATGGGAGGAAGGCCTATGATTCCTCACTGAGGTTGTGCTGTAATGGCCACCATTTGGACACAAGGCAACCCGACCTGCTTCTCTTGTTCTAGGAAACATCTAGGCACTCAGGTTAGGAATGGGGGATTATGAAGTACTGAATGGCTTTGATGCCTGCCTAGAGGTGACAGACAGTCCCCCACAAGATACAGTGTTCTCTAGCAGGTCATGTTTTCCCTGGGCATCTTGTGAAAATTCAGATTTTGAGTCAAATCACTTTGAATAACAGTCTACAGTGTGGCAAGTTCCCTGCTGTTTTGTAAGTCACTGAGCATCAAGCATGTCATTAATGCCATGCTAGTGAGATTATATGTGATGGTTTGCAAATGATGTCCTCTCAGAACTCTCCCCACCCCCAACATGGTAGGGGGAGTCTTTCTGGGCAGAAACCTTCAGTACTAAGCTTTTCTGGGGGCAGGCAAGGCCTTTCATCCCAGAACAGTCTGCAGATTTTGGTGAAAAGCTAGACTGACATTCCAGAGGTAAGCTAGGGATTGTATCTTTGTATCTTTGGTTCCCACTCAATTGTGAAGCCTTCTTTTCTTTGGGGCGGGGGGGGGGGCAGCAAATTAGTCAACCATTACAAGCAGATTCTCAGGAGTCTAGCTCTCGGCCAAATTCCCAGCCACTTTTGCAGAATAAGCCATGCTAACTCCCCTTATTGGAATGATCTCTGGCCTCTGCCTATTGTGGGCACCGGGCACTTGCTTTTGAGGAAGGACCGCTACTCCTAACTTTGACTGGCTTCTTCCTGTCCGTGTGATCTGGCCCCACTCACCTGACCACTGTTCCTCGATGGCTCTGATCTGGTCCTCTGTAAAGCTCCAGAAGCGGGCCAGCCTCTGCCAGTCCTTCTTTTTCAGCTGCCGGTAGGCCAGGTTCCAGAGGAGCATGCGGATGTGCCTGGTCTCCAGACTATGGTCCTGCTTGAAAGTCACTGAAGAGCTTACTGCCGAGTCCTGGATGCTCTCATGGTGATCCTAAGTTGAAAAATAGCGGTGGGAATGGAAGCCATGACTTACCAGGAGGTTTAGTTGAGACGTCCCATCTCATCTACTCTGATGTGTATTTCAGTCTTCCATTTAAATAAACGCCAACCTTAATGGACAACACTCTTAAAAACCAGATGGGAGTTAATGCCAGGGAAGGAAATGGGCAAAGGGGTATGGGACCTGCCTTTCTAAAGTTTTGAGAAGAACCCAGTGGGCCTGCTCTCGGCCTTCACCTTGGATCACATCATCAGCCTCCTCCGAAAAGCTCTGCACATAACTGAGGAGCTGTGCCAAGGAAAGGGTGGCCCTTCTTGTGTTGGGCCTCATGAGTTATCCGCAACTGTTCAAACAGCCCTAAGATGCAGTCTCCGTGCAGCCTGGCCTTTCCTGCCATGAAGCCTTGTTTCCAGGAATACTAAGAGTCAAGCAGGAGCACCAGAAAATTTACCTTCCTTCCCGTTTTCTCATAAAGTGACACACCCAGTAAGATCAAAACCTCAGACAGCATGAGCAGAGAACAGGGCAGGCTGAGCCTGCATTCATCTTGGCTCTGGGCTTTTTTATTTCTCAGAGAATCTTGCACCCATGCACTCTGGGATTCAGGAGAGAATGGACACACAGACTTATAGACAGAAGAGGGGACTCGGAAAGCCCAGTCTTCTCTCACAGTGGAAGCGTTGGGACTGACCTAGTGGCTGGTGTGGCAGAGGTGGCGGAGTAAACAGCAGACAGCAGGGTCGTCGAGGGGACACGGCCACTGCAGAGGACTGCTGCACAAACCTGACTGATCACGTGAGCTTGCTCCCTGGGACCCAGGACTTGTACCACAAACAACTTAGGGAAAGCAAAGAATCAGACGTGTTCAGGCCAAGTTGCCTGCTCAACAGAAACAATGGGAAAGACCCTGCCTGAAAGTGACAGCCAGCACTGACTCTCTCTCCCTCTCTCTCTCTCTCTCTCCAAAAGTTATGCACATGCACTTGCTCGCTCTCTCACTCTCTTATTCTCCCTTCCTCTCTTTTTCTCTCTCCCTCTCTCCTTCTTTCTTGCTCCCTCTCTTCCTCTCCCCCCACACACCACACACAATAATAATAAGTATATAAAATTAATAGCATAGGGCAGATTTAAGAAACAGTTTTAAGGATTAAACAGAATTCTACCTTTATATAAGAAACTGTTGCTGTTTGGGCGGGAACAGACTTTGTTGTTCTACATGCAAGAACACTTGCAAGGAGTGGTGGCTCTGAAAGAATCCATATGTGGTCATGTGCTGCTGGGTGGATCATCGTGGGCCACATGTAAGACAATGGTCAAGGTGTGTGGCCCATGTAAGACTGGCCACTGGTATCGATAGAGTGATCACATTGCCTAATGACACGTCTTGGGTTTCCTTGTCATCAATTGACATAACTATAGGTCCAGACTGCCAAGCAGGATTATGAGGGGAAAGTAGACAATGAACATTTTTGCTTTAAGGATTTACAAAAGAACTTCCTGGGCTGGAGAGATGGCTCAGAGGTTAAGAGCACCAACTGCTCTTCCAGAGGTCCTGAGTTCAATTCCCAGCAACCACATGGTGGCTCACAACTATCTGTAATGAGTTCCGATGCCCTCTTCTGGTGTGTCTGAAGACAGCTATAGTGTACTCATATATAATAAATAAATAAAATTTTAAAAGAAGAAAAAAGAACTTCCCAGGATTGGCCAGTGGCCACAATCTGAGTTTGTGGCCTCCCCACAGTAGACACCTGAGATGTGAGGACATGTATTCTGGTATGACACATTGGCCCAGAAGAAGCAACGCACACAGCAGGGAAACTAAGAAACAGCATAGATATAGAAGTTGTGGCTGATGTCCCGTGTCTGAGCATCTTGCCTTATAGCTCAGACTTGAATCCTGGAGGGGGAAGGGTAGTCTGTGAAGAGCTGTGACTGGCAGACAAGCTAAAGACTAGTGTGCTTTCCATGTGTGACACTCATTGGAGCCTCTGCGACAGCCCATGGTCAGAGACCATGAAACAGAGGTCACAGTAGAGCCAGCCATTGGGGCTGGCATGCTAGGCTAGCAAAACCACCATGGACTGAGGCTGTCTGGCCCATATTCTCAGATCTGATTGTGAATGCCCACAAAGGAAGAGAAGAACAGACACTGTCCGTTCCATGAACAGGGATGGCAGATGACACTGGACAGTCATCGCTGTACTGACCAAGGTTTGCTACAACAGGGAAAAGAAAGAATTATACAGACCGAACATTGCCTATTGCAAAATGGAGGGAGAAGGTGCCAAAGAAGCCCCTGATTGGCCGGAACTGGCCTTTCTTACCTCTCTCCGGGTGTAGTACCTCTCAGCTTTGATGATCATATCCACAATGAGGCTGTGGTGGCTCCTGGCAGCCACAGCCAGGGCCGTCTTTCCTTGCTGAATTAAAAAGGGGGGAGAATTAAAATGAATAAATAAAAAGTGATGTCGTGTGGTAGGCTGAGCCCCAGCTTTGCACTGAGCCTGAACTTCGATCCTGCTTTGGCCACCTGAGTGAACTAAGGACAGGCCCTTGGTCACTGGGGAGGTCTTTGCAGTTACACCAGGTGTCATGGTGAGCCCTTAGGAGGTATGCCCCCCTAACATTTCCAAGCTCCCTGGTCAGGAGTGTGACCTACACTCTGGCCAATGGTATGTGAATGGAAAGACACATTCCTTTCCTGAGAAAGATCTTCAAAGAGGGGAAGGGTAACTTTCTCTTTCCATTCTTCCACTTCCCAAGGGAAAAGCAAAAAGAGAGCCAGAATCTGGACATTGGACACTGCCACCAACCAAGGTTAAAGTGTTCCAATAATAACCAAATTGGGTGAATAAGAAAAGGACTGATCTGGACACCATTTGGGACATATGCTGTCTGCAGCTCTGGTTGCATTGTACACAAGTTACACAGGTAACCCCTGCTCATGATGACCATCTTACACAGCAAACTTTGGCCCCTTGATTTTATGCAAGGCACAGCTTCTATTTCTGCATCTATACATGTTCTAATAAGGGAAGTAGTTTATATATGCTTTCTTTTTTAAAGCATGAGTGTGTGTGTGTGTGTGTCCATGCGTGCATGCTCATGTACATGTGTGTATGCCATGTATGAGTGTGTGCCCTTACACATAGATAAGCAGTCATGCAGAAGCCAGAAGACAACCTCAGTTATCTTTAGGAACATATAGCACCTCCTTTGGGACAGGGTCTCTCATTGGCCTGGGGTTTATCCTTTAGACTAGATCAGTTGGACAGCAAGCCCCAGGGATGCTTTTGTCTCTACCTCAGCACTCTGGAGTTATAAGTACATGCCACCATGCCTAGCATTGTGCCCAACCTTGGCATTTTTATCTGGGTACTAGGAATGAGACTCATATCATCACACTTTCAAGACAAGCTATCTCTCCCCAGGAACCAGATTTGCATGTCTAATTCAGAGACTCTAAAGTTAATTAAACATAATGGTCAGAAATAACTCCAGAAAATAATTGCAATGCTAGAAACCTGTGTTTCTAACCCCTAAGATCCAGAAACGCCTCTCAATAACTCTTACATGTCTGGATAGCAGCTATAAGTACAATTCTCAGCAACACAAACAGCATGGCTTTTGGTGCAGGCACTAAGACCCAGGGGAGCTAGGAAATAGGCACTGGAAGTAACCAGCCTGTAAGCAGGGAGCTGGTAATGAAATTAGGAAGGATTGCATTTGGCAGGCGTTTAGCAAGCCTCTAATTGCATACTGTCTGCATTCTGCCTTGTAAAGCCATTTGAATCACCATAATTAGCCTATTTTGGGACTGCAGCATTCTAAAAGTCAGAACTTTCAAAGTGGAGAAACTTTCCTTAAGGAGTAACATATTGAAGTGAAGTTGCCATTTGCCCTTGACAGAGAGGCAGGCGGAGGCCAAGAGCTTTGGTGTTCCCTGGTTAGAGTTTTATCAATCCTCTCTCTTGGTTCCTCTCCCTCCCTCCCTCCCTCCCTCCCTCTTTTCCTCTTGCTCCCTCTTCCTTTCCCCCTTCCCTCTCCCCTACATCTCCCCCTTCCCCTCTCCTTTCCCCTATCCATCTCCCCCTCCTTCTCTCCCTCCAGCTTCTCACTATGTAAGCCTGGCTGGCCTGGAACCCTAGATCTTGCTGTGTAGATCAGGCTGCACACAAACTCCTGGGGATCTACCTGCCTTACTCCAGAGTGCCAAGACCAAAGGTGAGCGCCATCATTCCTGGCTACCAATCCCGATCTTAGCACAGATCTAATACTGAGAAATACTTACCTTTGTTTGTTAGGTTTGCTTTGCTCTTTTAAGAACGAGGGAGCAGGTAAAAAGGAAGGGTAGTGTTTATCCATTAGCTGTGGGTCAGACCCTCAGAATGAAGGACTGAGGGAGAAGGGAAAGTGGGGGAGATTGCATCCTGAGGACTAACAACCCTAGGCTTTTGGTTTAAAACAAGCAAAGTTACATGGTAGTGTTGACCTTGACAACAGTCCGCTCGAACCAGGGCCCACTGAGTTCCTACAGAGTCTCTACCCAAGTCGTGGAGGATTTAAGTGTGAGTGGAAACAGAATAAGGTACTCTAAAAAGAATTCAGGGGAACGAGGAAAGGTGGATGTTAATAAACATAACCAGCCAAATCTGGGGACACAGTGGCATTGCACCCCAGCCTAAGCCCTAGGGTAGGTGGCCATGTTTCCCTGCACAGGTGTTACTGTGTTCACCACATTGTCCACATCTGGTCTCATTTTTATGATTTAAAAGGAAATCCTGACAAATAGAGAAAAGAAAAAAATGACACCATGACCTCAGATCATATGTGTGCGGAACTGAGGGCTCTGAACTAGAACATGGTGAATTGACCTCAGATCATACGTGTGCAGAACTCATGGCTCTGAACTAGAACCCGGTGAATGAACCATGTAAACGAAAGTGGCAGGTTTGAGGTCGCAGACATAGCTCAGCGGTGTAGCAGTTGCCTACCAAGGGCAAGGCCCTGGATTCTATGCCCAGTACCAAAAAGGGCACACTGTGATTTATAAAGATGCCTTGGCATTCTGCACCGTAAAAAGGAACTGGCATGTGCTGTTAACAGTCTGTTTATTCTGAATCAACTCGCTCCCAGCCCAGGACCCCTGGAAGAGTAGCAGGAGAAACCAGCTTGAGTCAAGGTTTTAGGAAGTGTCCAAGCTGAGCCCACACAGGCAGAGTGCAGAGAAACACAAGGGATGCAAGAAGGAAAAGTATCACTTGCTAAACACCAAGGTTGACACCAGAGCAGAGCAGCAAGACTGAAGAACACACACACACACCAAACACCACACACACATCACACATATCACACACACATTAAACACCACACACACACACCAAACACCATTCAGTACACACATACATCACACATATCATACACACACACACCAAACACCACACACTCACACCCCACACATATCACACACATACCAGACACCACCCAGTACATACACACACATCACACATACACACCAAACACCACACACACACACACCAAACACCACACACATGCACATACTACACATATCACACACACACCAAACACCACATACACACACCAAACACCACCCAGCACACATACACACACATCACACATATCACACACACACATCACACATATCACACACACACCAAACACCACACACATACACCAAACACCACACACACACACCACACATATCACACACACACCAAACACCACACACACACACCAAACACCACCCAGCACACACATCACACACACACACCAAACACCACACACACCACACATATCACACACACCAAACACCACACACACACACACCACACATATCACACATACACCAAACACCACACACACACACCAAACACCACCCAGTACACACACACACACTCCACACATATCACACACATACCAAACACCACATACACATACACATACACCAAATACCACCCAGTACACACACACCACACCCCATGTACACATCACACATACACACCAAACACCACACACACACACACACATCACACACATCACACACATATCACGCACATAAAATTAGAAAACATAATAAAAATAAAATATACTTTAAATGTTCAAGCCACCAAGTTATTGTATGCATATACTTGGCACAGTAGTACAAAAACAAATAAGTTAGAGGCAAATGTAAATGGGAAATTATTCCTATAGATCTTCACATATAAACATTATACTTGGACCATGAGAACTTAGAATCTCGAAAACTATCACTGAATTGTTTGAATCCTAAAGACCAATATTTAATAGTAATCCCTATAGACAGATCTTGTTAGGAAGTCGTTTCCCGAGTTCAGCCATCCTGCTGGCTGCATCAAAACTGAGTTCCTGTTCCCAGGTCCCCAAACCCACTCCTGCCCTGTTTCCCGGGTGTTTCATGTCTGTCTGTTAACCAGGAAAGGACATAAGGAGAAAAGATCCAGTCATTAAACTAAGGCACACAAGCCGTACGTGTGTTGCTTGTGTTGACATAAGCTTATTACTGCAGCTTGCCCCCTCCTTTGTCCCTTCCTTTATCATTCTAAACTTCCAGGCCAGAGTTCAGGAAGGGACGTGACTGCAAAACCAGGTGACCCAGATAGGCCCAGTGACCAATGCTAACTTCCTCATGTCGAAATACGATGGGCGCCCCTTGCTTTGTGTTTCCATCCTATAAGCATGTTGTACAATCTCCCTTCGGGGACACAGTTCAGATCCCGAACTGGACGCCTCCCTGGAGGCTCAGAAAATAAAGCATTCATCTGAAGCTTCTGTATCTGAAGTGAGTTTTCTCAGCTTCCACCTCAACCAAACAATCTCAATCAAAATTGAGCTGTAGGGCTAGGGAGATGGCTTCGGTCAGGAAAGTGTTTGCCATGCAAGCCCCGTTGTGAAAGGCTTGGCCCTGTAATGCAGGGCTGAGGAGACAGGCAAGAGGATCCCTGGGGCTTGCTGGTCAACCAGGCTAGCTAGATTGAAAGCTCTGGGCTCAGTGAGAGACCCTGCCTCAAAAACATAAGGTAGGGTGCAGTCGGGACATTGACCACTGGCCTCCAGGCCTCCATGTGCTACACACACACACACACACACACACACACACACACACACACCCCACACACACACACACACACTCAGACACACTCACTAATGAATACACACAAACTGTTAGCATTCTGTCTAAGCTCCACCCCACAGTTACCTGACAACACCAAGATATACCTAACACTTTAAAAGGGGCTGTTATCCCCTTCTTCTCTCTCTTGCTCTCTCTTGCTCTTGTTCCCTGCCCCTGCTTTCTCCCGATTCCCTCCCCCCCCCCCAAGTGCTCGTGGTCGGCCTCTACTTCTCTACTCTTCTCTGTCTCTCTGTCTGTCTGTCTGTCTCTCTCTCTCTCTCTCTCTCTCTCTCTCTCTCTCTCTCTCTCTCTCTACTACCCTGTTAACTTCCGTCACCATTCCTTGAATAAACTCTATTCTCTACTAACACCATCATGTGGCTGGTCCCTCAGGGGGAAGGTCTGCCTCAACATGGCCTGCCAGAGGCAACCCCTTTCCCATACCTCACCACACCTCCCATACCCCACCTCTTTGTCTTTTTATAAACACATCACACACATACACAAATAGATAAATAGATGATAGATGGATAGATAGATAGATAGATAGATAGATAGATAGATAATTAAGTGTTTTGAAGATGCAGTTCATGCCCATCTCTCAGAAGGAATTCTGATGTTCCTATTGTACTTGTCAGCCAATGGGGCAATCCCCACTGCCATCTCAGAAAACAAGGAAGTCGGGCAGCTACCTTGTCCGTGATTTTCAGGTTGCAGCCAGCCTTCAGGAGTGTCTCCACCAGCTCCACATTTCCCAGGTCAGCAGCTACGTGCAGAGGGGTCTGCTGCCTCTGCCACGAGAGAGGTGAACTGTCATGGAAGCCACATAGGTGGGAACACCATACAGGCTTTGGGGGAAATGGGTAAAACACATATCCTTATGTGGGCACAGGGGACAGTTGTTACAGCAGAATTTAAACTATTGACAGACGAGAGGAAGTTATGGTTAGGTCATAGGCAGTCCAAGCATCCAGAAATGATCTCAAGCTGCACTGTCTGAGGATTTCCAGGGGTTAGATAAGAGCCAGGAACTTGTGAAACAAGTTCCCACTGCCATAGGAGTCATTTCCCTCATCTGTGACTGAAGGGACATATGGTTACCATAGGCACCTATCACATCAAAGCCCACCTGGCCTCCAGGCTCCCTCAGGTCACAGGTACCTGTTATACAGGTCCTGGCCTCCCCACTCCACACCCTCTTTCCTTCAGCTACGAGTACTCCTTAGAATCCACTTGATTTTGACACACACACCTTGGCCCCCCTCCCCTCCCTCACCCCCTTCCCCTCCTCCTTCCCCCTTGTTCTCTCTGTGCTCTGTTCTCTCTTTCTAGCTATCCTCTACTCTCTGGCTGCCCACTCTTCACCCCGGTGTGCTCGCACCCTCTCTCACAGATGGGCCTGGCTGTGTCCATTCTGCCCGCTTTCTTTCCTCTCTGCTCTAGATTCCTCCAGATGCCCCCAACCCCCCTTATCCACAATAAAAAACCTTCCCCCTTGTAATGGAGTGGTCACATCAGCAATTTCTTTACTGTGCCCCCCTCTCATACAGTTACATGTTTGGTAATGAGACATTATATAAACTATATATAAATACATAGGAATACTTGGCAACTATCAAATCAGGTTCAGAGCTAGGTGTGGTCATGGGTCTGTAGGTCCAGCTGCCTGGAGACCAGGGCAGAAGGGCTTTGTAAGCCTAGCGGTTTGAGACCCATCTGAGAAGTGTAATGAGATTTTGTCAAAAAGGGTTTCCTTCAGTGCTTGGTACCTAGAGTAGTCTAATTCATAGACAGGAAGGATAGTGTTTTCCAGGGGCTTAGAGACTGGGAAGTGGGAAGTTCTGTGATGTCACAGAACTGTACACTTAAAAATAGTTTAAAAAAAACTAATGTCATATGCATTTTACCATATGCATAAATAATTTCAAAGATTTCTATAAAGGAAAAGCTATTTGTGACATAATATTAGCTTTAGGGGGGATCTGGAGAGATGGCTCAGTGGTTAAGAGCACTGGCTGATCTCCCAAAGGATCCTGTTCAATTCCCAACCCCCACAAGCTCACAACTGTAACTCCAGCTCCAGGGAACCCCACACCCTCACACAGACATACATGCAGGAAAAACACAAACACGCATAAAATCAAAACAAATCAATTTTTTAAGAAAGCTTTAGGAGACACTATATCTGGCTACGCTTAATTTTATAAAGTCAAGGAAGACGAGAAAAAAAAATACATCGGTATGATTAAAAATGATATTAAAGATGGGGTGACTAAAGTTTATTTTATTGCCTTTTTACTCCTTTTCCCATTTTCTACATGATTGTGTATTAAGAAGTAAATGGCCAAATTTCTTAGTGGAGTCATCACACTTTCTATCAAGAAGATAAATGTGTAAACCACATAAATGGAGGATCCCATCACCCTGACCGCCCACAGAAAGGACTGTTGTGAAGACATCTTCGCGTCTGTGATCCAGACCCACCCCCACCCCCCACCCTCCTCCCCGACACACACACAGAAGAAGCCACTTCCCTGGGTCAAGAGCTGCTGCACCTTTGCATGAAGCACAAGGTCTCTTCCTACCAGAACAGGCAAAGCCAAGTTGTCATCAGAAGTGCCAGCAGGTGGCAGTGTGCCTCTCCGAGGGCTTATCACCCAGGCACAAAAACCAAGAGCCTCAGGAAAGGCTGTCTACACAGACACAGGCACAGGCACAAGTGTGCTGTGTCAACAAAAGCATGC
Source organism: Micromys minutus (assembly GCF_963924665.1). Classification (NCBI taxonomy): domain Eukaryota; kingdom Metazoa; phylum Chordata; class Mammalia; order Rodentia; family Muridae; genus Micromys; species Micromys minutus. Next base: position 17,967,417 of record NC_137980.1, read on the forward strand.
TTTGTCAATACCGCTCTAAGTCAAGAACACAGAAACACCAAAACAAAAGTCACCTTTCTTCAGTGGGGCCAAATGAACATTTACTTCTTAAAGCCATGTTTATATGTCCTGGTTTTATATACTTTATGTGAAAAAATATAAATTCTACCATTTTATATGTATATTACTGGTGTAACAAAAGTTTGAACCAATATGGCTGAGCTGTATAACTGATTGGCAGACATGACAAACACTCCCCTAGTGTGGATCAAGCCGGTTCTGGAGAAGCCAAAAATCATACATGAACACAAGGCTTTGTCTATATAAGAAAAGATTTGAAGCATTAGTAAGTTTGAATATGCAAATGCTTTTAATAACCAGTGAGTTCTGCTCCCATCTTGTGGGCTGGCATGACACAGAAGTGGGGGGAAGGGGGGAATGCTGGTAAGTCTCCTTGTTTCCATCAAAAATTAACCAAGAGGCCGGAGCTGGAAAAAACCTGAAGGGATCGAGTCATGCTGTTTCAACAGGTAAGGAAATGGCCATAGGGGAGGTTGGGACAGATGTGCTCTTGCATAATGGATTTCCCTAATCTAGAGGGCACAGATAGAGGTGGCCTGGACAAGAGGCAACCCGGAGGTGTGTGGCTCCCCACCCCCAGCCCCTGCACCCCTAGGAAGTGCACCAGAGGCAGAGGGTCACAACCGCAGCCCACGGGTCACTCCGCCCTGTTCTATCTCCGGTGGTGACAGGTGGCTTTCACACGGTATTTGATCCTGTCCCAGTTTGTTGACGACCTGGTGATCTTGTTTGTTTGGGGTTTTTTGTTTTGTTTTTGATTTTTTTTTTTTTTTTTTTTTTTTTTTATTCTAAGAGGTCTCTTTTGCCTTCTGGCACAGAAAGATACTTAATGTGGAAACAAAGCTTCCTTCTTATGGGGACCAGCTTCTGGCCAAGAACAACATTTCACACTGTAGGAGTGGCTTTTGATTTAAAGGGCAATTTGCTTTAGTGTTGTTTATTCAAAGCTCTAGCTTCGCCTATTAAGAATGAACAAGTTGATTACATACGCACAGAACCCCAGCTTTGCCTCTGCAAAAACCAGCCGTGGGGGGACAGCAGAGAGGTTATAAAACTAATGAAAAAGGTACACATGTCGTCCCCACCCCACCCCCCAGGAATTGTTTTAGGCACCTTGAACCTAAGCAGAACTTCCTGCTGACACATCGTGTTGAAACCCGGAAATTTCACGTTGAAACACAAGTGCAGCCAGACTCCAGCCTGCTTACCTGATCTAAGCTATCAATATCATGCCGAGCACTTAATAAGCTGTTCACGATGGCGGGACGGTTGCTGATAACTGCTAAGTGAAGAGGGGGCTCCTTAGGCTGCAGAAAGAAAAGCATCTAGCTTCAGCATTCAAATCCCTGATCTCTGAGAGCTACAACAGTCCACCCAGTGTTGGAACCACAGGAAGCCCTGAGCAGTCACCACCCTCTGCCAGCTGCCAGTCATTCTGGACATACATAACAAGCACCAACTAAGGGCCAGTCCCTCGGGGGCTAGAGATTTGTCTTTTTTAATTAAGTGACGCGGGTGCTTAGTTTCAAAGTTTAAGTGGTTTCGAGGAAATGTCAAATGTGCGGCAAGGAAGGGTCAACCCTTCCAGAAGCTAGAAAAGGCTTCCTTGAAGAAATGACAGCTGAGCTCAGTCACCGATGAGGAACTGTTAAGGCTCCACAGAGGACTTCTCCAAGCCTTCCGGGAGCCACAGGACAAAAGGCACGGCCACAGAGGAGGAAATGTATACACAGCATTTCCTGACCAGATGTGAGCTACACTAAGTTCTCTAGATCCCTGGCAGGGCTGGTGTCTCTGATTACTTGGGCCTCATGATGGGCTGTGACTAGTCTCAACAGCCTGATCCTTCATCCCCCCTCTTACTAAACAACAGCCTTCCTCACCTCCCCCCACCTGGGCCTCCTGACCCCTCTCCCCTCCTCTCTTCCCTCCCCCTCTAACTCAGACCCTCAGACACAGTCCACCATACCCTGTCTCAAATGTACCTGCCGCCTCAACTCCACCCAGCCAACAGTGGCTTGTGGAGCTCTGGGGGGAGAAAAAGCAGCTCAGGACTGGGGAAGAAAGCAATGTGCAAAGTGTTGTGGATTTTCCTTCGTGGTTTGTATTGTGATGTTAATTCCACTTCCCGAAGGGCTGCCTAGTCACATACTCAGGTGACCTCGTCAGAACCTTCTTCCCATTTTAATTTGTAAAATAAAGGTGAGAGCCTGTAATTGGGCAGGGGAAGGAAAGGTGGAAAGAGAGGGTCTGAGGAGAAGGAGGAGAAGGGAGAGAGAAGGGGACAGAGAAAGGATCAAGATGGAGCTCGGGAAGGATGAGCAGGATCCAGGTGGACTTAATTGACATTCGGCGGCTATGATCATTTTAAGGATTTTACAGGTCTTTTATTCCACATGGAAGGACAGTTTGTATCTTTGTCTATATTGGATGTAATCTTATTGTGTAGAGGGTTTTTGGATTGAGAATTGAATATATAAACCTGTATGAAAATCTACCAGGCCTTAGAGTCATGTTTGTGCCGGGCGGCGAAGAAGCCGGAACGGTAATTCCACCTGGGATGGGGGCAGAAGTGCCAGGGCGGGCAATGTGAACCGCCAGGGAAGAGAGCGGTGCAGAGAGTACGGCTTTCGGACCAAGTGACAGAGTCCGTGCGCCCGGCTCCATACTAGAAGCGGCGCCCACAGAGTAAGACCTTGGGGCCGATAAAGAGATAAGCCAGATTTCTGTTTTAATATTTACTGCAACGGGCAGGGCTAATGAGTAAGGTGAGAGGTAGGACGTTGAGGAAGGGGAAAGGTAGGAGGGGCGTGCGGACAGGGGTGAGCACTGGCCTGAGATGCAGTGAGACTCTGCAGCCCGGTACATGTCGCAGAGTTCCTGGGAACAGAATCGAGAAGAGGGACAGAGACGGAAAGGAGGCTAGGTGGTCTGGGATAGCCTACAGCTCCACACAAACATAAAAACAACGTTGAGAATAAGCGTCAGTCTCGCCCTGCACACTCTTGCATGGTACTCACTGCACACTCAGTACCCACATTTATCCTGCTTGAAACACTAGGTTAAGTACTGGGTGGTGGCACAGGACTTTAATCCCAGCGCTTGGGAGGCAGAGGTAAGCGAATCTCTGAGTTCAAGGCCGGCCTGATCTCCAAAAGTGAGTTCCAGGACAGCCAGACCTACAGAGAAATCTTGTCTCTAAGAACCAAAGAGTAAACAAGTACTAGCTAAGCAGGGGTGGTGGGTTCGGGCCTGCAATCTCAGCACTCGAGACTAGAAGAGAAGATCTCAAGTGCCAGGCAAGTCGAGGCTCCATAGGGAATTTCAGGCTAGCTTCGGTTACAGGATGAGACTCTGGCTCAAAAACAAGCAGAAAACAACAGTAAGTGCTCTTAAAAGCTATGTCACCCATGATAACCCTAGGAGTTGAGCCTTATATCCCCTACTCTATACACAAACAGATCAGTAACTCCGTTAATAACAGGGAAGAGGCGAAGACAGGGCTTGAACATAGGTTTCCCAGAGTTCTTCATATGCAGAATGGACCAGAGGCAGGAAAGGCTGCATAGAACAGCTGAGCGGCTATCTGGGAGGGAACCAGGGGACAAGGTAGCACTGTGAACATCCCGTGGAGGTAACCTGAGAGCTAAGAAGGCTTCGAAGGTCTCCTCTGCTTAGAAACCAGCTTCTCCCTCAAAGCAGAAAGCAAGAGCAAAGACATACCATCCTTCACCTCAAAGTGGTCGGCAGTCTGGCCAGGGCCACCTGCCTTGCTGGGGCCCAGCTTTTCCTGAGGATGAAGCGGCCTCCTTGGCCTGGGCTAGGTAAACACAGAGCCAGTCACACTCTGAGCCCATGTCTTATCGGGCATAGCTCAGGTCACATCCCTCCTTTTGAGTTAATACCACAAATAGACATGGCTTGGCACAGCCAGAGGAAATAACATTCACAGAAAGGGAAGAAAATGCAGTGGGAGATAGAGAGAACTTTCTTGTCGGATTCCAGCACAGAGGCCTGGTGTCTGTTCTGCCAAAGCCAATCCAAACTCCAGAAAAACCTCAATCAGTAAAAAAGGATTGACTTTGAAAAACAAAACAAAACAAAACAAAAACCATAAGATCATTCTGAGACAGGGGAATGATCCATTTTCTTAACATCCCCAAGTGGTGGCAGCCGCAGCAGAAGCCAGCGTTTCCCAGACCTGAGAGTCCTACTGAAGGCACCCCAGACACCTGAGACTTAGAGACTTACAGTAGCCAATCTGATGATTTTAAAAACAAAGATTTTGCTTTGTGCAGGGGCCTCAGTGACTTTCTAAAATTTGACCGCCTGGATTTTATTTCCCATGATTAAGATTTAAAACAAAAAAACAGCCAATGTTACCCCCAAAAAGAATCCCTTCCTTGTGAAATATCCCATCCCCAGTGTGTCTCTGCCAGGGGCACTCGTGCAATCAGCTTCACAGCCCCAGCACCCAAGCCCGCGTTGATTGGACTCACTTCCTTCTGCTGCTGCAAATCGGCGTTCTTGCTGAGAAGAAAGTTGACTAGGGCTGTGTGGCCGTTCCGGATCGCCATCTGCAAAGCGCTGACATTGAGCTGCAATGAATGAACAGATGGGGGAGGGGGGACCCCATTACGATATGCGTGCTGTTTCGTATTTGGTAAAGTGTGTAGAACGAAATAGTACAACCATTCAAAGAAGGAAATCCGACGTGTTCTGATCAGTCTAAAGTCTACCATTCCGACGTGTCTTCTACTGCCGTGTCACGTGACCTGTCTGGTTCTCCAGAACTTACCCTATTGAGATGAGATGTGGAAGCGGTCACATCAGGACGTGGAGATGTTGTGGGGGCGGAGCCCTCATGAAGGGGTCCCTGCTGTTGTAAGAAAGGTCAGGGCTCCTCTTTCAGTCATGGGGAGGCATAACAAATGGCTGCCAGGGAAGCTGGTAGAACCTGACAGTTAGCACCCAGGCTCTGTTTCCAGTTTCCAACTACCAGAAATAAATGCTTCCTGCTTAAGTCACCCAGCAACTGATGTTGTCGGCATCGGCGTTGTCAGCGTCGTCATCATCAACATCATCAGCACAGCAGCCTCACCTAAGACCCTGAGACGTTATGACTCAGGCACACATGAGTTAAAATCCTGCTCCCAGAACCACTGTGGTCCCCGGCAGATACTTTCCTTGAGTTAAGTGACTGGCATTGACCTCAGAAAAGCCCCAAATGAAAACACAAAGAACAAAGCCCACAAATGACCTCAGTGGCTTCTGTCTCCTTCCTCCGTTTATCCCAGGCTCTCCTCTTGGCAGAAATGGCTGCCATGCTTAGCAGGAACTCCACCTATGCAAAGTGTTACTTTTTTTGGTCCTTTTACCCGATTCCTTGCACAACTCTCAATCACTCACATCTACTGCCCCTGGCCACTCTCCAGGACCTAAGCACCCTCACTTGGCACCTGAGCTAAGCAGTGCTCAGCTCAGAAGTGTGCCCTACTCTTGCTTAGCCTCCAGTTAGTCTCCAGGCAGCCTACTGTGAGAACCGACAACATAAGCCAGTGCAGTAATGATGGTTGGTTATAAGGTTGCCACAAAATCTATTCAGGTCCTCCGGATAAGGGCATTTCTGAGAACTGCTTCCCTCCAAGTGGCTGAGTTAGTGTCCCCTGACCTATTTGCCACTCCTCTATTAACAGCTAGGACTCATTCTTTACTCCCTCAAGTCTAGGTGGACCTGCAACTGCTTTGACTAATGGATATGGCAGAAATAATGAGTCTGTTCCAGGCAGGGCCCCAAGCCACCTAGCCACTTTCCGTCCCTTGCTTTCCTGCTTCCGATGCTTGTAGCACTGCCTCTTAGGGCCAGGTGTCAAGCTATCCAAGGGTGACCCTGATATAGAGGCCACCTGTGCTCCAGGTGACCTCCCAGCTGAGAGCTGGCAACAACTTCCAAGGACGTGCATAAGCCATCTTGGCTATCTAGTTCAAATAAAACATTACGTGACCAAAACCCTAGTCAACCTCTAACTAGGTTGTAAAAACACACACCAAGAAGGATTATCTCAGAATAGCCCACTGTGAACGTTTTCAGAATCAAAATAGAATTCCTTTTGGTCAGTCCAAATAAATGAATAAATGATACCAGGAGGTTCTAGAAGAGGGCTCTGGTGTACATATAACTAATGATGAGAGTTGCCCTAGTTACTTTCTATTGCTGTGACAAGACACTGTTACCAAGGCAACTCACAGAAGAGTTTATTGGCTTAAGATTTCAGAAGGTGAGTCCCTGGTCATCACAGCAGGTAGGCAGACATAGCACTGAAGCTGTAGCTGAGGGCTTATGTGTTGAAGCAACAACCATATGGCAGAGAGAGAGAGATGACTGGGAAAGGTATGGGTTTTTGAAACCTCAAAGCCCACCCCTAATGTCTTACAACAAGCCACACCTCCCAATCCTTCCCAAACAGTCCCACCACCTGGGGACTAAGTATTCAAACATATGAACCTATGGGAGCCATTCTCTTTCAAACCACCACAAAAAAAATTATTTACAAAAGACTCTCAGGACAACATTCTTGCACAAAAGGAAATCAGACTACTGAAAACAAAAATCCTGGAAGCAGGGGGAAAATGTCTCAGCTCTTGAGAGCACATTCTGCTCTTACAGAGGATTTGAGTTTCGTTCCCAGCACCTATGCAGGTGGCTCACAATGCCTGTAAGTCCAGCTCCAGAGATCTGACATCTTTTTTTGGCATCCACGTACAGTTGCACTCACATATATGTACCTTGTCAAACATGCACACATACATATACATGCATATGAAAGTTAAAAATAAATCTTAAAGAAACATTACAGCCGCAAGGATATCAGCCTAGCAACTTCCCGTTGAATCACGGACCCAAGAATCTTGCTATTAATCCAGATGGTCAACAATTTTATTTTAAATATTGTAACTAAACCTCCTCAGTCTTGATCTTAAAATTGTCCTTTGGCCATGATGTTCTTGAACAAGCTTATAGGTCATACACATGACCTATGACAACATTGCATTGTCCACAAACTTAATCCTCAGAGACTCTTGTATGTTGAGATTGACACACCGTGAGAGGTAACACCACACGGGTGCATTAAGCCACAGAGCCTTGCTTGTTTGTTGTGAAGCAATAGATTAGCTAAACAGAGGGTAATGGCAGTGGCCAACTGAAAGCGAGCATGGACTGGTGCTGAAGGCTGTGTGGCCTGGCTTAGAAGGGTCACCAGTACAGGCCTGTTTATCTCCATCTGGAGAAACAGTATAGCCACCTACATTTGTTTTCTTTACTGCTTCTTTACAAGTTGCTGCTACAAACTTAGTGTCTGAAAAACAAACTCAGACCTGGGCCCCCTACACATCTGTAGCAAATGTGCAGCTTGGTCTAGAGGGGGCAATGGGGGAAGGGTTTGTAAGGATAGAAATGGGAGGAGAGAAGGAAGGAAGGCTGTGATCAGGATGTAAAGTGAATTTTAAAAATACATCTTTTTTTTTTTAAAAAAAGAGATTAATTATTAAAGTTGACTGGTGAATCATTAAAAATGTTTTTAAAGTATCATCATGGGCTAGAGAGATGGCTTAGCGGTTAAGAGCACTGACTGCTCTTCCAGAGATGCTGAGTTCAAATCCCAGCAACCACATGGTGGCTCGCAACTATCTGTAATGAGATCTGATGCCCTCTTCTGGTATGTCTGAAGACAGCTACAGTGTACTCATATATAATAAATAAATAAATCTTTAAAGTATCATCATGCCAGGTAATCTGATATGTGTTTCATTGAGCCAAATTCTATTCTGAAGGCTGCTGAGAGAACTGGTTTTCAGATGCCCAAATACATTGGCTTATGACTCCCTCTCTCCATCTTCAAAATCTAGTGGTGTTCAGTTGGTCCTTCCTGTTCCCCCCTTCACTTTAACAGACTCTTATGATCACATAAGACTCTTATAATCTCATAGGAATGAGCTGATCTTGCCATATAACCACGTGTTCACAGGTTTGTTGGACCGAGATGTGGCATCTCAGAGCATGAGATCCCCTCCTACCTCTTTCCTTTAAGTCACAATACTTCTGGAGAAATAAATAGCACTTTATTCATTCCACAAACATGATCAAGCACTCATTATGTGACAAACTGTGTCAGGAGGATATATTTGGAATCATATCTACTAGATGCCTGATATAAGATTCCAGGAGGGTAGACAACAGATTGATCCATGGCTTGGTGAACTGGTAGTTGGTATATCAGTAGCTTTAGAGTAAACTCTATTTGACAGATTCTTGGTGTTACCAAGAAAAAAACACTGCCTGGTTGTTGTCAGCTACAATGGAAACTTAAAGAGCCATGGTGGCATACACCTTTAATCCCAGCACTTGTGAGGCAGAGCTAGGTTTGTATCTCTGTAAGTTCGAGGCCAGCCTGGTCTACAGACCTAACTCCAGGACAGTCAGTGTTACACAGAGAAATCCCAACTGGAAAGCAAAACAAAACCATAAAGTAAACCAAGACAGAAAAAGCCGACGAGGTATGTTGTATTGAATGACCAAGAATGCATTTTGAGGTAAGGTGACATTTAGACCGAGATTAGAATGACAGAGGTGACCCTGGGAAGGTCTGAGGCCATTGGTTTCTGATTTAAGAAACTAATGTCTAAAGAACTCAAAGCCAGTGTTCTGTGGTAGAAACTGTAGGGCTTTGTAACCTTCTACCCACCCATACAAGCACAATGTGCATGGCCTATGGGTTTTATAAGAAATAAAGAGACATGTGCAACTATTTTATTTCCTGTGTATGTGTGCTTTGCCTGCATGTATGCCTGTACACTATGTTTATCCCTGGTTCCCATGGAGACCAGATCCCCTGGAACTGGATCTATAGTTATGAGCCACTATGTGGGTGTTGAGAATCAAACACCAGTCCTCTGGAAGAACAGCCAGTGTTCTTCTGAGCCACCTCTCCAGCCCCTAGAAACGTGTAAAACTTAAGAAAAAATAATAATTATTAGTTTCGAGGTACCAAAAGAAAGCCACAAAATTGAAGTGAATAAATATTTAATTGACACGTTCCTACTTCATTGATTGTTAAATGTAATATCATAAAATATTCATTACATTTGTAAATGACTTACAGTTTTCCTTTTTTTTAACCTCCTGAAAATCCCCAAGTATATACACAGTGTTCTAAGAAATCAATCGTGTAAAAGTTAGATGAAGTTTACTGCAGCCAAATGATTAAAAATAAAAATAAAAATAAACCCACTTAGAGTAATGTTGGTAATATATATTAAAAGTGTATGGGGTATTTAAATACATTTAATAAGATATGACATAAGGCTTCCAGAAGCTTGAGTTTTTATGGTCTACAAAAGTCATTCTGGGGACTATGGCACCTGATATGATGCTGAGGACAGCCTATGGCCCACCCTGGGCAGTCTCTCCATCTAGCACAAATGGAGTAAAACTGCTTACAGCCAAATCCATGATCTTACTCCAATTATGACCTTGGAAATGACTCAGCTGTGTACTCTCTCTCTCCTTAGTGACAGGGAGATACAAGAGAACAAGGAAGACACTTTCTAGAGGCCAGAGGTTGGTGTAACAGCAAAGTAAGGTGTTTGTGTGTGACTCAACGCATCTCTACAGGTGTGAAAGCAAAGTGAGGTCCAAACCACGGGTCATCTCCTGGGAGTCTTCTCTGAGATAAATGGGAAAGTTCTGGACTACAATGGGTGCTAGGATTATTTACCTAGGAACTCTGCTAATGAACAAAGGCCAAAACCTCTAGAACTTGTGTTAAGTTTTCATTACTATCACAAAGTACTTGAGGTATGCTAATTTATAAGGAAATGAGGCTTACTTTTTTCAGTTGTGTAAAAGGAAGACCACATCTGATGGAGTGGGCTCAGGGGCAGGACTCTAGGCTGTACCATATCACTATGCTATGGTGTGCATCTCTGTCCACGGGGTCTTTTTTCCTCTTCTTATAAACTTACCAGGATACAATCAGTCAATCACAGGGCTCCACCCCAGTGAACTAATCACCTTCCAAAGGCTGTACCTCAAATACCATGGTTGGATTATCTTTCTGCCCTCGGTATTGCTCTCTCAAGGCTTTGGGGATTAAACTCCTCAGCGATTTGGGAGAAACAAACCTATTCAAACAAGTGCTCAGGTAGGAGCTGGATGTGGACTTCTGACAACTCCCACCAGCTCAGGCTCTTACTCAAAGATGGAGGATAACAGGAGTTTGCTGTTCTAGATGGGGCGAATGTGAGCGTTTGCATGTGAAAATCACTGCAAAGCCAAATCCCGACAGAGGCAGAATTAGCTAATGTAAGAAGTACGGAGGTTCAGACCAAGGAGTGAGTCTCAGAGCCCTGCTCAGCAGGGAGGGCATCCCAAGGACATTTAGTGGATGGTCTTGGGGAACACGGCAGATTTTTGCATCTTGAACTTTTTATCTCTCTTTTTAAGGATCTACCTTTACATATATTTTTGGATATAGGTATATAACTATGTCCGCGTATGGGTGCCTGCAGGAGCAAGAGGTAGAATACCGCTAAAACTGGAGTTACAGATGACTATGCACTGCCTGGTGTGGGTTGTGGGAACTGGAGTCCTCTGGAAGAGCAGACAGTGCTCTTCTCTCCGGAACCATCTCTGCAGCCGACATATTCTGAATTCTTACTCTATGTTTGTTTGTTGCACAGATAACCTTGCAACATCACTGAGCAGTAACTCACTATTTTTGATTTATATTCTCTCTTAAGGCACTTGTCAATATCTACATAAATATAACTATTTGTTACCATTTATTATACTACTTTTAATTAGTGGTCTACAGTAAACATTTTATATTTTGTAATATATTCGTCAGATTTTTTTCATTTTAATTTTCTTAAGATTTGTTTTATATGTAGGAATGTTGTTTCTACATGCAGTTCTGTGCATTATAATTTTTAATGGCATCATATTTTTTTTTCAATTTGATAAATTCGACAAATTCTTACCTGGCTGCCTTTTGTAATTCACAGCACTTGTAAGTTGTATGGCTTCTCTCTGGCCACTGATGGTAACATCAGCGTCTATGTTAAGGAAGGACTTAGATTTTTCCCCCTCCTTTTAGATTATTCTCTCATTATAATTTCCCATCCTGAGGGAAACAACAGTAACAGATTGTTTTTCAGAAGGATCTACTCGTGGCAGCAATACACAAGGGTAGAAGACATTACCATTTGGGGCTCCATATCTTTGGTAAAAGACTTGTTCGCGTGCTGTGCTCATACAGAGATTAAAATAAGAGCAACAGCAAAGTACAGAGTCTCGGAAACCAGAAAGTGTGCGGCTGTTAGTGAATGTTCCATGTAGCCACACTTTCCAAACGAGTGGAAACTTCCTGGGAGGCTAAGTCAACAACAATGACCTGAGTTCTGAGGAACAGAAATGAACTGTAGAGTTGGAGCGAGACCCTTTTTCATCATCTACTGTTTTGGGTACCATTTGCATTTTCCGCCATGAATTATTTTCATTGCAATTTGATATTAACCAGGAGGATGTGGTGCCCATTTGGAGACACAGCTACCAGCATACATTTGAATCTATGCTTAGCCATTATGATATGATTAGCTTCTTGCTCGTTCTAGATTATAGACTCTCGATCTATAAAAGTGAAGCTAGTAATGTAGTTGTGGTGGCTTGAATAAGAATGGCCCCCATGGGCCCATATAGTTGAATGTTTGATTCCCAACTGATGGACTATTTAGGAAGAACTAGTAGGTGTGGCCATGTTGGAGGAGGTGTGTCACTGGGAGTGGGCTCTGAGACCCAGAAGGCATGCCAGGCCCTGCTGCAGTAAATATTAAAAATGAATGGCTTATCTCTTCATTGGCCCTCAAGGTCTCACTCCACGGCGCCACTTTAGTATAGAGCTGAACACACAGACTCAGTCACTCGGTTCACAAGCCGCCTTCTCCTCCCCTGGGGATTTCTTTCCCAGATGGTTCACTCTACCAACCCTGCTGGTGAACAGCCCCGCATGTTTCTTTCTACTACCACCCCGCACAAACATTACTCCAAAGCCCGGTAACTTTTCATGCAGGTTTATATATTCAATTCTCAATCCTCAATCCCTCTATACAATAAGATTACAACCAATGGACAAAGACACAAACTGCCCTTCTATGTGAGAGAAAATGACCTACAGAAACCCTTAAAATATTTCTATCTACCTATCACCAGTTAAGTCCACCTGGATCTAGCTCCAACTTGCTTCTCTTCCTATATCCCTCCTCTTCTGTTTTCCTATCCTTTCTCCGCCTACCTCTCTACTGTCCAATCAGATATCACCCTAACATAAATCTACAAGGCCCATTCTTAGTCTTTGCCTGCTGGCTCAGATCAGGATGTAAGCCTAGTCACTGACCCAGCACCATACCTACCTGCTGCCCTCTATAATACTCATAGACTCACCCTCTGAAACTGTAAGCAAACCCCCAATTAAATGCTTTCTTCTATAAACTGCCTTGTCCACGGTGTCTCTTTACAGCAATGGGACAGGACTAAGACATAGCCTTGAAAGTTTCAACGTTTGTTAGCACCACGATTAAATACAGAAGTATTTTATATTTAGGGGCAGACAACATCCTGCCTTCTTCAGGCCCAAGGTGACCCATGGAGCTTTCACACAGCAAACTTTTCTCTTCTTTAGTATTTGCTGTCAACAATGCCATCTTGCTGTGACAGGTCCTTGCTCCTCTGTCTCATGTTCAGCCTTCCCCAAATGAATTGGAAATGTGGCATTGCTTCCAAAGAGACATTAATAGAGGCTATCGGTATGAACATTCATTCTTATGGAAAAGAGAACATACTGAAATTTTAATTCTATAAAACCCCAGCAAACCATCAATTAAGCACCAGAGTCCCCAAAAATATTCTAATCCATTCTCCCACTGTTTGGTTGACCACAGCCTAGATTCCTACTTTGTTTGGAATGTTGATATCACTTCCTCCCTCCAGGAGCAGTCGACTGCATTGTTCATGACCTCCCACAACAGCCAACATGAATGGGGTTTCTCCATTCTGAGGAAAAGAAAAGGAAGCTAAAATTAATTTCCCCTTGGCATGGAATAAACAATACTTTGAGAAACAGCAGACTTCTAGGACCTGTTATGCATGATTCTTTTTGTTGTTGTCATTACCACTACTTAGCATTCATGAGCCAACATATATATACTGCCAAGACCATACACTTTGGTACAGTCAAATCATGTAATAATCCTAGAAGGTCAGGATCCATGTTATCCTCATTAGGATAACAATTAATTAATTAATTAATTAATAAAACAGCTGATGACCAGAGCCTTTCATCTTCTCCTATCTTAGCCTACTCAGCCCAGCTAGCCTGTCTGTTCTCCTGACCAGCTCAGTCCCAGGGTACACCATGTCTTTTATGCAGGTGTGTGTGTGTGTGTGTGTGTGTGTGTGTGTGTGTGTGTCTCAACACATACACCAGAAAAATCAACACCACTATCACCACCAGCAACAACAAAAGCCAACTTTCTCTGCCAAAGTCCATTGGAATGGCAAAATTGAGATGGCGTATCACCTCCCCTGTGAAGGCTTTGATTTCTGAAATCGATTTACATGGCACAGGGAATATACAGCTATAATCAAATGTAGCCCAATACTGTATGTTTTCCTGAATGTCTTTCTTGTCTTCTAGTGTAAAAACACATATTTACTCTGTAATCAAATGGCTTTTTCTTGTTTTTTTTTTTTTTAATCAAAAAGCTATTTTTATTCCTACAATATATTCTGATCACAGGTTCTCATCCCTCAACTCTCCCCAGATGTCCCTGTCTCCCAACTCACCTACCCCCATGCCCCCTCCTGTAGAAAATGAACAGGCAAACAAAAAGCAGAATTAAAAAGAGAGAGAGAGAGACACACACACAAACAAAACCCATAAAACCACAAAAGTCTGAAACCATAATATACAAGCAAAAACCAGTCAGACAAAAAAATACTCAAACAAAGCCACATGAGACAAAAAAACATGAGTTCTGTTGCAAGATATTTGATCACACTGTGAAACTGGAGATTGTGTTGTTTAGTGGAAAAACCTGTTTCTAGTCTTGGTGTGGCTCAGCCCTGGCACGCACCTTTAGTACAAGAGTTTTCCGTTTGTTATAAACAGGACTAAGTCAACAATAGGTCAAGAGGTGGAGCAAGCAACCAGTTGACTGGGAGTGAACATAGAAAAGAACCATAGAGAATAAGAGGAAGTCAAGAAGATAGAGAGTCACACAGGAAGCAGGAGGGAGGGACACTCAGTTGGAGGGGTTTGGGAGACAGTGTGGAAGAGAGTTTTTCTTTTGGAACACTGGCTGAGGATGAAGGTCAGCTGGGTGCTTTCTCTGCCTCTCTGAGCTAGCCGACTTTCACCCTGTGGCTCCTGAGTCGAGTTGTCTTTGGTAAAATTGAATGATTTGAGATTTTGTTAAAAAACAAAACAAAAAACAGAGCTATTTTGTGTTGGCCATCTACTGCTGAGAGAGGGATCTACCCTTTAAGTGTGTTTTTATATCCAGTGAGAGTCCACTGGAGACAACTAATTTTTCCTTTGCAAGCAGTGGTCAGTTGAAGACAGCCCCTTGGTTAGACTTCTCCCTCTCAGCGCTGGGACCCCCATCTGTCTTAAACCTGTGTAGGCCCTGTGTGTGCTGCCACCATCTCCTGTGTGTCTGGAAGACAGTGTTCTTTGGTGTGGTTCCCTCCTCTCTTGTTCTTACAAGTAGCTTTGTAGGGAATTAACAGATGCCCTGTCCAAGAATACTTGAAAGGAAACAAACCAGGACTCTTCAGCATTTTACACCAGTGGCAGGCCTTTGATTTCCTGTCCTGTCCTAGAAGGCACCTCTAGTCCTGCCCCTTAAGTCCAATGCCCAGTTGCAATGCACAGCTACATACCTCATTGCCCTCATTCACTTCTGACCACTGAGTTAGTAGCACTTGCACTGCTGGGGTGTGGCCACACATCGCAGCCAAGTGTAAGGCCGTGTTCCCGTCCTGCAACAGAGATTCATTCCAGGGGAAACTGCCTGTACTGAGGAACACCCCCTCCCCAGCCCCCAACACCAGGGCACAACATAGCTTCGGGAAGCTTTTTCTTTGGCTAAAGTTACAGTGCAGAGTATCGATAGTACCTGGTTTTTAACTAAGGCTTATCGGGCATTTAAGTTTTAAATAAAAAGCCTTGGCTATTTGAACAAGTAGGGAGGGGAAAAAAACATTCTTGCTTGAACTTTGTACCGATTTTCTAGCAAAATAATAATAATAATAATAATAATAATAATAATAATAATAATAATAATAATAATAATAATAATAAAGTAAAGAACAACAGAAAATAATTGGACCTAGCCTATGGTGGGGTGCAGCGATAAAAATCAACCTGAGCTGTTCTCTTACATATATAACAAATATTAAAAGATTTATGGTGCAAAACTCTTAGGCCTGTAATTCCATGTCAGGAAATTTCCCTCAAGGAAGTCCTCAAAGATGTCCATACAGATGGCCACCTTGTAGGGTTTCCCTTCACAGTTTATGTGGGGCCAAATCTTCAGCAGTCCTCAAGAAAGAAAAGGAGAGGGCTGGCTTTATCAGGAGTGGGTCCTTCATTTCAAAAAACTGCATTATAAGTAACTGTGAGGCCAGTTCACCATCTTCTGGGTTAGAAGAGTCAAACTGAACACGAAATAGAAAAATACACGAAGGAAACGAATTTCAAAACATTTATGGAGCAAAAGCTACCAATCATAGCTAGGCATGGTGGCACCCACCTTTAATCTCAGCACTGAGAAAGCAGAGGCAGGAGGATCTCTGTGAGTTCAAGGCCAGCCTAATCTCCAGGACCAGCCAGGGCTACATATTGCAGCATGAACCTGTGGACTGCATGACCCCTTTGGGGGTTGAACAACCCTTTCACAGAGCTGCATATCAGATAGTCTGCATATGAGCTACTTACATCCCAATTCATAATAGCAGAATTATAGATAGGAAGTAACGTCAACAGCAACAACAGAAACAAAAAAACAAGCACACACATAAAAACCGAAACAACAACAAAAAAAGAAGTAACAATAAAAATAATTTTATGACTGGGGGGTCCCCACAACATGAGGAACTGTAGTAAAGGGTCACAGCGTTAAGAAGGCTGAGGATGGACATAGACCTTGTCTCAAAACAAAGCCCCGTCCACCAATCATGACAATCTACAGCAAAAGTGGATGCATTTTACCATGATTCTCTCAGTCGTAGCAATTTAAGAACTCTACTGTGGACCAGAAACAACCTGTCTCGGGATCTGCACACTGACTGCTAATCACCACACCACCTGTAACTCTTCCTTGTCCTCAGTGAAAACAAAACAAAAATCGAAGTCCAACTCACCTCGTCCTTTTCTGAAGTATGGAGATTAAGGAAGATAAGCTTTTCGATCATTTCAACGTGGCCCCTCTCAGCTGCCAGAAGAAATGGTTTTCTTCCTCTCTGAAAATCAATCGTGGATTCTACACTGATCACATACTTAGCAGACAGTTGGGAGAACTGACAAGCTTAAGTGACAGGGCAGCTAAGATGGTCATATCTGGGCCCTTCTCACGGGAAGGGAATGAACAGTTCTCTGAACCTAAGCCACATCCAGTTCTGGGTTGTCATCAGAACTGTGAGGAACCCCACACCAACACTGAATCAGTTTTATGGACACAGGGTTCATTAGAGGTCCTCCAGAGCATCCCACCACAGCCTGGCGATCAGATGTCGTTGCAAAAGTAGCAAGAATTCCTGAATGGAAAAGCACTTCTTCCATTCAACCAGTTACTGAGAAATTATCTTGTGCCAAATCCTGTTTGAAGCGTCTGAGCATCACTCTGTCTTACCAAGAAAAGCACATGACACAGAAATTCTTCAGTGCTCAACACATATGACTCTCATTCAGATCCATTTGTCTAGCTGAATTCTACTTTAATTTTAAAGATGTATTTATTCTTAGTTACGGTGCGTAAACATAAACCTGAGTGGATATGTGTACCGTGTGCATGCATGATGCCCTCAGAAACCAGAAGAGGCCATTGGATCCCCTGAAACTAGAGTTGAAAACAGTTTGTGAGCCTCCACGTTGGTGCTAAGAACTGAACCCAGGTCCTCTGCAAGAGTAGCAAGTGTTCTTAACCACTGAGCCATCTCTCCAGCCCCTGTGCAATCAAAATCTGAGGCAGTATTCACTGGGTGACGTATTTCCAAGCAATCAGAAAGCTGTTGAGTGTCGGTCTACTTGACATGGAAAGGAAAAATAAAGCAGAAGCATCCAGCAACTCCAGGGAAGACAGGTGTTTATATCTGATTATTCAACACAGATGGTTTGAATAATAGTGTTTTCTCCAAGTTTTCCTGTTGGTGACAGACACTGCATTTGCAGTAGCCAAGATATCATCAAGAAAAAGTAAAAAAAAAAAAAAAAAAATGCACAGAAAACTTAATTTTTCAACTCAAGGTATTTTTGGAACAAAAGGAAAAGGAAACTGGATGACAAACTGCTTAAGATGAATTTTCTTCAACTAAAAGAAAGGGAACTTGGCTTAGTGTTGCTAACTGAAGGCTTAGCGAGGGCACAAGATTCTATAAATGGCATTCTGAATCTGTCAGCTAATCGCTAGCTAATGGCATTTAACTAAAAGATCAACACCACTGATTGCCTATAAGGAAGGAAAAGGGAAAAGAGACAGGCTAAAATAGTCCAGTGCCTAACACAAAATGGAAAACATCTGCTCAGATCAGCCCTGTTGGGATCTGTGTCTGTGAATGTGTAGAAACCAGGGAAAGAAACTAGCAGCAAAGAGTTCACATAATTTATGGTTCTTAGGCCACATATATTGTCCACAAGACCTACAGCTCCAGCCCTTCAAAACTTGAAGATCCAATTGCCTTCCTTATTCTCAGGAAACCACCAAGGGGAAAGGGAAGGAACAGATTGTCTGAAGCCACGGTTTTCTGCTTGCAAGTTGAGTTATGGTTGAAGGATAAAAATCTAGTCCACTTGAAAATGACGGACTGATAGTCACTGTATGTGACTTACAACCAATATCCACAGATGACAACAGCAGATGAAGAGTCATGCAAACAGCACGCAGGGGTGAATCTTATTTGTCAACTTGGTTGGACGGTGAGATGACTTGGACACACCTCTAGGAGTGTCTGTGATGGTGTCTCCAGGCAAGATTTGAGACTGAGGGCTTTGACCTAATGAATGGTTTAATTCACTGATGAATTTAAACTTCGAATAGATTACTGGAGGCGACAGAACTGTGGAAGGTCTGGTTGAAGGATGCTGGTCACTAAGGACCTGCCCTTGGGACAGTGCCAGCTCTGTCCTACTATGCTCAGATGTGCTTCCTGGCCACCATGGTGAAGCCACATGCTTCCTGACAGGATGAGTAAAATCTCTGAAATCACAAGTGATAGTAAATCTTTGTTTATTTTTACACTGTTCTCTTGGGTGTGTGTGTCATGGTGTGAATAACATGAAATCAGGAAAGGAGAAACGAGCCCATTGATTACATGCTAGATGAAAATAATGTCTTAGTTCTATTGCTGCAAAGAGACCCCATGACCATGACAACTTCTTAAACAGCAAACCACAGGGTTTGCTTACAGTTCAGAGGTTTAGGACATTATTATCATGGTGGGATGCTTGGCAGGACACATGGAAGGCAGGCATGGTGCCAGAGGAGAGCTGAGAGTCCCACACCCGCACAGGCAGGCAGCAAGAAGAGTCAGACACTGGACCTGGCTTAAGCATTTGAAACCCTAAAGCCTACCCCTAGTGATGCACTCGCTTCAACGAGGATACATCTACTCCAACAAGGCCTCACCTCCTAATGCTCCCAATCCCTGGTGGCCAAGTATTCAAATCTATGAGTCTATTGGGGTCATTCTTATTCAAACCACCACAAATGTCATATAGTCTATAGCACTCATGTATCAACAATTTTATCACACACATGCATGCTTCACACACACACACACACACACACACACACACACAGAGAGAGAGAGAGAGAGAGAGAGAGAGAGAGAGAGAGAGAGATTGTGCTAAGTAATGGAGTGACCAAGAACAGTAGAGAGGAGTCCTCCAGGGAAGAAAGGCACATAAGAATGTGCTCGTATAGTAATGCAGTGGCAGAGATAGCACAGGGGCACTACTTAGAGTGATTGTGTGGAGACAAGAAAAGACAAGGCTGCCTTTGAAAGTACTACTAATGTATTGTATTAGGAGATAAGAAACACCTATTACCTGATATCTGCTCATTACCTGATGTCTGCCCTGAATCTTTCCCTCTGGAACATGGCCCTTAGACCATTTTGATGCATCTCTTAAAACTCTAAGCCTCCTGCTTCTTTCTCCAAGGACAACACCATTGAGTTGGCCAGCCACCATACCAGGCCAGTAAGAGTCAGCCTCGGATTTATTTTCCCTAATATTTACTGTGAAGTCATCGGCGAGGATGACTCTTTGGCACTTGGTAGGCAGAGGCTGGAGCGGTGGGAAGCAGCACAAAGGGATACAAAAGGCTGAGGGCCTTTTGAACTTGAACTCCTGGATTCAGTCTCTTAGATGCCTCTCATTCTGATCAAGTTGACAAGGAAGATCATAATCTCCAGTGTCTTTCCTTAGTGGACTTTATTTTTCTACTGCTGGAGCCTGACCCAGGGCTTCTTCGTGCATGTTTTTAAAGTCTCTACCAAGAGAGCTTTATGCCCAGACCTGAGAAAAGCAGTGGTTCTCAACCTGTGGGACACTGCCCCTTGGGTAAACCTTTACCTCCAAAAATGTTTACATTACAATTCATAACATAAGCAAAATTACAGTTATGAAGTAGCAACAAAATAACTTTGTGGTTGGGGGTCACCATGCCACGAGGAGCTCTAGTAAAGGACCGAAGCATCAGGAAGGTTGAGAACCACGAGGAGATCTTAGCTTTCTGGTCCATAGCATCATCACAGGGCACATTTGGCACCACCTACTTGGCTGTAGGGACCGTAGCCCGCTAGTCATCGTGCCTTTTCATACTATGCTACATGTTGCGTTCAGTGCTGCCAACTGCTAGGCTTTTCCTGGTTGCCTCCTGTTGTGGAAAGTGCTCACATTACTCACGTTGGTCATGGTGATGGTTTAGAACTGAGCATATGATTCAAACAGAATTGCTTGTGGCACCCGTGTCTGAGCTTGGATAGGAAAGGACTTTTTGTCTTTGGGTCAGAAATCCATAAGGGTAGAAACTGGAAGCTGTGGACAGGCACCCTCTCACCATACCCGGAGCCTAGGGAGGACTAGAGGCAGTGAAAGTCAGCCGACAGTTGCAGAAAGAAAGAAAAGCTGGACCCACCATGTCTGAAACCAGTAAGAGATACCCTCGAAGACTTCATTCATAAATTATCAAGTATCTTTATTATTCTCAGCCCAGATTAGGATGAATTTCTGTTACTTGTAACAGAAAGAATTCTAATATATATTTATCAGCTTTGGGACTATACTTCTAATATATATATATATATATATATATATATATATATATATATATATATATATATATATATATACATGAAATCATAATACACACACACACACACACACACACACACACACACACACATATATATATATATATATATATATATCCGGGTTGCTTCTTCATTACTATACCAAAGGTAGGCTACTTTATAAAGTTAAAGAAGTTTATTTGGCTCATGGTTCTAGAAAGGAAGGTATAGGCCCACATCTAGGAAAGGCCTTCTTGCTTTCAGACTCTGGGAACATTGCAAGAGTCTCAAAATAAGAGACAGCGGCTGTGTCTTGTCTCTCCCTCTCATTATAAAACCATCAGGTTTCAGCCGTGGAATTTCCATCCCAACCATTTCCCAGAGGCCCCACTTTGTAATCCCACAGTTGGCTCAATGTCATTAGCACGTGACTCCAGGGATTAAGCTCCTGCAAGACTGAAGCCATTGATCTCCTTTAAACTGTAGCAAGGACAAACATTTCTCCATTAGGAGTAGAGGTCTGTTCAGTTTTGAGATGGCCCATCTCTTTTTACCCTGGGTTGCTGCAAAACTTTACATTTTTATACAGTTCAACAAAATGACACAGGGTCCACACCCCAAGAGGGCCTAAGACATGAGCAGTTCCAGGAGACTGAGTTTTCACAGATGAGGCATCTCGCTTTCCAGCAGAAGAGCTAAGTCTTTGAACTTTGGATGCCCTTTATGGATGTTACCAAGAAAAAAAAATGTATAAGCCGTGTTACACAAAACAGAATGTTCCATATACTTTGTCTCTTTTAAATATGGAAGTGCCTTAGGGAAGGATGACGTGACAGTACAGTGTAAATTATAAGATGTACATTTTTGTCCTTGCCGAGGTACATACGATTAGGCAAAAATAGCAATGGGAATTTCAGAACCATATGTATCTTTGAACATAAAATTCCCTATCATGTCATTACTTTTGAAAAGAAACAGCCCAACCCATTTGAATTACGTTCAAGCGGGCTTCTAGCCAGTGCAGCCTCAAGGGGTCTCCTGCATTGGGAAGGCAGAAAAACTTCCCAGACAAGTCCAAGAAAAGTGTCTGACCCAGGGCCTCATGCCCGGAGCGGATCACTAGGCTTCCTGGCCCTTAACTAGAATAAGGAGTGTCCAGAGTTCCTGTTCCTTGTTTTTCCTTTGTTAGCTCATATGTTTAACCATCTATGTTTTAACTTGATGCGTTTAATTTTTTTTTTTTTTTTGGCATGTAAACAAGTCAGAGGAGCTTCAAGTTCATGAAGTCACCAAATGCAACAAAAAAGGTCTAAAACAGCACCCGTGGTCCCACCGGGCTCATTGTTTACCCTCGGAATCCTTGGAACACTGCTCCACGGTGCCTGTCTACATCCACACCCCACAGCATTTCCCCTGACGGGAAGCCCAACCAGCTTAAGGGAAACCCAGAGTGAAGTGGGGCTGGAACGCGAGCTGGGAGATCAAGGATGCTCAGAGCTGGTGAAGTAGCTCAGATGGGCGGGGCACGGACGCCTGATGAGTTCTCTTTACACAGTAGGGTTGATAGCTTTGGCTAAATGCCCTTGCAGATACATTTGACCCCTGTATCCACGGGTGAATAAAACTACTCACAATCCAAAATATCCAGGGGGGGGGGGACCCCGTATCTACTGAACTTACAGACTTTTTTTGTCATTCTTTTAACCACAGGCTTTAATAGATTGCACAGCATTATAGTTGAAATAGGTACCAACAGCAGTTTAGGGACGTTTTAAAGGGCACAAGAGGCTGTGTGTAGCTTATGTAAAGCACTACACCATTTTATATATGGATTTGATCTTCTGCCCACTTTAGCATCCAAGAGGAGTCCTGGACCTAACTCCCTGTGGAGACTAAGGGATGCCTGAACAAGAAAACAGATGTATTCTCAACCCCCTTCTGCCGTTGACTACCACTCCTCCCCACAAAGAGGCTGCTTCTGACTTACAAAGACCTCCCTGTTCAGATTCGGTTAGGCTCTTAGATGCTCCCAACATCCTCAGCCGACAGAAGCATAACCAAACTTGTCCGTTTCCAACCAACACGCAGCCTTTGCCGTTTCCCTTCTACACCTTCCTTTCCCAACATTACTGTTTCTTAGGTTCTCATCACAGATGGAAGCTGACCTATAGATTCAAACATTTAGACTGCTTGGCCTCAAACTCCTGACTCTAATTTCTCTCCCCTGGTGACATTAGATGATTTTTTAGGGCTGTACAGCTAGGAGATGGTCCCTAAACCCCACACGCCCTGAGCTCTATCCAAACTCTCTTAGGCCCAGTTAAATCCATTTTGTGTTAAAGGTCTCTTCCTCATAAAACTTCTATTGTCAGAGTCTAGAATTGAGTCTCTGTGGGGACACACAGTCTCTTTCTGCTGCCTACAGATGAAGATGGAGAACTCTCAGCTCTTTCTCCAGCACCATGTCTATCTGCCCGTTGCCATGCTTCCCACCATAATGATAATGGACTAAACCCTTGAAACTGTAAGCCAGCCGAAATTAAGTGTTTTCCTTTGTAAGAATTGTCTTGGTCATGGTGCCTTGTCACAGCAATAAAACTCAAACTAAGACAAGGCCCTAGGCCTGTCCCTGAAGGAATACACATAAGTCACTTTCCTCCGTGCCTAACACATTGAAACATAGTCATAAGATAAAGCTGGTCTTATTAATCACTTACAAAAAAATTAAAATGATACCTAGACAAATATAGTAAGCGTTATAGTCCATGGTTGATCTCTGCAAAGTTTTGGTTCAAATATATTCTAAAAAGGGAAGGCACCATAGAATAAACATTTAGAATACTGATGGAGGTGGGTAGTGTCTAAACCCTGGCCAAGATGGGGGAGTATAAAGGGAAGGAGTCTGGCTGTGGTCTCTCTGATTCCTCTTCTCCCCCTATGCAGAAGCCTGGACCACTGCCAACAGCAACACTTTCCTCCTGCCTATGGTCGATGAGAGAGGAGCTGGCTCCAGGGCCAAGCCTGTGTGTGCTTTCTGCTCTAGCAGCCCCACCCAGGCAGAAGAAGCTGAGCAGATAGGGAGTACCCAGGCATACCTCATTGGGCTCGTTCAGGTCCTGCAGGTGCAAGTCTTGAATGAGGTAATCCACAATATGCAGGTTATTGTTCTGAGCTGCCAAGTGGAGGGCATTCATTCCTTCCTGAAGAGGGTTAGAGTGAAGGAGTGAATGTACTGACCTCAGAGCCCCAGGACCTCCTGCCCTGTCACTGGTGAGGTGAGAGCTTAGGCCCCCGGGGAACCACTTACCTACCTGGCTTTTGGCTCTCTGGTCTGCTCCAGCTTTAACTAGCATGAGCATGATCTCGAAGCTTCCAGACCAGGCTGCAAGGTGAATTACTGTCAAGCCATGCTGCCCCAAGAAGAGAGAAGCAGAGAGAGAACTCATTAGACAACAAACCACAAACATTTTGTCTCTCTGACAAAAGCCTAAATAGGAGATTACTGAACAATTGAGAAGTATGTGATGTCATTTGTAACAAAAGGGATGTTGCAATTCTATGGGAGATGTGTAAGGAATACTGTCATGAGTAGGTCTCCACCTAGAGAAAATAAAGTGAAAGACGGCACCACAGTTGAGTAAAAAAAAAAAAAAAAAAAAAAAAAAAAAAAATTATACAATACACAGTAACACACGCACAAAAATAACTCTTGGAAAAATGCAGACTATAACGTGAACTCTCGCTATTTAGAGTTTAAAGAGGGAAAATAGAACATAAACCAATTAAACAAGTAATACTTTCAAAACCCTATCATTAGTTAAAAAAAGGGGATCTCTAACATGTGATATGTTCTTACTAAGCATCATTAACAACAAAAGACAAACTATAGAAAAGTGCACAAGTAAGAGGGGCCCCATAAGTTATCAGAAAAAGTGAAAAACTTTACTGTCTAAACTAACTGGCAGTTCTACTGAAAATCAAAATACGCTCTTGGCTCTTGGCTCCTCTCTTGCTCCCCCTCCTCCTCTCATGGTTCAGTGAGGTCTGCTGGGCATGTTCAACCTGGTCTCTCCCCTCTGCCTGATTTCTCCTTTACACCTATAATAAAAATCTCCTCTACTTTAAAAACAAAATCAAATCAAAATACAATCATCCACTCATCTCTGGAACCTAAAGTTACACACACACAGACACACACACACACACAGACACACACACACACACAGAGAGAGAGAGAGAGAGAGAGAGAGAGAGAGAGAGAGAGAGAGAGAGATGTTAATTATATCAATGAGAAATGTAAACTAGGTGTATATGATCATCTGTATGGGAGAATTGCATAGTTGGATAGTCATGTGTCAGAGGTGTCATTGACACCCAAAGAACAAAGGCCAGGCATGCCAGTGAACACTCCATGCCACACAAGGCTGCCTCACAACAAGGAGCCTTATGATCCCAAACGTCAATCCATCAACAAACACTTCGGAGGAGCTCTGCAGTAAATGCACATGCTTTATCAAACTTATAGCTCAGCTGTCACTCTGTATAGAGACTTTTTGTGCATGTCATACTTAAATTCTAGCATACAGTACACTTAGTGACTTTTCCTTTTACAAGAACAGAGATTTATAATAAGTGGTTGAGGTCCTTTAAGTGCATTAACCACAATTTTACCTCTTCACTTAGCATCCCATGCTAACTGCTGCTATATTCAGTACTCCAAATCTATCTATCTATCCATCCATCCACCTATCTATCCACCTATCTATCTATCTATTTATCTATCTATCATCTATCTATCTATCTATCTATCTATCTATCTATCTATCTATCTATCTATCTATCTACACTGTCTTACCACATAGTCCTGCTCTGTAAAGTATGATTGCAGCTAACAATCATTTATTAACAATCTCTGATTGCAGAGAGCAAGTGCCTCCACTCAGTCTCTACCACCCAAAGGAGCTGAACTGTCTGGATAAAATCCATCTATCAGAGGATTCTGGAAAGAGAACATAACAGGCAGCCTGGGGAAGGTAACCAAAACTCAGGAGCACTAATGACATGGACAGAGGGTTCCTGCTGTTTGCTGTTTTCCTAGAGACTGGAGGCAGTTTCGGTTCTTGACCAGGACATAGACAAGAAGGGACAAAAGGAAGCCCCCGAGGAGGAGAAGGTGACAGATTCTTCCCTTGCTGCTTTCTTTGTCCCTGACAACTTAGGGGATCTGGGGCGTGGTGTAAGTGGAGGAGAACACAGAAGGTGTACAGGGAGGACACAGAATTGTGGACAAGAAGGAGGTTGCCTACCCTTCTGGACTGTGTCATGGGCTGCATGTAGATTGACTCCTAACACTGTGACAAGAGTTTGGGAGCTGAACTCTGGTGAAGATTATGGCCCAGGTGAAGACTGGCTCTGAGGACAGATCTGAACTACACTGCAAAACTTTTGGAAACTGAAGTTTCAAAAGTCGTAACAACCTGCTCGCCCTTGTGCAATGAGCACAGCACCTCAGCCCAGTTCTGCTCTGAACTAAAATCAACGCAAGACGGAACTTGGAATTAGATGCAATCCTAATCTGATTTATGCTGCCGTAATGAGCTGTGATAACAGCTGGGTGATTAACAACACGAGCAGAACAGGTTCAGCTCATGGTACTGGAGGCTTAGACACCTATTTGGTGAGCTGTGTCACAACACGTGGCAGGGAACTCATCTTATCAGGAACCCTGCCCTGAGAAAACATTATTCTTTTCATGCGGGTGCAGTGCAACGCGTTATTCATCTCCGAAAGATCTGAAAGCCCAGTGCTGTGGCTCCAGCCATTATTTCTGCTCCATGAACTACAGAGGACATGCTGAAACCATAGCTACACCAGAACCAGACAGAAGCATGAGACTATAAAACGTTTAGAAGAGAAATATGAAGGCTGGAGAGACGGCTCAGTGGTTAAGAGCACTGACTGCTCTTCCAGGGGTCCTGAGTTCAATTCCCAGCAACCACATGATGGCTCACAACCATCTATATCAGGATCCTACACCCTCTGCTGGTATGTTTGGAGACACCTACTGTGTGCTCGTAATAAATAAATCTTAAAAGTATGAGAAACTCGTCATGGTTAGGCAAATCATTCCTACATATACATAGTATCAGTATCAGGACTCCTTTTTAAAAATAGTGACAGTAAGGTGGGCATGGTGGCATATGACCAAATGTCACCCATGTCATGGGCTTGAGCTCACCAAGTCCACAGCAGAAGACTTTGTGGGGGAAATGTACATCTGTACATAGTAATTCACCACCTCTAAGGAACAATGGCTCCAGTCGGAATTTGTGGTTTCAGAAGCTCAAGTTGTCTTCTGCTTGAATTCCCACCACTCAAGAAATAGAGAGAGGCAGGAGAAGCTCTGTGTTAAGGCCAGCCTGGTCTACATAGCGAGTTCCAGGTCAGGCAGCATCATATGATGAGGCCCTGTCTCAAAACAAAACAAACACCAACAATTCTACTTCATCAACATTAGAAGCCTCTGCTCTGCTTGCACTGAAAAAGAGAGTCTGCAGATAAAATACTGCGAAGTGTTCACCTAACCTGGGACCCGCTCTCAGAGTATGTAACGAATGCTCAAAATGCCACAATAAAAGAATACTTCAAAAGGAAATAAGAAGAATGAACAAACCTAGTTCTCAGAAATGTTCAAAAGATCTAGCTGGGGGATGCAGGTTGGCGGTAGGAGGCTCTGTTTATATTCGGTGAGCTCTGGTTCCCACATCCAGCACTAAAAAAACATCTAAGCAGATTTCGCAAATGATGGCCCGTAAGTGGCAACAGGTGAGCGCATACTTGACGTCCTTTGCCAGTGAAGAAACACAGATCAAAACAGGGAGCCGCCTAAGTTGTGAGCAGGATGGCCAGAGGGAGGGAGGAAACAGCCAGCAGCTATGTGGGGGAGAAGCAAACGTGACCTGCATTGTTGGTGAGGATGAAAATATCTGGGTCTCCCAAGTCCTCAGCCCGTGTTCAGTCACATACATGTCCCATTGACCCGGCAGTGTCACATACCAAAGAGAGGAAGCTTGCAAAAAACATGCCAAAATGTTTACAATGGCTTTACTTTGTGTGTACATACACACGCACATATATGGAGGTCTGAGGTGGTTTGCTGGCATTTTCCTTTATTGCTCTCAACGTTATTTTTTATGTAGCGTCTCTTGGTGACCTGGAGCTCACCATTTTGGCTATGCTGGAAGAAAGGAAGGCAACAAGGTCCACCCGTCTTGGTGACTCTGCACCCCACATTGTTGTTATAGGTGTGTACGGCTTTGCCAGGCATCTTGCGTGGGTACTAGACATTCAAATCAAGGTTTCCACAATTGTGCAGCAGACAGCTCATCTGTTTTCTTGGAGTTCTCTCTGGGTCCTTCCCCAGATCTGGTAACTACTTACAATAATAACAAACTGGAAATCACCCTCAGATCCTTCAAATGGCAAATAGATAAACTGGGCTACACCCATAAACAAAACCACTGTTCTCTGTCTCTCCGTCTCCCTCTCTTCCTCTCTCTCTCTTTCCCTCTCTGTCTCTCTTTGTGTCTTTGTGTCTCAGTCTCTCTGATGCTGGAAACTGTACTCGGGCCTTATGCATCCTAATCACACTTCTGCTAAGCTGTACTCCAAGGCCCTTTGCTCTACAGTTTAAAGGTAGTGGTTGTTATGAAGTGTAATGCAGCTAGGGCATACCTGGCAGGCCCTTGCCAAATTTCTACCTTAATTTCCGCAGCCATGATGAGGATGTGGCAGGCTAGTGAGGATGTGTCTGAGATCACAAATTCAAGGCCAGCCTGGATTACACAATGAGTTCAAGGCTGGTCTGAGCAACTTAATAAGACCTTGCCACAAAGTAAGGCATTTTGTTTGTTTTGTTTTGTTTTAAGGTTGGGTCAGCTCAGTGATCACATGCTTACCATTGACCAATCAGCAGCCACACCCCTCCCTGGTAATTCATGGCTGTTATACAATTAATTACACTCAGAAAGTAAGAGTGTAGTCAGTGATAATTTCTAGTTCCGAGTTGTTACTTAACAATCTACTTACTCACCAATACCATGACAATAAACTAAAAGTGTCTGGCCTCATTAGTGACACAAAGAAAGATTCCCAGAATTATCAAATCTACATGCTGTCTATGATTGCTGGAAGGCCAATGGGATGACTACCTGGTGTAAACTGAGGCTTCTAATCTTCCAAATATTTACTCCCATGGAACCATAATATTTGAGTCTCTTTATCTATAAATTAATGGATAGTCCATTAATACTTTTTCCATAGGATTAGAAGGGATATGGCATTAAATAAACACCCTGATTGGTTCCCATGTCTGGCCCAGCACATGGTTTTAATACTTTTTATTTAGACTCAAAGTCAACAGGGCAAACTCACGATAAGGTTCGTGGAACTGATTAGGTCCCATCTTTCATGAATGCAACCATAATATGGAGAATTTACATTAGTAAGGGAAGCTAGTGCAGTCAGGTCACTATGGGAAAATAAGTAAAAACCCAATCTGAAAGGTCATGAGCGAACAATTAGTTACCAGGTGTAAAGAGCACATAGAGCAAAAGTTCTCAAGACCTTTTAGTAACGCACACTGCGGGTGGAAGTGTGCACACAAGATGAAGACATCTGTATTGATCAGTCTTCCTATATGCAGGTTATGCTCTGATTCAGTCTACCCATTGAATGTGAGCTCACCTTGTCAGCAACATCCACCCTGGCTTTGTGACTCAGTAAGAAATCCACTGCAGACAAATTATTCCTCCCCACGGCAAAGTGCAGGGCTGTGCGGTTCATCTGAGGAAACACAGTTTGCTTCTTTGATTATCTGATTAATACTCAACCCCCTTTACCATTCCTGTATCCTCTGGTTCTTTTGTATTCTTTTTGTTTAGGAGACAATGAGTCTAGCATTGTAGCCCAGGTTGGTGATCATGTCCGGCTCAGTCTCCTGTCTCTCACTTGGCCAGCACTTTCCTATCGACTATTCACATTCTGATTTTTTTGGCTCATGGTGTCAGGGTCTTCAATCATAAGTGTCAGGAAACATGTGATAGAGCAAAGATGTTCACCTTGCAGTAGCCAGGAAGAAAGAGAGAGAGGCTGGGGTACCAGTCTTCAAGAGTAGGCTCTCTCAGAGTTCTGTCCTTAAGTCCCGTTTCATAAAGATTTCACCAGCTTCTACTGTGTGGTTCTGTGCAGCTACCAAGCATTCAAGATGGCGTTTGGAGAAACTTGGAATTTAAGGCATACCAGAATATATTGATAATTCATAGCAGAGTTTCCTGTCTCAGTTCATTTCTTTGCTTTCTTCTCTATATTTCTTAAAGACTTTAAGCTTCATGTGTACGAGTGTTTTGCCTGCGTGTATATGTGTACAACACATGTGCCTGAAGAGGCCAGAATTCTGATCTCATGGAAATGGAGTTATAATGGTTATGGGGCTGAGAAAGAAATGGAATCCTTGGTAAGAGCAGCAGGGGTTCTTAATCCTTGGGCAGTTTGTTTAGCATTCCTCTTCTATAATTAAAAGAAAAAACCCTGTAATTTGCATAGATGCAAATAAATTGGTTTGGAAGGAAGAGAAGAAAGGAGGAAGGGGAAAGGGAAGGAAGGGAGGGAGGGAAGAAGGAAACTGGGGGAAAAAAGTAAAGGAGGAAGGAAGGGGAAGAAGAGAGGAAGTGGGGGAAGGAGAGATGAGGAAGTGAGAGAATGGAGAGGGGAGATAAAACAAACTCCTGACATCTACTTCGAAGGAAAACCCACATTTTGCTCCTGGGTTGCCACAAGCAATTTACTCATTTTCCACAAGAGACTTTTTGTTTATCAGTGATATTCATGCCACTGTTCCCATGTTCTGAGTACTGTTTTAGTTCTCCAGGAAAGATGCCTGGGCACCAACAGACTACTCTTGTTTCACACAGGTAATGACTTACATATGAGAATTGTTTGAAATGAGTGTTTTCTTTTCTTGCTTGCTAAGTTGATGGTGTTTAACAAACATAAATCACCTTGACATTGTCTGCAACCTAGAGTTTATTCTTTCATGTCAGATCTGGGCTATAAGCTTCCCAATAAACTTCATTTGCCTAAGAGTGTAACAATATCATTTATATTTTTTAAAGCATGTATCATCACAGATTTTTAAGAAACCCTGCAACTAATCATGACAATAAATTGCTTTGCACAAGATTAAATAGCGGTCATTAGAAAGAACATTACAAACACAGTAGCTCAGGGATGGAGCACTTGCCTAGCATGTGTGAGGGTTGGGCTTGATCTCCAGGCTACAATCTAGGACCAATCCTAGATTGTACACCCTTCCCCCCGAGGGGGGGTGCTTTCCAGACCACCCACAAACAGCTGGCTGAAGACCCTGTGCACTTTCTTTTGTAGAATTAAGGAAAGATAGAGCAAGACAGAGAGGAAGGGCTGACACTCAAGAATGTTCTTTGGCTTCCATACACATGCCCATCCATGTGAACATCTACTCACATGCAGGCCTGAATCCATGGAAACACACACACACACACACACACACACACACACACACACACACGTCTGGGGAAATAGATCATGTATGAAGCTGTAGGTTAGAAACCAGTAATACAACTACTTTGTGTAGAAAATTTTAAACTGTTTCATGTACCAGAGACTATATATCCTGCTTGTTAGAAAAATGGCTACTGTTTTGCTTTCTCAAAAATGAAACTCCATACTCATAACCGTTTTAAAAGATAAATACCTGTAATTCAGCAAATAACTATTTTTGAAAGTTTTAGCGTGCCAGCTTCTTTTCTTTCAGTTTCTTTTTATTTTTGGAGCTCTGGCTGGCCTGGAACTCACTGTGTAGATCATGTTAGCCTCAAACTCAAGAGATCCCCTGCCTCCACGGTGTTCACAGAAGCCAGAAGAGGATGCTCAGCCTCCTGGAACTGGAGTTAAAGAAGGTTGTGCACTGGCATGTAGGGTCTAGGAATCTAATCTCTGTCCTCTGCAAAGCAGCCAGTGCTCTTAGCAGCTGAGCCTTCTCACTAGCCCCAGACCCTCTTATCTTTTCTTTCCTCCTCCTATCTCTTTCCCTTTCTCCCCACCTCCCCTATATTTTATTCCTAGAATTGTTATGCTATATTTTTTCTGGTTTTCTACACACACACACACACACATGTGCACACAACCACATACACACATAGTATGTAGTTATAATAAAATATATAGACTATTTTACAAAGAATATATTAGTAGAATTAGTGTATATATATATATATATATATATACATATATATATATATATATGTCAAAATGCACATAAATACGAATTACAGGCATGCACATATAAATTCCCATAGGAGCATGCATGAGCACATACCCTGTACTAGTGTTTCACATACAGCTGCTGAAGATCATTCTGCTGCACGTGCTGCATGACTTAGACTATGCAGTTTGTTTCCATGACCTACCAGCCTGGGACAGATGGGTAGAGATTGTGTGACACCCGAGTTAGGGTATCTATTTAGGGAGCCCTTTTGTGGGTGGGAGAGGGCAGGAGGTCACCTCACACTTTCTCGTGTGGAGGCTAGAAGTCAACCCAGGCGTCATCTACTTTGACTTTTGAAGCATTTCTCACTGGGACCCCAGGCTTGCTAATCAGGCTAGGCCTGCCAGCCAGAGAGCTTCAGTTACTACCTCCTCAGCAGGGGGGGTTACAAGCTTGTGCCCCTAAGCCTGGCCTTTTCTCTTTGTGCTAGCTCATGTCTTCATACTGTGTGGCCAACACTTTACTGACAAAGCTATTTCCCCAGACTTGGGGAGCTCTTTTTAAAGTTCAAATCAGAAAAGTATAATCTGCTGCTATAATGTTTCCATTTTTGGGTCTTTTGAGAGTCCTATAACCATGGGCCATGTTGCTAGAACTCTCCCAGTGTCCCGGAAGGGGCCTGGACAAGCAGGGACCCTGATTTTATTTAGCATTAAATCCACCTCTGCCGCTGTGACCTCAAAGCACTCTACAATTCATTCTAGGCAAGTGCCTACCTCCCAACCTGATCATGCTGATCAACTGTGCCTTGAACTCCCCACCAAGACAAGCAATAAGAACTCCACATTTCTGGCAGAGGACATCTCCCTGAAAGCCTAGGAACTTGAAGAACAAAACCCAGATTTCATTGCCTGATGTGTAGATGCTTTCTGTTTCCAAAGCATAAAAATGAAAAGCCCACATACTTCTTTGGATTTTTAAAACCTTGAAAAACCTAACCACATTGGATATCAGAGGGGGAGGGTAGGAGAGGGAGGGGAGAGAGGGAGGAAAGCCCAGATGTTATAGCAAAGCTTAGCCTACCTTTCCAAAATGGGCTAGACTGAACTGATCCACAGGATACAATCTATGACCAAGTCCAGGCCTGACATCCCAATGGTGGACTTGCCTGCCTACCCACAGACTTCACAAGGATGCACATAAGACCCTGCACACTTCCCTCCCCTAGAGAAAACACTCAGAGCCTGCTCTGCTGCTCAATTCTACCGTTAGCCTTCATGCCCACAGCAGACCCCCACATCTCAGCCAGCCTCATCCCTTTGACTAGGATGACTCCAGTTGACCTTCGTACTTCCGAGCCGTCCCGTGGAGGAGTCACTTGTCAAATTTGTGACTTCTACTCACATTGTTCACAGCATTAATGTTCACCTTCTTTTCACACAGCTTCTCCATAAGATCCAAATTATTGCTTTTAGCGGCATTCTGAAAGCTTCTCTCGATTGGCAGCACTGGAAGACAGAGAGGGAACATGACCCCGGGAAGTGAAGGAGGCCACAGTTGTCTGTCATGGGTCACGTGACAGCCTTGCTCTTGGAAAGGTTGAACCAGCAACCCTGAGACTTTCCAGAGACTTTCCCACTGTGCCACTGAGGACACAGTGCATGTGTGTAAGTATTTTACTGAGCCAGGATACTGCGATTTCACCATTTTTTCACAGGGCAAGTGTTTTCACAACCTCAAAATATTCCTTTGTTTACCCCAAACAAAGCATTGTTCAAGAAGAGCTCCTCAAAGCCCCCCAATCTGTTAGTGTAGCAGGTCTTAAAGATACAGCAGACTGACCTCCCAGGGAACAAGAAGAGACTGAAAGGAACGTGAACCTTACAAAGACAAACATCTATCTACAAAACTCCGATTCAGTGCCAGGCCTGTGAGAACAAAACCTTGAAATGAGGTCTCTGTCAAGACCCAGATAAAGGCCAGGAGGAATGAATGAATGTTTTATTTTCATTTGTAAGAAAGGACATAAAATTGGATTCATGTCTACTGTGAACATGACATTACATTCATTCTCCTCTCTCTCTCTCTCTCTCTTTTTCTCTCTCTCTCTCTCACACACACAGAGTAGACTTTATTAACAAGTATAGACAATCTTCAACACCAAGAGGGTTCTCAGGAGACAATCCTAGGCATGAGGGATAAAAATCAAAATTGAGGTTAAGAATTAACAGCAGACATTTGAACCAAATACTTTGAACCAAATGAAAAGGAAAAGCTCAGAGCTGGAAAGACTGCTCAGCAGTGATGGGCACTGATTGTTCTTATAGAGGACCTGGGTTTGGGTCCCAGCACTCACAAGGCATTCACAATTGTCTGCAACTACATTTCTAGGGGATTAAATGCCCTCTTCTGGTCTCCACAGGCACCAGGCACATACACCGTGCATTTGTGCACACACAGGCATACTCATGAAATAAAAAGCAAATGTTTTTTAAAAGGAGAAGAGCAAAATAGACCTTAAGTTAGTAGATAGAAGAAACATAGCAAGGAAGTTTTAGACAACGGAGATTTAGACAGAAAACAAAAACAAAACAAAACAAAAAACCCAAAACACAAATCAAAGTCAATGGGAACAACAGATGGTTTCCTGAAAATATCAGTGAACCAACAAATGCCTAGCCAGATGACATAAAATATCAATGTCACAAATGAAAGAATGTGTTTACAGGTCTATAGATATGATATGGCTCCAGAGAAGGCAGAAGACTGTGAATTCAAGACCACTCGGGATACTTAATTAGTAGGACTGTCAAAAAAAAAAAAAAAAAGAAAGAAAGAAAGAAAGAAAGAAAGAAAGAGAGAGAGATAATGGAATATTGTGAACAAATCCATCCACATGAATTTAACAACTAAGATCACATGATATGTTTGCTAGAAACCCACATGCTACCAAAATTTATGCAAGATGAATCCATAGCCCTGACTATTAAAGAAATTAGATTTGTAGTTTAAACTATTCCAAAAAGGAAATCATTGTGCTCGAAGACAGTTTTTTGGTGTTCTTTAAAGAACAACAGAGTCTATAAAAGTCTCTGTTAGGGACCAAGGAGATGGCTTAGTCAGTAAAGGCAGTTGACATACAAAGCCCAGTCACCTGAGCTCTAACCCCAGAGCATATAAAAAGGTTGCGGAGCTTTCAACCCTTAAGAGACATTCACCGTCCGAAGTCTAACCCTCTCCAATCTCCCCAGCTCTCAGCTTATTCTCCCTGTTCCGGAACGGCTGGGCATCCTCCTCATTTTAGACACAGGGACTCGATGCCTGCATCTGCTTGACTCTTGTTTGTGGTGGTTTCTACTGGAACCTCCGATGGCTGTCTGTGACCAAATGTGCTCTGTCTCCTAAACTCCTGTGCCCTCGTTTCATGAACTTTTCCTAAAATTGCCCCCCCCCCAACTTCCTTGTTTGTGATCCATCAGTCTCCTCCACAACAGAGGTCGAGTTCGCAGACACCAGAGCTGCCTTCTCTGCATCCTCCTATCTGAAACATGCCTTGCAAATATTAGGCCCTAGAAAATAGTTCTGGTAGTAGCTAACTGCCCATTATACTAAGGAAACAGTAGACGGTTGCTAAGGCTGGGGACTACGGGAGTCCACGCTGTGCTGTTAAGTTAAGAGATGTGAGTTCTTTATCTTCAACTCCTGAAGACTTAGTGCAGCTTATGCTTTAGAAACTTAAACGCCACAATGTTAAGTGACTTAAAGTCACACAAATAAATCTGCGCACAAATCATGGTTTAAGACAAAGGCACAAGGAGTTCTTTTCTTATTTGGACAAGGGCTTACTCATTTCTTTAAACAGTCTCTGCCCCAGCTCGGAAAAGTCACCCTCCCATCCACAGTATCCGGTGTGGATCAACACTCAGTGGGGAGAACGTCAAAGGTGAAAACCAGACAGCGAGGGGGGCAGTGTTGGGCATCCCGAGGGTCGCCAGGCACCTGTGTCCTTCCAGGCTGCAGTGAGCCCACCCTCTGCCCATCAGACCTTGTCCCAGGACTCACAGCCCTCATGTCCTGCAGCTGCTGCTTCCGGATCCTGCACCTCCGGCTTCGGCATCCTAGCCAGGCTCCTCCAGGGCCTGGCGGCTGCATCCTTTAGGTTGGCCTTGAGGCCCATGGCCTCCTGTAGCATCAGAGCCCTTGCTCCGCGGCCCTGGCCACTCTCAGGGTTCATGGTCACCCTCGCTGTGGAGACTCCACTAAGGTGCGGAGCTGGACTGCAAATGCACCCCGAAAGAGCACAGGGCCGAGCCTGCTCTCTTTGGAGCCAGTGGCTAGGCACAGGCCCTTGGTTCCCCACCCCTTCCCTGGCTTGGGCTGGTCTGCAGAGTCCGCCTTTAGGTGTGGCATGCCAGGTACTAGTGTTTGGCTCTACACAAAAGGAACCATTTCTAGAAATCTACAAGCCCTCGGAAATGTTCAGCTCATACTCCAACAGTTCTCTGTACAATTTTAAATGCCTGGGTCTGATTTATAGTCAACTCATTATTGGAAATGCAATATTAAATACTTCCTATCTGGGATTCCAGATTTTCCTCCTTGCGGGGCGGGGGGGGGGGGGGGGGACTCAATTTCTCATTTGATAATCATGAAGTTATCAGCTTTCTCGTCTGGTCCGTTAGAAATAGTTAAAACAGTACTGAAACAGGTCCAACAAATCCTGACTCATCAAATAAACTTCAAATGAAAGAGGTAATATGACTTTAATTTTCTGTTATGAATTGGAGGTGTTTCATTTTAATATAAATTATGCACTTTTTGGACAGGAAAGATTGTTCAGTGATCAAGAGTACTTACATTTTTGCAGAGGACTAGAGTTTGGGTTCCAGCACCAGCTCTGGGTGGCTCACACCCAGCTGTTAACTCTGGCTCCAGAGCATCCAAAGCCCTTGTCAGGCCTCCATGGTGCACACATACACGTTAAGAACTAATGTAAAATTATATGATATCAATGTACATTTAAAGCTTGTTTTCCTTTCTAATTATTGTGCACCAAATTTTAAGTATTAAATTCAAATCAGTGTTTCTCGGATTATCAAGACAAGATGTCTTAAGCAGAGCATCGTTTATAACTTAAAAAAAAAAAGCAAATAGGCCCAATCTTTATAGTAGGGTATTATGATCATAACAATTGCAAATATACTATAATGAGTACTGATAGAAATATAAGGCAGGACTAACATGCAAAGTGTAATATGTAAGTGGAAAACAGGATTCAAAGCAATTAAATAAAATTCCAAATACTAGATGAAAAAATTCAGAGTGTCAGTATATTAACCGTAGAAATCAGACCAACTCCACAGAATGTTCGACTGTGCTATCCTAATAATAATAATAATAATAATAATAATAATAATAATAATAAGCACACAGATTGCTTTTAAACTTCCAGCTGGGCTCTCTCATTGTTAAAGCTCTTGACCAGATAAAAAGCACTGTGATGTCAGGCCCTGCACAAGTGGTTCTCAGCCTTCCTCATGCTGTGCCCCTCTAACACAGTCCCCTCCTGTCGTGGTGACCCCTAATCATAGAATTATGATTTTGCTACTGTTACGAATCGTAATGTAAATACCTGATATGTGAACCACAGGTTGAGAACTACTGGTCTACACCCCCCTAGAAATGTTGAGAGGCTAGCCTCCATTAGCAAAGGACAAAAGACCCCACCCAAACGTCACTGGCGTCTTCTGCTTGATTTAGAGCTTGGACGAGAGAGAAGCTATAAAGCATCCAGTGTGATGCTGTCTTTTTCAAATTGAAAATGAATTGTCTGATGCTCTGGCCACCTGGAGGGGTGGGGGCGATGGGTGTGGGGGGGATGGGGGTCTTCTTCTGTTCCTCCTTTGGCATCTCCTGCTGAAGGGCATTCAGTTCCTAGTTCGCTCTCCACAGAACCCTCTCTGGGGTTTCAGAGATAAAAAGGGAGCTAGCGCATCTCTACAGCCTCTGACCACCAAACCTTGACTGATTGGCAGTCCTACCTTAGAGACAAAGAATTTCCCTTCTAGTTTGTGCTCTGTTGCTTTGGGACCAGAATGAGCTTTCGAAGGCCTGCTGACCAAGTGGAAACAACTCACTTTTCAATAGACCCAAAGGCCCCTTGGGGAAAGGATACCCCCACCCCTCTTTCTGGGATCCACTGTTTTTTGCTCTCAAAAGACCCTGAAGGGTTATTTGCTGTGGTTTTCTGTGTGGTTCTCTGCTTACCAGACTAGGAGCTAGCATTAGAAGTACATGGTGGACAATCTACAGGTCTTACATTTCTTAAGAGCTATTATAGCTCCAGGAATTTTGACTAGTTAAGGTTCTATAGCTCATGTCAAGGTGCGAACACTTGCACTATAGACGGTTCTGAACACAGGAAATCACGAATCTCTCCTTTACCATTCCTCTCAGACCCAAAGAGCTAAGAGCATTTGAAAAACAACAGCAAAAGAAGCAACGCAAGATGATTATTCTGAAAACACAGTTTATGGTTGATCTTTTAAAAGGTACTCAAATTGTTTTGGCTCTGGAGAAGCTGAGGAAGTGGTTAGAATGTCAGCGTGGAGGTAACTAGTAAGCTTCACAGAGGAGAGCAATGGGTCCTTCCAAATGGCTCTACAGGGACAGATGGAGTTTGCTGACATATTTGGGATCGACAGTAGAGATAGAAGTGGTGTGTGTGTGTGTGTGTGTGTGTGTGTGTGTGTGTGTGTGTAATGAGCTGACACACAACCTGTGATGAATGAATGCACTGAAAATGAGAACAGTAGAAGTGTCTCAGTGATTGATGTCGCTCTCTTGTCATTATATTGCATTACCTATGTTCTCTTAGCATATAGTTACTTCTTTAACTCAGC
This sequence comes from Micromys minutus, assembly GCF_963924665.1. Taxonomy (NCBI): domain Eukaryota; kingdom Metazoa; phylum Chordata; class Mammalia; order Rodentia; family Muridae; genus Micromys; species Micromys minutus. The sequence continues at coordinate 18,006,313 of NC_137980.1, forward strand.
AACACAACTGTGATGAGTTATATATGCTCAGCCCAGGGGGTGGCACTATTAGAAGGTGTGGCCCTGTTGGAGTAGGTGTGTCACTGTGGATGTGGGCTTTAAGACCCTCATCCTAGCTGCCTGGAAGCCAGTATTCTGCTAGCAGCCTACAGAGAAAGATGTAGAGCTCTCAGCTCCTCCTGCACCATGCCTGCCTGGATGCTGCCATGTCCCCCACCTTGATGACAACGTATTGAACTTCTGAACCAGTAAGTCAGCCCCAGTTAAACGTCCTTATAAGAACTGCCTTGGTCATGGTGTTTGTTCACAGCAGTAAAACCCCAAAGACAATGACTTTTACCTTGTCAGTGTGGAAACCTCTGTCTCTTGAAGACCATGTCTTACAATCCCATGCTAAACACTCTGAGAGAATGGTCTGGATTTACAAATGGCTTCCCATAATCTTCTATTATCACAGAACACTGAGGCAAGATGTTTAGCCATACATTCCCAGAACACTAAAATGGGCACACTGTCTGCTGTATAGGCAGTCACTAGGTCTGTTTGCCACAAATAGGCCAGACTCCCTCAAAATATTAAGATTTGAGGGTTTTTTATTTACATTAAAAAAAGCAAAATAAATGTTACCCCAAGTGATCCTTATCTTTTTATTCTTTATTCAAATACAGTTCTGATGGACATTTATTTTGCAAGAACAATATGAAGGTTACCTTGGCAGATTCAGGTTTCTCAACTCCTACATTTTGCAAAGAAAGACCTCTTTCTTCAAATGAACTAGCCTCTGAGTCCTTGGCCTTTAGAAGCCCGAAAGAATGTTTCATGTCCAAAGCATTGGGCCACATTGTGTGTTAGTTGGAAGAGATAGCTTATGTTATCAACTTGCTTATGCTGAATACATGACTTTTGAAGACTGAGGCCTTGGACCACTAGCTCTCTGGAAGGTTTAAGGTTTTGTAGCTAAGGTCAGTTGGGATGAAAGACCTGTCTGCCACAGACTTCCAGGAAAAACCCCAAGTGGTAGAAGTTGGGCTAGTTGTCTTGGTGGGAAGCAATTTGCATGCTGGCACATGGTACTTCAGGAGAGTTGTGTACACCTCATATTCCTCCCCTGGAAGCACGGGACTCTGTTGACATCAACCCCATACTGTGCTATGTAGCAAACCTAGGATCGTACACTTATAGCGAAGCATCCTACTTCTGAGTCATAGCTAGCCTCTTTGCTTATTAATTTATGTATTTTCACTCTTACAGACTATAACCTGGGTGAAAGTTTTTCTCAGTTCTATTAGTTCTTCTAGCATATAATCAGGGGGTCGACTAAGGACTCAAAGCAGTTAGATTCCATCAAAGTTATTAAACACAGAAGGACCATTTACTTAACAGTCACTACTTTTCACACTAGGCAATTTTAAATGCCCCTCCCATTATCAACGCTACTGTTTATACCTTATTCATTGCTACCAAAAATTTAGTATCTACTTATCTTTTGAGACAGAGTCTCACCAGCCTGGCCTTGAACTCAGAGATCTTCTTGCCTCAGCCTCCTGAATGTTGGGGTTAAAGGCTTATGCCACCAATCCTGGCTTTACTTACCAGTTTCTTAGGGGTTCTGAATTTTATTGTATGTAATAGTGTAACTGTTGTGTGTGGGGGTTAATTTTATAGTCATTCTTCCTGCTCACCAATAAGATGATTTCATTAATTATCTGTACTATCTATCTTTTAACACTGTGAAGCTCCCAAAATCCTTGGACCTTTTCTTCCTTCTGAGAGCCCCATGATAAACAGAATTATTTTTGTTCTATTTCCTAATTGGTTATCGCTGTTTTATAGAAATAGTATTGATTTTTATAGACAGAACTTTACTGAACTCTGGGGGAAAATGTAGATCTATTTTAAAAGTGGGCAAGTCAGCTAAAAATAAACCTTCTCGTGAAATGTCGGCAAACACACTGACCATATGAAGTTTCATTTTTACTAACTTCTAGTGCTTAGTCACTTCATCTTTTAAACTGATTAAAGGACACATTGCTTTCCAAAGTGATTATCCTCAAAACAAGGCTTTAAGCCACGTTTAAAGCTTAGCAACCCTTAATTGTTTCTTCTTGCTAGCACAGTAGGGATGTACTAATACTGCTTCCTGGTTTCGTGTCGTGTCCGGATGATTAATATGGTCAAGAGTGTTTTCATGGCTCTTGGTCATTTAGGTGTTCTTCTATGTGAAACGTGATTTCAAGTCTTTTGTATCACCTCATATAAACTATTTTTCTTCCTGAGTCTTAAGAATCAATTTAATATTCCAGATACTAGTTTTCCCCTGCCCATCACAAACATGTTCTTCTACGATTTGACTCTCTAAGGTTATGGGTCCTCATTTAGTGCTCTAAGTTCCATTATGCGTTCTAAAAATGCTTCAAATGCTTAAGAAATGCTAGACTAGACTAAACGGGTAACAAAGGATGTGGGAGGAGTTCGGACAGAGAACAAGGATGAACTATCAGAAAGGCAGACCAGGAATGCAGAGAGATGCCGGACGTGGAGGAAGCAGAGAGCAAGTCCACCACGGTGCTCCCTCCAGTCCTGCCCCCAGGCTTTGTCCTTGGCTTCCTGCCGTCTTCCCCTGAGGATGAACTTCGACCCAGAAGTGCAGAGGGCCCGGGGAAGAGGATGGTCCAGATGGTATGATTCAAGCGTGAGAAGACAGACGGAAGAATGTGAAAGATGTGGCAGTTCTTGCATGGGAACTGGAGAGTTCCTTCCCGGCTCAGGAGTCTCTGGTGAGGAAGCAGTCACTTCTCCGAAAGCTCTGTTTGTTTCCTATTGAGAAGGGAACAGAAGACTCCAGATGATGCATCTACACCATGGCGCCTGCACCTGCTCCGGGAGCATTGTGGGAGATGGGGTGCTAAGACAGTAAGAGCCAGAGGACCCGGATGTCCGCTCAGATGGTGTCTTCTGCTTACGACAAGGAAGCTATACGCACAAAAACTCAGCAATATCGGTGCTCAAACAAGACCCGCACAATGGCGAAACACGGGAGGCTCTCACAAGGCTCTACTCCTGGATGAAGAGCTGCACGTAGGGACTGTGAGAGGGTGAGCAGTCTTTTCCAGGGACAAGCCTGACGAGCCATCTGCTTTATTCAGCCATAAACACATACATATGAACTACCAAATGTGCTCAGCAGGTTACCATATATGTAACAATGTGTGCATACGCATGCACGCGCACGTGTACACACACACACACACACACACACACACACATACACGCACACACACACACACACACGCTCGATCGCACAGGCAGCAATGTCTACAGAGAGGTCATAGATTTGAGAGGGATTGAAAGGACATGGGAGGAGTTGGAAGACAAAGAGCAAGAAAAGAAAGTAATGTAAGTATTCATGAAAAATTCTTTTTTTTAAAATAAAGATTTATTTATTTATTATATATGGGAACACTGTAGCTGTCTTCAGACACACCAGAACAGGACATCAAATCTCATTACAGATGGTTGTGAGCCACCATGTGGTTGCCGGGAATTGAACTTAGGACCTCTGGAAGAGTAGTCAGTCCTCTTAACCGCTGAGCCATCTCTCCAGCCCCATGACAAAATTCTTAATTTAAAAAAAAATTAAATTATTAAATATTATGACATTCAATTAAATGTAGCATCTCTATGAGAATAATTTATTATTTAATGTTGAAAACAACAAAAATAAACTTCAGATGGAAGAAAATAATACATACAGTAATATCTATTTTTCAATACATTAAATCAGTTTCGTTGAATTTAATGTTATAAATAGTTTACATAAGTAAAACACAATCAATAAGCAAAACACCACAGCTTTGGAACTGTTGTGCTGTATGGTATCAGGGAGGGTCTGGTATGTCAGCTTTTAGAGCATTTTTAAAGCAGTCTAGCAATTAAAAGCCAGGTTAAGACTGTGGCACACAAGGATGGTCCTAAGGTCCCTCAAATAGTTCTCTGTCTACAATGAATGCACTAAAATATGCAAGACAAAAATATAAAAGAAGATTCAGTTCTTTGTTTGTGTTTTGAGGTAGGGCATCTATGTGTGGTCCTGGCTGTTCTTTCTGGAACTCACTCTGTAGACCAGGCTGTCCTTGAATTCAGAGATCCTCCTGCCTCTGCCTCCCAGCGCTTGGACTAAAGGTGTGCACCACTGCAACCCAGCAGGACTCAGTTCTTCAAGCAGTAGCAGGGAGGGCGTTTTGATAGGAATTTGTGGTGCTACATCTGCAGCAGCCTCTGAACTGCAGCTATTTTTCTTCCACGACTATTACCAGGGACACAGAGACGTTCTACAGTAGTGCAGTGGCCCCTCAGGGCTCGTCTTCGGATACTAAAGAGGTGAATAAAAAACCAAGCAACTGCACAACTTATCCTGTTCATTGCAGATTTGTAGTCAAACATAACTGGGAAGAAATTAAACACTGCCATTTAAAGTACTGAGTTAGAAGAACAGTTTTGAATTACAGACTACGCGTTCCTTTATGTGAGCCAAGTGCTTATTCCTAAGACAACACAAACAATGGCGAGCAAGGGCTCTGAACACAGACAACGCTGTGCTCCACGCTCCTGAAGGGAACAGCCAGACCCATGCTCTTTCTGTTAAGGTCATGTTCTTCACGGACATCGTGGCTAAATCTAATTCCACACGCTTACAGGACGCTTAGACACGGGAGCAGGTACGGTAGCATCAATGGCAACTCGGTGACTAAGCACTGAGGAGCTGATGCTGAGGTTGCTGCACACGGCTCAGAGTCCTTGTAAATATCTTATATTCATTATAAAATAACGCATCACCTTCTGACCTCACTTCTTACACGGTCTCTAACACAACTGATTTCCCACTAATTATATATATATATACTGGGAATGAAATTCTCATGGTTATTAAGGAAAATATAAAAGAAATAAGTTAATACTCAGTCTACCTTCTTAAAAAGGTCACATGGGGGAGGATTTATTGCACTTGTCTTCCTTAGAGGAATATATTTAAAATGAGGAAGAATAGATAACTATGAAAATAATAATTGCAACTAAAAATATCAATAAAACGTTCAAAGTTCATTTAAAAAATCCATCGAGGGTGTGTCTGGGATCACGGGGTTTTGTTTTCTTTGATGTAGAGCCCTTTGTCTTCAGTCCTGGCCTAGAATGAGAAAGAACACACAATTTCTATGTAGAAGGAAGGAAATACAGAATTCTGCGAAAACAGCTTTGAAAATGTTCCGTGGTTAGTTTAAGATAGCGGAGGTGAGTCCGGAAAGCACAGAGAGAACCAGAGCTCTCTCCACTAAAGCTCATGCCCATCATACCTTTTGGTCCTTCCCGAAGCCTTCTGACGTCTGTCTGCAGGGGAAGGAAAAGTCAAGAAATTCCATGAAAGAAAAGATAAAGTCACTAAAAAGCTTCACAAAAATTATAAAACAGATTAAAGATATTATACATATCCCAAACTAAAGTTTAAAAATACTGTTACATTAATTAAACTAGTGTGTGTGCACACGTGTATGCGTATGTACATGTGAGCACATGTATGTAGTGAGCAGATAGCTTTTGGAAATCAGTTCTTTCCTTCCACCACGCGTTCCAGAGACGAAGCTCAGGTTGAAAGGCTTGGCTGCCAGCCCCACAAAGTTCATTTCACAGCACTGTTTCCTTATAATTTACTAGTTCTACTGGCATTAAACTCAATTTCTGCAATCTTGCTGCAGTAAGCATTACCAAAAAGAAAAAAAAAGTGAAAGGCTTCCTGGTTCTATAAATAAAGCCAACTTGCCACAGCTCACTGGCAGATGTTCCCTGGGGGAATTTCTTTTTTGAGTGGATCACTCAAATCCTTCAAACTTAACTTCATTCTACAATAAATCAAAACTAAACTGGAGTTTCCCCCCAATTCAAAAGCTCATTTTGAGTTATTTCTAGCAAGAGTAGGTAACTAATATTTTCCTAAGTGAGAGCAAATGCAAGCTATTCTTTTAATTATATACATTTCAAATGTATAGTTTCAGTAATTTTAATAAGACATATCCCTAGAATATCACACTATTCTTATTTTTTAAATTTAATTTTAAGTGTATTGATGTTTTACCTACATGTACGTTCGTGTATCGTGTGTGTGTGTGTGTGTGTGTGTGTGTGTGTGTGTGTGTGTGGTGCCTGTAGAGGCCAAAGGAGGGTACCGAACTCTCTTGCACTGGAGCTACAGATAGTTATAAGCCATCATGTGCATTCTGGGGACCAAACATAGGTCCTACACAAGAGTTACAAGTGTTCTTAGTGCTGGCCTCCCTCCCTTCCTCTCCCCAACACAATCCTCTTCATGACAAGCTTACCAGTGCTTCTGGAACTCTCCTTGGGTTGCTTAACTGAGTTAACTTCCCTGTTTCTCAGCTCTTGGATAATACCTTTATTTAAGCAAATATCCACATGAATGTTGAAGAGGGTAAGATCAGAAGTCTCTTGTTCTAGGTTACAAATAGGACAAACTAGAGCTTGTCCTGTTCCTACCTCATCTGCACAGCACTGAGCAGATTCTTGCCCACTTACTATACTGACGGTTTCATTTGCCAAGGATATAGGACTAGACTTGTCTGGAATATCAGGAATATCTTTGCTGTGATAATTCCCTAGAGTGTCCATATTTGCTGCTTTCAATGACCTGTCCTCTGTCTCTGTCAGATCTGCACCATCTACTGAAGTGATGTCTCCATTTTCATGCCCCCATTTCTCACACAGTGGAATAGAGTGGTGTGCATCCTCTGTCTGACCAGTGTCTGCAGACGAAGCATGTGAGTAACAGGGCATTTCTGAATTCTCACTGGTGGATGGTCCATCAAGACATGCATCTACATGTTCATTAAAGGCTTCCAGACTGATGCCGTCTTGCTCCCTAAAGCAAACTGGACATATAAATGTGTGAGGGTCATTTGAATTCTCTGATGTTTCAAAACTCTTGCTCATCTTCTTTAATGCTTGGGCTGGTTCCGAGGTCTGTAAAGTTTGCTGACCGGAAATTTCATATCTGGGTGTGTCTTGACAGTCCGAGATCCTTTCTGATCGCTTTTTATCAAAGAAACTCTTCTTATGAGACATTTCTAAGGGCTTTACAAGCTCAGTTTTGTCAGTTTTGTCTAGAATATACCCAGTGGATGGCAAAGCTTGGTTTCCAGCTTTTAAGAAACCAATGATGCTCCTTTGTTGGTGTTTCTTGTCATCGTCGTTGGAGAAAGTAGACATCCGAACACCTAAAGGAGACCAGAACAGTCAGTCTCAAACTGTATAGACATCCACCCCCAACACGGACAAAGTCAGTCTTAAACTGTATAGACATCCACCCCCATCACAGACAAAGCGTGGGAAGCAATACTGCTATGACATGTATGCACAGGTAAACTAGAGAGAAATAAGTACCGCTGGAGATGTACACACATATACACAACATTCGTTTTTAAAGTGCTAAGGTTTGGACTCGTATACAGTCTTTCAAATGTTAGACATATAACTTACCACTTAGCTACATTCCCAGACCAGTATTTTCCAAATTAAAGGATACTGGCATCATGGCTGGTATTATAAAGAAGAATTTACTTTGCTTTATAAAACTGAGTATCAGTAAATGTTAAGAATCTATTGGGTTTGGCATGATTATATAGAGCTTTCAATGTCATTAAGTAGAAAGAATTAATTGAAGTCAACTACAGAGACTCTTCAGTGCTGATCTTTTTCGATAGACTTAACTTTTTAAGGAATGTTTCATTTTTACATGATAATTGAACAGAATATTCCCATATATCATCTGTTGTCATTCATGTACCACGGCCAGTACCGCATACACAGCACTATCACAAATGCTATAGCTGATCTGAGAAATTAATCTTGGCAGTTTTCATTCTATGAGTTTAGATATAGTTATGAAGACGTATGTTCACCATTATAGAATCACATACTGTAGAGGAATTCTAATCCAGCAACATGGCTACTCTGGCTAGAATACAGACACACTGTTAGTACATACCATTAATCCCAAACAATGAAGGTAAAGTTCATTTGAAGCACCCATGTCTGAAAGGGATGTCAGCCTTTTGGCTAAGATCAAGTGTGAAAGTGATGTCTGATTGAGTGTCAGACAAAGTGATGAACCATAAAAAGATCTGAATATGCCCTACTCTCGTGAGAACAAAGAGGCAACGTAAGGGGGCAGGGCAGAGAGGGGGAGGAGGCAGTTTTACCAAGATAGGGTGCAGAGAGGGAACAAGCTAGACACTGGGAAGACAGAACAAGCCAGGGAACGGGAAGGGGCCAGATTAGAATAGACTGACAGATTGAGGCCAAGCAGAGCAAAAGGTCAGAGGCTGAGACAGAAGCCAGAATGAATCAGGCAGCTGCAGAGAAGTTTGAGTCAGAACAGCTGAGTTGAATCAGCTATCCAGAGTTCAGAACGAACTAGAAAGGGTGAGCTTATTCAGCCTTCTAGGCCTAGGTTAGATTGTATGGTGGCTGGAAGCTCCTAGGACTAGGCCTAGGTTAGCATAGGAAGCAGCAGGCCTCAGAGATGACAATTACCTCAGGGGAATAAAAGTTACTTTTACAATACACAGTTGTTTCACTGGCCCTCCATCCTCTGCTCTCACCCTTCCCCTTGGGCAGTATTGTCTTTACTGTCTCTAAGGTTTGCTTTTTTCAGGATGCCAACCATACAACACTGGCTTCTTATACTTACAATATTTATGTAAGTTTCCTTCATGTCCTTTTGTAGCTCATTTACATGCTGACAATTATTCTGTTGTCTGGATATACAGTTTATCAACCCTCTCTATCTTGCTTGTTCCTAAGGTTTGCAAGTTTCTACAGATACTTGCTCTTTGGCTCTTTTTAATAGACTTCATGCAGTGGTCTCATCATACGCTATCTCTCAAGTGTGAAAGTAATACTAATGATCCCCTCTTGGCACAATCTCTTACAGTTCACTTGTTCCCAACAGATAGTGGCTGGCAGTGTGGTTTCGCAGTGTCATAATCTTGATTTGTAATTCTGAAATCCAAAATTTCTACGTCATAGCACAAAGTGATAAAGGCTAAATTAGTATGATATAATTTAATATCCTCATAATCTAAATAACAAACTTGCTGTTGTTGTTTAGTGACAGAAACACCCACATTTCATGATGTCATGGTGTTGCAGATCCCCAAGTGAGTATCGCAGGATATACAGGAATGCCCTGGATTTGTTTCTTAAATCTGTTACGTTTTGAGTCTTGAAACATCATGCACTTCATGATGAAACATTAAGGACTTCAGAAAAAAAATAAAGATAAGAACAACTCCCATTGGCTCAGACAGAATTCAAATTCCATTCTGTCTGTGCATCTGGTTCTAGGAATTACAGCTGAAGGCACAGACAAAGTTCTTAAACAGTTTTAGAAAGAAACAGAGGGAATTCCAAGTTGAATTTTTTTTTTAATGGAGGAGACATTTTTAAACATATAAGGGGAAAATAAATAAACAAATAAGTAGAGAGAAGGGAAGAGAGAGAAGGGAAGTGGGAGAGGGGGGAGCGAAGCCTACCTACCCATCAATCTTAACCTAAGGGGATGTGGAGAAGCTGCGTTAACTTCTGTCCTTAGCAGTTCCTTAGCGATGGCAAATATTTCCTCTGCAGTAGAAATGGCAGTCGGAACTGTAGATGCTCGAGTTTTCACTTCAAAGTCCACGTTCTTCAGCTTAATGGTAACAGTTCTTCCCTACAACACATACAGCATGTTAATATGGAAAGTCTCTGAACCCGTCGAAGACTGTTTGCAGGTTAGGAAAGTTTAGGAAGCCTGTTTGTAAAACGTGGTCATGAAAACTAACATAATTGAAATCCATGTCTGAAAGATATTATTTAGCATACAATTACTATTCTCCCTCCAATTAAAAACTACTTTTATATGAAGGGCAAGGTTACCTAATCACTTTACTTTTACTGTACAGCTCCCTAAAGGAATTCAGTTTTGAAAGTCAGGGGGAACAGATAGCCCACACTTACTGCATGGCAACCAGAGGCTCCACTAGACATCTTTACGGCTAGTGTCTTGAGGACACGAGGTGTCAGTTGGGGAGGACTAATGACAATGGAGTGTTTCCTTGGGTGTGTGTGAAAGTGACCGGCAGCTGTTTCACTTGAGGGTAAACTCACTCCTGACTCATTTCCTGACTAAGATCAGGAACTTCAGGCAGCAGAGCCTGTGATGACCACAGGGGAGGGTGGGAAGGCCACCTCACCTCTGTGCTATTTTTTCTAAATACCTACAACCTATGACATGGGACAGATGAGACAGTGGCGTTCTTCTACAGGGCCCATGGCCAGTGGCTATCAAGACTGTCAGTTTTACTAAGAGGGAAGGCTACCAAACTGGCAGAGCAACTAGGAACACAGGACACTAGTCTGTGTGCTCCCTGGAAGACAGGACACCAGTCATATGTAGTTTCCTGGAGAGGATCCCGGAGAGAAACCAGTGGGAAGACAAAAGCAAGCCAAGTGCGGGGTGAAGTTGGGTTAATAGCAAGTACTGATGTCACTCTCTAGTTTGACAAGTATCTATGGTGGTATGAGATGTGAGAGGGATAATGGAAATCTATATTCTTTCGGAAACAGTCCTGTACGTCTGAAAGGATTCTAACATTAAAAGTGCGTTAAACAACTAAAGATAAACCATTTCACACTAGAGAAGAGAGAGAAGTAAAACTGCTCCTCAAACGCTCCAACTTCCTGCAGCACTTTTTAAATCCGTTTGCACCTCACTTTATGATAGCCAACTCGGGCTTGAGGCGACTGAGGAAATGCTAAATGTGGACCCTTCTGATGGAAGATTACAAACCCAGTTCAGAGCATCCCCGGCTGCTGTTCTCAGTTGTGTTTAGCTACCAGGATTAGAGCCCTGAAGTGAAGGTCACTGTCTTGGTGAGCATAGCCTTCAAGGATGATCGGGAAAGGATTATGGTCATAGGGCACAGTTGCAGAACAAGTCTTCCCTCTTCCTTCATCTTTCCTGCCACATGTAGTAGCAGTGCTCTAGCATGTGACTCTAATGTAGCAAGGATCCAGTGTGGGACTCTAATGTAATAGCAATGATCTAGCATGTGACTCTAATGTAGCAATGATCTAGCGTGACTCTAATGTAGTGCTAAGGGTACAAGGCTGCCTTTCATCACCCTGGAGCCACACATTTCAGGGTCACAAATTGCCCTTCATGGAGTGACCTCATCACAGATCTCACATACAGACGTCAGACTGACTTCGTTTCTGATTGATGGGAATAGGAATGTTCTACTTTGTCTCTAGCTTGAATAAATGTGTGATCTCTTCACTCAGAGTAGTAAACCTATAGTGAAAAACAAAACTAAAATCATCCCATCAAAATCCAGTACCTTAAGTCCTTCCTTCTGGAGGTCGTGAGCGAGCTCAGCGCACAGTTCTCGGCACAAGCTGTGCTGTTGCTCGGTTTTACTCATCTCACTGAATGTTCTGGAGAAACAAGAAGGCTGTTGGTGCGCAGTGTCAAACTACAGCTGAATAATTCGGTAATGATGTACGTTCAAATAGCCCAGCACTGTATTTCCTTTGGCATAGTTTTCACATAATCTAACACATAATTTTAAACATAGCTGTATAAATGATCAGAAGCCATTTGCATAGGCACAGGGATCAGCAAAAACCCCAATTTTATGCAAGCTCTCCCTCCCTCCCTCCCTCCCTCCCTCCCTCCCTCCCTCCCTCCCTCCCTCCCTCCCTCCCTCCCTCTCTCTCTCTCTCTCTCTCTCTCTCTCTCTCTCTCTCTCTCTTTCTCCTCTCAGACATGGTCTTGTGGTTTGTAGCCCTGGTTGGACTAAAACTTGGTCCTTTCTTATTGTGTGCTCTTCCATATTGGAGAGGCCAGCTTATACATGATTGTGAACTGGGACCTTCCTCTCTCATTCCAAACCAAACTTGGTGCCCAAAAGCATTTTTGAAAATCCAAGGATAGTTTTCAGAAAAAAAAAAGGGGGGGGGGGAATTAGGTATTTGTTCTTACATGTCTCAATAGAACGTTGAAGTTTTGAGGAAATAACTGAAGAACTTTTAAGATGCACACATTTCCCCCTAAACAAAGTTCCATTGAGATTTCATGTGACTCCAAACAAGATGCTAAGCCCCCAATGCTAGACAATCTCTAAGCCAGTGATTTTCAACCTGTGGGCTGTGACCCCTTTGGAGGTGGATCACCCCTTTCATAGGGTTACCAAGAACCATCGGAAAATACAGATACTTACAGTACAACTCATAACAGCAGCAAATGTACAGTTATGAAACATTAATAAAATCACCACAACATGAGGAACTGCACTAAAGGCTCGCAGCATCAGGAAGGCTGGGAGTTGCTGCAGGGCCTCCCTTTACCAAGATTACCCCAGGTTCCATCCTTTATCTAAGACTTCAGAAGGAAGATCTGGATTGGGGCATTTTTTGTTTTTAATTTGTTTTGTAATGTCTGTGCACAGCGAGATGTTCTCAGATGGCACCCTGGTTTCAGAACAAAATCCATTGTTTTGCATACACCTCACACATACTGTTCCACTGATCTGTGCTTGACTGCAACCTATCCCATAAGATGAAGGCGAAGTTCCCACATGCGACCAACATCTCAGCACTCAGGAAGTCTTGGGATTTGGACACTGCAGACTTCAGAAATTCGTATCAGACATGCCCTCAACATGTAACTTAAAACCTCACATACTGGCCAATGTCTGAGGCTCCTGGAACTCCCACTGTAACATCTGAGGACTGTCAGGTAAACATTTAACTGGTCTTCTAAAGAAATTAGAAGTCCCAAAGTGTTTAGTCTTCACTCAACAGGAGTAACATCAGTATTAAAAACATAATTGCTGACCATGTTCTACTGTGAACATAGCAACCAATCAGTGAATTGAGCTTAAGTCAGCCTCAGCAGTATAAGCTGCCAAAAACTGTGAAGCTTCTTTACTGTAGTAAAACTTTATTAAAAACAAACCTGAAACAGTTTGACACACACCAAGCCATACGTCATCAACCTTACTTTTATTTACATAAAAGAACAAATATTACCTTTCAACGCTCATACTTTTCCTTTCTCCATCCCTTGAAATGAGAGGGAAAAAAAAAGGTTTATTTCTATCTCAAAGAAAACGGAGTTGCTTTTGGTCAATAAGATAATTTAATATACTTGTTTTAACTAACTAATTAATTTTCTGTGTGTGGGTGGTGTTTTGCCTCTATGTATGTCTGTGCAGCATATGTGTTCAGTGCTTACAGACATCAGAAGAGGACGTTGCATCTCTTGAAACTGGAGCCACCACCTGTGAGCTACCCTGTGGGTGTGCCTAGGAATCAAAAGTAAGCTCAGTGCCTTTAACTGCTGAGCTACCTCTATACCAACCCCCGCCCCCAACGTTCTCTTTAAATGTCATTGAAAAAAAGAAATCATATCTTGCAAAACCTACTGAGGGTTTCTTTTAAATCCAAAAATGAAGCTGTCACTATGACATAAATAGATAAGACACAATTTGATTTCCTGCTCATGAACCAAATCTGTATCTATAGTAGAAAAAAATTAAAAATGGGTATATACCTTGCTTCTAGTAAAGTCTGCATACTAAAAGACACAACTTATGAAAATGGGGCAGGAGTCCAACAGTCGTCAGCCACAGCGCACACGTGCTCCTACACAATTCAGTGCTACTTCACACCCACTCCACTCCTTCAGGCCGTTCATGTATAGGATGATGACTGAGAATCTAAACCAACTGCTTTGACTGGACTCTAGCTACTGACTGGGGCCACAGAACTGAAGGAGCTGAAATAGCGTATGCTTTATTCATTGGTTCAAATACTTAATAGGTGTGCTATGCCCAGACTGCTCGAGCACAAAGAGAACAATGAATAAAATATACCAAGTGCTTGCCTTAAGACACGTCCCAGTGGATACAAACAAGGATAGATTAAACACGGGGCCTGAGAAGGTAACCCGGTCATATGGAGTTTGCCTCACATAACCAAGGCCTTGGGTTTGAGTCCCACCAGTACAAAAAATAAAAACAAAACAAAACCAGTGAGGCAGGCCTGACGGCAGAGTTCTATAAAAACAACCCCAGTTATATGGGAAGCAAGAGAACCACAGGTTCAAGGCCAGCCTGGGCTACGCAGTAAGTTCAAGATCACCAGGTTAATTTAAGTGAGACTCTATTTCAAATAATAAGTACAGAGAGAGGGCATTAAGCTCAGTGGTAGAGAACATGCTAAGTTCAACAAATCACAAGAACCAAACCAAACCAAACCAAACCAAAAACCAAGTAAACAACAAGAAGAAAAAGGGCAGTATGTTCAAAAGGGAGATTATCCAGCCAAAAAATCCAAAGCAGCACAGGGCAACAGAGGTCAGGGCTGAGGGGGGAGGGCAGCCACAGTACATTATACATGAGCTATACAGTTTTTAATCTAAAGCCTTACTGGCCTCTATATACCACAGAATAACTCCTGCTACATTGTATCAAACTATATTACCTTCAAGGTATAATGGGGAAAAAAGATGACCCTATTTGAATGAAATAAAAAGCTAGATCAAGTGCAGTGTTGTGATTTTATCTTCCATGATGTGCACTTGAGATCAACGTCTGTTAACTGTAGGCTCAAGAGAACAAAGAGCTCAAGGAGCAGGGAAAGACACCACCAGCTCTGCTGGCCTGCCCCCTCTCTGACAGTCAGGCTCGCACAATGTTTGTAGCCTAGGCTAGCCTCTAACTAATTATCAGACTCTGCAGTTTTATGTAATTAATTTTATCCATATCCTCTTTGATTTTATTACTGTCCTTTAATTTTAGCAATTATATAGGAGTATATATGGAAAGGAAGCCAGGCATGATGGTATATGTATCTAATTAATTCCAACAGTTAGGTAGGAGTATTGTAACCGGATCTCTCTACACTCTCCCAGATAACACAGCATCGTAAGGTCCTTTGAAGTAACAGGACAGATCATGGTAAGTACACTGCCTTGGACCAATTTTTATGATTTCCCCTCTTCTCTCTCCGGCTTCTTTTTATTCATCCACAGTAAGCCCAAATGAGAAAGTGAAGAACTAAGTACAGGACTTGTAGTTAGGTGTCCCACCTCCTCCTAGGTCATGGTGGAGATGGTCGCCATGGTTGCCCACAGTCAGCTCCTTCCAGCCTCCAACTCTGGATGACCTCAACCCCATACTGACCTCCAATGTCCCAGTTCATGCCCTCACTCTGCCTGACTTTCTCTGTCTGTCTCTTTGGCCATTTTCTACTTCTCATACTGGTGTGTAGACTTCAGCCAGGCAGGACCTTGTCTAACCCAATGTCACTATCTCCAGTGCTTACAACAGAAGGTGAGTGCTCAGCACTTGGTGACACACCTGGAACCCAAATGAATGAAGCTAAGGGCTTTCAGAGAATCACTAAATCTTGCTTATGGAATAAACCACGGATTATAAGCCACCTGTCTTTAGTCAACAACTTGAACACCAACCTGTCTCTTCCCCTCTGGAAACAGAATGAGACAGGCAGGGAAAAGAAGTAACCACTGTTCCTCTCACCCAACTTCCTCACTGCTGAAGTCCATGTTTCTATCTCCTTATCACAAGCAAACTGATAACCTCAGCTAAGACAGACACTAAATTAAAGCAGTAAAAATGAATTTTAAAAGCATTTTGAAATAGCCTTTATCTCAAAGGTTCAGACTGACACAGTAGATGATAATGAAAATGTTAAACAGCCAAGGAACTCGGTACAGATACCTCGCCAGGTCTGTTGAACCCAGACCCAGTGCGATGTGAAGAAAATAATGCCAAGATGTCTCAGAGAAAAGGAGAGAGAGCAACGCTCTTTGTCGGTAGAGTTCTGTGCAAGTAACAATCCCAAGAGCCATCAACATTTTCTCTGTAACTTTTCCTATTCCAGAAACCTAGAAAAGAACCCATATTTAGCACAGATGAACCAATATTTACAATTAAGCACGTGTGCACATGTCTGAAGGGGAACGTTGTTGGTGCTGAGGCTTGAACTCAGAGTCTTCAACACGCTAAGTAAACAGTCTGCTGCTGAGTAACATTCCCAGGGGAAGATTAGAATCTTCTGTCTCTAACAAATGGTATATTATTTTCACATGTCATTCAAAAAAACAGTTTATTACTTTTGGTCACATAGCCTAATTTGATAGATTTTTTTTAAACGCATGTAAAAAAGACTTGTGCGGTCATACGAATTTTGGAAATGGTAGAGCTGAAACTTTTAGTATCATATTTACGAGTCTTTAATATGCTAACACCTATACTCCACAGGGATATAGGATTTTGTTTTTGGAAAAATTAAACCAAAGTACTCCACCATCTCTAAAATGATAAAACTTTATATTTTAACAATTGAACTGTATATGACACGAAAGTCTGGAACCTGCTCAAAAGAACAGACAAGATTGAGTTTGTATAAGGTGTCGCTCAGTGTGTAAGGGAAAGGCTGTAGCGAAGTTCAGTGTTAACAGTTCCTGGGCACTACAGACATACAGAAGTCTTTTTCTAAGGTATGAATAGGTGTTTCACCTTTTAATGTTCTAGGTTCAAATATTGGGTGAATTCAAATATTGGTGATACTTTAAATTCTCATTTAGAAACCATTACTTATACAATAACAATTTAAAAATCCCTAATTATTAAAAAAAATAAAGAATATATGTAGTACAAAAATTCAGAAGCTATATATAATAAAATATGCCATTCCTGGAACCTTGTGGGAAAATTTTA
The DNA here is from genome assembly GCF_963924665.1 of Micromys minutus. NCBI lineage: Eukaryota > Metazoa > Chordata > Mammalia > Rodentia > Muridae > Micromys > Micromys minutus. The sequence continues at coordinate 18,023,169 of NC_137980.1, forward strand.
TCATTTCAGAGGCAGTGAAGGACTTTGGCTCAATTTTGCCAAAAACAAAATCCTGACTCTCTTGGGAGTTCACACTCATCGGCAGGGACTGGGCTGCAGGTGTCCCTTCATGTGTTCCTTTTCTGTCCCTTCTCCTGGGTAGGGACGGATGGACTTAGCATTACCCAGCTCTTGCTCACTTGAAGCTCTCCAGCAGCAGAGCCTCTTGAACATTACTTTCGGGGTTGCACACAATTTCAAGTGCACGTTCAACCACCCAGCAAAGTTGTCACGTGCTACCTATTTACAACTATTTAGCAAAGATGATTACCATCAGCCAGCGGCTCTCAACCGTCCTAATGCCGTGTGCGACTCGTTAATACAGCTCCATGTGCTGTGGCGACTCCCAAACATATGCTACTTTTATGACTCGTAATATACATATCTTATATGCAGGGTATCAGGTATGTCACTCCCAAGGGGGTTGAGGACCACTGGGACTCTAGCTCCTCTGCAGAATTCAGAGCATATACACACGAAATACAGTTTTCTATAAGGCCTCACCTTCCTAATAGGCAAGTCCTTGATGAAGTCCATCACGGCGCTCCTGCTGGGGAGGATTTGGTACTGTCCGTTTGGCTTATTCTTATCACTGCACACCTTTGCTAACATTGTGTTGGGGGCGATGCCTTAAAAAGAAGAGCACTCCATTCACCGTCATACAGAGTGAGTTATGTGACAGGAAAACAAAGATAAAGAAAGGCTCTGGAATGATACTTAAACATGACAATGCCCCAGGGCTTGCTGAGGTTTGAGGGGAAGGGAACAGATCAGCGGGCAGTGACATCAGAAATACTTCAGCCCCCACATCTTAGAATCCAGGAGTAATTTCTCAGCCGAGTAATATTAAGTATCATTACTTTACTTATGACTGTACTAGGAATAAAGGATTTTATTTTTTATTTTAGCGGATTCGTATTTGTTTCTCAGGAAAGGTCTAGAATATAGTTTATGATAGATGTTTAATTTTTAAAACCTTTTTCTCAATGTAAAATTTCTACATTAAAAAATTAAGTATTCTGACTTAAATTAGAATCAACAAAAATATAAAACCTTTAATCTTTAGTGTTACAAAGCAAACACCACACATGGTGTTTTACAACTCTAGGAGTCTTATCAAGACAATTTATAGAAGGTGTATCTAAATACATTCATTAATAGTTCATTTTGGTTTTTACAGAGGCTTTCCTAAAGCTGGTTATGCTTTGGAATAAGAACATTAATCTAGCCACACATGCCCTAAGATAATGCAGCACCTTTGTGACAATGGTGCCACCATCCATCCCTATGCCAAGGCCCCATGCTCTCAGGGGTCACCCATACGCGTAAACTGAGGGACACTGTTGGCTGTCTTTCCTTTGTTTCCTTGTCACCCTGTTCTTGGTGGAAGTGAGGAGAGGGTCACCACCTTGCTAAGGTGTCTCCTCCAAAGCAATCTAGGGCAGGTGCCAATCAGACATGCCGTGCAAATCCAACCAAAGTATACTTTGCACTTAAAGATCACTATTCTAGACTTACAATAGCTTTTCTTGCCTTGAGCCATAGGCTTTTTTCTTGATTACAGCTTAGCTGTAGGCCGAGCTAGCCTCAGAAGGTAAAAGTTACTAGCAGCCAAACCCAGTGTTACTTTACAATGAGAACGGCTACCGTCAATATCCCTTTAAATAAATACCTGCGCTGGCTGTCAGCGTTGTTTTTTGTTCAATTCTGAAGCGAATTTCCTTTACCACTTCCTCGGCTGATGTTCCAAAAACAACTGGATTTTGGGCTATTTGAGGAATGTTTTGTTCGTCAGAGTTCGGCTGGAAAGGACCTCCTTGGGGTTGCAAGTCAGGAGGACTATCTTCAAAAAGCAGGGGGGAGGTGGAGCGCTCAGATTCAGTCAGCTCACTAGCTTCCTGTCTGGGTGCATCTGAATCACAAACAGAAATGCAATCAACTTCATTTAAGAAGTACACACATCTTCAGTTGGGTTTCACTCTAGGCCTTCATGCCTTCCCACCACGTCCCATCCCCTGTGTATCTCTCTCTCTCTCCTGCCTGCCCCCACCTTTTGTGTGTGCACACTTGTCTGTTTGCTTGAAACAGTCTATTAGCCCACACTGGCCTCACTCACCACAGAGCCCACACTGGCACACACTGGCCTTGAACTGGTGGTTGCTGCCCAAGTCTTTTACCAGTGGGATTACAGGCATCAGTGCCCACCTCCCCGCTACACCACTAAGGGTAGAGCAATTCGGTTTTCTTCCTAGTAACTATAAGTGATAGGGAGGCTATCATTTATCTTTTGTAGCTACTTAACAGAAAGACAATGCTGTCTGGCTTTCCTTAAAAAAGAGCCCCATCTGTTTCTTTAGCGCAGGTTTTAAAGGCAGCGTTTTAGGTAAAACTCATTAACTTATGACATCCATTACTTTTTCTTTAAGAAAGGGATTATTTTTCACTTTGTTTTTCTATAAGGAGAAAAAGAGTTGGAAATGAGGAAAAGACATTAAAGATTAGGAATAATTAATTGCAACCAAAATTAAACTTTGCTTTAGGAAAAGAGGAAAAAAATCCTCTTTATTCGTGGAAGAAACTTTAAAAATATTAAAATACTCGGAAATGTTTCTTTTCAAATGCTGATCTCGCTTTTAACTTCCGTGTTAACAAAAGATTACTTTCATTGAGCAAGCCTTTTCAATAAATGAAATTATTTCTGAAAGCAGAACTTCTTTCTACAAATACTCAGGGTCTGATCCAAGTAATGAAGGTCAAATTTGAAGGCAAAAGGTGTGTGATCATCAATACACTGGAAAATGTCACTGTTTAGAAGTAAAGTAGTTGGGTACACTGTGCACGCCTGTGACCCCAAGACCCAGGACGTGAGAGGATGAGACAGGAGAATGACAGTACTAAAAATATCCACATGAATAATTCCACTAAAAACTGTTCTCTAAGCTTAAAATATGATAAAAACAATTTAAATGTATTTCTAAGATTAACCACAGTTTTCTGAACCCATTTCATAACATGTATATTTCCTAATCAAGGTAAATACAGAAGCCACAATTACATTCTTTTTTTTTTTCTTTTTTTCTTTTTTTAAAGTTCAGGTTAGCCTCACATTAGCTATGCACTCTGTCCAGGTTGGTCTTGAACTCCTAATTCTATTGCTTCAGCCTTCAGATTATGGATATGAAAATGTACTGAGTTCAAATTTCTTAAACTAACTTTCCAGATGCAGTTGAAGGCACTTTACTTGAAAAAACATCTTCGTCTTTAAAGAAAGCTGGGTGGTGGTGCTCAGCCCTTGGGAGGCCGAGACAGTTGGATTTCTGTCAGTTCCAGAACAGCCAGAGCTGTCTCTTAGAGAGACAGAGGGAGAGAGAGAGAGAGGGAGGGAAGGAGGGAGGGAGGGAGGGAGGAAGGAAGGAAAGAAAATGTTTAAAGATATGTAGAGAATAAAACGGTATACTTGATTAGTTTCAACCTTTAACTATGGCCTATGAGTTACTTTATAGGTAGAAAATCCAAATCTGCATCCGCTGACCAGACTCAGCACAACTGATTCTTCTTCTTCTTCTTCTTCTTCTTCTTCTTCCTCTTCTTCTTCTTCTTCCTCTTCTTCCTCTTCTTCCTCTTCCTCTTCCTCCTCCTCCTCCTCCTCCTCCTCCTCCTTCTTCTTCTTTTTAAGATTTATTTATCTAATGTATATGAGTACACTGTAGCTATCTTCAGACACACCAAAAGAGGACATCAGATCTCATTACAGATAATTGTGAGCCACCATGTGGGTGCTGGGAATTGAACTCAGGTCCCCTGGAAGAGCAGTCAGCACTCTTTACCTCTGAGCCATCTCTACAGCCCAGTATGACAGATTCTTAACACATCTGTGCTCAGGCCATTTCCATTTTCACATTCGGATTTTTAAGCTTTGAACAACTTGGAGAGGGGTAAGAGGACGGGACAGGAGAAATCAGGGATACCCAGAAGCCCTTTCTTCCAATCGGCTGAACAGAAGTCAAGGTGAAGGGCTATGGACAATGCAGGTCAGGTACATCCCGGGCAGGCTCCGAGCCCCTCTGCGTAGGCCCTGCTCTCTGGTCCAGGAAGCACGGATGCTGCTGAACAGCACAGGCATCCTTGTAGCCTCTGCTGTACTTTACTTCTGCGTGGCCCGGCTGTGTAACCAGCCGCTGAAGTGGATGGATGAGTGGACCTTTACCTTCACACCCTCCATAACGGAAGCAACCAGACTAGAGCGCTCCATGTGGATTGCAAGCACTCAAGTGCAGAGCGTTTGAATTTCCTCACAGCCTGACACTTACCAGCTAGATTTGTACGGAAAACCAGAAATAAGACAATGCTTAATATTCTATTTGCAAATAAAGGCAATAGTTCACCACCCGTTTCTAGAGATAAAGGATCGTTTATGAAAGGGCAACTAGGCAGCTGTCTGACTTTAACGAGAGATCCACCACCTGTCACTAGCAGCACCCGGGAAATACAAGGTTTGCTATCATAAGAGTGCGGCCCACCGGGAAACAAAAGTTAAATCATTTCATTAGCTTAAGAATACGAAATGGCTGAAGGGAAGCCGTCCAAAAGAGCGAACTGAGGAGCCATCGCCTTTAGTTTAGACACTGAAGGGAACATTGGCAGAGGTAAGTCGCTTACCTTAAGCCTAAAGCATTTTTAAACACAAGGCAAGAGTTAAGGGGATGCTTAAAATCAATCAGTGATTCCCCTCTCCCCTTCTCTCACAGATGCTAAGAAACTAGCAGAACGAGGTCTAGAAGCATCAGACTTTTGACCTCTTATGCCCAAACAATAAGGTTACACCAAAAGAGCAAAGTCTTTTTGTTGTTGTTCCAAGCTTCTGTGTCCAGAAACTATTATGGTGTTTTTTTGTTTGTTTTGTTTTGTTTTGTTTTTTTGATGTTTCCATCAAAGAAAAAAAGAGAGACCAACCCCCTAGGAAATAAGGTAATGAGGCTTTGATTTGATGTCTGTATTAAACTTGCTGCAAACAAGGCAAGCTCCTAACAGCGTGAGGCTTAGAATTTGATACTGCTGGGTGTGGTGACACAGCCTTTTATCTCAAGAGTTTGAGGCCAGCCTGGTCTACACAGTGATTTCCAGGACAGGTAGGGTTCAGGGCTATGTAGATAAATCCTCCCTCAACAAAAAACAAAACAAAACAAAACAACCAACATGCAAAAAACAAAACAAAACAAAACTGGATTCCATCGTACACCCACCATTCTTGTTCAGGGAGTGTTACCAGCGTGTTTGTTCCCACTGACTAGCCATGAACAAGTTACACAGATAAAATGTGCCTGTGGTTTGTGAGTGAATCCCTTTGGGTCACCTTTTCAGCTGGGTAAACTTCATTCATGGATTCAAGACAGGTCAGACATTTGAAGTAATGGCTCTTTTGGCACAGGGACTGGAGGCAGAATGTGCAACTGCTGAATGTTTCATGGTATCGCTTTCAAAGATTGCTTTAAAAAAATCTATGGAGTCCTGAATCCTCTACTTGAGTAGCAGAATCAAGTAGTAGTAGTGAGGCTCTGGGGTACTGAGTACAGGTAAAAGCGCTTGGCATGCAAGCTTGAGGACTTAGTTCAGACCCACAGTGCCAGCCTAAGGGCTAGGCACAGCAAAGGTAAAGGCCAACAGGAGGGACAAGGACAACAGTAGATCCCCAGAGACCTTGCCTCAGAAAAGATTCACGGAGGAGGACGTCCAGGTCTACCACTGCCCCTCCCCCACGTGTTACAGCAAGGTCTGTGGTGAAGAAGGAAGAGGAGCTCATGAATGCCTGCAGGGTTGAAAACAGCCACACAATTGTATTAGAACTAGATTTTGGAAAAGCCAGGGGACAAAAAAACAATAAAATCACCAAAGGTTTCGGTGTGTTTGGGGCTGAACTTTTAAAAAATCTGATTCCTATCAACAATAACAGTTACAACAAAAGCCACTTTAAACAGAGAGCTTCCTTCACTTCAATGTAATTTGAATGCTTTGATAATAAGAAAATAATTGTTCTGCAAATAGTCTGAAGAAGTCTATAAATTCTTCAAATCTGGAGATTTAACATTTTCATCTGATTTTAAAAGAGACTGCATGTATTTGATTAAAAAAAAAAAAAAACCATTGGTATATCTTAAGTTTCTGATTTTTCATTTTTACAAAGATTAATCTAATCTTGTTATATGAGTTAGTTGGGTTAATTCAAAGAGCTGCTTTCTGTTAGTTTTTAGTTAGTAGTTTTAGTAATTGCATACCAATTTTTCTATCGTTTCCCATTTTGATGAAATATCTTCTTTTGTCCTCAGGCCAATCCTGCCTTTCCCGTAAGTGCTGTGTTATATTCAAGTAGGCTTCGTCCAGACTCACGGCCATAAAATTGGGATCATATTCAGCAAGTATCTCCTTAACCTTCAAAAAGAACAACAAAAAAGTTTAAAATTTGCTGCCACAGCAAAACCTCCTGTCTTATGTATCTGAAAAGAAGATGCAAAGCATATTCTTACTTTGCAAGTATATTAATGATCCTACAATCAATAGCTCATGGATTTAAGGAATAAATAATTTACTACCAGTGGATATTTGTCAAATTTTCTTTCGCATTAAAATAGATCACGAAAGCAGAAGACCATGAAATAGCTTCATTTGAGGCAACCCGAATCTAGCATCCTATATCTAGAAACACAAGCAAGCCAAACACATCTCAGACAGTACTCTGTCAGGAGCAGAAAAGGACTGAGGTTTAAAGTCACAGTCAGAAGGAGTGGGCAGGACCGTGTTCTCTCTTATCTCATTTGTGAAGATTCGTGTTCATTTTAAACAGGAATGTAAAGAACTGCCATACTACACACAACAGTACATTTCAGTTAATTATAATTTGAATACTACTCATAGAAAATGAAGCTACACTTTACAGTAATCTGGCCTGGGAAAGATGATAGATCTATAGAATAACTGCATGTTTACAGTAAGTGACATACAAGGTTTGGAGTTGCATGGTGACATGAAAGACATACACAAAGATTAGAATCATAACTAATGTAACTCAGAAATGCCCTGCATACGGAATAGTGCCAGGACACAAAAGCACGGAGTGTTTTTTGCTGCTTGTCCTAACTGTTTAGAAATTAGCTGAAATAAGAGGGAATGGTCGCCAAAATAACACGCCATAGGAAAGGCCTTTGCTGGATTGTTCTTTATCTAACATCTAAAAGCTGACATATCGCTAGAAAACTCTGTTTCATATAAAAACTGTTCTATCTTAACTCAATCATGAACAACTAAAGGGACATTAGAAAACGGTGATGTGAGCTAGCATGCTCTCATTCAGAGTGCCCTAAATAGCTCTGTCTGGCAGAGGAAACCAGTCTGTAACACGCAAGCAGTGTCTTTCTAGTAAAAGGGACATTCTGGAGAGTTTGTACGTGCAGGCCGCTCGCTAAGACTGAATGAGAGATGCTTGCTCCCTGGAGACGTCACTCAGGACCTTGCACTCCCTGATTCTGAGGCACAGCCACAAGAACTAAAATAGACTGCTCCCGGAAACACAAGCACTCAGCTCTAGGAGCAGAAAAGTCGTCCTAATGCTTGGACGAAACAGAAACGGATGATCCTCAAACTCACTAGGCAGGCCGGAAACATTAATGCATCGCTACTGCATTTACACGTAAAACTCATTTGGAATATTAGCTAGATAGACATTGCTCAAATTTGAAGACATTTTTTCTAACTTACATAAATAAGCAGACAGCACTGACAGACAACTAAAAATAATTTAGCGCTATGGTCATGCTACCAGAAATTTTACTGTGTAGGATTCAAGATCTTTCTTACAAAGTCTTTGTAAGATTTTTTTTTTTAATTACCAAAGCCTGAACTTAATAGTGTGTTTATTTTAACTATAAATACAGAACAAACAACTATCAGAGGCATGCTCCCTTTGCCTGCCACTTTTTCAGAAGTAGGCATAAAGCAACTGATTTAGCAGACTTCTTTGAATGAATACGAGTGTCTTAATATAGGGGTGACATTCCTAGGGAAAATGAGGTGGGATAAAAATAAGTGAATTTAAAGCTCCCTTGCATGTCTGAATGGTAGGGCTACAGAGATGGCTCAACAATTAAGGGCACACACTGCCCCAGAGTCCCAGAGCTCAGCTCCCAGGTATCTCCCGGGCACCTCGGTCTAACTCTGGGAAATCTACTGAGTCATAGACATCTGCACACGCCAGCCAACCACAAATAGCCACAAAGTTATATGTGCAATTAAAATTAATAAAAATATATCTTTATGTGAAGACAGACAGATGCCCCCGCCTGGATACAGTTTCAGATAGCTCAGGCTGGCCTCATAATGACTAAGTAGCCGCAGCTGGCCTCCACGGTATAGGAGTTACATGTGATGCTCAGACTGTCTATGACCATTTCCACTTTCTAGTAGCGGTCTAAAAGTGATACACACTTGATTTTAACTCAGGAATTAAGTCCTCACACTGTATGATAGATCTGTTCTAATGAAAATAGATACCTTTTCTCATACAGTTTAGAATTTTACTAAGTAAACAAATCTCTGTACTTGATTCTTTCCAAAGTATGGGAGCATCCCTTTTTCTAAAAGTCTAATTGGCATTACATGGTCATGTAGCTGGGAAGATTATGAAGTAAGCAAAGCAACGAATCAAACTTTTGTTACTGTTTTGAAGCACAGTCAGGCTTAGGGACCTACACCTACAACCCTGGCACTAAAGAGTTTAAGGTTGGTCCGGCTTACACAGTGAGTTCTAGGCCAGCCTGGAACAAAACAAACAACAAAAATAATAAAAATGTTATTTAGAATAGATTGAAGTTATTAATGATGGATTTATAGGTTCTCTATATTAGAAATATTAGATCGTTCTAGAAAAAACTTTATACATGGAGAAAAATACTGAATACTAACTTTGCTATAATTATTAAGACTATTCAAAGTTTTGAGAGACTGTAGAGATTTGACAGGTTGAGAGTAGATGAAAAATACATGGAAGGCAAAGGGATGGGAGACAGAGCGGTGTGTTCTGCACACTGCACAAGCTCACCATTCACTACAAGTGAGACCAACCCTTGACAGGCTGAGGCGTTTGGCGTTCTCCGGGTGACAGAAAGGCAGTGAAGGGCTTGGGGTGGGACGCCCACTTACCTCCTTACTCACGGTTCTATATTTGTCAAAGTTTGGGGGTACTATAATAAGTTGTGGGCAGAGTCTCTTAGCAATGAATCCTGGCATGGCTGCGCGAACACCGAACCTCCTGGCGTGGTAATTTGAAGTAGCCTGGAAGAAAATGGACCGCACAGGGAAAAATAAACAACACTAAATGGGCACATCGATCAGTGCATTCATAAGAAACACATTACCGATGTGCATTTTCAAGTCAAGGGCATTTCTTTTATAAGCCACTGTCTTGAACCTCATCGTGACTTTCTTAAAAACCACGACCCTGTCTGACTGTTACTTCTAAATTTATAGCATGATATCAGGTAACAAGCAGGACTGAACAATGAAAGTTTCTTCACTGTGGACGTGGTGGTGGATGTCTGCAATTCCAGCCATTAGGAGTCTAAGGCAGGAGAACCTACTAGTTTGAGGTTCAAGGTCACCCAGTGACAGCAAATAATGGCTTTAAATATTTAATTAAGCTTCAATGGTTTTAATATATATTGTACATATTATATATATACACACATATATGTGTGTGTGTGTTTGTAATATAGTATATACCTAAGCCTGGATGGTAGTAGAATCAATAAGAAACCAATAGTAAATAAAATACCAATGTCTTGGATTAGAGATGCTTAAATCATTTGCCCTATCTGGAAATTTTCTTTCATCAGAACAAACAATTAAAGGCCTAAAATCTGATCACCAATACTATGTCTGTAAAATGAAGTGTTTAAAAATTAAAAAAGACTTCAAAATTAAGGTCTTTTTTGTTTTCCCCAAAAACACTTTGGCTAGGAAGTGAGACTGAAAAGTATGAGTATTGAGCAAATGCTGATGTATGTCTAGTCAGACTGCGGGACCACAGTGTCATTATTAGCAACGTCTAAGAATGAATGCAGCCTTTATTTGGAATCTAAGCGAGTGCTAGAGAAATGCAGGCCACATCTATCAAAGGAAGAAATTATTCCAGAAAAAAAAAATCAGCTTTCCTTCAACCATTTGAAAAGCCATTAAAACACTCTTGACAGTACCCAAACTATCCTGATCCTTGCTCAGTGCTCTGGAAGAGAAGGTGCAGATGGCGGGAGAAAGGCCTTAGGATAAAAAGTCTCGAGGACAGCGAGACGGCTCAGGGCTTCAGAGTAAGCACTGGCTGCTTGTGCCGAGAATCTGGGTTCAATTCCCATGCCCCGAACCCACACCATGGCCCACAACCACGGTCACTTCACTTCCAGGGGATCCTGTGCTCTCCTCTGGCTTCAGGAGCCACTAGCCAGCAGGTGCAGTTAGTGTAGACCTAAGTGCAGGCAAAACTCTCATACACATAAAGCAACAAGGTATTCCTTCCAAGTAGCTCTCATGAAACTGATATGAAAGGTGATCTGATGAAGAACCAAGGTTTGACAAGGTCTGGGTTCCTCACATTGGTTTGTAGTATTTGCAAATAGCAGCCGCAATACCTGTACACTTAACTCTTACCGGAAGGCGGGGTCTAGTTCCTATCCACCACTTAAGCTACAACTCGGAGGGGATGCTGTTGTGGGTCCTGCAGCCTTGGTCTTAAGAGTGTGCAGCTTCCACTTCGGGTGTTTATGGCTCAGCAACTACTATAACGTTCTTAGAGCATGTTAAAGGGGTAAATTACAGTACTCAGTGATGGGGCTTCACACGGAGACAAGGAAGTGTGAGGGGAAAGCCATTCTCATCACCACAGAAGAAGTTCTAGACCCGCGTGAGTCCATCTTGGACTTCTCAGGTCCCAGACAGCAGAAAACACAGAGCCAACTCACCCCTACTGATCTTCTCATAAACTGAAGAATTAGGAGGAAAAACAGAGTTGTCTGAGAAAAAGAAGAGGTTGCTTATGCAGCCCTGGATGCTGCTATGGAAGTGGTGATTCTCGGTGTCAACTCAGAAAATTAAAAAAAAAAAAAAATCCACCAAGTTCACCGAAGCATCCTATGTGTAGCAGACTGGAAGAATCAACATGTAGCACCACTCCTGATTACATATAGAGACACTATTTACGAGTTTACTAAACAAAAACTATTAGCTTCACCTATCTTCAGAAGGGAAAACCATAAGTTTAGCACATAAAAATAACCATTTTGAACTTGAAGTTTTAAGTCTTAGGTTGTGAAGAAAGTATGTGTGGGTTTCGAAAGCACCACGTTTAGCTCAAACATGGCTACAGAACATTTGTGTGTAATATGCACATACACATATGTGCATTATTGCTTTTCTTTCAGATTCCAATGGTGGTTTATAGGAAAGAGGAACACATTTCAACAGGCACCACTTTAGGGCCAGATCACTAGTTGCCTGCATGCTCATGATAGATTTCAGGTACATAATGAAGTAACCGTAGGACACGAGTTTACAGTTACCTAAGGCGCTGGGAAGAGTCTCCACAGGGAGCAACTCTCCTCCTTTCTCTAGTGTTTTTGTGGTACCAGCAATATCTACCCTAGCTGCTCCTTTCACTGAGATGTGTTGCATTTCTGAATGCTGAAGGTGGATGTGGATGGGCGTGTCCTATCAACCAAAACATTCTCAGCCACAGCCAAGCCTCCTGCTCCCTTCGGTTTGACTGAGGACAGCCAAAAGAAGAGGCAACTTAGAGGTCAGAAAGACAAATGATTCTGAGTTGTGGCAAAAAATTAATTACGCTGTAAATATATCACCAAGCTATGTTAACTGTGTAAAGCTCAGAGACACACAATCACTGGCGGTTTTGCAGATATGTTTTGTTAGCAATTAATCAACTCTACTCAGCTGTGCTCTTGGAGTGACAGTAAAGAGTAAGTTCCATGAGCATTTGTCCTAACCAAGTTTCTTCACAAAAAGTGATGACAGGCCATACTTGGTCTGCAAGCCAGTTTGCAAACCTTCAAAATATACCATTTCCCTTGTCTTTTCTTCCACTCTCTCTAAAAACACTTCTGAAAATTCAACTTGCAGTGGAAGAATACAATGCTCTTCTGCTGTTTTATTGGGTTTGGAACTTTGGTACAGTTAGTCATTATTTATTTATTTTTATGAGTATACTGTAGCTGTCTTCAGACACACCGGAAGAGGGCCTCTGATGTCATTACAGATGTTTGTGAGCCACCATGTGGGTGCTGGGAATTGAACTCAGGACCTCTGGAAGAGCAGTCGGCGCTCTTAACCACTGAGCCCCGTTGTTGCTCTTAAGTGGAAATAAAAATTAGTGTGATCAGTTAGTTATATTGACAGGACTCAGTAGCTGAGCTTGTGTAAGCCACCTGGAACCGTGACGATGTACTCAGCAAACTGGCAAGCGTCAGTAGCTTACCGGAATGTCCTCTCAACTTTCCTCTTGGTTTTTGATCTTCACCTACTTACCAGCATGCTCATCGATCCTACAGCAATGGGTTTATCCTTCAGTTCCGGATTGTCCCTCATTTCTACAGCCGCATAGAAAGCATCCATGTCAACGTGAACTATGGTATTGTTCAAATTCCGGCTCCGTTCTAATTCCATTGCAAATCTGTCAACCTGAGTTTTAAAACATACTTTTAGATAATATGATATCAAAACACCATTAATCATTCATTTTCCTTCAGAAGGTATCTATCTGCCAACCTACTCATCCATCCACCCATCCATCTATCCACCTATTGGGTATATGTTTTCTTATATCTATGGGTATGTAACTTGTTGTTGTTTATTATTAAGGTTAGTAACTTCCTTCACTTTTCACACAGACAGCCCGTTGTTAGTCATTATCTTTTGAATTTGAATTTGTATAAGTGATTGTTTACCTATGCATGTGTGCTTGGGCCCTAGAGCCTTGGGTCTCTCCCCCTTATATTTTGAAACAGGATTTCTCAGTGAACTTAGAGCTTGCTGTTTTGGTTGTGCTGGCTGGCCACTGAGTTCCTGGGACCCACTGGTCTCCCCACACAGTGCTGGGGTTACACACATGAAGCCATACCTGACTTTCACATGATGTGGGGGGGGGGCGCTCCAAACTCAGATTCTCATGCTTACACAGCAAGCGTTTTACCCACTGAGCCTCTCTCCAGACTGAAAGCCTAGTTTTAGATGTAACTTCCTGGTGAAAGTTACATTTAAATTAAATTAAAATAGTGAAATAGAAATTCTTTCTATTCTTCCAGGAACATAGCAGGAACTTACCAAGTATTTGATAAACAAATGAGCTATCCCAGTTACCCACATCAAATGATGCTACGGGCTGAACTCATTTGAAGAAACTTATTATAACTGAAAGTTTCTATCTGGGCAAATGAAACCATTCCCATTTGATACGAAGTACATACTCCTCCTGTAAAACTACCTTTGCAGAGCTGTCTTGGTTAAGGTTTCTATTACTGTGGTGAAACACCATGAAGGAAAGAAACCTGGGGAGACAGGTCACTCACAGTTCCAGCATCATGGAGAGCAGTCGGGGCAAGAACCTGGAGGCAGGGGCTGACAGAGGCCAGGGAGGGTGCTGTTTACTTGGTTGCTTCTCATGGCTTGCTCAGCCTGCTTGGTTTCTAGAACCCAGGACACTAGCCTAGGAGTGGCACCACCCACAGTGGGCTGTGCCTTCCCATGTCAATCACTAATTAAGGAAACGACCTGCAGGCTTGACTACAGCTTGATCTTAGGGAGCTGTTTTCTTAGTTCCGAGTCTCCCTTCCCCGATTCTAGCTGGTGTTAGGTTGACATAAAACTACCCAAGGTAAGAGTGAATGTCAGACATTGCTATTCTATACAAATATCAATTAAAAATCAAAGGTGTCGCTTATTTTTCATAAACCTTTAATATACATGTCAAATATAACAATGGAGAATTGTAATCTTTAAAAACGGTTTGCCTCTTCAGAGAAAGATGAGTGGATTGAAAGGAAAACCGAGAGCAGACATAGACATAAGTAAAGTCGGTGAGTAAAGGGAAGTTAATAGAGCAGACACGCCCATGCCCTGGTTTTACGGGCTGCCTCTATCATGCTTTCTACGAGCTTGTGTAGCTTACCCTGCAAAGGGTGACTACAGGATAGTGCTAATCTGAACAACCTATAATGAAGCTGCCTGGATCATCAACACGCATCATAACCGAAGCTATAAAACAAGCACAACACACATAGAACATGAAATCTACTACTGAAAGGATCAATGGACACATAGCATGGCAACCAAGAAGAGAGGAAAAGAGCCCTGGAGAAACAAGTGAGTTCTTAAATGAAAGCAGCTAGGAAATGTGGAGAGCCACAAAGGTGTGCCGGGCCCGCCCACCCCCACGCCCATGCTGCCTTCAGTCTGGTCCTCACTTATAGAATACTTGTTTCGTGGTCTTCCTTAGAACAGGCACACCAGCACCCACTAGCTGGAGATTGAAACTGCAATTCTCTTAGAAACAAGGCCCCCGAATCCTATCTGCCTGTAGTAGACACTGACGGTGTACGAAAGACCTACTCCTGCTGAGCCTGCTACTCCCACTGACCTGAGGGACTCTGCCTTCTTGGGCTGTCCCTATCTAGAAAGCTCTGAGCTCTGCCACAGCTTTCATGGGTCAACTCAAAATCCTCTGAAGCTCAGCCGTGCCAGACAACCAATGTTCTCTTGTTTCCATGTGGCCCTTACTGTATTAGATAAGCTATAATAATTACAGCATGCCTCAAATATGAATGAAGTAAGGATAAGGGAGTGGCTTCTGAAATATTTTGGCTTGGAATAATAGAGAAGCGAAAGATAAGTAGAAAGCAAACCGCGAGGGAAAACTCCTCACACTCGTGATTAACGCTGGGATGGTCTTCTTTGTCTCTATGCAAGTCTCTTACACTTGATGCAAGTGTGCAGCTGCCCAGAGGAAGCCTCACAGTGTGACTCATCCCTTCCATCTTCCTGTCCTCCCTCCCCTTAGTCACCCACCCGTCCTGTCTGAACACTCTCTGCTCTCCCAGACGTCTCAGCTTTCCAACATCTCTCCCCTTCAGCAATCATTCACGGTCCGTCTACCACACTTTCCCCTAAAGGCCTTTCTCGGTCTCCTCTGAGGCTGGAACATCTACCTTCTTCCTCCCATTACTTCCGAGAACTGTGTGTCACTAGGGTTAAAAATAGGGACTTTCCTCTGGGTCTCAGCGATGCCTCTCATTAGGCACATGACAGTGGTTACGTTAGCCCTCTCTTATGACCCTTATTTGTAATAAACTGATGGCAAAGGTTGCTGAAAGAATGAAGAGATGCTTGGACAAAGTGTTCCTGGAGAGGAATATGCTGCCTACCTCTCGTTTTAAGGTAGAATCGACAGTTTTTGAGTATGCCATGTAATATGTTAAGTGCATCCACATAAACTCACTTGTCAAGATAATTCCGAGATTACAGTTATTAGTCTTACACATGAGAAAATGAAAGTTTGCTAAGATGAAGAAATTTGTTCTGAGTCAGAGCTGACACGTGGGAGAGCTGCACTTGGAAAACAGGTCACTCCACAGTTTGCTTCCTTTCATTATCTTAGGATCCTCTCCAACACAGGCTTTGGGTTTTTTTGTCTTTGTTGTTGCTGTTGTTTGTTTTGGAGACTCTCTGTGTAGTCCTGGCTGGCCCAGAACTCACAGAGACGCACCTGGTGTGAGAGGTGTGAATACCACGCGTGGCTCACAGACTTTGGATAGTCTTTAACACTGAACACATTCAGATCAACTCTAGTCTTACAGTTTATGCCCATACTCCATACTAATGCCATTTCTTTTTAAAACTGTCAGTTTCTACTACATTTAGGACAATATTTGGGAATACTATTTTTCATTTTGACTTAGTATCTCCATAAAGTCTACTGAGTTGCTCCAAGTTAGTGAAGGCAGCTGTTGAAACGGCCGAAAGGCACTGATTGGCTGTGCGTACTCCACTTAACAGAATGTGGATGTTTGTTTATCCAGCTTATGAGTTCATTAGAAGATATTTTACATGATAACAGTCAGATGACTGTGCCTTCTAGGAGTGTGATGAGGGTGGGGTGCAGTGGAGAATATTCAAAGAGGGTCTGAACGAATGGCTTATGCATGCAGACTTCTTACCTCGGCCCAACGAGCAGTTTACACTACCATACCACACATAATGAAATCTAGCATGTGGAAAATGTGAATCCAAAATAGAAACATTTCCTGTGAAAATATCTGTGTTCTCTGAGACCTTCTTGTCTCCTTGGGACTTCCTCAGCCTCCTCCCAGGCACGGAGCTTCTTTTACAGGAAGCTCAACAAATGAGACAAATAATCAGCGTCAGACACGTTTCCTAGCACTCCTGTCCTGAGCAATGCCAGCAAGCCTGGCTCCCATCAAACACTGGACACAACCGGAGCAAAGTCTGAAAGCCTGCCGGCCAATGGATGGCACTTTCTTTCCTTTCAGGTGATCAGCACGCTAAACTGCAAAACTTGTATGAACCCCCAAAAGTCAGAACAACACGGCAGCTACGTTCCTCCATATCTCTAAAGCTATTCAAGATACTTGTAGATTACATATCAACAAAACTCAGCAAGTCCAGAAAGCAAATTGTTTACAGAATAAGGTCAACTTAAAAACAGCATTGTTTTCAACAGAACATGATTATTTAAACTTGGGGGGAAAATCCTTCCCGCTTTAGCTGTAACATATTTTGTATGTCTGCTTAGTGAAAGTTACTATCAAGGGAGTCAAAAGATAAGTTAAACTAGGAGAAGAATATTGGCAAGATCAGAGCCAGTATGTGACTGATGCCCAAAATACACAAAGAATTCTTCAAATTCAATAAAAAACGAAACAAAACAAAACCCCACAATCTGATTTAAAACCAAGCACAGGGCCTTAACAGACACCTCACCAGAGATTTATATATGACATCTGAGCACATGAAATGCCACTCCCCACTCTCTGCCAGTGAGGACACACAGTGTGAAAGGACGGAACGCCACCATCCTGCATGTCTCAGGATGGCCCGAACAGAGAAAACGAACAACTCTAAAGACCGGTCAGAACGAACAGCAATAGGGTCCCCTCATCCTTCACGATGACACTGTCAGACGGCATGGTCATCTTGGAAGACAGTCTGGCAGTTTCTTATAAAAAGTGAACTTTAAAAAAACAATCACATGGCCCAGCAAATGATATTCCTTTGCATTTACTACCGGGAGTTGAAACCTTATGCCCACACATAAGGGAGAGCATGGGCATCTATAAGCAGCCTACTCATTCTGGCAGAACTTGGAAGTAAACACAGTGTTCTGCAGTAGGTAAATGGGTAAACTCTTAGACATCTGGATAAAGAATAATGTTCAGCACATGCAAAAAGTAAGCTCTCAAGCTGTAGACAGCACAAAGTATCTGAAGTGTAGATTAGTAAGGAAAAGAAGCCAGTATACCATATGGTCCTGATGCTGGCCAGGGTAGGACCTAGGACCGAGTGAACAGATCAGAGCTCACCAGGGCTGAGTAGGAGAGAAGGATGGACTAATAGATCACAAAGGGGTTTAGGGCAATAACTCACATTGCAGTGCTGTTGTTGGTACCGTAATGGTGACCATCTACTGCTATAAGCTTGTCTACACCTTTAAAGCACAAAACTTTCATAATAAATTATTGATTTTGCATGATAAAGATATGCCTTAGTAGGTACATTAACTGCAACAAGTGTAGTGTGCTTCTGGGAGAGAATGCTGGGCTAGAGGCTAGCCCGTGTGAGGGCAGGGAGATCTAGAGGCTAGCCCGTGTGAGGTCAGGGAGATCTCTACTTTCTGGGCAGTTTTCCTATGACCCTAAAACAAACGTCTTAAAAAGAACAGCACCAGGTTTGACTAGACAAGCTGCTGAAGTATGTGATCAAAATGGAAAGATGTACTGAGAACACATTTAGGACACATGGTAAGAGAAGAATCTTAATACATATGATCTCATAAGTGAAGAGAAACTGATGATAAACTCTGCTGTGGAAGGAGTCAGCACCGGACCTCCAACTATAGCTCCCCGCTCTTTCCATTAAACAGAGAGGCTGGGCAGAAGGCCACCCAGCTAGAGAGTGTATTTTACAGCTTCTCTTGCAGTCATGGGTGGCCCTGTAGCTCAAGTTGCTGCCAAAAGAATTTGAGTTTAAATATTGTTTACAATTTCTTTCTCACTTATTTGTTTGGTTTTAATCCACCCTCCCCCCCCCACTACATCTTCCTCACCAGGAAATGAAATATGGATTGCTTTTGTCAGACCAGTAATTATAACCAGCAGGAGATAACGGAATAGTGTGATTTAAGGCAAAACTGTGTCAGAAATTACTATGGTAATCAGAGCCAAGGATGTTATGGAACTGTGGGGATGGCGTAGCTAATTTTACCCTGAAATCATGACAACTTGACGATAGGCAAGGAACCCTCTCAAGGTCCATCCTATTGACCTTCCCTCCCACGAAGAGTAGAGAAAGGGCGGCTAGACCTCACCCCTTCCTGTGCATCCCGCCCCCCATCTGTATGCACTCCCACCAGCTACACCCGGTCATTCGAGGTGGTAACTGCATAGGTGGTTAGCTGAAAGAGGAGGGGACTCCAGCTCTGCAGCTCTTAGGCCAACACCCCTGCTGGACGGCCACATCATTCATCTTCCCTTAGGTAAGCCACACTTTCCCCTCAGTGGCTCACCAGCCCAGACTTCTATGGGATGGCTTCTTCCGTCTGTCGTCAGTCTGTCTTGGTGCATGTATGTTTGTTCCTCTCTCCGCAGGAACAGTAAAGTAACATATAAGAAGAAACTGTTCCTTTGGTTTTCTTATGCCACCCACCTGTCTCATAACAAACAGGATAAAAGAACGCATCTCATAATGAGAGGGTGAGTACCATGTGAGGAGTGTCTTCTCTAGCTCAATAAAAGACAATTAAACAAGCAGGGAAAAAGTAACAACATTGATGAAATATGGTTTTAAAGAAGCATTTGAAGAAAGCAACACTTCCATATTGAAGTGTAAATTAATATGATTTTTGATGAAAATAACTATACCAGAGTGTAAAGATAGAAGGCTATCATCACAGAGGGACATATACAAGAAGAGGCTGGAACCAAAAGACTGGTTGGTAATGTAGTGTTAAGGTAGCTCTACACAGTGAAGTATCAAAGACGATGACTGAGCCAACACACGGGTCATCTTTTGTGAGATTAACAGCCACTTAAAAATCATCTTGTAACTGGGTTCGGTCCCTCACATCTGTGATCTAGGCCCCGTGAAGGTTGAAGCAAGAGGACCATCAGGAGTCTGAGGCCAGCCGGGGCTGGAGTGTGAGATCCTGTCCTGTCACATGCAAACAAACCAATAAAACACCCACCACCACCACTGCCAACAACAAACTAGAGTAATACTCTGGAAAGGTATTCATAAAAAAAAATGATACAGTAGTTCAGTAAAGAAAGTGCATGACCACTGAACTCTACCGTAAGATAAAGATTCTGTAGCATGTTAGAGTCATATGACACTTACCTTACTACTCTCAGCTCTGGATAATATGAAAATTACTTTGCTTTCTATATCCATCTCTTTATCTGTAAAGAGTGTTTTCCTCTGCCCAGTGCTTTGTTAACACTGAGTCGGACTTTGATAGAGAATGAACTCATCTGCAGCCTTAGTCAGCTCAGCAGAAACATGATTGCCTTGAGCCGTCAGTCTCCAACAGGGTCCCCTGAACCCTGGTTCCTTTCCAACTTTCCCACTGACATAACTTTTAGTAGCTGAGAGAACTTTGAATTATCTCTCCCCTATCCATCCCCCAACCCTCTGCAATTTCTGGAGAACACAGAAACCTCTAAATGTTTAAAAATGGTTTCATTAAAAAAAAAAAAGTATGCCCATTTGGTATTTAACTTGTAGTATAACTTTTTATTATTGTACTTAAACATGGCCACTCTGATATAAAGACTTAGAAGAGTTAGAGTCCCCAGGCAGTTCCTCTCCCTCAAACCAGTCATATTTATCTGTCTTACAGCCTTGTCTAGCTGCAAAGCACACACACAATGAAACAGCATATGCTGTGGGATGGTTCGATCTCACTCCTGCCAACCGTCTGTCCTTTGAAGCCAGGCAAGTAACCCAAGCTTCCACTTCCTCTTCTGCACAGGGAAAGGTGCAGGGCCAGGCTTGGCGAGCATGCGGGCCTGCTGAATGCGCATGCGTAGGGATGAAATGGCCACTCCCACCTCACTGTGTTTGCAGTTAGGACTGGAAGGTGCTGCACGTCTGCTGTTCATTCCTATTCTCCCGACTTCCCGAGCAACTGAATAAATACCTGTAACTGAGCTTTCCTTAGTTGCTGGCTGGTAATTTGAGCTTTTTGTTGCATCATGTTTTCAATCCGTTGGTTGACTTGCTTTTCCTTCTTGAGCTCGTTTCCATAAAATCTGGACCCCTGCAGAGAAAGCAGAGCATTAAGAAAAGCTTCAGAAGGCAAGGATTGGTGGAGTATGTAACTTAGTGGCCAAGAGTGTGACTCCGGAGTCACACTGACTTCAAAAGTTAGTTGGGTAGTCTGAAAATTACTTCACCTTTCTGCATCAGTTTCCCTAGCGTGCACGAGGCCTTAAACACACGCACGGACACGTTCACACACAGCCCCCTAATCATGTAATTCTTGTGAGACAATACTACATACATAGAAGCAATGTGAGTTAAGATTTGCATTAAAAACCAGAACAATGACAACAAAGAAGTCCTCACTGCAGTACGTCCACGCGGCACATGGAAGTCCTAGCAGCTAGCCCCCCAGTTTTCTCTACTCAGAACATTAGGATTAAGTCTATTCTCAACGGTTCCACCCCTGAACACAGTGGCTGCCAATTTATCAGGTTGCAGGCACTGAGTTATTTTCTACATTTGGCTCTCATGAGAATGCTGGTACAGGGATTGGATAAACAGTTTTGTATGGGCATACATTGTCATTCCTCTTAATATGCATCTAACAGGGTATTTCTTACCTTACGGCAATGCATGTTTAACTCTTTGAGCAACTGTCAAACTGTTTCCCTGAATCATTACTGGTTCTGCATATGAAGGTTCCACTTCCCAATATCCCTGGCTACACTTTCCACTGTCTTATTTATCATAGCTATTCTGGCTAGCAGTAGTGCGGAGGTATCTCCCAGGGATTTTTAAAGTTGCCTTCTCTCAGTGA
Organism: Micromys minutus; assembly: GCF_963924665.1. Classification (NCBI taxonomy): domain Eukaryota; kingdom Metazoa; phylum Chordata; class Mammalia; order Rodentia; family Muridae; genus Micromys; species Micromys minutus. Next base: position 18,044,566 of record NC_137980.1, read on the forward strand.
CTAGTGATGCTGAGTCTCTTTTCATGTTTGAGATGTGCGCGTATCTTCTTCACTTAAATGCCTATTCATATTGTTTGACTGAGTTGTCCATGCTAAACAGTTACCTCAACTTGGCTAATCCTAATATTCAGAAACACAGTCTTTTTCCTGCAGCTTTGATACGATGATATATAAATTCATAAAATGGAGGGAGAGATATAAACAAAGTGGCTATTTATTTAGCCACTCATAGAAACTGTATACACATTATCTGTATTCTATGGAGCAATTCCGTTTCTAGAGAGCTCTTTTGGAGTTGCACTTGCACTCAAATAAGAATAGTAAATGTAAGACGGGCATGGTGGCACATGCCTTTAATCACAGCAAAGGCAGGCAGATCTCTATGAATTTAAGGCCTATCTGGTTCACATAAGGACTGCCAGGACAGCCATGGCTTTATAGTAAGGCCCTGTCTCAAAATAAATAAATATAAACAAACAAACATATGGCTGTGTTGTTTATAAAAACAAAAGAATGACTTATTTGTCAACCAGTAATAATTCTGATTAGATCGATAAACTACATTCACAAATACAAGCATAAACCCCCATCTGATGATAATATTCACTTGCATGAGGGAAAAGAAAAAGAGGAAAATATGTGCATTCTTTTGCTTTTATATGCATATTATACAAATCCAGAGTAGAAAGCTTGGTAGCAAGAATGACAGATTTGAAAGGCGTTTACACATTTCATAGCCTAATGTTACATCAAAATAGTTTTAATTAATAAAAAGGATAGTACGTCAAACGCAATGGCTTTATACTAAGTGAATCACAGATACTGAAAGAGACAAGAACATACCTTTGTGGCTTCCATGATAATTTTGTTAATTTTCTCCTTATCCAATCCTTCCATGCCTGCCTTGTTATCATTTAGTCCCATTCGGAGCAGAAGATCATCTTTGAAGTTGTTCTTTTCCTTTGTGCTATCCATGATGCAAACACAGTGATTTCTTCCTTATTGTCTGCATACAAAATACACATTTCTTTTAAAAATGTCCACAGAAGTGCTGGAGATAGCAGCCATTAAGTAGAGTGCTCGAACAGCATCCAAGAGCAGTGGCACACACTTGTAATCTTAGCACTAGAGAGCTGCAGAGGAAGAGTCAGAAATTTAAGGTCATCTTCCGCTATATAATAAATTTAGGGCTAATTCAAGCTACATGCAACCCTGTCTGCAAAAGCAAAAACATTTCTTTTTTAAAGATTTACTTATTTCGTTCATGTATACGAAGTACACTGTCTTCAGACACACCAGAAGAGGGCATCGGATCCCATTTCAGATGGTTGTGAGCCACCATGTGGTTACTGGGATTTGAACTCAGGACCTCTGGAAGAGCAGCAGTCAGTGCTCTCAACCACTGAGCCATCTCTCCAGCCCTTACACAGGCATTTCTTAGTTCTTGAAAACTTACATCTCAGCTGGAGGTGGTGGTGCACACCTTTAATCCCAGCACTTGGGAAGCAAAGGCAGGGGGATGGATCTCAGTGAGCTCGAGGCTGGCCGGGATACAGAGTGAGTTTCAGGGAAGTCATAGTTACACAGAGAAACCCTGTCTTGACCCTCTCCACCCCCAACCAAAACTAAAACCTACTCAAATCTTTTCCATTATCCTAAGCTTTTTCTTTCTGGAAACAAGGAATGAATATTTCCTGCATGTTTTGTGCCAGCTAAGTTGTTTGCTGCCCTGTATATGTGTGCTAACTAGCCCTAAAGGACAAATGTTACTACTCCAGATATAAAAAGAGGAGTCTCAGAACATGTCTGCTAACATGAACTTGCTGGAAAATGACTACACATTTGCTAAAAAAAAAAAAACCCTAGTCTTCATACATTTTTTTTCTGTAGAAACTCTTTTCATGTCTTCCCCACCCATCCAAATACCCTTTCATTCTCTCATTAAAAAACAAACAAAAAGATCCCTATCAAACAAAAATCTCAGAAACACACACACACACAAAACCAAATTAAACAAGCAAAAGACCAGTAAGACAAAAAAAAAAAAAAAAAAAAAAAAAAAAAAAAAAAAAAAAAAAAAAAGAAAAGACCAGTTGAAGTAATTTGAGACAAAAAGTCTACAAATCATTGAGTTCAATTTGTGTTGGACATCTACTGCTGGGTGTAGGGCCTACCCTGAAGTATGATTAATACACCTAGTGAAACTCCATTGGGGAAAATGTGTTTTCAGTTGCAAGCAGATATCAAGTACAGAGAGCTTCTTGGGAAGGGTTGGGGACTCGGATCCTCTTCTCCTTCTCAGCAACGGGAACTTGTACAGGCAGTGTGTGAGGTCACAGTTCCTCTGAATTTATATGTCAATCTGTCCTGTTCGGAGGACCCTGTTTTACTAGACTTATCCGTCCTCTCTATCTCTTCCATTCCTTCTGCATTTTCTTCTATATAGTTCCCTGAGTCCTAAGGGAATGGTTTGATGAAGACATCCATTGAAGACACTGCTCCAAAGTCTTTTATACTTTCTGCATCCTGTCCAGTCTTGGTTCTCTGCGTCAGTTCCATCTATTGCACAAAGTTGTTTCTCTGATGATGGCTGAATGAGAGACTTATCTATGGGCATAGCAGAATGTTGTTAGGAGATAGTACACTGCTTTATAAAGTATTTGGTTAGAACAGTGGTTCTCAACCTGTGGCTCTCATCCCCTTTGATGGTTGAACCACCTTTTTACAGGGTTCACCTAAGACCATTAAAAAACGCAGATGTTTACAACTCACAACAGTAGCTAAGCTATGGTTATGCAGTAGCAACAACATTACTTTTATGGCTGGGATCACCACAACATGAGGAACTGTCTTAAAGGGTTGGAGCACTAGGAAGGCTGAGGACGGTTTTATTAGGTTTCCCTTAGGCCCATGGCCCATCTAGTCTGGGGTTCTTGGCCACCACAGTCGTGTTAGAAACAGGTTTCATTTCATGCAGTGTGCTTAAATCCAGTCAGACTGGTGGGTCACTTCTGTGTTAGTGTCACTACTCCAGGGTTTGTCGCTGAGTTGACAGTTCAATTTCTCCCCTGGTAGCAAAGAGTACTTTCCAGCACCACGAACACCAGGCATTCAGGTTGAAGTCTCTAGGTAGACACCAGCTCTACCTTCCCATGTTTGATGAATTATACAAGTGCTGTATCAGTAATAGGGACTCACCAACGGTTTTGGAAAACAACAAATAGCTTTGGCAATAGCCTGAGATGTTTGGCAATTTCTTTGGTGTCACTTGGCCAATGATTTAAATAGATGTAACCTATTGCTGGGACTGGAGGTTTGACTTGGTGGCTTAAGAGTCTAGTGGGGGCATTGTCTCTTACTGATGACACCTCTTGGATTTCTTTCATAACTGTATATATTTTAAGAAGCTTCTATAGTAGTAGGTTTCCACATGGGCCCCTCAGATGGCTTTTAGTGTCAGCTGTCCCTCCCACATTCTCTCCCTCCTTTCTCTTCTCCCCCTCCCCATTTAGTCCTCTACTCCAGGAGGGCTCCCTCTTACCACTGTCCCTTTATAACAATGTATCCTAAATGCCCTTCCCTGGGAGACCCTCTATCCCTGTTCTTTACTCAGTACCTAACCTCTGTGGTTGTACAGACTGTAGAACACACATAAAAGCTAAGACCCACATATAAGAGAAAACATACCATATTTCTCTCTTTGGGTCTGGGTTTCTAGATCCACCCATTTATCTGAAAATTTTAAAAAATGTTTTAAAACAAGCTGAATGTTGCGTCCTGCAAGTGTACCATTTCATTATTTAGGAATGATGGACAACCTGGCTGTTGTAAATCCTGGCTACTATGATCAGAATGCCCATGGACAAGTATCTACGGTAGGATACAGAGGTCCTTTGGGGTTTTCCCCAGAGTGATCTAGCTCAATCTTCAAGGGGAACGATTTCCAGATTTCCAAGGAACCACCACACTGATTTCCACAGTGGCTATATAGTTTGCACTCTCATCAGTAATGAGGGTTCACCGTACCCCACATCTTCACAAGTGTGAGCTGTATTAGTTTTATTGATCGTGGTCAATGTGACTGGTGTAAGGTGAAATCAGAAAGTAGTTTTGATCTGCATTTCCCGATGACTAAGGATGTTAAAAATTTCTTTAAGTGCGTCTCAACCTTTTGTTTTTGATCTTTTGAGAACTCTGTTTAGTTCTGTACTCCATTTTCAAATTGGGACACACACATACTCAGATATGTAATTAATACAGATATTTTCACGTTGTGTGGCCTGTTGCTTTGCACAACTGAAGTGTCCTTGGCCTTACAGAAGCTCTTCAGCTTTATGAGGTCCCATTGTTGGTCTTAGTGCCTGAGCTTGTAGTGTCTTGTTAAGTGTTTTCCTGTGTCATGAGTTCTACTCTATTTCCCACCTCTCTTATCAGGATAAGGGCCTTACATTGAGGTCCATTTGGAGTTGTTTTGTGCAGGATGATAAATACGGATCTATTTACAATCTTCTGCATGCAGTCATCTGGTTTAACACCACCATTTGCTGAAGAGACTATCTCCCCACCCCGCCCCCAACTGTACATTTCTGGTTTCTTTGTTTCAAAAAAAAAAAAAAAAATCAGGTATCCATAGGTGTGTGGACTTTAATCCGAGTCTTCAATTCAATTCCATTAATCAATGTCTGTTTTTATACCAATCCATGATGTTTTTGTTAATATGGCAAATATTAATGCAAAATATTAATATAATGTAGTCCTACTTGAGATTGGAGATAGTGATTATGTCTAATAGTTACTTTATTAATCAGAATTGTTTTATTTTAGATATCATATTTTTTGAGTTTCTATATAAAACTGAAAATTTTTTTTCAATGTTGTGAAGAAAAGTGTTGAAATTCTGATGGGAATCGTGTTGAATCTGTAGTTGCTTTTTCATTACACTAATCCCATCAATCCATGAGCACGAGAGATCTATCCAGCTTCTGGTATCTAATGTATTTCTTCAATGTCTTAAAGTTTTCATTGTACAAGTCTTTCACTTGCCTGATTAGAGTTACCCCAAATACTTTTTTGAGGCTATTGTGAAAGGTATTATTTCCCTGTTTTCTCGGTTTGACAGTTGTATGTAGGAATGCTTCTCACCTTTGTGTTTTGTATCCTGTTACTTTACTGAAAGTGTTTATCAGATGTGAAAATTTCCCAGTGGAGTTTTTAATGCCTATTATGTACAGAATCATATTATCTGCAAATAAAAAACACTGACTTTTTTTTTTCTATTTATATCTCCCTGGTCTCCTTGAGTTGATATAACGCTCTAGCTAAGATGTCAAGTACCGTATGACTAGGTGTGGAGAGAGTGGGCAGTCTTCTCTTGGTCCTCATTTCAGTACAAATGTGAAGTTTCTGTTGGCACAGGCTGCAACACATTGCTGTGACACACCTTATCATGTTGAGTGATGTCCTTTGTGTCCCTAGTTTCTCCAGGATTTTTAACAATGGGATGATGGATTTTTGTCAAAGGCCTTTCTGCATCTAATGAGATGGTCATGTGGTTTTTATCTTTTGGTCTGTTTATGTGGTGCATTACATGTATTGATTTATGTATCTTGAACTATCTCTGCCTTTCTGGGTTGAAGCCAAATTAATCAGATAATGGAGCAATAATTTTGATGTGTTCTTAGATTTGGTTTGCAAGTATTTTATTGACTTTTTTGCACCCTGTTCATAAAGGATATTGGTTTGTAATTCATTTTGTTGGTCTTTGTACAGTTTAGGTATTGGGATAATTATGGCTTCATAAAAAGAATCAGGGAATGTTACTTCTGTTTCTACTTTGTAGAATAATTTAAGGAGTACTGACTTTTCTTTTTTGAAGGTCTAATAGAATTATGTGTTGAGTCCCACTGTCTCTGAGCTTTTTGGAACAGAAAACTTTTAATTACTGCTTCTATTTATGAGTCTGTTTAACTTTCTTATCTGATCTTGATTTAAGTTTGGAAGGCCATATGTACAAAGACAAGTATCCATTTCTTTTATGTTTTCAGTGCAGTAGATTACAGATTTTTTAAGTATGTCCTTATTCTCTGGTGTCTGGTGTCATGCCTACTTTCCATCTCTGACTATATTAATTAGGATCCTCTCTCTCCTTCTACTAGTTACTTTGGCTGTGGCCTCATCAATCTTATTGATTTTCTCAAAAGAACAAACTCTTCCTGTCATTGATTCTTTGACTTCAGCCGTTAGTTTATTTTTTGCCATCTTCTTTTGAGTGTTATTTTGTTGTGTTGTGTTCTAGAGCCTTCAGGTGTGGTACTAAGTTACTAATATGAGATCTATCCTTTTTTTTTTTTTGATGAAGACACTTAGTGGCATCAACTTGCCTCTCAGAACTGACTTCATCCTGGCCACTAGGATAGGATGTGTTGTGTTTTCAATTTCAATCAATTCTTCTTGATTTCTGTCTTGACTAATTTTTTTATTCCACAGTGAGTTGCTCAGTGTCTATGAGTTTGTATGCTTTCAGACATTGATGATATCCAGACTTAATCTATGTTGGTCAGATAGGATGCAGGATCTTATTTCAATTTTCTTGTGTCTGTTGAGACTTACTGCTTTGTGTACAAGTACATAGTCAGTTTTTGAGAAAGTTCTATAAGCTTCTGAGAAGAAAGTATATTCTTTTGTGTTTAGGTGAAATGTTCTGCAAATATCTGTAAATACAGGTCTATTTGATTTGTGACATTTTAACTTCAGCATTCATCTGTTTAGTCTTTGTCTGGATGGCCTGTTTATTGGTGAGTGTGGGGTGCTGAAGTCACCCACTATCACTGTGTGAGGGTCAGTATGTGATTCTGTATGTATGTGAAGCTGTAGTAGTGCTTCATTTATAAACTTGGTGCTCTTGTTAAGCCTCCAATTTTTATCCACAGTGGAAATAAATCCAAATATAAAATAACTACTATACATGCCAATAGCTCTCTATTATATACACTGAGATCTTTACATAGATCTTGATGCCCACTTCTCAATACATACAAAGTATACCTGGGGGCATTAGCTCTCAGCACTGAGATAGGTGTGTGCTCTCAGTGAATGCTCCCAGAATGCTGTGAAAGTGTGGCTGCTGTCTCTCATGGCCTACATCTGAAGGACAGGCTGGTTTTCTGCTTTCATGATTTGAACTCTTTCCCTCCAACTGTTACATCAGACTAATACCATATTTCAGCAATTCTGTTCCTTGACATTGTTCTAGGAAAGCAGACAAATGTAATTCAATTAGAATTTTTCCTTAACAACAATACGAAAGAACTCCTCCATTTGATTTGCCTTGCCCTTTAAATGTTAGAGTACATGAAGAGAAACATGCTGAATGACTATAATTTTACATGTACATTACATATTAACATATCAGTGCCTGCCTAGCACCTCAAGTTTTAGGGTGTCCAGGCAAGTAGGGGAGGGACTTGCAGGGAAGACTGCAGCAGAGAGAGTGAGCTGGATACAGGAGAGGGTAAGAGGGGGTGAACATGACCCAAATTGTTATATACATATACGAAACTGTTAAATAAAAGTGTTTCTAAAAATGTAACATGTCCACAATAGAACTTCCCTGCCCGCTAGCTCCTTTTCTCCTTTCAGATGAGCCCAAGACCTTTCAACTGCCCAAGCACATGGCTTGGGACTCACTCAGGAGCCTTTCTTTTTCACACACCCATATCCAAACTATCAGGAAGTCCTGTGGACTCTTTCAACACACATCCTGAGTGTAACAGCTGCTCACTTTCCTCATCGATGAGATCAATTCGGAAGTCCAACTGATTCTATTTATTTCTCTCCTGACCTCTTCCCTGCAAGAGAAATGGGCATGTGAGTGTGCATGTGTATGTGAGTGTGTGCTCGCACACGGGCATTTTGTGCAGGCTGAAGCTGACGTTAGGTATTTTTCTCATTGCTCTCTACTTTAGACACAGTCTCTAGCTAATTAACCTAAAGCTAATCAACTCTGGCTGCTCTAACTAGTTAGCTTTCTGGGGTGGGGTCCTATCTTTGATTTCTGAGTGCTGGGATTACAGGTGACCACCAGAGTTGACACCTCTCTGGTTTTTCATGTGAGTTCTAGAGATCTGAACTCTGGTCCTCATGGCCAGTGTTCTGCCCACTGAACCATTTCCTCAGCTTCCCAACTGATTTTTTAAAGACACAAATTAGATTGCAGAACTTTATGGCTGAATAGTGTACAATGCCGTTCTATGACTTCCTCTGTTCCAAAGAATGTAGATCTGCTGGGTAGATCCCAGCGATCATGAGGCAGAGGCAGGTGGATCTGTGAGTTCAAAGCCAATCCGTTCTGCACGTTGGGTTCCAGGACAGGATAGATACACAATAAGATGCCATCTGGAAAACAAAGAAACAAACAACAGGCAGAACACCTACAAGGAACGACAGACAGATAAGAATCCAGGCCCTCGCTGTGTCCGAGGCTTGCCTCCTCTTTCAGTGTTCTCTAGCCACAGGTCCTCTTTGCTGGCCCTCAACGAAGTCTGTCACATTCTAGTCTGGAGACCATTGGCACTGTCTAGTCCTGCATGGGACTTCATGTATCGTATCATCTTGGTTAAATTTTCTCATCTCTTTCAAGTCTTGGATGGAACATTGCCTTCTAATTGAGGGCAGTATACCCTGACCTCCCAGTTTTCAACTGAACCTACCTCTTTTTGATTATTGTTACATCAAAGACAAAGTTATTAGACCAAGCTAATAACTATGCCTCGTGTCCTGAATATTCTCCAAAAGCTTAGTCTCTAAGGTTTTGGTGTGAAGAGTGGTATAAATTTTAAGGGAAAGGAGTCTAACATCAGGACCTTGGGTGGGTCATCATGATGTCTCCATCAGTTCCTTACCACAGGTACAAAATACCAATCCTGGACTTGACTCCCCAGAGCTGTGAGCTGAAATAAATAAACCCGTTCTCCTTATAAGGTGCCCAATGTCAGGACAAGACAAAGGTGACTAGTGAATAAAAATACACGAGATTTTAGTGTCTTTGAATCACCAGGAATTTTTTTGACATTATCATCTATGTTACTAACGTGAGTCTCCTTTTGAATTTTATGAGTATTTATCTAACTTTTCAAGTTTTCTTAAATCTCTTATTAGTTCTAGTTATCTTCCTTCTTGTTACTTTTTCAGTGAAATTTCTGGTGAAGATGTTCATATAATATCGCAAGTATAAGGACTTCCCTATTTTTGTAGGAAGTAGTGAGTCTTATTTCAAATGGCTTCCTTAGATCAGCAGATAATGAATGTTAAGGGCTCAGCATGGTGCCTGGTATGTGATTAGCTCAGTTATTCTTGCTGCTGTTATGAATCCTAAGCCCAGCTTCCAGAGCTGTGAAGTGTACTAAAGTCTTACTTCTCTCTAGGTAAAGACTATAAAGGGCCAGGGTAAACATCCCCAAGGAAAACTGAAAGTTCACAGACAACACAGGTGGATTTTGTTTATACTCAAATAAGTTTCTATGCTATGGTTACTAAGCATCATCAATAGAAAAAAACCACATTAAGCGGATACGACTGCAACCTTGAAAAGAACGATGGTTGACATTTTTATAGCCTGAAGTTACAGGATATAGTCTGCTTCACTCAGACGCACATAGAAATGCACAGTTCTCAGTGTGCTGACTAAAGAACAACCCACTTCTGTAAAACAAAACAAAACAGAAGTGTGCAGCTCAAAGGAAGGAATTCTTGGTTCCTGTGGTTCGGGACAGTGGTTGAAGAACACATTTTCTTTGGAAATCTTCGAATTCTTCCCAGTCTGATCCTATTGCTGACTAGTCACATTACCACTTAAAAACACAGAGCAAACCCTATGCTTTTGCTGGTCATAAAGACAGAAACGTGCAATGTTTCAAAAAAGCAGACAGTGGGAAGGGACACAGGGAAAGAGACATGAAGGGAAATAGAGCCGAGGCAGGCTCCTGTGTGGAGTGTGCTTTCTTTCCAATATAGTATGAAGAACCAAGCCCCATATGGAGAAAACCTCAACATATATTAGACTATTATTTTTACAACTCCCAGATGTTCAAGTATTTGTTTTCATCAGCAGATTAAATACCTCGCTCAAAACTATAAACTGCAATTATTCTTTTGCCATCCAATTTAAAACACAGTGAACTGAGATTATTCTAAAGTTAAGTCTTCAAATTAATAATCAAATAATTATTAATAACCATAAATCCCTTTTCATTTTTACTTATTATAAGTTATACCTCAAACTTTAAAGATAAGTCACAACCCTAAGACATTAACAGATTATTTTTCCAGGTTTCTGTCAAACTATTTTACACACTCATAAATGAAACCATATGTCTATCGTTTTATATAATGGGAATGAAAACACAGATACAACATTGTGTTTTCAAAATTTCAAAACACTTGGCATTTTGAATTCATTTGAATTCATCTCTTAAATCTTTGTTAAAGGAGCTGAGGATTATGTCAGTAGCATGAGGCTTGCTTAATAAACTCGAGGTCCTAAGTTCAGTCCTGAGCACTAAAGCGGGGGAGGAGGGGTCAAAACTAATTTAGCCTGAATAATTTTTTCCATTTATATGTATCATATAGAAATGATGCAAATAACAAAGCCCTGTAGGTTCTAAACCAAGAGCATGGATGTAAACAAACAAACAAACAAACTCTCAAGTTTTTAACAGAGACAAAAAACTGTTTCTGAGGACCTATGGTGGTTTGGAGGAGAATGGCCCCTAGAGCTCACGTTTGAATGCCAGGTTCTCAAGTGATGGCCTGATTAGGAAGAATTAGGTTGATGGCCTCGGAGGAGGTGTGTCACTGGGGGTGGGTTTGAGGTTTCACAAAGCTTATGCCAGGCCCAGTCAGTCTGTCTCCCCACATCCCTTCTCTGACTGCAGCTTGCAGATCAGACATGAGTTCTCAGCTACGGCTACAGCAGTGCCATACCTGCCTGCTGCTGCCATCCCCCCAAACCTGCACGCAAGCTCCCCATTAAATGTCTTCTTTAAAAGGTGGCTTGGTTATGTCTCATCACACCAATAGGACAGTAACTACTAATTTACTCTTATTGATTTAGGGACAAGGTCTCTCCCTCACTATGTAGCCTAAATAGTCTTGACGGTGAGCCTCTTAGCGCCTGTACTTCCAGACTGGTGGGGTTACAAATGTGCAGCACCACACCTAATTCACATATTCTCTGACTGCCATTAGCCTATTTATTTAGCTGGTTCCAGTGAAGAATGGGATAGAAGCCAGTCGAAATATCCACTCTTATCGACTTACCCCTACAGAGATATAATTGGAAGCTACCTTCCTTTCGGTCCCAAGCTGTCCTTGAACTTTGGATCCTCCTTCCGGAGTGCTGAGATACAGATAAGTCCAGGAAATCTATCTCCTTTAGTATAGAACAAGAAGTTCTGAAACCCATCAGTTCTAAAGGCCCCTCTTAAGTCCAGGTAATGCGTTCCTATTTTGCTAATGAGCTGCATGCTTTGTAAAGGATTCCTGTCTCTGTAACAGTGAAATCACACCCAGGAAAAGAAGCCAGCAAGATTTAAAACTATGAAAAGCTAAATTTTTGGTGTATCTCTCTCTCTCTCTCTCTCTCTCTCTGTGTGTGTGTGTGTGTGTGTGTGTGTGTGTGTGTGTGTATAGGTGAGCACTCGCTCACTTGCATGTTTGTGTGTGCAGGTGTATACTTGTGAGTATGTGGTAGCCAAAGAACCACCTTAGGTATCAGTTCCTCAGGCAGCATCTGTGTCCATGTGGTTGTGTATGTAGAGGTCAGAGAACAATCACTCATCAGGCACCTTCCACCTTTGCTTCAGAGTTTCTGGTTGGCCAAGCAGGCAAGACTAACTGGCCAGGCTTCCCAGAATTCCATCATCCAGAATGCCTGGCAGTTCACATGGGTTCTGGGGATCTGAACTCGGGTCCTCACATGTACAAGGAAACCATTTTACCTACTGAGCCATCACCCAAGCCCTGTTTCTCACTGGCCTGGAACTCATCATTGATGGCTAGGCAGTGGGCTCCAGCATAGATGCCTGGCTTTTTTTTTTTTTTTAAACATGGATTCTTAGGATCAAACTCAGATTTACCAATTGAGCTATCTCCCCAGTCAGCAAATGTATATAATGTGTATTTTACAGAAGTTCACTATTTTGAGGATTGTTGACGCTAGGGAAGCTAGCACGAAGAGGCAGGTTGACAAGTTCTTAGCTATTTGATCATGGCAGCAAAAATATCTGTCCATATCAAGGAAATGCTGAGCGGATGAATTCTGTTTTATTTGAGATTCGTGGCAAGGTACACACATTCTACAGGATGCGTACATACGTCCTTAGAAGAGGATAGAAAGAAAGCTTCTCCTATAGTATTTTTCTGATACTGTATTGTTACAATATTTAATTTTATAACCTATAAATTTATCATTCAAATATAAAATGACCAATGAAGGTTAGGTGATAGACAGGGTTATGTTATTAATGAGGAACTGAGTTATTATGCTACAGTCTAAGTTATTGGAAGGAAACAAGTACCTACTAAACTTAAGCTGTTAGTTAGTTGCAAGCTGTTCTTTTCTTGTTCTTTCACATCTCCCTCTTGTAGACAGCTCTGAGGCTACTTCTGAGTCCTAACCTTGACATGGCTTTCTGGTTTGCTGCTGTTGATTTCTAAGTTTTCCCTTGGTACTATCAGTGTATGGCAGAGGCGTCAAACTCCTTAACAACATAATCCTTTTCAAAGGAGAGCTTAGATACAGGTCAGATTGACGCTTTGCTTTCTAATGTGCACTGCTCTATAATTTTGTGCATATCTACCATTAACATGACAGAAAGCAGACTACTCAGCGTAACCTTCATTTCCTTTATCCTCTAAATTCTTTAGCAATGTCTGGATGGGGCCAGCGAGAGCATTGGGTAAAAGCACTTGCCACATTAGCCTAGAAGTCAGGGTGGAAGAAGAAATGACTTCTCGAACTTGTCCTCCATGTACTGCTGCTCCTCTGTAACAGAGGTCTGTCTTTTGAATGTCAGCACTCTCTCTGGGAACAAATTCTTCAGTAACTGTATGCAATGCTTTAGGGTATGAGCTCTTCCACCGACTACTAAAACCACAGCTCTCTCAGAAGGGTCACTTCACAAAAATCAGCACACAAGGGAGTGCAAGGCAGATCACAAAGTCACCTAAAAGATTAAGCAATCTGCCAAGGCTTGGGGCATACACCTGTAATCCTGACACCTGGAAGATGGAGGCAGAAAGATAGCAGGTTCAAGGCTAGCCTGGGCTAATGGTCAGAGCCTCCAAAACATAGCAAGTTTTATTTTTTTTAAAGCAATATAAAGAGTTCAGAATAACAGGATAAAACATGGAACTATCAATACATACTACTGCCACCACCACCAATAACAATAATACATATTAATAAAAGAATCCACCAATCTAAATGAAGTGTGGATATAAGGAAAAGCAAGCAAGGATAAAAACTGGCAATGCCTGTTCAAACGTCCACCCCTATAGTACTAACCTTCTGGTATGTTAATTTCCTTTAGAAGACAGAAGTTGAGGTTTGGTAAGGGCATGGAGACTAGCTTTGAGAGGAAGGCTAGCAATTGTCATCGGGCCTGGGAAACCTGGAAGGATTCAGGGGCTCCTAGAAGACTGAGGTGGGAACCAGAATGGAGATGAGCAACAGGCGAGAGGATCGGGAAGCAGCTCCATGTTACGGTGTCTGATTTGCACAAGGCTCTGAGTTCCATTCCCAGCACAGAAAACAATAAGAAACAAAACGAGGAAACCCACCCCATAGGCATGCTTCCCTGTCTAGTCATTCAGTTAGTTACTAAGTAATCCTCACGTCTGCCTATTATAGCTTTCCTAACAACCTGTCACTGACAGGTACAGATGACCACAAGAGGAGCAACAGAGACTCATAATATACAACGCCTTGAACAGCAGCAATGCAAGGAGAAAGGAATTATGAGAGAAAGGAATACCAGCATAAGCAAGAAGAACTTCTATGTCTAGGCTGGAGAGCTGGCTCAGTGGTTCAGTGCACTGACAGCTCTTCCAAAGGTCCTGAGTTCAATTCCCAGCAACCACATGGTGGCTCATAACCATCTGTAATGAGATCTGATGCCCTCTTCTGGTGTGTCTGAAGACAGCTACAGTGTACTCACATGAAATAAATTAATTAAGTCTCCCCCCAGCCCCCCAAAATCTGTGGTTATTGGGCTGTGGGATTATCTTTATGCTAAGATTAGAGACTAAAATGGTCGAACATCAATTATAAAATGCTACTTTCAATCACATAAATTTTATGTTCTGCACTGGAAAAGTGTGTCTATCACTTTAAAATCTTTACAAATCCTCTTAAAGTTTATTACAGATTACTAAGCTTGGGTTGCTTACACCGATTAGGAGCCTACCTACGTGTTAGGATCAAAGTCCAACTGGAAACCATTAGTTTGCAAGGCATACATGCCAAATGAAATCAGTCTGTTTTGTGTGCCAATACAAATGGTAAGTGACCCCTACATTATGCATATGCTTGCTTTTTATGTATTTATAATTAACTTCTGTGAATATATTTACAAGGGTATTATATTCTTTATAATGTTATTAATACTAAAGATAAGTTGCATGGGAGTTTCCTGAAAAACCTTTATATTTCTGAAACTACAATTTCCATTACTAGAAATGTAGGTAGATGGATTTAGTACATTTTATATAAATTAATATCTGCTTGGATACACTTCTACATAAGTTGTGCTTAGAACAGCACAACCGAGACGCATGCTCAGTGAAGAAAAACTATTATAGCAATAGTCCTATTATGCAAATATTTATTTATTAATACACATACAAAGTCATGGTTATTACAGATTAATCTACTCAGAATTAAGACCCAAGACTGTTCACTTCCTTGGAACCTAAGGCAAATCACCATAATGTTAGCAGATTTCAAGATTTTTAGTGGTACTGAGAGGAACCTTGACAGAGGCTACAACGACCCATTAACCAGAATAGGAAAACAAAAAACAAACGCAAAATAGTGCAGGTTAAATTGGAAAGTCAGAGAAGCTTAAGTGGACGCTTTGTAAAACTTAGGTGTTTCTAAGCTTCATGTTGGGCATCGTAGCTCACAGTGGGTGGGGGCAGGGACAGGAAGATCTTTGTATGTGAGAGGCCAGCCAGAGACACATAGTGGAGCAGTCTCAGAAAAAATTTTTGTCCAGAATTTTATCTACAGATCATACCAAACAAGCCATCAAGACTAGTAAGTTTTGATTTTAATTCTACTGTATGGTAATAAGACCAGGAAACACAAATGATCTTTTCTTAAATATTCTAAATAAGCATTGTTTTAACTAGGGCAGCTTTGAGCAAATGGCCAGAGAGCCAGTATTAAGATTAGATAAGAGAATTATCACTATCAGGTGACAGGAGAAAGTGCTAGCTCCTTTTAACTTAAAAAAACAGCAGTTTAAAAAGTAGTGACATATGCAATTTTAAGTCTAGTTTTCTGCTATAATTTCCTTGAAAATAGGAATCCAACTCCTGTCTACTTTTTTTAAACTTTACTATATTTAAATTCCCAAAATTAATTAAATTAATTAAATTAAAATAATTTAGTTAAAGTATTAAAATTATTTTTTAAAAGGTTGAAAACAGTTAAAAATTTGTTGATCAATGGAACTCAAATTCTAGTGAGACTATGTAATATATGCTGTTTAATACATACATTTATGTCTTTATCATATGCTAGTATGTTTTTTAAAAGGATGGTTAGTATCTGTGTGGGACATATCAATAACTTTTTATAACTATGTTACTCCTCGGAACGTCCCCTCCCATCTTATACAGTTTAAAACTGACCATAATGGAAGCAATATGCACTAGACAGGCTGCTTCTATTCAAACACACACACACACACACACACACACACCAGCCTTAAATACCACACTCTTGGGGAAAACTCATTACAGCCTTGGCTGGCCAACTATCCGTTTCTCTTTGCAAGCTGAGAATTGAAGAGAAGGAGAGCGCAAAGACCAGATAAAAGACACCACCCCCAGGGGTGGACAGAAAAACACCAAGGCCCCATCTTAAGGTTCCAAAACACACAAAACCAGCTGAGGATTCCGAGATTTCTGAAATAATCTTTTTAATATTGGACATAATTTAAATGTATTAGTGCCTCTTCTGGTCGGAAGAGAATTGCCAAGAAAAGCAATGATAGTACCCGACTGGGTCAGCCATATAATAAGTCGTATGACTGCTGTTCCCTGTGTGACTCATTCTGAACCATGATGGTCCACCACCATCTCCTTCTGGAGCCAGTCTGCTGAAGCTACTCAGCTGGAAACTGTTTGGCTTGAAGCAAGGAGAGAACTCAGACACACTACGATGGAGTGTAATCTAATACAAGCTTTATGAAGGACAATATTACAGTGTAAATTAGGAATTCCAGCAGGACATTGTAGAAAATCTAACCCCCAAAGAGATTCAGCCAAATGCACAAACAGACAAAGCAAAACAGCAACAACAAATGTCTAGAAACGAAATAGTATTTTATTTTATTTTTTCACATTGGTGTAGATGCATGGGAATGTGTTATACAATCCTTTTCGGTTGATGGCAGTTGTAGTACAATTGTCATCATGCATCCTAACATGAAGAATGGGGAGGTGGCCAAGTGGCTGACACTTGTAATCCCAGTATTTGGAAAACTAAGGCAGGAGGATTGGCAACAGGACTAGGCCAGCTTGGGCTACTACCACATAAAGTGTTGTCTCAAAAAACTAAAAAGCAGACCAACCAACCAAACACCCACAGAACAAACAAACCAAGAAAACCCTACAACATAAGAATATGGACACCGACAGTGTGGGGGAGAAACGCTAGTTACTTCTCTCAGTCGTGAAGAAAAAAAAATGTAGAGGAAGCAAGAACACTGATAACCCTACGCTGAAAGTTAATTTACATGACTGAATTTGAGGAGGTGCTAAGACACTTTAACTAGTAAAAATAATACACCCATGCAGATATTGGGGCGGGGTGTTCCATATAAAATGACTGAAGAAAACTTGAATGATCATCAGTTCTAACACCACCTAGGTAACTATTCCAGTCATGAAAACACAGCTATCAACACAGCTGTATTACTAACATCTATTCAGCTCATCTCTTGGTAAGACTTGTTTGTTTAGTTTAGTGAGACAGCCTCTAGCGAAGCTGGGGTAGAGGTGTTGAGCAGCTTGTTTTGCAGACAGGTACGGTTCGTTGACTACACCTCTATCAATTTCACGTTAACAGCTTTAGTTTGAAGTTTGCAAAATAGTGGTTCTTCAATTTTTAACTGGTCATACTTTTTAAGAGGTGGGAATAATTTTAATAAAGAGCAGCTACATTTCCAGGTTAGCTAAGAAGGCCTTATTTAACTCAAAATGCACCTCTATTATAATGATTACTGTAGGGACATGGAACACACAGGCTTTGCTATGGACTGATCAGTAAAATGGCAAACATTTTTATTTCCAACACTTCTAGTGATTTCTGGATGTTGATGGTGGAAACACAAGGTCCAAGGCGGCCTTGGGACTGCTATTCATTCGGCGTGGTTCCTGTTAGAAGTAGGTGAGGTGGAAGAACCGGGAGAAAGAGCTGAGGGAAAATTCAGGCGGGATAAGCGTGAACTCTGAAATCTGGATGCGTGGGGCTCAACCCCCAAATTCAGCTTTACTCTGGCTTTTGGAAAAACTTTTAACCTTTCTGTGCTTAGGCTTCTTCATCTAAGATATTATAAATAAAAGGTAATCATAAGCTCTAAAGCACTGACTTTGGGCAAAATAAGACGGTAGACGAGGAAAATGGGAAATGCTAAAAATTCAGAGGCTGAATTAAAAGCGGTGTGGCGTGCATACCTTATCTATAGAACACACTGTCTTATATAATGGCTTGGAGGCACTTGTCTATAGAATTATTGTTATACACTCCCTCCCAGTGAGGTACTAAAAAGCACAGAAAAATGTTTATATGGACTTGGCAGTAAAAGACTTAGGTTCAGAAGGCAGAAAAGGGTTTATATAGACTTGGACATAAAAGAGACCTAGAGGAGCTAGAGAGGTGGCTCAGCGGTTAAGAGCACTGGCTGCTCTTCCAGAGGTCCTGGGTTCAATTCCCAGCAACCACATGGTGGCTCACAACCATCTGTAATGAGATCCAGTGCCCTCTTCTGGTGTGTCTTGAAGACAGCCACAGTGTACTCATATACATAAAAAAGAGACTGAGAGACTTAAGGTTCAATCTTAACTCTGCTACTTAGTAGCTATGACACACAGGGTAAGTTACTCGGCCTCCCAGTGCTTCAGTTCATTATCCTTTATAGGATAGGACCAGCAATGCTCCACTTACATGACTTTTAAAAGTCAGATCATATATTTAAGGGGTCTGGCTAATACAAGTAATACTGTAAGAATGTAATTACGACTTAAGTACATTCACAACTCAAACATTCATACGTCCTTATTTTCTGTATACATATCTGTGTCTTTAGTGACTGAACACTTTCATATGGTTATGTGCATATGCACTAACAGGTGTGTGTAAGTGTGTGTGTGTGTGTGACTGCAGAGGCTAGGTCAACTTTGAGTACTTTCCTTAATTGCTTTCCACCTTGTTCTTAGGGACAAGGAAGGTCTCTCACATGGCTTGGGAATGCATTGTTTCAGCTGGGTTGGCAGGCTAGTAAGCTCTTGGGTTCCACGTGTCTCCACCCAGACAGCTCTGGAATTACAGAGGTGCACCACCCTGCCTGGTATTTCCACGGACATTAGGGATCACAGAATTCAGGTCCTTAAGTTCCAACAGCATCTTTCCAGCACCAAAAATCATCCCACAATTTCTCAATTAATTCAATAAGCTGCTTTCATGTTCTTTTGAAAAATATAAAACACCCAAATGAAAAAGAAGACCAGGACAATTTCTTCACTGTATATATAAAACCAAACAGCAATTAAATCAGAACAATATTGGTAGAGATATAAATACATCAAAGGAAAAGAATGAAGCCCAGTAGCAGGGCTACACATCAGGGTTTGTGTATGTCATAAAGGCGGCATATGTGTGTAAGAATAAGAACAGACTGTTCAGGACAGTTGCTGAGGCGCATGCCTTTAATTGCACAGCACTTCAGAGGGACAGGCAGGTAGATCTCTGTGAGTGAGTTCAGGGCCAGTCTGGTCTATAGAGCAAGTTCCAGGACACTCAGGGCTACAACCCTGTCTCAAAAAACCAAACCAAACCAACCAACTTAAACAATAATAACAACCCCCCACCACACCTCAAACAAAGAATAGACTTCAATAAAATGCTTGGTCCAAATGCTCAGTTGTCAAAACAAACAAAAACAGCAATTAATTTCTTACTTCATTCTATACACTAAGGTAAATCCATGTTGTACAAGGTCTAAAACAAAGCTGATGAAAATGAGGAGCCCTGCACAAAGATTGAAAAAGGCCCTGTGTCAGACAGACAGACAGCTGGACAGCTGTCGTTTTTATAAGGAAAGCGGGTACCTTCAGTTCTGCATGGCTATTGTACGGCACTGCTTTCTACTAATAACTCAGGCCATCTAATCACTATACAAAACCATCCTGGACTTAGATTATTTTAGCCTTCAGTACAATGGAGGTAGCAGGGCAATTTCTCCCACATTAATGCTAAATATAAGGAAGCGACTTTCAACTGAGCAAGCGGGAGGCTGGGTGTCGGTGTCACAATTACTCAAAACCTAAATGAGTCCCAAAATACATTGAAGGTTCTATTTAAAGATTAAACCAAACGCTGTTTTTGTGATTCTAAATTGCATTGTGAAGTGAATTCCTCAATAGTTACAACCATTTTATTTAAGAGCAGTGATTCAAAAACCAAGTACAAGAACCAGAAAGTCTTAATCATATTTGACTCAGTAAGCAAAGCAAACTATTCTAAATGTATACTCTTGTAATTTACGAAGTGGCTCTCTCTCTCTCTCTTCCTCTCTCTCTCTCTCTTTCTCTTTCTCTGTCTCTCTGCCTATCTCTCTCTCACCTTGGGTTATGTTTTAACACCTTGACAAGGTATTTTTAAAAGTTTTATCTCTTGAAGTTTTATTCATTTGAATATCTTTCAATTATGTTTGTCACGACTTTATAATAAAGTCATTTTATCTGACATACAGTAGATTGAGATTATACTGCACTTACTGTCCCCACTAAGGCTTCTACATAAGTACTTCTGAGCGCCACTGTCTATCAATATGGAGAGTGTAGGACTCTTCTATTGCTCCCTAGAGTTTTTTGTCTGTTTGTTTTCTTAATCATTGTGCCTTAACACCCCAAACACTCTTACATTTTCCATCTGGCTAGCAAGCAGAAATTCTTTCTACAATTTAATAATTTCAAAGTTGGAATTTATCAGGAATTTGATAACTACCTACTGTCTAATTACTTATTATTTAGTAAAACTAGTGTTTTGATCTTAATGATAGAAAGTTTCTATCCAAACTTTCCAGTCTTTAGGGGAGGAAAACGATGGTTAACTTGGGTCTCCAGGGGAGATACTGTTCACAACTAAGAGAAAACTTCAAGATAAAATATGATCCTTATTTACCCTTTAAAAACTTCTTTGAACGCTATTTGTTCTCTGACAACCTCAACATTACTTTCCACAAGATAAAAATTCTATAAATTAACAGAGAAATAGTCTGAAGGAATTCTTCAAGAGCAGTAAACCTCAAGTATTAAGTCTACTTCCGAAGACATAGACAACAGTCCTTCGGAATTGGCAGTGACGATTTTAGAGAGGGGAAAAAAAAAATCTTCAGTTTGCGACTGGAGAGATCATAAACTCCTAACCTGAGTAAAGCGACTGGGTCAAGTCATTTTTGCCCAGGCAAGTAGCAAAGATGTTCCCGGGCTTTCCGGAAAGCAGCGTCTCACAACCTAACATCCTCACCTGAGGTTTCTCACGTTCCGGTTCGCAGGCTCGTCATAAACACCCAAGGCAGAATCCGAAGCCAGGCTGGACAGAAGGGGCACGCAACTGTCAAAAGAAGCCCACTTGCTCTCAGAAGGTTCCCCTAGGCAACCAGCCTTCCGCTAACCCAGGACTCACACCAGTTGCCTAGGATTGCGACTACAACTCCCAGGAGGCTGCTCGGCGGACAGAGCGCCAGCCTTCCCAGAATGCAGCGCAGCGGCTTCCCTGTTCAGCTCTCTCCTCTCCCGGCTCCGCCTCCTTCCCTACCCGTCGTCACCCGGGAGGGCCGGAGGTAGGGAGCGTCGAGAGCCGCCGGGAGGGGCCCGGGGCGGGGTGGAGGGAGGATGGGAGGACGGAGGGGAGGGAGCTGAGAGAGGAGGGAGGGTAAATAGTGGACCCGGCAGGAAGATGGCGGCTGTAGCGGAGGTGTGAGTGGATCTGGGTCTCTGCCGTTGGCTTGGCTCTTCCCGTCTTCCTCCCCTCCTCCCTCCCTGACTGAGGTTGGCATCTAGGGGGCCGAGTTCAGGTGGCGGCGCCGGGCGCAGCGCAGGGGTCACGGCCACGGCGGCTGACGGCTGGAAGGGCAGGCTTTCTTCGCCGCTCGTCCTCCTTCCCCGGTCCGCTCGGTGTCAGGCGCGGCGGCAGCGGCGCAGCGGGCGCGCTTCGTCCCTCTTCCTGTTCCCTCACTCCCCGGAGCGGGCACTCTTGGCCGTGCCATCCCCCGACCCTTCACCCCTGGGACTAGGCGCCTGCACTGGCGCAGCTCACGGAGCGGGGGCCGGTCTCCTGCTCGGCTGTCGCGTCTCCATGTCGGATAACCAGAGCTGGAACTCGTCGGGCTCGGAGGAGGATCCGGAGACGGAGTCCGGGCCGCCTGTGGAGCGCTGCGGGGTCCTCAGCAAGGTGAGCAGCCCGCGGGGCCCTGGATCTACTGCCCCGACTCACCTGCCGCGAGGCGAGGGGAGCCGCTCGGGACATGGGGTGGGGCTGGACGGGAGGCACGGACTGTCCCGGGGCGGGGGCTGCGGAATGTGCTGGGGTGCGGGGCCGAAAGGTTGTCTTGGAATGAGTGCCTGGCCAGGGATGGAAAAGGAGGTGCTTGGGACTGTCTTTACCCCTAGCCCCTCTAATCCCTGGATCTTGTCAGCTTTGGCCGAGGACCTTGGAAAGCTTGTTTTAAATCTATGATCTAGTTTGGAAGGCAAGGTGCATCTGGTAACTTGGAACCCAAGGCCGCAGCTGTCTGGGGTGTAGGAATCTGGGTTGGGCAACCGTGGTGTCTGAAGAAGTACTGGACACGGGGGGGGGGGGGGGCGGTTACCTTTAAAACTATATTTGTGAGGCCCCCACCAGAATGGGGGCAGGGGGTGTTCGGCTCTAATGGGTGTAAATTAGGCAAACCAGTTGACTGGGTTTGGCCTTGAAATCTGACATAGTAAACTTTTGAGGTGTGACTGATATTTGGTGTAGAAAGTGTGTGCGGCACTTTTGTACTTTACCCCTCCTTGTCCAAGTTCAGAGAGGAGCTATTGAGTTGGCACGCTGTGGATAAGAAATATTAATAGTAAGTTGGAACGTGTCATAGGGAAGACCGACCTTTAGTTCAGGAAAAGGAGCATTTTTTTTGTAATTCAGTATTTGTGGAGAAAGGAAAGACATTTTGTTTTATTTTCCCTCTGTACTTTTCAAAAGTTCCTCCTCAAATTTCTTCTTTTCCTTTCTTTTTTTAAGCCTAGATAACATTTGTAGGGTTGGAAGTGAGTGAGTGATCTTGTTAATATTTCACAGTGTGTTGTATTTTACGTTTTTGTTGTGGGAAGACTCAGTCTTTTTTACTTCCCCGTCCTTTCCTGTTAAACTTTCAGAAATGCTTAGAGCAAGCAGTTAGTTTCCAGAGAGAGAGTCGGGGCTGGCCCCTTAACAAGCTGGTCATAAGATACCAAGTCATGTGCTAATGGCCATTAAGAAATTATTCTGCTTCTAGTGTTCTTGAACATCATTTCTGGAATTGTCTGAAATTTAGGCTATTAAAGTGTCTTTAGCTGAAAAGACCTGGGATAGATGTAAGAATGTCAGATGCAAGACTTCCAAGTGTTAACTTTTATTTATATAGTGGAGGATTATGTTGTATTTAATACTGTGCTTATGCTTGAAATTTTAATGAAATGCTTTCAGTAAAGTGAAGCTCCCTGGTGTTTATTTAGATTTAATGCATCTATATAATTTAAAGATCAGTGGTGAATACATTGTGTAATAAGTTTGCATTTTCAAATGGTTATAAAATGGGTTCTTTGTCTCTTCTGATTCTGATGGTTTCATTTCGTTGTCATGAGATGAGAACCAGACTGCTGTATTAGTATTTTGTTCAAGTATTTTATGAAGCAAGCTATACTTTTGACTTGTTTCTTTGAGACAGGGTTTCCTCTGTCTAGCAGTAGCTGTCCTAGAATTCACTTTGTAGACCAGGCTTGCCTAGAACTTACAGAGATCCACCTGCCTCTGTTTCCTGAATGCTTGGATTAAATGTGTGGGCCACTGATGCCTGGCATACTTTTGACTTGTTGATCACCACTTTTTGGATGTTGAACAATTGCAATGACTGATGAAACAGGTCATATGCTCTGTGATCTATTGTACAGAGCAGTGTATGAAGTATAATGTGAATCTGAACCTGAACCTGGGGCATGGCAGAGTTGTGTTCACTTAATCCTAGCACCCAAGATGCTGAAACAGGAGGATTGTAAGTTTCAAGCCACCCAACCTACCTATCTTGTAAAGGCTGTCTCCCAAAATCATTTTTTAAAGAATTCTATTTGGCTATGTCCACAAAAGGGGAGTTATTTTAATTTTGACTGTTCTGTATCTATACAACCAACAGTAGTAAAACCTTATTGACAGCTGTAAAGGAAAATTTCCTGAAATTTAAGAATTTATGGGAGGCAGAAGAAGGTGGATATCTGAATTCCAGGCCAGCTGATCTACGTAGTGAGTTCTAGGACAGATAGAGCTACATAGTAAGACCCTGTCTTAAAATATATATATATATATATGTATATGAAAAAATATATATTTATGGTTATATATAATGTTTTATGGAGATTTTTATTTTACATGTGTGTTTGTGTATGCACATGTTTACAGCTGCCTGGAGGCCAGAGATCTAAACTGAGTGTCTTTCTCAATCGTCTACCTTGTTCTTTGAGACATGGTCTCTCATTAAACCTGGAGCTTGCGATTTAGCTAGACTGGTTTTAGTCAGCAAGCCTCCTGTATCCACCTCCCCAGTCCTGAGGTTATAGGCATATGCTACTACTGTACCCGGAATGCTTATGTGGCTGTTAGGGATCAAACTCCAGTCTCCATGTGCTTCACAGTCTGTGCCATATGTCTAGTTTCTGTTTTCTAAAAGGTGCTTTGTTTACTTTTGGACATTGTTAGAGAGCAAATCCAGTGGCATTATGCATCCTAGGCAAGTATTCTGCTGTACTATGGCTGCAGCCCCATTAAAGACACCTTATACTGAAAAGTACATGCACACTGGTGATGCATGTTTTTTTTAAGTCTTTTGTAATTTGAACCCTTTGTAAGTTACCTGATAATTTAAGCAAGATTAGTTTTTAACATCTGTTCTTTTCCTTTTGTTGAATTACATAGATAAGTTCCAGTATTAACCCATTTTCTTTATTGTCTTAAAATGGAATGGGTTTGGAATTGAGGGGAATGAAATTTGTATCAAAAACAGGCCAATCCAAAGCTTGTTTTCTTCCTTTACATAGTAATCAGAAATACCTATGAGACAACAACCTTAACCATGTTGGTTCCATAAATTCTTGATAAGTAGTAATTCCATGTAGTTAGAATGTGGTTGAGGAATGCTCGTACCTTAGCACATTACAGGAACTAAGCCTGGGTAAATGAGACCTTAGCCAGCTTTCCAGAGTCTCTCCATGGTTACCTTACAACACCATGCATGTGTTAGCTGCTTACTGGCCAGCTGGCTTGCTTGATATGACGTCTCACTATGTAGTTATGGCTGGCACAGAGTTTGCTATTAAGAGAAAGCTAACCTCAAACTTATAGAGATTCCCCTGCCTCTTGTCTACTACCTAATGCTGGGATTTAAAGTATGGGCCACTGTTGCAGTAAAAATTTTTTAAATTCTTTATTTTGAGATAGAGCTTTGTTATAAAGGCCAGACTGGCCTAACTCATAACCCAGCTCCCAGAGCTTCAGAATGTGAGGATGGACATGACCTGGCATACTTGGCTCTTTGAGTCCATCGAAAAAGCTGTCCTTCCCATAAAGCCTTTTATTACATAAATATTCACTATCTTCCCATTGCATCTCTATATTGTTTTGTATGGTCATTTTGGTTCTGACTCTTTTCGTTGTTGTTGTGTTGTTGTCCTTGTTGTTGTGGTTGAATTCATGATTGCCAGACTTAGCAACAGGAGTCTGCTTTCTTGTAATATCTAAGATGCAGTCCCTGTTAACTTGGTGAATAGAACCAAATATGGGCAGAAAAAAAGGCAAAGCCCTGCTTTCTTGTTTGTAATAATAGCAAATAACATTTATTGAGTCCTGAAGCTTATGCCATTTGTTGGTTCTGCTGTAAGAAAATAATACAGGTTATAAACATGTACCAGAGTTCCTCTTTACCTTAGAAAGGATCTGGAGAGAGCGCTTGATGGGTAAGCTTCCTTATCTGTGCATAATTATGCCTCAAACTGAGTTAATTGGACAAGCTGGGCAGTGTTCTAAACTTTTCTTATATAATCTTAACTCTAAGAGAGAGACTTGATTGACAGCAAAACACATAGAGGGTAACATGGCCACAGTTCTGGATAATAAAGTGGAATGGTGGGCAGCAAGGTAGAATTAATCTATGGAGGGTCTTAAATGCTAGTTTGGCCCATTAATGTGATAAAGAATAGGAAATTGTTCATGAAGGTTTCAAGGCTGGAGTCTTAAGTAAGTATATGCTTGATAGTATGATAAGATTACTCTTAAAAGGAGAGGTTAAGAGGGGGAAGTTACTAAGAATATTCTAGAATCTAGGAAACTGAACATTTTATCGGACTCATTGAAAATTGGGAAGGCAAAGCAAATTTAAGGTTGTTGGCAAAGAAAGATGAATAAGATTTGGTGATAAACTATGAGGAAGGGAATAGTCAGGTATTGAGTGTTCTGTATGACTTTGCTAGTTATTTTCATTTTATTCAGTCATTCAAACATGCGAAGAAGCAAACGTTAAGTAACCTGCCTATTCCCCCAGCAAACAAAATTGGGTCTGTTTAGTCCTGTGTCTGCTGTTCTGTTCATGTATCTAATGCAAAGCCAGCTTTGGTCGCCATGACTGCAGAAGTAGTAATACAATCAAGAAAATCAAAGGAGGAATATACCTTATGGGAGGAGGTGAATTCAGTTGTTTGTTTCAAGTGTGTAGCTAAATGCAGGCTTAGTCACAAGCTGTTAGAACTAAGGAAGTAGTGCCAAGAGACTCCTTAGAAAAGAGTGAGTTGAATTGTCAGCATGGGTGAGCTTCCAGAAATGGCGTACAATAATGGAGATTAGATTTAAAAGCAGAACCAATCTCAAATGTGCCTAATTTCGAAATAGAAACATAAAAGATTTTTTCAATGGGTAAGGAGCCTGAGCTAATGCCTTATTTAACACTCCAGTTTAAATTAGTTTTTAGAATCGTTTGTTAAAACACCAGACATAAACAACAAAAAAGGAAAATCAAGTATTCCTATGAAATTAGATTTCTACCTTTGGCAGTTTCCTGATTGTTATCTTAAGTATCTCAGGACCTGAGCAACAAAGAAATCATGATGGATGATCCAAAGTCTTTGAAAGCCAACCCATGTCTCGGTTAGAATAATACAACTTAAGGGACATTTTTAAATGAATTAATCATTTTAAACATCTTGTCATTGGTTCTATAGAGGAAGAGTTAAAACTAATGTGAGCTTAATAAAGATTAATGATCTAGGATTTTTTCTTAGACCATTATACTATTTGCATATGGGACTAGCTTACAACAAGAGTGGGATTTTGATGATGACTGGAGTAGACTTCTTTAGAAGACTTAGTATGTGGTGCAGGAGAGACTAGACTGCATGACTGAGCTGTTCCGCATGTTACTTTATACAGGGTCCAGAACAACTTAAACGTCAAGGTGACGAAGAAGGGAATATAAGAGTATGCAAAGATCATGGCAGAACTTTATAAATGTACAAGAAAATGTTAACATTTTTGTTTCCTAGCTATTAAAGTAAAATTACTGAAAGTCATTATATACTAGAAACATCTTACTTTTTTTTAGCTAATCATTTTACTGTATATTATAATTAATACAACTTTTTCAAAGTTTTGTGTTAAAGTTTTGAAAAGTTTCAATTTCTAAAATACTAACTTTATTTTTTCCCTTCTCTTTCTCTTTCTATCTCTAGTGGACAAACTATATTCATGGGTGGCAGGATCGTTGGGTAGTTTTGAAAAATAATACTTTGAGTTACTACAAATCTGAAGATGAAACAGAATACGGCTGTAGGGGATCCATCTGTCTTAGCAAGGCTGTGATCACGGTGAGTACCTGTCCCCATTCAGTAAGTAGTCGCCAGGCATTAACTGTATCAGAACTGCTTTGGGTACTCTGAAACCCTTTGCCCTTCTGGAGAATACCACTGTGTGCTGTTAATTTGTATAAACATCATTTATTTATTCAGATGACTGTCAAACCAGTTTAAAATTTTCAGAACAAAAAGGGTAGTAGATTACTTCATAACTGAGGAGATTGGGGCAATTTGTAGGTTATTTAAGAAGTAAAATTGGAAAATCTCTGTGTTTATTTAACTTACTTAAGAAAGCACATATTCATTTACCAGCTTTGTCATACCGATATTATGGAGTTGAGAGTTCCGTGTTAACTATGCATAGTGCATGGTCTTCAGTTCAGTTTCCACAAAGGGGGATAAACTGTTTTGTTTTGTTTGAGGCAGGGTTTCTCTGTGTAGCTCTGGCTGTCCTGGAACTCACTTTGTAAAGAGGCTGGCCTTGAACTCCCAAATGCTGGAACTATAGTCATGTGCTGCTGCTGGAATAAACACTTTTGAGATGAAAGTATAATCTCTTTCTAAATTTTAAGATTTCCTTTGATCTATTTGAGCTACGTCACCTTTTAATACTTTTTAAAGGAGTACCTTTTGTTGTACCTTTTGTTGAACCATTCTTAGTTTCCATAAACACAACTTTATTTTCATACAGTATGTGGTCATGACTTAAATAATGTTGTACTATGTAAAAACAAGCACATTGGCATAGACCGGTTTGGAAACTGATGATTGACTTTTTAAGCATCTAACTCAACTTCTTGGGATCAAAGTATGTTATTATAACACATTGAAAAGGCTTATTGGTTGAGTGTGATCAGTGTACCATAGACATTTATAATCAAAGCATAAGAAATGTTAGCTATGGCAGGATAATTAAATAGGGATTAGCTAAGAGATTCATTGTATAAAATCTAAAAATAGATAGGTAAGACAAAAACAATTCAGATTTTATTGCTCCACTCAAAAGTCTAGTTCTCTTGTAATAAAATTGCTTGTAAAAGTAAAAAGTGTTCTTGGATTTCTTGTTACTGTCTACATTTGACTTGTATATTGTTGATGCTTTGCATTCAAGAAAAATCTTGCAGTATTTTTCCATCTTTTTTGTGTGTTCTATGTACCACTCTCTTGTGTATTCAAGTTAGAGAACAAAATCTTAATTGAACATCAATTTAGTAAAACAGGGTTGTTTGAAAGTGTTTGACAGTCTATCCTCTTTTTTTATTTTTTATTTTTGGTCATTATTTGTGTGGATAGACTAATGAGAGGAAATATTCTTCATAATCTTAGAGTCTTTGTATGATCCTTTCCCATTCCCCTTCTTTTGTATATTAATTGCAGTATTGATTATTAGAATAGGATTTAAATTTTAATCTGTTTTGCTTCCTGAGTAGTAGTATTCCCAGAGTGGATTTAAATGTAGTTACTCTGTTTTGCACTACACAATGACTAACTCTGTATTTGTGTGAAAGAAATATTAATAAGCACATTCATTGCATCTGCTTGGGGGCAAAGTAGGTAATTGCAGACAGTTGCATTTGTATGCAGAATGGCTTCATTCACTGGTCTTTAGTAGATACAGGAAGAAATGCTAGCATTTATTTTTGTGGTTGTTTCAACTTCAGTCTGTTCCTTGCTTTGAGGCCTTACAGTCTTTTAGTCTGTATTTCAAGGTGATTACAAAATATAAATGAATATAAAAAACTTTTCAGGGTGAATTTTACAAATAGGTAGTTTACGTTTTTTTTTTTTTAATTAATACTAACATTCTTTGTTAAATAAGTTAAATTAGCCTTACTATGGGCTATTGTCCCTATCACTTCCTCTCTGAAGATGGAGTAAATATTAACACTGAATTTGTTGCATTATGCTATTATGAAGTTGATAATACTCACGTGAGAACAAACCTGGGCTTGAAGATCTGTATGCATGTGTGATAGTAAGGATTGAACTCAAGAGTTTCAGGGCTTCTATATGGAGTGATTCCCCAGATCTCCTGCTTATCTGTGTAGTGATGGTCTCAGTAAGATACCCAGGCAGGCTCTCAACTTGGAATTTTTAGCATCAGTCTTCTGAATAACTAGGATGACAAACCTGAGACACCAGGCACACTTACATTGTAATGATTTTAATATATTATTTATTGGTAGATCTAGTTTGTGAGCTTTTTACGTTTTTGGAGCCTAATCCATTATTACCCTAATCCAGTCCATATAAAAATCTTGTTCTTTGGACATGTGATACCTGTGTGAAATAATTTAAAGAAACCGTGTTTTCTTTGAAAGGTTTTTGTTTGTTTACTTGTTAGGCGAGTGGATTAGGACTATTTGGATAAAAACAATACCCCTTTACTTTGTAAAAAGGAACTTTTTGTGTGTGGTGTGCATGGAAAAAAGTTGAATTTCTTAATTAGTAAAGCTTAGTAGTTATTTGCTTAAGATCCAGCTTCTCTTATAAAAACTTGTCATGTTTGTTATAATCAAAAACAAATGTTTGCTAGACATGGTGGTACAGTCCTTTAGCACTTAGGGATGATGCAAGGAATATCCTTAACTCTGTATCTAGCTTGACTACAGAACAAGACACTGTCTTACACACACATACACACACACACACACACACACACACACACACCAGATATTTATGGAGTGTTTAAACTTTTTATTTAAAAATTCTTTTAAAAAATGACTGATACGTATGCTATTTAAAAGTTAAAAAGTAAAAGGTTAACCTTTTTTCTTATTCCTGCACTGATGAAACACCCAGAGGTCTATTTTTGGTGGTCCTTCCTGAGACTGTGTGCTTATACAGCATTTTCTAGAGTCTTGATTTTTACGTACACTGTTCTCTTATTAAACTTACTGTTATGCCCTTTATTTCCATTATTGTAAGAGCCTGCTGCCTGCTGTGATGATCCCTTTGAAGAAAGCATTGCTGTCATTGTAGGGGCTCATTCCTAACTACAGCACTGGGAGGCTAAGGGAGGAGTGTCATAGAGTTTGGAGCTAGCATACAGTAAGATCTTGTCTCAAAGATACAACAAAACACTCCAAGGAAATGGAATACTGCCTTTACATTAAGTATCAAAAAAGTGAGGTTTAGGAAAATATTAAAATACTTGTCAAACTTTTAGGTTAATAATGGGACTTATTATTCTAAGTTGATTATTTTATTCATTAGGTTTAATCTTCTAGATCATTTATATTCTTCAACGTTCTTTCATTTAATATTTTATTTTTATTTTTGTGTAAGAGGATTTTGCCTACAGTATGATATGCTTCATGTGTATACCTGCTACCTGTGGAGGCCAGAAGAAGGTGTTGGATCCCCTGGAACTAGAATTAGAGTTGTAAGCCACTATGTGGGTGCTGACAACTGGGTCCTCTGTAAGAGCAGCCAGTGCTGGCTCTGAATTAGCAGCTGTCTCTCAGCCCTTAAAAGATATATATATACTTAAAACAATTTTAATTTTTTTTGTTTTTTGTCTTTTTTTGTTTTTTTTTACACTCCAGATATTATTCACCTCCAGATCCACCCTCATACTGTTCCACATCCCATACCTCCTCCCTGCCTCCCTGTCTCCACAAGGATGTCCCCCCGCCCCCTTACCCCACTAGACCTCCCCACTCCCTGGGGCCTCCAGTCTCTTGAGGGTTAGGCGCATCTTCCCTAACTGAACACAGACCCAGCAGTCCTCTGCTGTATACGTGTTGGGGGCCTCATATCAGCTGGTGTGTGCTGCGTGCTTGGTGATCCAGGTTAATTGAGACATGTCAGGGGTCCAGATTAGTTGAGACTGCTGATCCTCCTACAGGGTAGTCCTCCTCCTCAGCTTCTTCCAGCTTTTTCCTAATTCAACCTAATTCAACAGTCAGCAGCTTCTGTTGATTGATTGGGAGCAAATATCTGCATCTGACTCTTTGAGCTTCTTTTGTTGGGTCTTTCAGAGGGCAGTCATGATAGGTCCCTTCATGTGAGTGTTCCACAGCCTCAGTAATGGTGTTAGGCCTTTGGGCCTTCCCTTGAGCTGGGTCCCCCTTTGGGCCTGTCACTGGACCTTCTTTTCCTCAGGCTCTTCCCCACTTCTTTCTATTCCTCCAGTTCTTCAGACAGGAACAATTATGGGTCAGAGTTTTGACTGTGGGATAGCAACCTCATCCCTCACTTGATGGCACTACAAGATCCCTCTCCCCACTGTAGGGCATTTCATCTAGGGTCCCCACTTTGAGTCCTGAGGGTCTCTCACCTCACAGGTCTCTGGTAGATCCTGGAGGGTCCTCCCTCTTACCTCCTGAGGTTGCCTGTTTCCTTTCTTTCTGCTGGTCCTCAGGGCTTGTCCTTTTACCCCACCTGATCATGTTCCCCTCTCCACTCCTCCAGCCTCCCTCCCCTGCCCTGTCAGTTTCCCTTCCAGGTCCCTCTCTCTCTAACCCCTTGTGGTTGCTTTCTTTTCTCTCCTAAGTGGGATTGAGGTGTCCTCACTTGGGCCCTTCAGCTTGTTGACCTTTTTTAAATTCTGTGGACTGTATCTTGGGTATTCTGTCCTTCTTGGGGGGTGGGAGTGGGCGGGGTAATATCCACTTAGTGAGTACATGCTGCGCATGTCCTTTTGGGTCTGAGTTACCTCACTCAGGATGATATTTTCTAGTTTCATCCATTTGCCTGTTCTTATATGTCTGTTTTCTTTTTCTTCTATAAATTTTAGCATTTTTCCACTAGTGCTCTTACTCAAAAACTGTCTTGCTCTTATGTAGGCAGCTACATTTTCATGTAGATTTGATATTTGAATTTTGATTGAAATTATTTTACATTCAAGAATGATAGCTTTTTATTTTCTCAGGTAACTAACTATGCATTTTAATACCATTACTTCATATTTGAAATTGCTAGTTTTAGTATATATTATAAAATATGTTTTGAATTTTTCTCTTTTATGTTCATTTGGCATATATATGCCTTTTTAAAATCATATTTAAAATTATTTGATATTATCTCATCAGTCAGTTACTTAAACTGCTTATGAAGAGAAAAGAAGTGAGAAATTATTCATTTGCTTTTCTTTGTAGTTACTGAAATTAGAAGGTGTTTTGTAAAATATGTATAGAGATTTTATTTTATTTTTTTAGCATGATGAAGCCAGTGATATCTTTAGAATTAGTGTATTTGTAATATTAGCTCTCATTTTGGACAGTTAACTTTGCGAATTAATAACCCTCAGTCCTTTTAAATTACCAAGTGAATGAAGTTGCTGTTCTTCTCATCTGAGATTGCTTATAGGGACACTTATGTACCAATTCCATGTTTTAAGATTTTCAGAAGGAAACCTCAGAGGTAGTGAAACTATTTGCTGCTGGAAATAAAATAACATTAAAGCTGAACAGCTCTCAGGTCAGTGGGGATTATAAGAGAAAGAGTTGAGAAAGTTGTGAGTGACAGTCAAGAGGTCAGGACCAGCGGTAAGGCTCAGCAGGTAAAGGAGGGAAGGCTCTGACTCTGAGCGCCTCAGGGCCTGACTTTGTTCCCTGCAACCTAAGGACAGGTGAAAGTAAAGAACCCAAGTTCACACCATCATTCTAGGACCACTACACACCACGTGCTATGCCATGTGTCTCCACATACAAATAATGAAGTTGGAATTTTTTAAATCTTAAAATTGAAGAGACTGATAAAGACGATAAAACAAGGAAAGAAAACATTGAAAATTGAGAACACTAAAAATAAGTGTTAAAATGCTACACTGAGAGTAGTATCTCAGTCTTATCATTTTCTTTGTTTTGTTTTTGAAAATATACAATATACTGTGATTATAGCTTTTCCTCCCTCAGCTCTTCCCATATCCTCTCCACCCATCCAAATCCATACCCTTTCTCTCTTTCAGCAGAAAATAAACAGACATCTAAAATAAATGAATAAATAAAATGATATAAGATAAAAAACAAAGTGTAGGAGAAAACAAACAAAAAGCTAAAAAATAAAAAGCATAAAAAACACAGACACATAGACATACCCAGAAATCCCATAAAAACACAAAACTGGGAACCTTTCCCTCTGGCGGTGCGCACAGTACCTTCTAGTACCGTGAACAGTAGGCAGTAGGGTGAAGGGTCTAGGTAGGTGTCAGCTCAGCATCTCTGTGCTGAATGAATTATCAACACTGTTTTTGAGTATGTTCATTCTTTCTGCTAATTATGAGGGAAAACCTGTTCCATGCTTGATAGTTTAATGTGTTCTGTGCTCTTGCCTTTTATGTTCATAAGACATTCTCCCTCTGTGTTTGTGTGTTCAAATTTCCCTTTTTAAAACGACACATAGTATATAGGAATAGGGGCCTATTCTACTTCGGTAATAATAGTTTTGAATAAGGTCATGTGCTGAAGTTATCAGTGATAGGATGTAAACATATGAATTTGAATTGACAACATTCATCCATAACAGTGTCAGTTAAGTATGAAGCCACGTCTTCTGCTTCCCAGTTTATTTTTTTATCACATGCATGAACACAGGGAAAATGCCTGTATAGTGCATTTTATTTCATGCAGGACATACAGGAACATGACTTAAATTTATAAAGAAGCTCTTTAAAATTTTAGTTTGATTCTTTTTAAAATGCATATTGTTTGAGAATTTCATGCATGTATGCAATGTATTTTGTCCATATCTACTTCTGCTCACCCTAACTCTTCTTGGACCTCCTCAAACACATTCTTCTCCCAACTTCATGTCCTCCTTCTTGAAAATACTGCATTGAGTCTGGTTGGTGCTGAAGCATGGGCAGCACCAGGGATCACACTTCTGAAACAGTCCTTTCAATAACTCTTCAGCTACGGGCAGGCCTTACAAGCCTCCCTCCCGTCTGTCATTTAATTTTGATAGGCTTGGTCTTGTACAAGTCTTGTGCAGGCAACCACAGCTGCCATATGGGCATTAATGCAGTGGTCCTGTCATGTTCAGAAGGTACTGTTGTAGTCTTCCTAAAACTCTGGCCCTTAAAATCTTTCTGCCTCTTCAATGAAGCTTCCTGAGCCTTCAGAGGAGTATGATCTAGATGTTGCATTTAGGACTGAACACTCCACCATCATCCAAATCCAGTTAATTAGTTAATGTCTTGTTTTTTGATGTTTCTGAAAAATCACGTTTTATTTTTATATTTTTTTAAATGTGAAATATCACGAATAAGGTACAAAATCAAACCTCAGTTCAGAGAGCTCTACTTTTGAGATTACAAAGTCAAACCTAAATTCAAAAGTGTACTTTTGAGATTAATGAATATTCCCCAAGTTTCAGTTTCCTTTTCTCCCCTCGCTCCTTAAAAATGTTTTTTAAATAATCTTCTAGGTTTTATACAGGTATACAGTTTACTGGGATTGGGATCGAGCCGGCTGGTAGAGCACTTGTCTAACAAGCACATGGCCTTGGATTTCTGGGAGAGACAAAAAACTAGAGCAATGTATGTTTCACATCTCCTCCACTGTCTTGGGATTATAGGCATGTGCCACCCTACTTGGCTTATGTGGACCCGAGGATCAAAGTCAGCCCTCTGTACACGACTGGCAAGCATTCTTCTACCACCTGATCATCATCATTGGCTTAACCCATGCCTCCTTAGACAGAGTAAACTGGGAGACAAGATCCAAGCATGGAATAATTATATGTTTAAAAGAAGTATTGTGTGTGTGTACACTATACCCAATAGATTATCAATTTTCTTAGTCTTGTGAAAGACTTTTATTGGAAGCAAAGCCTCCAGTTTAAAAAAAAAAATAAGAGAAACTGGCTTATCAAAGGGAGACAGATTCCAGTGACACATTAGAGCCAAATGTGACCATTCATACCATCATTGAGTATATTCTCACACATTTCTTATGAGTTCGTTCCATCAAACAGCGTTGTTTAATAACTTAAGAAATATTAACACTTGATATTTCTACCAATTCCTGACAGACTTTCTTTGATGTACCATTTTTATCTTATTCTAGTTGGTTTTTGTTTGGAGTGTGTGTGTGTGTGTGTGTGTGTGTGTGTGTGTGTGGCATATGCACATAGAGGTACAGATTTTTGTTTGAGCACATGCTGAAGTCACAGCATTATCCTCTGCACCTTATTATTTGGTGTCATAGTTAAGATTGCCATTGGTGTGATGAATCAGCATGACCAGAACTACTTGTAGGTGAAACAGTTTATTAGGCTTCCTTACAACCATTTGTCACTGAAGGACAGGAACATAAACAGGACAGGTAGGTGGAGACAGGAGGAGGCCATGGAGGAGTGCTGCATGTGTTGCTTGTTCTCCCGTGGCTTGCTCAGTACCACCAACCTGGGGAGTGGTACCACCCACAATGGGCTGGGCCCTTCTTCATCAATCCCTAGTTAAGAAAAATGTCTTACAGGCTTGCTCACAACTCAGTCTTATGGAGACATTTTCTCTCTTTTTTAAAAAAAGTATTTAATGTATATGAGTGCACTGTCACTATCTTCAGACACACCAGAAGAGGGCATCAGATCCTTATTGGAGATGGTTGTGAGCCACCATGTGGTTGCTGGGAATTGAACTCACGACCTTTGGAAGATGAGTCAGTGCTCTTAACCACTGAGCCCTCTCTAGCCTGAGACAGTTTCTCAATTAAGGTTCTCAGATTACTCTAGCTTATGTCAAGTTACTGTAAAACTAGACATTGCACCTGGGGACAGAATCTCTCACTGAACCAGGAGCTCAACAATTTGGGTAAGCTAGCTAACCATAGAGCCTCAGGGGCCCACCTATTTCCCCACTCAGGCAGACGCCAACATGCTTGGCTTTAAGTTCTGAGTATCCAAGGTTGGGCCCTCAGGTCTGCACAGTAGGCTCTTTACCAACTCGCGCCGCTCCATGCCTTTCCACCTTTTCTTTATGCAAAAGCTGGTAGCTGTACTATTGGTTTCAGCTTTGTGAAAGAAAAGAACAGTAGGTGGAAAATGTTCAGACTAAAGGAAAATGTTCGTTATGATTGTTAAGAATAGGCAAACAGAACAGCTCCTCTAATCTGCCTGCTTTTCTGACTGGCACTTTGACACTCTTTTCTGATCATGCAGTGTCTTTCCTGGAATGCCTTTCCTGTTTCCAGTCTCCTTTTAAGATACAGCTTTTCAGTTGCACAGTTCCAGGTGTATGTGATTTTAGTATTAGATTTTCTAAAAACAAAAGAACCAGATGATGTTTATGTGCTTAGCAGTATGCTAGATGTTTTGCAAATTATTAAAAGGTTAAAAATCATTATTTCTATGGAAGGAAACTAAAGGTTAAAGAGTAGGTACTTTTCAATATTCAATTTAAAAAATCAATTTACTTAAGTTGTATGCCTTCTGGATAGCTGAAAATAATGGTTAACAGCTTTTCAAAAATTATCTCTCTAAAGAGAAAATAACTGTATAAAAATTTTAAATAACCTATCACCTTCAGCATTACTTGTAGACAGATAATGCCAAACTACAATATAATTTTATTTTAATGTAGCAACTGTCTCTTACAGGTTTCCTTCCCACTGCTACAAGTTGTGAGCAAAATTAGACATGACGTGTCACCGAAATAGAAGGAGCACTAGTAAAGTGAGAGTGTGAAATGTTACCACAAAGACTGTATTCATTCATTCATTCAAAATTTAAATAGATCTTTAACAAAGTCACAAGGTAGATCAATCTATAAGCCATTTTAAGAGCCAGAGAACTGTATAAAGAGATCAATTTTTGTTAAGGCAGTAAATGTGATTTTAAAAAGATAGTCATCTATCAGGGAAACACTAAGTAAAACTACTTTAAGATTTTTCTTATATCTCAGAATGGCAATTACAAGAAAACAAATGAGAACACATGCAGGTGAGGGTGTAGGGAATATTCATTGTTGCTAAGAATGAAAACTGATGTGATTTCCACTTTGGAAATCAGTGTTGAAGCTTCTCAAAAAGCTACAGATCAAATTACCATATGGAGTATGACCCAGCTATACCACTTTTGATTGTCTATACATTCAAAGGATTTCATATTCTATATAGACATTTACAAGATGACACTTACTATCTATGTTTAGTGCTATTCTATTCATAACATCAAGAAGTGAAATCAACCTATGTGTCTATCACCAAAGAAATGGGTAATGAAAATGTGGTGCATATGCAGAATGAAACGATTGAACTGTAATGGAAAATGATATGTGACATTTGCAGGAACATGGATGGATCTAGAAAATACAATATGAGATTTATCCAGGCTCAGAAGGGTAAACATTACATGGCATCTCATGCTGATCACATGCAGATCTTAACTTCTAATTTTTATATATTTTATTTTCATAGGAGTAAGTGTATATAGATAACAGAAAACTTTAGGGGAGGAAGGTTAATTTGACTCATGTATTATCTGAGTAGAAGGGAAATACTGGGAGCAGTAGGATTTAATCAGTAACAGGTGACAGGGTTATGGGGAAGGTGAACCACAGGTAAACATGAAAATGCCATAAAGAAACCTGCTACTTTGTAAACTAACTTAAAAAGAAATAGGATGCTGAGAGACAGCACAGCACTGGATGCTCTTCTAGAGGACCTGAGTTCAATTCCTAGTACCCACATAGTGTCTCACACTGTAACCCCAGTCCCAGGGATCTGATGTCTGCTTCTAATATTTGTGGGCATCAAGTATGCAAAATACTAAAAAATTGGAAAAAATGTTAAGAAAATAATTTTTTAAAGATAACTTCAAGTTAGGTTGTTTTTTATATTTAGAAAACTGGTTTGGAAAGAATTTGTTTTAGAAGCTCCATTATGGGTATTGAAATGTCTATGATCAAGTAATAATTATCAAATAAGTTCTGGTAACTTCTTTATTATTTCCAGTAGATTTATTATTGTAAGGATATATCTTAAGAACTCTTCAGTCATATTTTTAATGTAATCTTTACGGATTATAATATAAAAGGTGTCATATCTGACCTTGAGAATCAATGCCTACCAATGTGCTTCAAGTTTAATAATAATAGCAAACCCTTTTATTTCTTTTATGAATTTGATTTTCAGAAGTAATAGGTCTTATTAAATATAATTTAGCAATGTGGTAGATGCTAAATAGTTATATTTGGCCAAAATAAACCAGAATTAAGCAAAGTAAGGTGTATCAAAGATGTGCATGTATATGAATTTTCTTGCTATAGTTCTTTTCATAACAGGAAATATACTTTGATATAGTAGATCGCTGTTTGTTCAGTTTGTTTGAACAGGTAACTGTAGACCTTAAATGCCATCGATGAGTTCATACACACTTCGTAAACATGATGAAAAAAGTACAGTGCATTTCTAGCCCTGAAATGAAATTTAGTTTTTTATTATAAATGTAGGTAGAGAATTTTTTCAGTATTGTAATAAATCTCTGTGTCCCTCTCACTGACCACAGTTTTATCACATGACATTTCACACATTGTAGGTTCTCACCGTTTTTTCTACCAGCAACTGTATAAAAATGTGTTCCTATGTAGTGTATATATACATACATATGCATATATATTGCAGCTCATTAAAACTTCTTAGGAGTTTTAGGTAACAGTTTTCTTTATAACCTTACATATTTTGTTTTTATACTTTTGAAAACATTGTCTTTAAAGGAGTCTGAAGATGTTATCAGATTTGCACTGCTGCATAGGATCCTCCTATAACAAGGGATTGTTTAGAACAGTAGTTCTCACCGTTCTAACGCTGTGACTGTTTAATACAGTTCCCCTTGCTGTGATGACCCCCAACCTTAAAATTATTCTTGTTGCTACTTCTTCATAACTATAATTTTGCTACTGTTCTGCTCTTAATGTAAATTTTTTTTTTTGGAAATAAGATGTTTGCCAAAGAAGTCACAATCCACAGGTTGAGAACTGCTAGTTCAGACCATTTATGTAGGTTTTGTTTTATTTGAATTTTGTTTTATTTGCATCTTCATGTAATTTTAGGTGATAGAATTGCTTTCTGAATTTTACAAGTAAAATGGTGTCAGGGCCAGTGAAGGAAAAAAGAGAAGATACTCTCTCTTCCCAGCTCTGGGCTTCCAGTGCTGTCAGATCTTGCATCTAACCACTGCTTGTCTCTTAAATCTCGACTTTACCAGGCTTCTTGCCAGGATTGCACTCCTTGTCAGGGCATCTCCTCAAGATCGCATCAGGCTTGCTCTTTGCTGTCACAGGTTCTGCTCATGTTTCTCTTGCTCTGTGTAATGTCAGTTCCTTTCTTCAGTCACTCCTTCCCTGTCCTCCTGCTCTTCATCTAGCTATTACTTGTTGAAGGCCTTCTCTGCTCTATCACAGGTTATGCCAGCTTTTCTTTGCTTGCTTTGACATATTTGGACATAATTTTGTACATTTTTGTGGGGATACATTATGGTAATTTGTTACATGTATAAAATGTCTAACAACCAAATCAAAGTAACTAACATTTCTGTTTCTTTAACATTAATTCTTTGTTTTTGTTTTTGTTTTTTTTTTTTGCTAGTTGAAATACATTGTAGATGGTTTTGACTGCCCACTTCATTATGCTCGTTTTCCCTATGTTTTGGGCCTTTCCAGCATTCCCTTGCTGTTTCTCATCTCTGACTACTCCCATTTCCCCTGCTCAATCACCTTTTTTACATGAGAGAACACAATTATCTCCTTTTATAAACTTGTCAACACTGTTTACCTTTCTTATGTTTTTTTAACACTTGACATAATTATTTGTGTTTATTTGGTTAATACAAGGTCAGAACATTTAAGAATTTAGCCTATTTATTCTCACTTTTATATCTTCAATTTCTTAAATAATGCTTGGTAAATCGTAAGTGTTTATAAATATGTGATCAGTGGGTTGGTTACATTGATGCATTGAGTGAGCAACTTAGAGTATGGTGGTCCAGTAAAAATTATTACAGATACAGCACAGATGTCATTAAAAATGTTCTAGTAGCCACATTATTAGGAAAAATGAGATTGATTTTATTATATTTTACTTAGTACAGTATATCTAAAATATAATTTTAATATGTAGTCATAAAATAATTGAGTTATTTCTTATTTGTACTGAACCTTAAAAATCCATTTTATTTTGTATTTTATCATGTTTCAATTTATGTTATTGCCTTTTATCCAACTGTATGGTAGCTACATGTGGTCAGTGGTTACTGTATTGAGTAGTCTAGGTTTAGATGTTAACACTGAGAATAAGAAATCAGACTGGCAGTGTTCATACTCAGCTTTTATTTAAGAATAACAGTTGAAAGCATGGTTTTGTTTCTTCAGAGGTCCTCAGAATTAAGATGTAAAATCAAACTGCCAGTGGCACTCATTAATGAAATAATGTGATATGAATTATACCTCCCTATGGGTTTTCCTGAAAGATTTATAAGTGAGGTATGTAAACAAAAAAACAAAATGAAAATATTGTTGAGACACGTAGTTTGTGAGTAGAAATTAGTCCTCAGAATTATCTTGTCAGGCAGTTTGTTCCTAGGTTGTACTCTTTCAAGCTGTTAACAGTTTTTATAGCAAACCTTTGTTATCTTAGCATCTTGATTCATAGGGTAGTCTGACAAGGTATTTCTGGCAAGGAATCGTTGTATCTTGTT
The DNA here is from genome assembly GCF_963924665.1 of Micromys minutus. Lineage (NCBI taxonomy): Eukaryota > Metazoa > Chordata > Mammalia > Rodentia > Muridae > Micromys > Micromys minutus. The sequence goes on from NC_137980.1 coordinate 18,085,843, forward strand.
TCCATTATTGTTTTTTGTGCTAAGTTGAAAATAAGTATCAATGTGAGTCATGTCTTTATTTCAGGGTTGTAAAAGGTGTAGGAGGAAAAGTTCTTAAAATGAATAGATGAAAGAGGGAAATGAGTAGAAATCCTCAGGAGGAAAAGGAATAACCCATGTCTTTTATTTAGGCAGTGTAGATCAGGTGAGAAGGAACAGTGGTAAATGTCCTAGCAAGGTTTAAGGAAGAAGACAGTGTAGCTGATGTACAGTGGACCAGGGCAGAATATTAGGAAAAGAAGAGAACTGGGGGAACCAGAATCTATAGAATGTTGCAAGTCATTGTATGAACTCTGGCTTCTGTGCTCAGTTGTTGTTGACGGCTTAAGAAGAAGCTCAATCAGATCCTTGTAACAGGATAACTTTGGAAAGGAAACCAGATAGCCTTAGAAAGCTATTAAGGCAGAATTGATAAGAATTAAAGTTGGTTCATGAACTCTTATGGGCTATGAGAGGAATGAATGAAATAACTCAGGTCTACTAAGCAACTTACAGAACTATGGAAACCTGCAGAGTTTGGAAAGGTTAATACAATGATGATGCTCAGTTGCATTATGATTTGTCCTAAAGATTCAGAAGATCATTGTGACATCAGGGCAATCAAAGTTCAGAGGTAGAAGAGTAGCTTGAGTAATACGCATATAATGTGCATGTGTCCTGTGTTGGGGTGTGGAGATGCATTTTGTAATCTGGGCAGTCTGCAATGCTGCTTCAGACCTCTTTATATTTCATTTTTGAGCTTTGATCTTAATTATATTTCATTATTAAATGCTTGTCTCTTTATTACTGTGATATAAGGCAAGATTAAGCATCTGACTTTCAGGAAGTCTTTTGTAAAGGAATAAAGCAGTGACTGTATAGTCCAACTCTAATTTCTGAAATGATAAACATCTACTGCTGTGACTACACCTCCATACATCATTTTTTATTTGTTTAGTTTTATAGTGTGAAATTATTTCACATAGAAAAGTTGTAAGACTAGCTTTAGTTGACTAGGTTAGCATTACAGCAAGCATTCTCTATCATTCTCCCCTGAACACACAAACCCTATTCCTACCGTGTTTTTCTGGGTCATTAGAGAATTTGTTGCCTGTTTCCCACCCCCTTTAGTGCTGCTTCTATTGTCTGGCATAGTTTAGTTTTGAAAAATATATAAATCATGTCCTTTTAAAAACATTATTAAAATTGTCAAGTACATGTTAATTTTTAAACTTTTTCGGTGGTATTTATGTACATGCAGATGTCTTTGTCATGTCCACGGTCTCCTTCCCTTCTTCCCCACTTTGTAAGCCCTGGTAGTTCATCTTTACTTTTAAGTCACTTTTTCTATTCATTTCTATACATGAGAAAAAACATGATGCCTTTTTCTGTATGTCTGTAAGCTAGTTGTTTAAAATTTTATTTCATGTGATGTTTTTTACTATTAGATTCATGATATACATTTTGATAATATAAAGTGGTACGGTGTCCTCAGGGCATCACATCAGATACACAGATTTGTCTGCCTACCAATTGTGACTTGAATCTTCTCATGAGTCAGAGAGACAAGGGGTTGTCCCAGTCTGCTGTCTGACAGCAGACTGTGCATAGAATGATTGATTGTTTTCCAGCCCTGCAGGTCAACTCCTACATTTATCAACCAGGGTTCTTTTTAAAAAATTTTCCTTATGTCCTATTTAAAAAATATAATGGAATCATCTATCCCTGTGTTATTCTGTTTGGTTACAACCCATTACTGTGTATATTTTGACAATAAATTGTCTTAGATTTGATCGATAGAACACTGTCAATACTGATTCTATGGTGCCTTTATATGGTTCCACAACTGGTGTGTATTTGTTATTCCTTAAGGTTAGGGACAGAACTGGAGCTTCATACATCCTTGGCAAGCACTATACCATGCCAGCATATATCCCTCATCATCTTCTTCCCCCTCTTCCCTCTTCTTCCTCCTCATCTTCTTCCTCTTTCTCCTCATCTTTCTCCTTTTTCCAATTTCCTTTTCTTTAACATTTTTTTTTTGTAGTTTCCTACTTTTTGGCCTGAAATTTCCCAAGGTCCCTTATACCTTCTCTGCCTCTGTCCCAAAGTCAGCCTGACAGAGGGTGCAGACTTGGGTAAGAGTCAGAACCTTAGATTCAGGAAGACTGTTTTCCTTCTTCTGTAGTATTTTCTTTTCCTAAGTCTATGATGGTGACCTTTACTTACTTTAAGGAGTTTCTATATATTAAATAATTATTTTTTTATTTTTTGACTTTTAAGTAGTTTCTTTTTTTCTTTTTAACTTTTTAAAAATTTTACACTCCAGATTTTATTCTCATCCTGGTCCACCCTCCGACTGTTCCTCTCTCATATCTCTTCCCCGCCCTCCCTGTCTCCACTCGGGTATCTCCACCCTACCCACCCCACCAGACCTCTAAAGTCCCTGGGGCCTCCAGTCTCTTGAGGGTTAGGTGCATCTTCTGACTGAACCCAGACCCAGCGGTCCTCTTCTGTATACGTGTTGGGAGGCTCATATCAGCTGGTGTGTGCTGCGTGGTTGGTGATCCGGTGTCTGAGAGATCCCAGGGTCCAGGTTAATTTGACTTTAAGTACTTCTTTATAGCATCAGTGTAACTTGTCACTCTTTATCTCTGTGTGGTTCTGCACATAGAAATGTCCCTGCCTGCCCATCTCCATTCTGCCTCGGCCCAGCATGAAGTAGTCTCACCTAGTGATGTGCCAGTCTGCTCATCTGTGTCTCAGCACCTAGCTGCTGTCCTCTTAACGTTCTTTCTTCCATTTTAATGTCCACTCTTCCCATTTTACGTGGAGTTTGGTAAATAAGTAAAAGTGAAAATAATTCAGTCTGTGCTTGTTTATCCGAAAATCTTAACATGGCTTCTGAAAATGTTGTTAATTTTTATGTGTAATGGTGTATTGCTTGCAGTGTTGTACTGTGTTGGTGCTTAGTGCCTGTAGAGTCCAGATGAGAGCATCAGTTCCAGGAACTGGAGTTACAGGCTATTGTGAAGCACCAGTGGGTTTTGGGACTTGAATCCTGGTCCTTTAGAAGAATAGCCAGTCCTCTTAACTGCTGAGTCATCTCTACTTGCAACCCTATAGGTTTATAAAATGAACCATTCTTTCTTCTAATAAAACATTATTTGCCTAGCTTTATATAATTTTTCCTGTATACAAACTTGTTTATTAGCATTTCTTCATTATATTCCATGAAGGAAATATATTTTGTAGATAGGACAAAGAACTCAGCATACTCTTCTTAAGCCAGTGTTCATAAACTTAATTGTGGTATACATGATTATGATCAGGACCTGGAGTAAGCCCATCACACACACACACACACACACACACACACACACACACGCACACACACACACACACAGAGAGAGAGAGAGAGAGAGACAGACAGACAGACAGACAAACAGACAGACAGACAGAGACACAGAAAGAGAAGAGGCATGGGGAAGAGATGGGGGGAGTTCAGAGGTAACTGAAGAGATTTTTGAATAAGATTAAAGGAGAATTTTCAAAATCATCAAGTTGTATAGATTATAATTTTAGGGAATGTCACTTATAAAGTAAAAACCAACCAGCCATGGTAGCACACACTTCTAATTTCATTACTGGTGAGTCACAGGCAGGTTGATAGGAGTTTCAGGCCAGCTAGAGCTATATAGTGAGCATCAGTTGAGGAAATGCCTCCATGAGATCCAGCTGTAAGGCATTTTCTCAACTAGTGATCAAGGGGGGAGGGCCCAGCCCATTGTGGGGGGTGCCATCCCTGGGCTGGTAGACCTGGGTTCTATAAGAAAGCAAGCTGAGCAAGCCAGGGGAAGCAAGCCAGTAAGTGACATCCCTCCATGACCTCTGCACCAACTCCTGCTTCCTGACCTGCTTGAGTTCCAGTCCTGACTTCCTTTTGTGATGAACAGCGATGTGGAAGTGTAAGCTGAATAAACCCTTTCCTCACCAACTTGCTTCTTGGTCATGATGTTTTGTGCAGAAATAGAAACCCTGACTATGACAAATGTTATCCTCTTTGCTTGTTTCCCCTCCAGAAACTCCCTATCCCATCTTCCCTCCTACTGCTTCTATGAGGGTGCTCCTCCACCCACCCACCCACCCATTCCCTCTTGCCTCCGCCGCACCATGGCCTTCTCCTACACTGGGGGCATCAAGCCTTAACAGGACCAAGGGCCTCTCCTCCCACTGATGCCCAACAAGGCCTCTGCTACATATGTGGCTGGAGCCATGGAGTCCATCCATGTATGCTCTTTGGTTGGTGGTTTAGTCCCTGGTTTGGTTGGTTGATGTTGTTCTTACAGTGTTGCAAACCCCTTCAGCTCCTTCAGTCAGTCCTTTCTCTAACTCCTCCATTGAGGACCCTGTTCTCAATCCAACAGTTGGCTGCTAGCATCGCCTTAGTATTTGTCAGGTTCTGGCAGAGCCTCTCAGGAGAAATCTCTATTAGGCTCCTTTCAGCTTGCACTTCATGGCATCAGTAACATTGTCTGGGTTTGGTGACTGTATAACTGTATATGTTGGGATGGATTCCTGGGTGGGGCAGTATTTGGATGACCTTTCCTTCAGTCTCTCTGTTCCACTGTAACTGAAAATACAGTTGTCTCTGTATTTTCTCCTGTCAATATTTTGTACCTGTTCTAAGAAGGACTGAAGCATCCACTCTTTGGTTTTCTAGCTTCTTAAGCTTCATGTGATCTGTAGATTGTATTTTGGGTATTCTGAGTTTTGGAGCTAATACCCATTTATCAGTGAGTGCATACCATGTGTGTTCTTTGGTGATTGGGTTACCTCACTCAGGATGATATTTTCTAGTTCCATCCATTTGCCTAAAAATTTCATAAAGTCATTGTTTTTAGTAGCTGAGTAGTACTCCATTTTGTAAATGTACCACATTTTCTGTATCCATTCCTCTGTTGAAAGACATCTGAGTTCTTTCCACCTCTTGGCTATTATAAATAAGGCGGCTATGAACATAGTGGAGCATGTGTTCTTGTTATATGTTGGAGCATCTTTTGAGTATATTCCCAGGAGTGGTATAGCTGGGTCCTCAGGTAGCACTATGTCCAATTTTCTGAGGCACTGCCAGACTGATTTCCAGAGTGGTTGTAACCAGCTTGCAATCTCACCAACAATGGATGTTATTTACATCCTCGCCAGCATTTGCTGTCTCCTGAGTTTTTGATCTTAGCCATTCTGACTAGTATGCCCTGTAATCTCTGGGTTGTTTTGATTTGCATATCCTTGAGGACGTTTCTGTAGCATTTCTTGACCATTCGATATTCTTCAGTTGAGAATTTCTTGTTTAGCTCTTTACCCCATTTTTAATAGGATTATTTGGTTCTCTGGAGTCTAACTTCTTGAGTTCTTTGTATATATTGGATATTAGCCCTCTATCAGATGTAGGATGGGTAAAGATTTTTTTCCCAGTCTGTTGGTTGGCATTTAGCCACAATGACAGTGTCCTTTGCCTTACACAAGCTTTGCAATTTTATCTGGTACCATTTGTCATTTTTAAAATCTTAGAGCATAAGTCACTGGTGTTCTTTCTCTTCAGGAGATTTTCCCCTGTGCTCAAGGCTCTTCCCCACTTTCTCTTCTGTTAGTGTCAGTGTATCTGGTTTTATGTGGAGGTTCTTGATTCACTTGGTCTTGAACTTTGTACAAGGAGATAAGAATGGATTGCTTTGCATTCTTCTACATGCTGACTGCCTATTGAACCAGCACCATTTGTTGAAAATGCTGTTTTCCACTGTATGGTTTTAGCTCCTTTGTCAAAGATAAAGTGACATAGGTGTGTGGGTTCATTCTATTCTATTGATCTATTTGCCTGTCTCTGTACCAACACCATACATCCCAAAATCAGTTTTCATCACCATTGCTCTGTAGCACAGCTTGAGGTTAGGGATGGTGATTACCTCAGGAGTTTTTTTATTGTTAAGAATAGTTTTCACTGTCCTGTGTTTTTGTTATTCCTGAAGTATTTGCAAATTGCTCTTTTTAACAATATGAAGAATTGAGTTGGAATGTTGATGGGGATTGCATCGAATCTGTAAATCACTTTTGGCAAAATGGCCATTTTTTTTTTTTTTACTATATTAATCCTGCCAATTCATGAGCATGGAAGAATTTTCCACCTTCTGAGATTTTCTTCAATTTCTCTCTTCAGAGACTTGAAGTTCTTATCATACAGATCTTCCACTTGCTTGATTAGAGTCACACTAATGTATTTTATATTATTTGATACTATTGTGAAAGGTATCCTTTCACTAACTTCTTTCTCGGCTTGTTTATCTTTTGAGTAGAAAAAGGCTACTGATTTGTTTGAGTTAATTTTATATCCAATCACTTTGCTGAAGTTGTTCATCAGCTGTAGGAGCTCTCTGGTGGAATTTTTGAGGTCACTTAAGTATACTATCATATCATCTGCAAAGAGTGATATTTTGGCTTCTTCCTTTTCAATTTATACCCCTTTGACATCCTTTGGTTGTCTAATTGCTCTGGCCAGGACTTCCAGTACTATATTGAGTAGGTAGGGGAAGAGTGGGCAGCCTTATCTAGTCCCTGATTTTAGTGGGATTGCTTCAAGTTTCTCTCCATTTAGTTTGATGTTGGCTACTGGTTTGCTGTATTTCGCTTTTAGTATGTTTAGGAATGCACCTTGAATTTCTGGTTTTTTCCAAGACATTTAACACGAAGGGGTGTTGAGTCTTGTCAAATGCTTTCTCAGCATCTAATGAGATGATCATATGTTTTTTTTTCCTTTGAGTGTGTTTATATAGTGTATTACGTTGATAGATTTCTGTGTATTGAACCATCCCTGCATTTCTGGAATGAAGTCTACTTGGTCATGATGATGATTGTTTTGATGTGTTTTTGGATTTGGTTTTCAAGAATTTTATCGAGTATTTTTGCATCAATATTCATGATGGAAATTGGTCTGAAGTTCTTTTTATTTGGTCTTTGTGTTGTTTAGGTATAAGCATAATTGTGGCTTCATAGTACAAATTGGTAGTGTTCCATCTGTTCCTGTTTTGTAGGATAGTTTGAAGAGTATTGTATTAGTTCCTCTTTGAATGTCTGATAGAATTCCGCACTGGTCCTGGGCTTTTTTTTTTTTTTTTTTTTGGGAGACTTTTTAATGAATGCTTCTATTTCTTTAGGGGCTATAGAACTGTTTAGATGGTTTATCTGATCCTGATTTAACTTTGGTATCTGGTATTTGTCTAGAAAATTGCCCATTTCTTTCATATTTTGCAGGTTTGTTGAGTATAGGCTTTTATATTAGAATCTTATGATTTATATTTTAATTTCCATAGTTTCTGTCAAGTCTCTGTTTTTGTTTCTAATTTTGCTAATTTTGATACTCTCTCTGTGCCCTCTGGTTAGTCTGGCTAAGGGTTTATCAGTCTTACTGATTTTTTTAAAGAAGCAGCTCCTGGTTTAGTTGATTCTTTGTACAGTTCTTTTTGTTTCTCCTTGGTTGATTTCAGCCCTGAATTCATTTATTTCCTGTAGTCTATTTCTCTTGGATGCATTTGCTTATTTCTGTTCTATAGCTTCCAGGTTTGCTGTCAAGCTACTAGTATATGCTCTCTCTCTCTCTCTCTCTCTCTCTCTCTCTCTCTCTCTCTCTCTCTCTCTCTTTCTTTCTTTTGAGGCACTCAGAGCTATGAGCTTTCCTCTTAGTACTGTTTTTATTCTTCCCATATGTTTTGGTATATTGTACCTTCATTTTTATTAAATTCTAAAAAAATCTTTAATTTCTATATTTCTTCCTTGACCACATTATTGAGTAGAGCACTGTTCAGCTTCCATGTGTATGTGGGTGTTATGTTGTTTTTGTTTTTATTGAAGACCAGCCTTAGTCCCTGGTGATCTGATAGAATGCATGGGATCATTTCTATTTTTTTTTTTTTTTTTTTTTTTGTATAGTTTGAGGCCTGTTTTGTGAGCAGTTATATGGCCAGTTTTGGAAAAGGTATATTCTTTTATTTTAGGATGAAATGTTTTATAGATATCTGTTAAATCTATTTAGTTCATAACTTCTGTTAGTTTCTGTTTCCATGATCTGTCCATTGGGGAGAATGGAGCATTGAAGTCTCCCACTACTATTGTGTGAGGTGCAATGTGTGCTTTGAGCTTTAGTAATGTTTCTTTTATGAATGTGGGTGCCCTGGCATTTGAAGCATAAATGTTCAGAATTGAGAGTTCATGTTGGTAGATTTTTTCCCTTATGATTATGAAGTCTTCCTCCTCTTGTTTGATAACTTTTGGTTGACAGTCAATTTCATTTGATATTAGAATGTCTACTCCAGCTTGTTTCTTTGGGACCATTTACTTGGATAAAATTTTCTAGCCTTTTACTCCAAAATATTGTGTGTCTTTGTCACTGAGGTGCATTTTCTGTCAATCTATGTCATTTTATTGGGGGAATTGAGTTCATTGATATTAAGAGATATTAAGAAAAAGTGATTGTTGCTTCCTGTTATTTTTGTTGTTTGAGGTGGAATTATGTTTGTGTGGCTGTCTTCTTTTGGATTAGTTGAAAGACTATTAGTTTCTTCCTTTTCCTAGGGTATAGTTTCCCTCCTTGTGTTGGAGCTTTCTATCTATTATCTTTTGTATGGATGGATTTGTTGAAAGATATTGTGTAAATTTGTTTTTGTTGTGGAATATCTTGTTTTCTCCATCAATTGTAATTGAGAGTTTTCCTGTGTATTGTAGCATGGGCTGGCCTTCCTGTTCTCTTAGGATCTGTCTGACGCCTGCCCAGGATTTTTTGGCTTTTAGAGCCTCTGATGAGATGCAGATGGAAACCAGAAGGATTCTTTCCCAGGCTGCTCCTTTGGTTCCTGTGTCCTGAGGGCTCCAGGCAGGCCCCTTAGAGCAGAAGTTGTAGTCTCTCCTGTGCTCTCAGGTGTCAGCACTCCTGGAAGACCAGCTGTGTGGGGGAGGGGAGTATCTGGGTGCAGAGAGCTGTGGCCTAGGTCAGCTCCTGGTACAGATGGAAAACCAGAAGGATCCTGTTTCCTTCGTTCCTGTGTCCTGAGGGTTCTGGGAGGGTTTCTTGGGCCAGGTATTTAAGCAGAAGGGGTGGTCTCACCTGTGTTCTCACATGTATCAGCACTTCTGGGAGACCAGATCTCTCTGGGTACCCTTTTATTTTATTAAGTATATTTTCTTTGCTCTTTTACTTGGTCAGTGTGTAAAGTAAATAGTATTAAACACTTTTTTTTTTTTTTTTTTTTTTTTTTTTTTGCTGCAAGAATAAGCTGTCTTTAAGACATTCTGCCTGAGTAGAATAGCTCCCACATATAATCTATAAAGGCCAGATACTTAATTTCTCTCTCTACCCACCATCTCTCTATGGTTACCTCCCCAAGTAGCATATAGGCTTAAGAATGAGCCATTTAGACTGCTTGTTACATTGTGTGTTTTCCCCCCACACACTTTGATTCTCCCTTGTCTCATCTTTAGACTTTTGATTCTGGAACATTACTATAAATATAAGCAGAGAAGGAAGGCTGGGGAGATAATGCTGTCAGTAAAATGTCTGCTATATATGTGTGAAGACCTGAGCTTGGGTTCTAGTATCCACATAAAAACCATTCCTATAACCACAGTGTTAACTGAGCAGGGCATGCTGTCAGGAAAATTCCTTGGAGCTCATTGACCAGTTAGCCTAACCAAATTGATGAATTCCAGGTTCAGTCAGAGACTCTGCCTAAAAAAATAAAAATAAAAAAAAAGGAAGGTGCCTGACATTCCTCTCTGTTCCCATACTTGCACACCACACACAGAAGCACTAAACATGGGACATCTTCAGATTGTGCTAGCATGTCATCCTCTAGTTGTGAGACCCAACAGTAAAGCGACCCTGCTATTCAAATGCCATAGGTAGTGCAGTCTCAGAAAAAGACATTTTTTATTTTACCTAATTTGGTCTCATTCTTTTCTGGGTATATGCAATGCAAGCTGCCAGATAGTTTCTCCACACATTCCTCACATGAACAAGAAGATCAGTTTCTGTTGTCTGTAATTTAGGGCGCTGATTGATTCATGTTATTTGAATCTAATTGGAGTTCTTTAACTGCCTTTGTGTTGGGCATAGCAATTTACTCCTTGGTGTTTGTGGAAAGAAGGAAGATGCTAGACTTAGATAATTCCAAGCCTTTCATGAGTATTTGCCAAATATTTGAAAATTGGGCAGAACTTAGGTCAGATCTCTGGCAAAACCAAACAAAACCCCAGCTCTCAATCTTTCTGACCAACTGAACTTTGTACCTTGTACAAAGGAGGCTGCTGAAAAGTGAGACAGGAACCCCAAAAATGAACAAGTAGAGGAATCTCAAATATTGAGTCTAAACCCTCCATCTTCTCTTGACTTCAGGGCAAGTATGTGTGCAGGCCAGGTACAAGGAAGCCAAACTGAGATCCAAGTGCTCTGTTAAACATTCAGCAGAGGTACTAGCTGGAATCGGTTGGCATTGCCCTCCAGAACAAAAGCAGTCTTTTTGAGAGTAATGGGACAGATTCAGAATTTAAGGTCTAAAATTCATAGTGCCCAGGATCAGCTCAAAACTTCACATTAGGATAAGTCTAGAAATTGATATTGTCTCAATGGGAAAGACCTGAACAAATGCTAGACTCAAAGTAAACCTTTTATTAGAACTATTTGACAAGTATATTATATGTTCAAATAAGACTTTAAAAAATGCTCATAATAAATGAAAGACTGAACAGTTTCACCAGATAATTCAATGGTTAATATTTCCACATGACTTTTTCCTTACTAGAAAAATCCCTTTGCAAGCCTCTTGTCAAATGTTCTAGTCTAGACTGTTGGGCCTTCTACATGACTCTGCTGCTGCTGTTTGTCTGTTGATGTCTGTAAGTCCCTTTGCTTCTTTCATTTGTTGCACTCTCTTCAGCTCAGACAAGAGAGAGCCCTGATGCTTGCATTTGTAAAAGTCTAGTATCTGAACACAAGGAGGTGGTGTTCAGTACTTGAGGTAACAAGGATGAGGGGTAAATGTACAAGAATGTAACACCAGGAGCACAGAGCTGCCACCAGGGCGACGGAGTCCTGGTTCTCCTGGTTGGGTGCCTTGCAGAAACCCTCCTGTGGAATTTCATTGCATGTAGGATCCTAACTATTTCTTACTTTATTTCATTTGTTGGGAAAGCATTTCTTGAGTATGGGTCTAGTAGACCTTCTGGGAGGCAAGGAAGGGACTCTTCCTTCCTCTCACCCCTCCCCTTCCTTCCAGACTTCCTCCTCATCCTTTTTTTTTTCTTTTGAGTACTAGAGCCTCACCTGCACTATACAAGTGTTCTGCTGCTGAGCTGGAATCCTGCTCTGTTTATTTTGTGAAAGGATCTTAGTAAGGTACCCTGCTGGCTTTGAACTCACTGCATATCCTGTATCCCAGGAAGGCCTGGAACCTCTGATTCTTCTGCCTCCACCTCTCAGTAGTGGCTGGGATTACATAGCACTAATCCTGGCAAACTTTGTCTATCTTTACCTTTCTGTTGTCTTCAAAATGGTGCCACACTGATGTTTAGAAAATATCTGATTTAGAATCTGGTGTAATGGCTCAGTAGATCTACAGAACCCACATAAAAACCAAGTAAGCTTGTTTGATACTTGCAATCCCAGCACTCCTAAGGCAGAGATAGATGTCTGGATTGAGTTCTGGGCAGCAAGAGACCTCTGATGTATTACAACATTAAAGGTGATGCTCCTTCCTTATTTCCCTTATAGATAACTTAGAGTATTTTTATTTGTGTATTTACACAATGTGTGGGCACACATGTGAAGTTGCATATAGTCTTAGTATCTTTGTTTTTCCCACATTTCATATCAGTTGCCTTGGTCGTTTTGTCCTTTGCCTTAATTTTTAATTTTCAGTTTTGAGGGCTTACAGTCACTGCATTCTATAATATTCTTCTTTAATACCTTGTGTTCATGTATCTTGTTCTTATAAGTTTATTCTTGATAATTATGTAAGTCCTGTATATATTTTCCCTTTTGGAAACTTCTTATCTTTAAAAGCACCATTGAAGTTTTTAGTTTACCTCCTTTTTCTGTTCCTAAGTAATGTCATGCATTACTTAAGCAAACACACTTGAGAACTTTCTTATTTGGTGATGTCTACCTTCTGTGAACAGCCCAGAGTGTCCTTACTGTTCACCACTCAGTGTAGTCCAGATGCCATCATGTGACTCAGGAAACAAGAGACTACTGCTGACTTAGTGGACTACTGCAATAAACCTTTTTAAAGTAAGTAGATGGAATATTCTAAACTAACATTAAGAACTATAGTTGAAGGACTGGGGAAATGGTTCAGTGGTTGAAGGGTTTGCTGTGCAACATTAGGACTTGAGTTCAGACCTCTGCCATCCATGCAGAAATGTGGACATGGCAGCACACAACTGTATTCCCATTTCTGAGAGGTGGAAACTGGATAACCTAGAGGCTGGCTGGCCAGCAACTATAGCCAGTTATTGAGCTCCAGATTGAGTAAGAAACTGCCTAGAAATAAGGTGGAACCAGGTGGTGGTGGTGAATCCCCTTAATCCCAGCACTTGAGAGGCAGAGGCAGATGGATCTGTGAGTTTAAGGACAACCTGTTCTACAGAGTGAGTTTCAAGACAGGGAAACCAAGTTTTGAAAAAAAGACAAAGTCAAAAGTAAAGAAAGCAAGAGAGGAAGGAAGGAATAGAGGGAGGGAGGGGGACAGACAAGCGAACTAGGGGCAAAGTTAAGCAAATGGCATACTTGAATTCAAAGGCTGGGTCCTAGGCTCAGCCTCAACATTGGAAAAACTGTAAGTGGAGATGACTAGAAAAAGGTATCCATGTCAAACTCTGGCCTCTGCACATACCCACATAGGCACTCATACTGACATACATGTGTACACACAAAAATATAGTATAGTAAGTAATATATAGGGGCTGGAGAGATGGCTCAATGGTTAAGAGCACTGACTGCTCTTCCAGAGGACCTGAATTCAGTTCCCAGGAACCACATTGTGACTCACAGTCATCTGAAATGGAATCCAACACCCTCTTCTGTTGTGTCTGGAGACAGCAACAGTGTGTGTGTGTGTGTTAAATCTTTTTTTAAAAAAGTAAATAAACTAGTAGCATAGTTGTCTATGAAGTGTTGTATTGTTATATCATTGTGTTACATAACTGGCAGCACCATAGATTTGTTAATTTTAGGTAATGCCACTTGTACACATTTCTACCATCATCATCAGGCAATAGGAATTTTTCAACTCTATTAAAATGTAAGGTGTTACCATAATAGATGCAGTCTAGTGTTCACCAAAACATACTTATGTAGCTCTAATGGTTTGAATGAAAATGGCCCCTATGGGCTTATAGGCAGTGGTACTATTGGGAGGTACGGCCTTGTTGGAATAGGTATGGCTTTGTTAGAGGAAGTGGAGGGCTTGCTTTGGCCCAATGTCTCTCATTCTTCTTGCTATTTGCCGATTCAGTTGTAGACTCTTGGCTCCTTCTTCAGCACCATGTCTGATTGTGTGCTGCTCTATATCCAGCCATGGTGATAATAAACTGAAACCTCTGAACCCATAAGCTAGCTCCAGCTAAATATTTTCTTTAATAAGAATTGCTGTGAGCCAAACAGTGGTGATATACATCTTTAATCTCAGCACTGGGGAGATAGAGGTAGGCAGATCTCTGTGAGTTCAAGACCAGCCTGGTCTACAGAGTGAGTTTCAGGACAACCAAGGCTACACAGAGAAACCCTGTCTCAAAAAACAAACCAAAAAAGAGTTGCTACTGTCATTGTGTCTCTACACAGCAGTAGAATACTGATTAAGATATTAGCAGCATATAAGTATATTATTAATATATTTTTTCAGATCTGTTTACTGTGCCCTTGAGTTTTAGCTTAAAATTTTATTACAACTTGCCTTATCTTTAAAAACCCTTTTATTTTGTCTAGCATGCTGGCTCAGTATATAAGGCCAGCAAACCTGATGACCTTAATTTGACTCCTAGGACATTCATGGTAGGAGAGAAGTGATCCCTGTTGCTCTCTGACCACACATGCTTCATGGTACATACATGCCAACATACATCCAGAAGAAAGAAATTTGGAAAAAATAATAAAAATTAAGTCTTCTTTTCCCTCCTTTAGGACAGAAAAATGTCTCACCGGTTCTTGTAGTGTTTTACCTTTTTGGCCTTTATCTCACTTTTTTTTCTAGTAATACATGTTGATACCAAGACTAGGGTATGACCTGAGATGGACTGCCTGACTTTGTAGTCTCAGTGAAGGTCTGGGCCTGAGGTACATCCTTTAATCCCAGCGCTGAGGAGGCTGGGGCACACAGCACATGTTTGAGACTCTGCCTCAAAAACAGTTTAAACGAAGTCAAGCAGTGTGTTTTGTGGTGTGAGCAGGGACGTGTATGCAGTGAAGCTTGATGGAAGCTTCCTCAGTTTTCAAGCATCTTCTCTTACCGAATCTATCATTTTGTCTATTCCATGGACCCATTTTATCTCACTTCGTAATTTGTTGGGATTTAAAGACCGTGTATTTGCAAGGATGGATGGATGGATGGATGGATGGATGGATGGATGGATGGATGGATGGATGGATGGATAGATAGATAGATATAGATATAGATATATTCAAATTTGGTGTCTTATATGTGCCCCCCATTCCTTATACTGGTATTAGAAATGGCTCCCTTTTATTCATGGAAAATTTTGCTGGAGAAAGTAATGAATTCTGAACTGTATGTGGTTATTTTATTTTTCTTAAACTTTATTGAGGATGTTAAATCCAATACAAAGTTTAAAACATTTTCAGAAATGATGGTACAAATAAAATGGAAGTGATGGTGGAATCCATGTTGAGAAACCTGTGCCAGTTACAGAGGTGGAGTAATCAGACCATTTGCTTTCCCTGTTTGGTTCCTCATTATGATACTGTTTGCTCCCTCCCTCCTTAGGCTGCTGGGTTATCCCAGGTTGATTTCTTACATTAACATCTTTGAGTCTTTCTGTATTCACATTTATTAAGATAGGCTTGTGTTGGTCCTTTCACCTTTTCTTTTTCTCTTTCTTTCTTTCTTTATTTCTTTCTTTCTTTCTTCCTTCCTTCCTTCCTTCCTTTCTTTCTTTCTTTTTCTTTTGTTTCTTCAATTACTCTTTGCTTTGTACCATATTCCTGTAGTGTCCAAGGCACAGTGATCCAGGACATATTTAACTTGTCTTTTTGCCACTCAGAACCATGGCATACCGTTTTAAAGGAAAATTGTCTCATAGATTAAAAAATATTGTGGAATTATATTGTTTTACTATATAAATGATAGAGATCACAGGATGAAGTTTAAAAAACTGAGACAAAATAAGTAATAATCCCTGAAAGCACAGTATGTAAAGTTTTGAGAGAATTCCCTATAAAGGAAGATTGATCAGAAGAGAGGAAATTAACTCTCCTATCATCTGATAGAAAAAGCCTGTAAATCTGGTGTAATCTTGTCATATTTCAATTCACTTAATAGATGTGGGGAATAGCATATGAAATGTGTTTTGGGTATGTAGGATATGCCATGCATTCACGTGATGGGCAGGGGATATCTTTCTGGAGTCTTTTCACATAGGTTCCAGGGATCAAACTCAGGTAGCCAGCCTTGTGCAAGCATCCCTACCCATTAAGCCATCTCACTAGCCCTCACTTTATTGTATTCTTTTTTGTTGTTGTTTGGTTGGTTTTATTTTTAAAATTACTTTATTTACTTTACATTCTGACCACCTTTTTTCCTCTCTCACCCTCCCATCCACTCCTTTTTCTTCCAAAAAGGGAGGCCTCCTACAGATAACAGCAAGCCTTGGCATATCAGGTTGCAGTTAGACTAGGTGCATCTTTTTCTCCTATTGAGGCCAGACAAGGCAGCCTGGTAGGGGGAAAGAGTACCAAAAGCAGCCCAGTCTGAGGCAGCTCCTCCTTCTGCTGAAGATCTTCCTACACAACTGTTATGCATGTGCAGAGTGCCTAGGTCAGTCCTCTGCAGGCTCCCTGTTTGCATTTGGGCAAACAGGTTAGTTTATCCCTAGGTTTTCTTGTTCTGTCCTTGACCCTTTTGGCTCCTAAAATCCTTCCTCTCCATCGTCTGCAGGATTCCTCAAACTCTGCTTAGTGTTTGGCTGTAGATCTCTGCATCTGTTTCCACAGTTGCTGAGTTAAGCCTCTGAGGACAGTTATGCCATGATACTTCATTTATGTATATATTTTATCATACTGCCTTCCATTACCTCTCTCATCCCCCTTCCCATCTACTAAACTACTCCGACTTCCATGACTTTCATTGTGTGTGATCCACTGAGTTTATCAGGACTGTTTGCATGAGTGTGGGTGCGGGACATAAGCAACACTGTCCTCTAGCAAGCAGTAACTCCCAGTAGTTCCTCCCCTGGGAGATGTTTCCTGAGCCCCTGAAATTCACTTTTGAGCAATAAAGTCAGGGAAAGAGATAGCAAATGTTTTCTCTAAAACTTATTTTATCATTTTTAAAATTATGGTTTTGGTGATGTTCACACTACTTAAGCTAGCTCAAATCATTTGATGAACAGTATTCTGTGTTTTTTAAATAGATGTTTATAGATTATGTGTCAAAGCATTTATGTGAGTAGTGAATGAAACTTGGATTTTGTATATAACTGACAAGTGTCAGAGACATCTTGAAATACATTATTTCAGTAGAAAGATTAAAAAGTAAGAGTCTTCCAGCATAGAGTATGCTTACATTTCTTGGTGAAGGGAATGACATTTCTAAAAATATAATTAACTTGGTTTTTCACTTTCTACTTTTATTTTCACAGCCTCATGATTTTGATGAATGTCGGTTTGATATTAGTGTAAATGATAGTGTTTGGTATCTTCGTGCTCAGGATCCAGATCACAGACAGCAGTGGATAGATGCCATTGAACAGCACAAGGTAAGATCACTGATGGTCACCTGCTCATGAACTCCTTCTAGGTGAACTCCTTCACAGTAACCTTGACATGTTAATCCCATAGATTATAGGAGAAAGACCACAGACCTAAATCACCAAATTACTTAAAGCAAGCTATTTTATTCATGTATCCAGGCTGCCTCTACCTAAGGTGGGGTGCAAGAGGTCAACACTGGATGTGATGAAGACAAGGCTTTTATAGCATGGGTAGGGGGATTCTAAATAGAGGGTTTGGCAGGCAAAAAGACCAGGTTACAGGAGCCGAATATTATAACAAGTTAGTCATAATCACCTGAAACAATCACCTGAAACCTGGTTGCAAGGTGGGAATAACAAGGTAGTTATAACAAAGGTAGTTATAACAAGGTCTTATAGAACCTTTAGAAACAAAGGTAGGGTTGCAAGATTGTTATAAACAACTTTCTGAAACAAAGACATGATTGGATTGCCATTCCTGGAATAGGCAGTACAGAACCATTTGTAGTTAATGTCACAAGTGGGGCAAGGTTACAAGTTAGACATATCCAAGGAACAGGTTTAATCATAAACAGAAACAAACCCAGTTCGTCTTTACTTATAAGGTAGCTAAAAGCCTAAGATGAAGGTAAGTTGATTCTTCAGTGTAAAGAATTATGAAGTATGTTACTGAAAAATGGAACTTTGTTTGGTGGGGTAGTAAAATTTAAAGCAGTCAGATATTTTAGAATAGTTTTTTTTGTTTGTTTGTTCAGCACTACAGTTGCACAAAGGTATTATTATAATAAGTATTTTTATTGTTATTTGAAATAAAAACATAACCTGCTTCATAAACTAAATCTTGATTTGATTTTGTTGGTTCATTTGTTTGTTTTTTGAGAGTCTTTCTGTGTAGCTCTGTCTATACTGGGACTTTCTGTGTAGACTAAGCTGACCTTAAACTCAAAGACCTACCTGCCTCTGTCTCCCAGGCAGTGTGATTAAAGGTTTGTGTCATTGTGTCCACCTGATTTTGTGGTGTTCTCTAGAATCTGCTTTATTAGTAATATTTTTTAAATTATCCTGTTAAAACAAATTTAAGAATAGCATTCAATTGTAAGATCTTAATGCTTAATGTCAGTGTTCGTTTTTATAATTTAAGCAGATTCATAGTACAACCATTTGAAAATTATTTGTTGTTTTCCTTAACTATGAAACTTACAGAAAGCATCCAGAAACATGTTTAGATCATGTTCTTATAACTTAAAGCTAGTCTCTGTCTTCTGTTCTCACTGGTAATTAGTCTTCCTTGTTCCTGTTTCAGTGCTATGGCAGAGCCTAGGTAAAATCTGTAGTTGTTGTACCATCCTTAAGTGACCTGTGAGAATCTGTGCCTGTTCTTGTTCACATGAGTGTCAACGCATTTAGAGTTGAAATACCTGTTTTATTTTTAACAGGCACAAAACACATAGGTGACACAAAACAAGAAAAACCAGTTTCATCTGATATGCCAGGAGAACATTCTTCTTGATACCAGTGATTTGTTAGTTCTCCTTTTCCTTTCTTGTTTTGAGTTTGGAAAATTACGATAAATATCTTTCTAGTATTATGTTGGTTTATAATGTTTTCTAAGTTTTACTTACTTGAGCTATAACTTCATAAGACTGTGCATATGGAAAAATTATGTTCATTTTTATTATTTAAAAACAAGATGAGTCAGATTTTAGAATCTTGATACTTTGAAGCCAACCCGACTTAGACTCAGAGCCTCTGCCACATGTGACTTTGGGCATTTGTGACTAACCTTCCAGACTTACCTCAACTGTCAGTTGATTGTGCTTCTGGTTAAAACTGTAATAAGGAATAGATAAGATCTCATTTATCTTTATATAAAATATACATTATTATAAATTATGTATCACACACACACATATCCCCAAATGACAGATGTCCCTGTTTATAGTATAGTTGAAAAGTAAGGGCTTCGGAGTCACTAGAGTCAGTAAATGGTAGCATATTGGTTTTGGAAAAAGAGTTCAGCATTCAGTGAGAGTAGCTGAATGTACACACCGGGAAAGTTGACTATATTCTTCTCTCATTCATTCAGGGCCAGCTTTCACTGGTGATTAAAGATGTCATTTAAGTAGGACCAATTTCTATATTTTTAGCAGATATGACCTATAAAGTTTTGGTCAATTGATTTAAACTTATGGCTGTTATTTTTTCTGATAGAAGTTTGATTTTGTTCTCTCTTCTCAGTATAGTCCAACACAGATTCTATGCAAGTTTCTTGTTTTTATTTTCTCTTTTGAGTGGGATAAATGCATAATGCATAGATTTCATGTTATTGATTTCTTTGGATCTCAGAGATGAGACTTAAGCTGATCTTATGTTTTTTGGAAAAAGTAAAAACTACAGCTATTTTGAAAAGCAGTAATTTTTGTTATTGCTCATTCTTAATGTACAGAAACAAAGTATGTGATATATGACAACTAAGCAGCATGTTAGTTAATATGTGAGTTAGCTGAATTCTAAAACTAAATTACTTTGATTTCTTTAACTAACTAAAGGAGAAATTTCAAATGTTACTACCTGTAATCTGCAAATTATCTTCTTTCTTTCCCTAGTAAAGCAGATCGAGAAATGGATTTCCTGGGTCAAAATCATTAAGGACTATTGACTATTTAACTTGGAAATTTTACTAAAGTAAACATGAAGTTAACTTAATCTTTAGAATTAATGCCAAATTATTAAGGCAATGATAGCAATAAGACCTGCAGATTTCTAGAGGTTACTAAGTACCAGTTCATGTAGTAAGTGCTTTATGTGGTTCACTTTTCTCTCTGCCACCCTGACAGGTAAAGAAAGTGTCATTTTACAAGGAGCTGACATATTTGTAGTAAAATTAAATATTTTGTATATTATGGTACTATCTTCTAGTTCATTCTGATTTTGTTTGGGGAGAGAATTTGTTTTGGCTTTTAGTTTTGGTTTTTTAATTCCACACAGTGTTTCTCCCTCTAGCTGTCCTAGAACTCACTCTGTAGACTAGGCTAGCCCTGGATTCAAGAGATCTGTCTGCCCTTACTGCCCGAGTGCTGGGATTAAAGGTGGATGCCACCACTACCCAGCTAAGTTCATTGTGTTTTAGTGTCTGATTTTATATTAATTCTCTTTTGTATCAATTGCCACTGGCAAATTGATTGCTGGAGCACAGTTTTCTTAAGATCAATTCTTAAAAATTAGTATCATCTGAATCCTCCTAGCCTATGCATATAAGATAACTGAATTCTTCTTGCTCTTGGGTTGCCATACAAGGTAATGTGTTGTATGGATTAATGTCTTAGTACTTAGTATAATTAGATCCATACATTTGAGTCATGCTACTACTATGTATTAGATGCATACGCCTGGTAAGTTTCCTATAAAATGAAATATGATAGCATGCTATATATTACCCCTTTCTCCACCTTCAAATAAAAACAAACAGGTGAGCAATGTAACCTACTTGGGATAAACAAAAAAATGTAGTGCATAAATGAAGTGAACTCTGATCATTTCAGCTCATTCAATTCACAGTTACTTTTTCTGACTATTACCTGCCCTTTGAATAGCTAGGCAGGCCACTTGGAGTAGTAAATATATTTTCCTGTTCTGATGTCACTAGAAGGTTATTCTTTGTTATTGTTTGTTTATTTTGTTGGGTTGGGTTGGGATGGATTGGCTGTGGTGGTGAGTTAGTTTTATTAGAAGTTCTAGACAGGTTTTGTTAATATTGGATATCTGGAAGGACTGGAGGTTTCTGTTCTTCCCAGGATGCCCTTATACTCATTATGCAATAAGCTCTAGATTAATATATTCGTGCATATATACAGCACATGCCTTCACTCTCTGTCTCTGACTCTTCTGTGTTCATGTATGAGAAACAAGTGTCCTATATTATAAGACTTTGTCAGTAATCAGTAATAGAATGGTAATGATGATAGCTAATCATTTTAAAGATGAATGTGCCAGATATGGTACTTACCTCACTTTACTCATACACTGATATGAGAATAGCATTGTTACCCTAGGTAACTGAAGCACAGAAAGATTAAGTAGACTGTCCAAGGTTAAACACTAGTTAGTAAAGGAGCCAGTATTTCCAACCCAAGAGTGTGGACTTTTAGCCAATAAGTCCTTCTGCCATCCTACCAGTATGTATTTACATGAAATATTTTATTGATTTAAATCACAGACTTCTTTAATCAGGCTATTCTCATCTTTTAGTACATTCTTAATGTTGATGGTGGGGCTTTTTAGACCACAAGGTCCTTAAGGGCTCAGATATACTAATTTGTAAGAATTATCATAAATTGGGCACATAAAATTTACAGTTTTGTGAAGTCTCCCTAACTCTCCCTTTAGCCTTTAAATCCCAATATTAGAATGATTACTAATTATCAATACTGTATGGTCCTATACTCAGTGTCTACTTACGTTTTTCCTTCCTTAGTATATTCTTCCCAGAATAACTTGCTCACTGTGAGTAAAGTCTTAAAGATATGACTTCTGTTTATTTCTTGTTATATTAGATATTGCATAACTGCTTTAAAGGGAAGTACTCAGTTCCAAAGTCATTTTTAAATCAGAGATTTGTTTTCAAAATACATACAAATTCATGTATATGTGAAACCAATACTTTTATTTAGAAACAATATTTTATGCTCTGGTTTTTTTTTTTTTTAGTCAATTTATATTTTGTACTTCTGTTTATGATTTGAATCAACACTGAATAGATTACTAAGATAAAGTTTTATTTTATATTTAAATCTCTTGGCATTTTGCCTTTCAAATGAGAACGATGCTTAGTCTTTGTAAACTAAAAACTATGTGAATGCAAAGTTTGGGGGAACTGGTTTGTATTTGGATTAAATGAACATTTTCTGCTATGGTTATGCCTATATATTAAAGGGCCTCTGTGTGCATTTTTTTGTAACCAATTCATGAAAAAATGTATAAAGATTTACTAGAGTTATTTTAAAAATTGTGATACCTACTATCTCCTGGTATCTTCTAGTTAATAAGTTAGAATTCTTATTGTGATAATGACTAAACACAATTGCAAAATTTTAATCTCAACAAATAAAAAATAACAAAAGAGTAAATTGGGAACAATTTATTTGAACAGTGAAAAAGAAGAAATGTCTTTTTTTTAACAAAATCTCAATCCTTCGATTTTACCACTGAAGACAACTCAGGAGCCTATTGCTGAAGTGAAAGCCTGAAAGCTCAAGGAAGTAGAGAAAGCACCCAGCTGACCTTCCTCCTCATCAGGTGTCTCTCCTTCCATGCCATCCCTAAAAACCTCTGGAACTCAATGTGTCTCCCTTCTACTTCCTGTGTACCTCTCTGTGTGGGAGTTCTCCTGACTTTCACTTCCTCCTTAGGATCACTTCCTGTTAACTAGTTGCTTGCCTTTCCTTTTGATCTGTGGTTGACTTCATTTAACCCTGTTAACAATATTCAAACAGAAAGCTCTCAGACTAAAAGTATGTGCTAGAGCTGAGCCACAGCACAACTAAAATCCAGGTTTCCCAGTAAATGACAGAATCTCAGCGTTCAGTGTGACCAAATATCTTGTAACATTTCCCCCTTTTTGTCTAAATAAAAAGGAAAAGCTTTA
Source organism: Micromys minutus (assembly GCF_963924665.1). Classification (NCBI taxonomy): domain Eukaryota; kingdom Metazoa; phylum Chordata; class Mammalia; order Rodentia; family Muridae; genus Micromys; species Micromys minutus. The sequence goes on from NC_137980.1 coordinate 18,108,530, forward strand.
ACTCTGACACAGTAAAGCTATTTACAATAATGAAGCCGTTTCTGCCAAGCTTTCCACAATGTCCAGCTTGCTTGTATTTGGCTGACTTGCATATTTATCATCCATATAGCTGAAGACATTAATTTGACAAGATTTTTTTGTGTAATGATAGAAATTATTATAAATCAGTTTGGAAAGTTGAGAAAGTATGTCAGGTGTATGTGTAGCCTCAAGTATAGTCTCCAGTGCCCCAAAACAAAGAACAGAACCAGAGGTGAATAGGACCAAGTGTCAGTGAGAGGGTGAAACTGCAGAAAGTCGTTGAGCACTGACAGGGCAGTAACATGTGCACATATTTGAAAAGACAGTTAGACCAGTTGATCATAAATGTCTTCTTAGGTCAAATGAATATTAAAAATGTGAAAAACTACAAATATTGATATGAAAGATGCATTCGTTTTAATTATGTTCTTTAGGTTATGAGAATAGTGGCCAGTCTGTGTTCTGTAATAAGTGATAAAATTGTCCTAAGCCTCAAAGAGTATAGAATACCATACTTGATCAAATAAAGTTTCAGCTGAGCACTTCACTTTTACGTGCTCTGATTGTTAACAAACTGATTCTTCTCCAGGCTTTGTCCTCAGGTTAATCTATGCAGGTTAAATGTGTCCTCACTCTGTCACAGCTGCTGCTCACTCTCCATCTCCTCCTCGAGTTGTTACACTCTTTGCTGACTTACTTCTGCTGCCCTGGGCTCTTGGTAGTGCCCAAGTGAAGAAAGAAAGAGAGAGGGAGGGAGGGAGGGAGGGAGGGAGGGAGGGAGGGAGGGGTAGAGGGGAGGAGGGGAGAGAGAGAATGAAGGAAGAAAACTTGATTGATTGCCTTTTCATATCAGTTAAACTGATTACCCCTGGTCCCGTATTAGTTCATCTTACAATTATAATTATTTTCATTTAAATTTATGAATGGGATTAACAGTTATACTCATGAGGCCATCATGCTGAGATCATCTAGGGATATAGAAATGGATTCTTTTTCTGTGCCAATTTAAAGAATAAAAGATCAGGAAAAGCAAGGTCTCAGCACTCCGCCAAGTTTTATTAAAAACAGACGTGCACAAGTAGAAAGGGTTCCAAAGATGGAGTCCAAGTTTGTCTGGCAGAGCCCAAACTTTTCTGTTTTGAGGTAAGATGGGTTCTCTTTCTGCCCCAGAATTGGCTAGTCTGGGCTGTTGTATAGGAGTACATAAGTCATACAAAGCGAGGAAATTGATTTGTCCCACCCCAGAAGCCCTAGTGGGAGGTTTGAGTCCTCTGCCAGGAAAAATCTCATTCTTTGCCTCACAGAGGGAGAAGCAACAGGAAGTGAAGTGCTTGGATGAGAAGCACATGGAGCTGCCTAGAGCTCCTTCCTCCTGTCTGCCTTCCAGGGCTCTGCTTCTAGTCCTTCATAGTGTTATGTCTCAAGAGTCTGACGCTGTTGTGTAGTTTCTTAGATTTATAAGTGTTTAAAGTGTTTAGTCACATATTTTCCAGGAACAATGTATGTCACTATTACTGCATTTTCAGCTTATTTTTCTATTCTTGTCTGTCTAGAATTCACTTAACATTTCTTTAGCTAAGAAACAGGTGAGGGCAAAAAATATTGTTTAAGTTCTATCTCATATTGCTAATACAGATGACTTTAAATATGAAATTACACATTACAAATATATGTCATTTTGTACAATAGCTGAATATTGTATTAGAATTATTTGGCAGTCACTAGAACAGATGGGTTCTGCTTTTCTGTATTTGATATGGAACAGTAATGGTGGGCGGCATTGCTTACATGTATTGACAGTAGTAGAAACTGTTTGCTAATTTTATGCATGTATTGAACACTAACTGAGAAAATGATTCTGTTTCCTTCACATTTCTTTGTGGTGGTCTAGAGAGCACTTTATTTATATTGCCTTGAGTCCCTGACACATGCTCTCAGTTCGTCCAGTAGTGATGGCTGAGTGGTAGTACTGAGGCCGACTGGAACCAGAATGAATGAATGTGCCCGGGATCATAGTGTGTCCATTACAAATACACTAAAGTAAGGCTAGCGTAGGAATGAATACTTACTTACTCTAACGATGTTGGCCTGCTAGTGGTTCTGTTGTTTATATTCCTACCCATCCATTTGAGGGATAAAAGGAGTAACTGCATGCTCAAGTGTATCTTCAAATATAGGTGTTCCTCCCAGTTTACATACAGATGAAACCTAGTGGACCATGTGACCATTGATCAGTCAGTAGGATGTTATCCAAAAAACAGTACCCTAAAATGTTTATAATACTCCTCTATATCTAGTTAATTTTAGCTTTTTTAATGGCTACATAGTTGCAAATCTTTCCAATATGGATAAATCTGACAAGTCTTATGATGTGTTTTTAAATCCACCCTGCAAATTCTCTTTTTGCATGTATTTTACAGGCCTCTGTGGGTTTTGTTTTTTTAATTTTTACACTCCAGATTTTATTCCCTTCTCTGTCCACCTCCAACTGTTCCACATCCCATACCTCCTCCCTGCCTCCCTGTCTCCACAAGGATGTCCCCCCGCCCCCTTACCCCACTAGACCTCCCCACTCCCTGGGGCCTCCAGTCTCTTGAGGGTTAGGCGCATCTTCCCTAACTGAACACAGACCCAGCAGTCCTCTGCTGTATACGTGTTGGGGGCCTCATATCAGCTGGTGTGTGCTGCGTGCTTGGTGATCCAGGTTAATTGAGACATGTCAGGGGTCCAGATTAGTTGAGACTGCTGATCCTCCTACAGGGTAGTCCTCCTCCTCAGCTTCTTCCAGCTTTTTCCTAATTCAACCTAATTCAACAGTCAGCAGCTTCTGTTGATTGATTGGGAGCAAATATCTGCATCTGACTCTTTGAGCTTCTTTTGTTGGGTCTTTCAGAGGGCAGTCATGATAGGTCCCTTCATGTGAGTGTTCCACAGCCTCAGTAATGGTGTTAGGCCTTTGGGCCTTCCCTTGAGCTGGGTCCCCCTTTGGGCCTGTCACTGGACCTTCTTTTCCTCAGGCTCTTCCCCACTTCTTTCTATTCCTCCAGTTCTTCAGACAGGAACAATTATGGGTCAGAGTTTTGACTGTGGGATAGCAACCTCATCCCTCACTTGATGCCATGTCTTTCTGCTGGAGGTGGGCATTACAAGATCCCTCTCCCCACTGTAGGGCATTTCATCTAGGGTCCCCACTTTGAGTCCTGAGGGTCTCTCACCTCACAGGTCTCTGGTAGATCCTGGAGGGTCCTCCCTCTTACCTCCTGAGGTTGCCTGTTTCCTTTCTTTCTGCTGGTCCTCAGGGCTTGTCCTTTTACCCCACCTGACCATGTTCCCCTCTCCACTCCTCCAGCCTCCCTCCCCTGTCCTGTCAGTTTCCCTCCCAGGTCCCTCTCTCTCTAACCCCTTGTGGTTGCTTTCTTTTCTCTCCTAAGTGGGATTGAGGTGTCCTCACTTGGGCCCTTCAGCTTGTTGACCTTTTTTAAATTCTGTGGACTGTATCTTGGGTATTCTGTCCTTCTTGGGGGGTGGGAGTGGGCGGGGTAATATCCACTTAGTGAGTACATGCTGCGCATGTCCTTTTGGGTCTGAGTTACCTCACTCAGGATGATATTTTCTAGTTTCATCCACTTACCTGCAGAACTCAGGATGTCCTCGTTCTTAAAAGACATACACTTAGTCTTAAAACCTAAACATTTACTCTTCATTTAAAAACATTCCTCATTTTATATACATTTGCCCTTCAATCCATTATTTGTGAGCGAGGATTTGGTGAGAGCACAGAGCAGAAATCCTTTTTGCCACCTATAAAAACATTGTACTACCAAATAGAAGTAACCTCTCTGAAAGTCAGGAGTCCTCAGCAGGCTTCCAGCTTCTGGGCTTGAGGAAAGGCATAGATGATAGATTACTGCTAATTTGGGGCTAATTTAGCCTGCAACAGTAACAGATACCCATTCTCAGCCCCATAGCCCCCAGGTGTGTACCTAGTTGGTAGGAGCAAAGCTGAGGACAACCAAGACCATGCATTACACTCTGAGCTTTCTGCATGTGGTTGAAAACGGATGTTTCAGTGGCCTGAGTTGGTTACCTGCTGCCATGCCTTCCTCACTATTATGAGCCCTTCCTCTGGAACCATAAGCCTCAAGAAACACTGATGTACAGCTCCTGTTTCATCAGAGCATCCAATAGGGAAGCCATTAGCGGAATGGTTTATTTCTTTGAATAGCTTGACTGTGTTCGTGGAAGGTAGATAGATGAGTTTGGAACTCTGGACTCAAACAGTGCATTGGAGAATTGTAAGAAGAGCTTTTGCTTCCATTCTGTTAGGTTCCTGGAAGATGGTACATACTGGAGGCCTGGATCATAGTGTTTCAGAGAGAAGCAAGGACTGTATTGGAAAGTAGGCTAGAGGACATTGATGTGAAATTTTGGTAAAGAATCTGGCTGCTAAGACCAGAATCTGTGAGCTAAGATCTTTTCTGAGGCTAAGTTAAAAGGCAATTTTTTTTGTTTGTCTTGTTTGTTTTTTATGTTCATTCTATTTTTTGGACAACTTTATTTTTGTTTCTATTTGGTCTATTTCTGCCCTAAGTTTGATTATTTCTTGCCATCTACTCCTCTTGGGTGTATCGGCTTCCTTTTGCTCTAGAGCTTTCAACTGTGCTGTCAGGATGCTAGTGTATGTTTTCTCCAGTTTCTTTTTGGAAGTACTCAGAGCTATGAGTTTTCCTCTCAGTACTGCTTTCATTGCATCCCATAGGTTTGGGTATGTCATGTTTTCATTTTCATTGAATTCTAGAAAATCCTTAATTTCTTTCTTTATTTCTTCTTTGACCCTGCTATCGTTTAATAGAGCATTGTTTAGTTTCCACGTGTATATGGGCTTTTTGTTGTCTTTGTTGCTATTAAAGACCAGTCTTAGACCATGGTGATCTGAAAGGATGCATGGGAGTATTTCAATCTTCTCATATCAATTGAGGCTCGTTGTGTGTCCAATTATGTGGTCTATTTTCGAGAAGGTGCCGTGAGGTGCTGAGAAGAAGGTGTATTCTTTTGTTTTAGAATGATATGTTCTGTAGATATCTATTAATTCCAGTTGCTTCATAGTCTCTGCTAGTTTTACAGTGTCCTTGTTCAGTTTCTGTTTCTATGATCTGTCCATTGATGAGAGTGGGGTATTAAAGTCTCCCACTATTATTGTGTGGGGTGAAATGTATTTTTTGAGCTTTAGTAGGGTTTCTTTTATGAATATGGGTGCTTTTGTATTTGGAGCATATATGTTAAGGATTGAGAGTTCCTCCTGACAGATTTCCCCTGTAATGAGTAAAAAGTGTCCTTCCTTATCTTTTTTGATAGCTTTTGGTTGGAAATTTATTTTATTCGATATTAGAATAGCCACTCCAGCTTGCTTCTTGGGACCATTTGCTTGGAAGTTTTTTTCCCACCCTTTTACTCTGAGATAGTGTCTGTCTTTGTCTCTGAGATGAGTTTTCTGTATGCAGCAAAATGCTGGGTTTTGTTGATGTATCCAGTCTGATAGCCTCTATCTTTTTATTGGGGAGTTGAGTCCATTTATGTAAATAGATATCAAGGAATAATGGTTGCTGTTTCCTGCTATTATTTGTTTTGTAGGTTGAATTGTGCTTGTGTGTCTTTCTTCTTTTGGTTTTCTTGCTTAGAAGTTTTCTTGTTTTTACTATGATGTAGTTCCCCTCATTGTATTGGGGTTTCCACCTATAATTCATTGTAGTGCTGGGTTTGTGGTCATATATTGTGTAAATTTAGTTTTGTCTTGGAATATCTTCATCTCTCCATCTATGGTGATTTATAGTTTTAGTGGGCTGGCACTTGTGCTCTCTTAGGGTCTGCATGATGTCTGTCTAGGCTCTTCTAGCTTTCATAGTCTCTGTTGAGAAGTCAGCTGTGATTCTGATTGGTCTGCCTTTATATGTTACATGGCCTTTTCCCCTTACTGCTTTTAGTATTCTTTCTTTGCTTTGGGCACTTGGTGTTTTGACTATTATTTGTCAGGAAGAATTTCTTTTCTGGTTCAACCTATTTGGAGTTCTGTCTATTGGAGTGCTTCTTTTATGCTAGTGGTCATCTCATTCTTAAGGGTAGGGAAGTTTTCTTCTACGATTTTGTTGAAGATATTTACTGTGCCTCTTAGTTGATATTCTTCATCCTCTTCTATTCCTATTATCCTTATGTTTGGTCTTCTCATTGTGTCCTGGATCTCCTGGACATTTTGGGTTAGGAGCTCTTTGGTTTTTGCATCTTCTCTGACTGTTTTGTCTATGTTTTCAATGTTGTCTTCAGCCCCCTGAGATTCTCTCTTCCGTCTCTTGTAGTTTGTTGGAAGTGCTTGCATCCATGACTCCTGATTTCTTTTTTAGGATTTCTATCTCTAGGATGGTCTCTTTTAGTGTTTTCTTTATTGTGTCCATTTCCATTTTAAATTCCTTCATCCATTCCTTCATCTCTTTGGTTCTGTTTTCTTCTAGTTCTTTGTGTTCTTTGAGTGTTCTTCTTGTTTCTTCTTTAAAAGCTCCTAATTCTTTATGCTTTTCCTCCCGTTCTTGTTTAAGGATCTCTATCATCATCTTGAGGTAGGATTTCGGGTCTGAGTCTTCTTTCTCTGGAGTGTTTGGGATTCCGCTGTTTGCTGTGATGGGAGAGCTGGGTTCTAGTGTTTACAGGTTGTCTTGGTTTCCCTGGGGTACATTCTTTCTCTTTCCTCTTGCCATCTTGTTGTCAGTGATTGTTTCTCGCCTTTTCCTTGTACCTGGCCTGTGTCCCTGGATCTCCGCTGTTCCTGGCGGCGTATGGTCCGAGCACCTGTTCTGCACCCAAAAGCCGCCAGCTGGGAACAGAGGGCCCAATGCTGGGTGCCTGGGTCCCTGGATCAAGCAGGGCAGGGGTGCACTTTCCATGTGCTCGGCAGAGATCTCTCTGCCCCCTGGCTAGTTGGAACACCTTCTCACCAGGCCTGTGTCTCTGGGTCTCCCAGGTAATTTCTTTAGATAAGGAAATTTCAAGATATCATAACGGGTCTGTGGCATGTTTATTATACTTCTTATGCAGTGAAATACAATGAAAAAAGGTGAACGAGATGGAAAGAAACACAAAAATACAGAACATAAAATATACAAAATACATATTTTGGAGAGAAAAAGTACACTAGAGAGCTTAATATAGCCAAGGCATTTACTTTGAGGCTGTAATTGTTAAGGAGATTGGCACCATTAAGGAGAGGCCTCTACCTCTCCATGGGAACAGTGAGAAGGGTGCCTTCTTGGCAAGGCCTCACCCAGCTAAGCTTCCTGCTTGTGATAAAGAAATTCCAAAAAAGCAATTGCTTCAAAATAAGAAAGGTGCTGCTAATGTCAAATAGGGTGAGTATCCATTCCAAGCTGGCAGCCAAACTTGAGAGTATATTGGATTTGTAAATGTGAAAAACAAAAGGTTTGGGGGAGGATCATGAATTCATCCTTCTAGGTTTCAGAGATGCCGAGATCAAGCAACATGTAACCATACAGAGGCCCTAAGAGGTCAGTGGGTGGATCTGTGAAAGCAAAGTCTAGCACTTCAGACATAGGACTCAGAGGAATCAAGCTAGAATTAGCCTAGAAGCCTTCTTCCTTTGTATTGACTCTCATAGGTTTAGAAGGTCCCATGCAAATTATCAAGCAAAAGTAGGCTTATCCAACTGGAAAGCCTGTGAACCACAGTGATGACTGGACCAGCAAGGAAGCCACAGTAGTGCAGTAGTGGCAGTAGTATCTTAGGGATAACCAAAAATTATCTAATAGGCTTAAGCTGTTCAATAAGAAGGAATTCTGACAGATGATATAAAAGTAACCAGCTACTGGAGAGAGCATAGGCCCTAGAGAAGATCCCACCACTTTTAGATCCAGAATACAATATAAGTTTCTGTTTTCTAAATATGTATACATACAGATTAAGTATAGTTCTCACTCCTTATCAAAGAAGTTCTTTCTGTAGCCACTGTTACCGAGATCTACATAGGGTTTTTAAGCCCTAACTGGTACATCTGCAATTCAACTTCCTACACCTGAAGCTCAGAGAAAATCTTGGAAGAGTGGCCGAAAAGGTTGGAAGGACCAGAGGTCAGTGATGTCTACTGTTTGATAGTGTCTCCTAGATGACATGGAAAATGCACCCATGAATTCAACAATATGGCTGCCTGAAAATACGAGCATAACACCATCACCAGTTGACATGCCAATGCAAACAGAAGAATTTCCACCTGAAGAAGAGCTAAAGGTGGTCATTTGCAGCTCAGAAAGGGATAATCAGTTTCCTCCAGGGAAGCACTCCCCACTAGGGTGTATAGTCCCAAGTGCTCAGCCCTGGACACATGAATATATAAGCAAAGCTAATTGGATTAAGTAAGTTATATATACATGTGTATGTGTGTGTGTGTGTGTGTGTGTGTGTGTGTGTGTGTGTGTATTCACATACATACAGATGTGTATGTATAAGTAGCAATAATAACTAAACAAATCATTAATTTGGGAGGGAGGGGAACATAGTACAAGCTGGACTTGAGGGAGGGTGATCTGGGAGTGATACAGATGCAGTGCTTGTGTAGCTTATGAAGTACTCAGAATCAGGGGGACTTAAGTAAGCGTGAGCTTTGGCTTGAGGAGGAGCCCCCAGATGGTGGAGATGTCAGAACCATGAGACAGCATCTGAGAAAAGCTGCATATAGGGAGCATAAGTAGCTCAAGAGAGCATTTAAAGTGAGATTCCCAGGCATTGAGCATGAAACTGTGTTATTTGGCCTTTGCCCTAGGTGGGTTTTGTTCTTGCTTTGGTCCAGTATTTTCTCACTGTGCTCCTTCTCTTCCCTTTGGAATAGGGATGTATATGTCATTGTATGTTAGAATTTTGCCACTTGCTTTTTGATTTTACAGAGGTTCACAGTTGAGTTTACCTGAACTATCCAAAGACACTTTGGATTTCAAGAGTGCTAAGACTGTGCAAAACTATAGAGACTTGTAAAGTTGCCCTAAATACATTTGCCTACATGGACCATAAAGTGAAATGTGGTAGTTGTGCTTTTAATTTTTTATGAATATGGGCATTTTGTTTGCATGTGTGTCTGTTTACCACATACATGTACATTCCAAGTGCCTATGAGACTAGAAGAGGGCATAGGATCTCCTAAGACTGGAACTACACATGGTTGTCAGTTAGGAATTGAACTGGAATCTAGAAGTGCTTCTAACTGCTTAGCTGTCTATCTCCCCAGCCTAAAATGTCATTTAAATGAGAAATGTTCCCCATAAGCGTCATGTATGTGAGCATTTAGTCTCTAATCCCTGGTGCAATTTGGCAATTTATAGTACATTTAACATCTCTTTACAGAAACAGTTAAAATCTAAAAAGGAAATAACAAAAAATAAATTCAAAATAGCATCAAAAGGGATAGCCTAAATAGTCTTAATGAAGACTGTCAAAAGAAATACAAGCGGTACTAGAAAGGGGTCTCTTAGAGCACTTGCTGGTTTTATGAAGGACTGAAGTAGGACTGCTGGGAGTGTTCTCTGTATCATAGTGTCTTGTCGAGAGGTATAACATAAATGCATAGTTGCCCTGTAGTGTTTATTTTATAGTCTTATATTTCTAAGAATTGTATTTTTGAGAGTTATAGAGCATAAGACATATGTTCATTCAGTTGGAATATGCCAAAGAAAATAGGATGAAACATCCCTGTTATAGATACTGTTGTATTACTGTGAAGAAATGTCATGGCAAGAAGTTTATAAATGGAAGCTTTGAATTTTGAAGGACTTGCAATTTTAGAAAGTTCACGAACATTATGAAAGAGACATGGTTGCATGCGGGCAGGCATGGTGCTGGGACAGTAGCTGAGAACTTATATCCTAATCCAAAGGCAGGAGGCAGATAGCTCAGTGTAAAAGGAATTAAATCATCTAGCTTGCCTGTATAAAAGACACACAATCCAGATATTTTATTTACAAGCTGTAAGCCTAGATTGGGCAGGTTTTGGAGCTATTCTAACTTATATCCCAGCCAAAAGTCCCATTACTTGGTATTTCTCTTGGCCACATGTTGTTCATGGTCCATCTTTTCTCGTGGCAGCCTCCTCCTCCCTTTGTCTTTTTCTCTCCCTCTTTTCTCTACCTGCAGCCCCCAGCCAGGTCATTGTAAACCTGCCTATTTCTATCTATTGCCCAGTCATAGGTTTTAGTCTTTCGTTGATCAATTAACTTGAGGAGCAAGATTATATAGCATCACTTGGTATACACGAGGATCTCATCGTTGGGGGACAACTAGATCTTGGGGGACCAGTATTTAACATTTGAATACAAGCAGCATCAGACCAATCTTCTATACCTCAAGACTGGCCCTAGTGTGTATTTAGGAAATCTCAAAGCCTACTTACTACTAGTCACATTGTAAGACTCAAATTGAATCTTATCTATTTGAGGCTCCCATGAATGAGGTAAGAGATTGGGGATTGATGCAAAAGCAAGAGGTTTATTAGTCCAGTACACTGGGGTGGCCTACATCCATAGGAGAGGTGACCCTAAAAGGCTGTTACAAGCAGTTTTTATACTTTTAGGGCTACAGGTTACATCAGCAAGGTCATAATTGAAATCATTTGCTAAGCATATAGGCCTTTGAATCTATTGGCTAGCAAGCATGTGACAGGCATTTGAACCAGAGGGTCAGGTGACTGTCAGTCAGTACATTCTGCGGTTTTTCAAGAATGTTTCTGCTCCTCCCAAGAACCTTGGGTAGATAATGGATCTTGGCCTAGCCTTGACCTGAGGCAGTGGGTGTAAGGCTGGCAGAAGCCAAGGGGTCCTTCAACATACCTTCTAATCCCTCCTAAAACAGTTCCACCAAGAAGGAACCAAGTATTCTATATATGAGCATATGAGGGATGTTCTTAAAATGCCACATTATATTCCCTGGACCTGTATGTCGGTTTGTAGCCATTATCATAATGCACAGTCCATTCAGTCCATCTTCAAAAGTTCCCATATTCCTTTAGAGTCTCAACACTAAAATAAATAAAAGTCTAAAGTCTATTATTCTGAGAATCAAGCCTGTCTCTTAACTATAACACCCTATGAAATCAAAAGTCGGGTTATATACTTTTGACCATTACCATTCTAAATGGGAGGAAAGGACATATAGTGAGGAAATGGACCAAAGCGGACTGAAACTCAGCAGGACAGACTCCAAATCCTGTAACTCTGATACCAAAGAGCTTATTAGGTATGATCTTTAGTCTCCCATTCCTTCCTGCTTTGTCAAATAAAATGCACCTCTCTTGGGCTGTTCCTATACCCTTTCTGCAGCTATTCCTGGCAAGTTTACTATGGCTCTGGCTTCTCCAACATCTTGAGGTCTCCAATGTAATCCAGGCTTCATCTTCAAAGGTTTGTCCAGGACTCCATGCAGGGACTTCCCTGCCCCATGCTTGGCCTTGGCTTTATCAGCTTTCCTTAACTTCCAAAGAAGATTCCGCACTGTTTTACTGTTGTATCCTTTATGGTTAAAGCCAGAACCAGAAGACTGAAGCTGCCAAGTTCTTCTACTTGCTTGGAATATAATTTGTCCCCTCCTTGAATTACATTTGCATAAACTCTGCATAGTTGCTCTTTAAAAACAAATGATTCCTTACACCTGGATTAGCTGGGCCGGTCTCTCCCTGAGGACATCACTTTATCCATTTATCATCAGGCCTTTCTTTAAATGGCTCATATATTTGAGCACAAGGCTTGGCTCCTACAGTACATTCTCTTGGGCTCTTTTTTCTCCTTAAACTGTATGTCCTGTCCTGTCCTTTCTTTTCCTTTCCTTTCTGTTCTCCTCTTCTCCCTCCCTTGCCCTCTCTCTCTCTTTGCCCAGCTTGCTTTTTCACTGTATATCTGGGTAAAGTGATCACTAACACCCATCCACATTACAGTCATTACTAGGTCAGCTTGAAATCTCTATCTAGTCACTACTACTATTTTCCTCTGAACCTTGAGCTGGGCCTCAAAAGTTCATATTGCGGCAATACAGTCTAACACACTTCTGCCTGGCTCAGCCATTAACTCCTCCCTACAACATTCAGCTGCCTTTCTGTCTCTTTCTAATTTAATTTTCATTTTTTTAAATGTATTCACTTTAAATCCCACTCACTGCACCCCTCCCAGGGCACACCCCCCCCCCACAACCCCTCCCCCATTTCCCTCTCTCCTTCCCCCTCGGTATCCCCTCTACCCTGGCACTTCAAGTCTCTGCAAGACTAGAGCACTTTCTCTCCCACTGAGGCCACACAAGGCAGCCCAGCTTGTAGAACATATCCCACAGACAGGCAGCAGCTTTTGGGACAGCCCCTGTTCCAGTTGTTCTGGACTTACATGAAGACCAAGCTGCACATATGTACAGGGAGGCCTATAGGTCCAGCCCGTGTAAGTACTTTTGTTAGTGGTTCAGACACTGAGAGTCCCAAGGGACCGGATTAGTCAACTATGTTGGTCTTGCCGAGGAGTTCCTAACCCCTTTGGGGTCTGCAGTCCTTTCTCCTAATCTTCCATAGGAGTCCCCAAGCTCCATCCACTGTTTGGCTGAGGATATCCACATCTGTCTGAGTCAGCTGCTGTGTGGAGCCTCTGAGTGGACAACATGCTCCTGTCTGCAAACATAATAGAGTGTCATTAATAATGTTAGGGACAGTGCTTGCCCGTGGGATAAGTCTCAAGTTGGGCTCCTGGTTCCTACATTTTCTGTAGACAGGATAAATTTTAGATTGAAAGTTTTGTGGATTAGTTGGCATCTCTATCGCCCCTCTGGGGTTCTGCCTGTCAGCTGCTTTTCTAATCCAAAGTTCCAAATTCCACATTCCACCACAAACAGCATGGTCAGGCCTGTTACTACAGAGAGCTACTCCCTGGTAGCAACTAATAGTTTTAATTACTGGTCTGTTGCTATGAAGAGATGCCACGACCAAGTCAACTAGTAAAAGGAAGCATTTACTTGAAGGCTTTTGTACAGTTTCAGAGGGTTATTAACCCATGGTCATAGTGGTGGAGACCTTGCAGCAGGCAGGCATGGTGTGACTGGAGTAGAAACTGAGAGTTTATATTTTGATCCACACACAGTAGGCAGAGATCTCCAGACTGAGCCTAGCTTGTGTTTAGGAAACCTCAAAGCCCACCCCTGGTGGCATACCTTCTCCCAAAGCCCACATATCCTTATTCTTACTATGACAATTAGGAACCAAACATTTAAATTTATGAGCCTATGGGGGCCACGCTCATTCAAGCCACCATAATTTCCAAGTTAATATAGGAAATTTAACAATTGAAAGAAAGGAAAGGGAAGGAAGGAAGTGGGGCTGGAGAGAGAGAGAGAGAGATAGCTCAGAAATACTTGCTGCTCTTAGTTTGGTTCCTAGACCCCTATATGACAGTTCATAACTGCTTATAACTCCAGCTTCAGAGGATCCAACACCTTCCAGCCTCCAGTTACCTGAATGGTCAAGGTGTTAACACACAGGTTCACACATACACATAAGTGGAAAATACTTTAAAGGGTGAAAGAAGATACAAAAGACAACTTGTGGTCTGTGTTTTACATAATTTAATATTGCTACTATTTCTGGTCTATCTAAAATGTGTTGTGTGTCTGATGCAGTGCTTTCATATTCCTAATGACATTTCTGTGCAGAAATAGAAAATCTACCCTTGAGAGACTCCATATTACCAAAACAATCTTTAAAGTAAGTTGAAGAAGACAAATCATGCTTCTTGATTATCCAAACTTACTATAAAACCACATAATTAATTATCTTAACATGGATCAGGATCTAGCTGGTATGTCTGACCCACAGGCCATGGGCTGCATGCACTTGTCGATAGTCGAAGATAGCTATGAATGTGGCTCAACACCAAATAGTAAACTTGAAACACATGAGATTTCTTTTGTGGCTTTGTTTTAAACTCATAAGTGGGAGCTTTGTAGATAATTGACAGTATCATTATGTTATAAAGTTGGGCACTGTCTTAGGATTTTACTGCTGTGAAGAGACACCAAGATCAAGGCAACTCTTAGAAGGACATTTAATTAGGGCTGCTTACAGGTTCAGAGTTTCAGTCCATTATTATCAATGCAGGAACATAGCAGCACCCATGCAGCCATGGTGCAAGAGCTGCTGAGAGTTCTGCATCTTCATCCACAGGCAGAAGACTGGCTGCAGGCGGCTAGGATGAAAGTCTTAAAGCCCACATTCACAGTGACATACCTACTCCAACAGGGCCGCACCTAATAGTGTCATTCCCTGGATGGAGTTTATGCAAACCATCACACGAATTCAGGAAGGAAATATATAAAGTCATATTGAAAACTTGGCAAAATGTCCACATCATTGGTTCTGGCAGTCATTTATTAGGTGTAACTCCACTTTTCAGGCAGGAAAAGAAACAGACAAATTCAACTCAACATTACGAAAATTGACAGGTTTTCTGCATTCAAACACTTCGTAGTTTTTGAATACAAAACTACAAGAAGAGCTTGTAGCTGGAAAAATATTTCATTTTTCTAATAATATCTGTTTTATACAGAGAACTTCTAAAACTTAACTACAACATTAAAACAGTTCAGAAATAGACAAAGGACTTAGTGATTTAAAGAATATTTAAAGAATAGTATTGAAGGTCAGTGTGTAAGGAGAGAAACTTAGAGCCACAGTTGTGGTTATCACAGTTGGGAGGGAGAAGTGTTAAGTTGCCGTTTAACAGATAAAGAATTTCAGTTTTACAAGATAAAGTATCTGGAGTTTATTGATACAGTGTAGATATATATAGTAATACTGAATTGTCCACTTATAAATGTTCACCTTGATTCATACTTCAAAACAGAAATAAATTCACAAATACATGCTAGAAGAAGAGACTTCTTTATCGTATGACTATATAAAATATCTAAGAGTAGTAAATGAAAAGAGGTTAACATTCTATACAGTTGTGTATCTGTGGTTAACAAGACCCTGTAAGTACTGTGTGGAAGATCAGATAGGAAATCAACTGAGATCAACACTATTTAATAAAAACTAGATTGCTATTCTTCAATCTGAGTACACAGGGGAGAAATTGTAAGAGGACAAAATTGGATCCCAGATTCTTTTCTAACTAGTATTGTGACTCTGAAGACAGTTCATAAAATCATCCATAAAATGAGTTTAACAAAGGTGTTGTGCATCAGAGTTAAATGACATAGTAACGACACTCATTGTGGCAGCAGAAAGGAACTCTACCACTGCCTTTACTGTTGCTTTCAGTATGATTTTCAGTTTCACTTTCTGGAATAAATGTGTTAAAACAAACTATTTAGAAGATTTTTGGAGATTTTTTTAATTATGTGAGAGTGGGGTATGGCATGTTAGTGCAGTGTCACTGGAAGCCAGAGTAGGGTATGTGGTCCATGGAGCTGGAGTTTAGGATGGTTGTTGACTGCTGAAACATCTCATATCCATTGGTCTCTTGAGATACAGCATCTTGCGTCCCATAAGGTTTGCTTTCATATAGCATGGGTCCCAAACTGATCGATGTTGTAGTTCAGCTGCTTGAGCTTTTTAGAATTTCCATTTCAGAAAAAGTCCTATATATTGATGCTAATATTTTTATATTTTCTCCTTTGACATAATTGAAATCATAACTAAGTAACTTTGACACCATATGAAAATTAATTTTTGCCAGTTTTTTTTTTTTTTTTTTTTTTTGCCGTGTTGCTTGCTAGTAATCGTTACTAGGGAAAATTAACTTTAGAAAATGCTTTAAAAATTTAAATCTAATATTTAATATATTTATATGCCACTTTTAGGGCTAAGATGGGTTAATAACGCAAAATGATAGTTAAATTTATCTTCCATATAGCTAAACTATTAAATTTACCTTAGTAACTTTAAGATAAGTAAGTTTTTAGGCAGTTTTACTATGTTATTAAGTTCATAACTTTGAACTATATGGTTTAATTATAATATTCCGAAGTCTAAAATTTGCAAGCACATAGGATAAAGGAATGCATCTAAAGGTTACTGTAGTTCTGTGACCAATAGTAACCCCTTCAACTTTCCAAGCGCACCGTTTGAGTGGCAGGCTAGTGACTCCCTCTGCTGGACCGAAGAGCCCTTTTATTTTATTTTTTGTTTGTTCGAAGGTTTTTGGTTTGGTTTTGTTATTGGAGGTTTTCAGTTTTGTTACTGTCATTGTTTTTCTGTTTCCTTTTTATAAAGAACAAATGTTTTAATATAGCATAGGCATAATCTCATTACTATGATATTTAGAGAGAAACCATGTCTTGTATATATGTGTAATGTGTAACCTTAACCAGATGTCATTTTCCATCTGTGTAAAGCATGTTCAGGAATACTCCTTTTTAAACTCCGGCAAAGTTGAGAAGGAAGAGGTTTGTTGCAGAACAGTGAAAGGGGGACTTTTGTGTAACTGATTCACTTTATATCCCACTCATTGCCCACCTCCTGGGCACCCCCTCGAACAATCCTTCTCACCCCCTTTCCCATCTCCTCTGAGCAAGTGCCACCCCCCAAGTATCTCTCTACCCTGCCACACACATCAATCTCTGCAAGGTTAGGCACTTCCTTTCCCACTGAGGACAGACAAAGCAGCCCAGCTGGAAGAACATATTATTCCACAAACAGGCAACAGCTTTACTAATAGTGTCCGTTCCAGTTGTTTGGGACCCACATGAAGACAAAGCTGCCCGTCTGCTATATATGTGTGGGAAGCCTAGGTTCAGCCCGTGTATGTGCTTCGGTTGGTGGTTCAGACTCTGAGAGTCCCAAGGGTCCAGGTCATTTGACTCTGGTGGTCTTCCTGTTGAGTCCTAGCTCCTTTGGCCTACCATCCTTCCTCCTGTTCTTCCATAGGAGTCCCCAAGCTCCATTCACTGTTAGGCTGTGGGTGTCTGCATATGTCTGAGTCAGCTGCTGTGTGGAACCTTTCAGAGGACAGCCATGTTAGGCTCCTGTCTACACGCACAACAGAGTATCATTCATAGTGTTAGGGACCCACTAACACTATGTGCTTGCCCATGGGATGAGTCTCAAGTTGGGCTGGTTATAGGTTGGCCATTTCCTCAGTCTCTGCTCCCTGGTCCCTGCACTTCTTTTAGTCAGGATATATTTTGGATTGAAAGTTTTGTGGTTAGGTTGGGTTGGTGTCTCTATTGCTCCACTGGGGTTCCTACAAGGCTGCAGGAAGTGGCCTCTTCAGGTTTCATATCCCCAGTGCTGGGGGGGTGGTCTTTACTTTTTATTGAGTCTTTGTGAATCTCACATCATGTACCCTAATCACATTCATCTCCCAGTCCCTCCATACTCACTCTCTACCTTACAACCTCCCCTGAAGGGGGTGGGAGGTATCTTAAAGCAAACATTGTGAAAAGGATGTTTCACATCCCTACAGTAACTATTTGTATTCTGGATTAGTGGACTGGGTAGAATTTGGGATTTTCAAAATATTCATGAGTAGGTGGTTAAAGGTCATGAATTGAGCTTCTTTCATGTGGAGAATGGGTGAGACTAAAAGACCAGCATTCCTTTCAAGGATTATCCACCAGACAGAACCGGTGACTATAACATTTCTATCTACCTCTGCCATAGTCTGCCCTCTACAAAACCCAGACATTTCAGATTCAAATTAATGTTGCTTTAATTGTTGCACTCAAAATTACTGTTTATGTAGAAGTTTTACTTGTCTAACAAAGTTTCTCTTTTCATATTGACAAGTTTGGTAGGTTTGATTTGAAAAAAAAAACTAATTTTGAGCACTTTGCTTATGTATTGAGGGGCTGTCTAGCTGTTCCTTTAACGTGTGCGTGTTCTTGATATGTTATTCTGCAGCTCTCAGTTTGTTAAAACGATTGCAGTAGCAGATCTAGAACAGATCTTCATTATTTACATTGAGTAACATGAAATTAGGATTTGTGTGTTTACTAGACTGATTTTCATAATTTATCTTGCAATTTATTTAAGGGAAGTTCTTAGAGTTAAAACTGATACTCTAGTCATAATGGACATTCATTTATTAGTCATGATTTATCATACATTACACCAGTATTGTAATAAAATCTCTTTTATCTTGTCCTTGTAACAAGATGGTGTTGCCTGGTTTGAGATACTGGAACTTGGAGAAAGAGAGGCTCTAAGAGCTGTAGTGTAGGAAACCATTAGTAAGCTTTTCCTTGTTTGACTTGTTACAAGGCTTTCAAAAGCATCACTAACATTGACTTGCTCTGCACAAGACTTCAGGGCGAGAGCAAGTAAATGAGAAGAGTGGGTACATTTGCATCTCAAGGCCTAGTTGTTGAATTTTGAATATTTCAAAGATGTCAATAATTTGTGTCTTTAAAATTGGACTGTAAATTTTAGAGAACTGTTTTATTTAATTTCTGCTTAGAAATGACTCTCATAGATATCTGAGATACTCAGTTTCTGAAAGTCCTTTTTTTAAATTCTAATTGCAGTCTTTGGCAATTAGCAAGCCCATTCTATTAAAGTGTAGAAATACTAAACTTACAAGTTAGCATTCTTGTGATAAGGGAAGAAAAACCTCAAAAAAGGACAGGAGGAGCGCCTACCTGCAGGATTTCCAGTGGCTGTCAGAAGCCATACTCTGTCAGCTACATGGCTGCTGTAATTACAGGTCCCTTTAGTGTGATCCCATGATAGAATTGGACTTTCAGGTCTGTTGAGTGCATTTATATTCTCAGATTTTACTGGTTTTAGTTTATCGCAGTTTGTATTTTGACAAATAGACACCCTTTTTATAGTTACCACTTATGTATACAGTTACATCCTATACTCTGTACCCTGACATCCCCTCTCATCATAGTTTTGCTGTGTGTGCTTGTGTGTGTTTGTGTTAACACAGCAAGACCCGGTCTCGGTGAAAAGGAAGAGTAGAGAAGGGAGAGGAGATAGAGAAGGAAAGTGAAGGAAAAAAATTAGTGATTAGAATACATAATCTAGCTTTGTTTCTTTGCTTTTAGTATTACTGTTTGAAAAGGCTACATGATTTTCCTCAGTTCAGATACAGTTATTAAATACAAATACTTGTATAAAATTATAATAGGTATAATGTGGTGTTTTATCAAATGATATAATACAGAATCCTGGACTTTATAAAAAATATTTAATTTGCTGTCATTTATTTTATTATTAGTTTTATTTACCCTATATCATAGATATGAGTGTTTTACCTGCATATAATTATGTACACCATTTGCATGCCTAGTGACCATGGTGACCAGAAGAGGATATTGGATTCCCTAAGACTGAAGTTACAAAGGGTCGTAAGGCACCATGTGGGTGCTGAGAATCAAACCCTGGGTCCTCTGCAAGAGCAACAAGTGCTGTTAATCACTGAGCCTACCCTCCAGATGTGATTCACTGTAATCAGATCCAAAATCTTTGGTTTCAGGAACTTGAAAATTTTTTCATAGATGATTGCTGTGATGATATTAGTATTTGGTTGCGAATTGAATGTAAAATGTTTGTTATGAAAGGTCTCCAGCTCACTGAAATAAAACAAATGTATTATGACAATGCTGGGTCTATACACAACTCCCAGGAGTCCAAATTACCTTTCATGGCATAATGGACTAGCAAAGTTGAACTCTTCTTTGTGTTGTGAGCTGTCAGGGGAACTAAAAACGTCAACATTTACAGTTGGTTTTTAGAAAGATCTAAGTCAAGTAGCAATCTTTAATATAAGCTATTAAAATTTTATCCTAAACATGTAATAAGAAAGGCTGAAACACAGAAACAATGGCTAGAGAGAGAGAGAGCTCATCAAGTAAGAGCACACACTGCCCTTCTAGAGGACATGAATTCATTTTCCAGCACCCCTAAGTAGCACACACCACAACTCCAGGAGACTGAGAACCTCTGGTCTTTGTACATGTACATGCACCCACACACGCACACACTTAAAGATAATACCAAGTCTTTTTTAAAAAATACAGATAAACTGGGATAATGTAAAAGTTTCACTGTAGCGTTATATTTAAGTTTCACTGACTTAAGAGAGAAATCAGTGACGTTCCTCTAAACAACAGAAGTACATTAGCACTGTTTATACAGCTCTGACGTTTTTCATCTCCATTGACAGCCTTCCCTAGTTTCTGCTCACCACTCTTCCTTTTCCTTGTGAATTTGACCACTAGATCCTGTTTTAAATAACATGGTTAGCCTCTTAGTGTAGCATGTACAATTTTAAATTAAAATGTCATTGGAGACTTGAGTTTTTTGCATCAGTGGGTTGGCTATTTTTATATAAATCCAAATTGGCAATTACTGTTATAATAATCTTACTGATTTTCTTTCATCCTCTTAAATATTTCTATTTAATATTTTTAATGTCGACTTTACTTTTACTTTTTTAGACTGAATCAGGATATGGATCTGAGTCCAGCTTGCGTAGACATGGCTCAATGGTGTCACTGGTATCTGGAGCAAGTGGCTATTCTGCTACATCCACATCTTCATTCAAGGTTTGTGAGTATAATGCTTTAAGGAAATGCCATGTGAGTTTAGTATTGGACATTGTGAGCACGACTTGGGTTGTATGTGTGTGTGTGTGTGTGTGTGTGTAATCATTTGGGTTTCAGGAGTTATCCTCCATTTGTCAGGTTTGGCAGTAAGCATTTTTATCCTCTGAGCCTTCTGACCTCCTTGATAGGATTTTTAGTTTTTATTAAAAGAACTTTTCCACAGTGTGATTTATTTTGAAGTTGTTATAAAATATGATTATAAGAGATGAAATCATGGTGCACATAAATATAAAACGAACACATTAGATTGTATTAACTCTATTCATTAATGATGAAAGATACAACTTGGTTCAAAGGAGAATCTGGAGAATATTAAAATAACTTGCTGATGTAAAACTGACCATCATCCACAAATTAATAATCAATGCCTCAAGGAATATGGCTCCGTGGCGGAGCACTTGACTAGCTTGCAAACTTCTGGGGCTAATCATTGCACTGCAGAATAATCAGTGCTTCTGCACATATTTGTTTGCATCACTTGACACAAATGTCACATAGCACTATTTGATTTCTATCAAAAGACTTGTCAAATAACTCATATTCAATGAAAAGGAAAAACTTAGGTGGCCAGACTTCATCTTCCCCTCAGGGTTTTCTTGACAACAGTCATTTATACTACTAAATTACATCCAGTAATAATGAATTTGTTCATTTCAAAGTCTGTCTGTCTCTTCACAGTGTTTTAGCAGATTATTGGGCAGTATCGCTCTCCTATTATCTATGGGTTTGTCAGTTTCAAAGCCCTCTTCAAGCCTGTTCCTAAGAATATTACCTTGAACTTCATAGCTCTAATTACCCCATTCCCTCGATGACAGGGTATCAGCCTAAAAGGTGAAAGCCCAGCTTTGTTTTTCTTGATTCACCCTCTCCTTTATGTTTTGCAGAAAGGCCACAGTTTACGAGAGAAGTTGGCTGAAATGGAAACCTTTAGAGACATCCTGTGTAGGCAGGTTGATACTCTCCAGAAGTACTTTGATGTCTGTGCTGATGCTGTCTCCAAGGATGAACTTCAAAGGGATAAAGGTTAATTAAGCTATTACCACTATTTTTTACTTGGAGAATGAGTAGATTTAAAGCCTCTAAATCTTAATGGGAAATGTCTTTAAGTAATAAAGGTAATTAGAGTCGCTTTTTTCAGAAACTACTAGTATAACGGATTTCGGTGTCCATGTGGCTTGAGTACTTTAGTAACATACTAATTCATTTCTGATTATCCGTACCAGATGCCATTTTAATGATACTCTATTATGTTACAAGTAATATCTTGGTAATATAGAACACCTCACATTATTTCTGAATAATTTACCCCTTGAAGTCTGTTAGAAGATCTTCCAGATGCTAAATCAGTCATGTGATTAGTTTCTCCTACGTTTTTCTCGTTTTTCTTTCCATTTCTCTCTTTAATTTAGCTCTTTTGCTATCTCTTTCTTCCCCCTTCCTCTCTGTCTTTTTCTCTCATAGAAAAATTTAGTGTGTGGGGAGAGTTACATATTTTTAAAAAATAACTTAATGGGTTCTTATATTAAAGGAAAATCATGTAATCTTCAATTAGCTTATTTTTTTCTTTTGATTTTTTTTCAGACTGGGTTTTTCTGTGTAGCCCTGGCTATCCTGGAACTCACTTTGTAGACCAGGTTGGACTAGAACCCACAGAAATTCATCCACCTGTCTCTGCCTCCAGAGTGCTGAGATATAAGGCATGCACCACCACCACCCAGCTCACTTAGCTTTTAATTTGAGTCTTAAAATTATTTCTCCTTTGTTAGTGCTGAAGATAATGTTGATGTCAACACATGTTCAGTTCTTCTTTCAATTCCCATCAAAGTGAAAATGAACTCTGCAGCATTATTAGCAGCTAGCACTGCGCTCACTCCTAGTGTAAGTGCATTGCAAGGCATGGCTGAATTTCTTGGCCTTATGAAATATGTTTGACTTCAAGTTAGTTTTGTCTTTTTTATGTTTTGTTTCCTTTTTCTGCCTTCTGTATTAATAATTTATATTTGCATTTTTTTCACCTTTGTTCATCTTTTAGCTATAACTCTGTTACTTTAATGACTACCTTCGGGCTTATGGTTTACATATATAACTCACCACAAGTCTGTCTTCAAAGTAATACTGTAATAGCACTTCATGTATAAAACTAGAGCTTCCAGTAGTGTATTTCCTTTTTTGTTCCACTGCCGAGGCAAGGCTTTTCTGAATTTTCTAGCCAGATCTCTATGAGGTTTTTCATGGTGCACTGTAGAAATGAGGAGCTTGCCTTCCCTCCCATGAGCACGTCTCAGAAGGCTCCTGC
Organism: Micromys minutus; assembly: GCF_963924665.1. NCBI lineage: Eukaryota > Metazoa > Chordata > Mammalia > Rodentia > Muridae > Micromys > Micromys minutus. The sequence continues at coordinate 18,131,469 of NC_137980.1, forward strand.
TGACCGAGCCACATCTTGCTGCTGACTTGTGGTGCTTTCTTTATGTACTTCTCTCCTTGCTGTTTATCTCCCTGTGGAAACTGTTGTGCTTTGTCTCAGCTGCATCTCCTCTCAGGAGTCTACCAGGTTTCTTGTCTTTAATGCACAGGCAGCTGGAGAAGTCACAGAGCTCATGTTGTTTGTTTCCAGCTCTTGGAATCACTCTATTTACTGGTATCTAATAACCAGTGTCCATTGTCTTGTAGATTCTGTCCTCTTTTTAGAATTTATGGTAAAGAATAAATTCTGTCCCTGTTATTAACCTAACCAAGAGCAGAAATCTTGTCCATTGGCCATAGCCCCGTCTCATCTTTATATTTAAAGATGTGGGACCCTGTCTCAAAGATACTACAGAGACTGAGTAAGATAGGGCATTGACCTCTGACCTTAAGCACACAGGCTCAGTAATAGAATACTTGTTTAGCATGAGGAGACATTATTCAATTCCTATGCGTGAAAAAATGGGGTGGGAACAATAACAAGTTCTTAAGGACTGTTTAATCTGTTCCTGTGAAAATGAGGAAGAGGGACTAATTTTATCCTTTACCATAAATCTTTAAAGGTGAACAAAATGTGTGAAATAGTGGACACTGCTTCTCAGGTCTCACACACACACACACACACACACACACACACACACACACACAGAGAGAGAGAGAGAGAGAGAGAGAGAGAGAGAGAGAGAGAGAGAGAGAGAGAGAGAGACTGTACCACATACCCTGAATAGTTCTTTCAAGTGCCTCAAAGATCTTATTCCAAAGGAGACAATCTGTTGCCCTTATCAAGAGCAAGTCTTGTTCCCATCAGTTTTATATATAATTAGACTTTCAAAACAAAAGGGTGAAAATCCCTACTTGCCACTGGTAGATGATGTGGTGGAGAATATTAAACCCAAAAAACATTAGAATTTAATCTAAAATTAGTTTTAAATTTAATCTAAAAAAGAAGTGACTTTTTTTTAATGGTTACAACAGATATTTATTTAAAGTGAGGCATATGTAGAGCATATAATTCTTAAATTGTGATTGGGGATGAAATAACTCCATAAAAATATAGTGAGATTAGGCACACCCACAGGTCTTAACTACAAGATCACTTCTTGGTCCACTCTTCTCTCTCCTTTTTTTCCCGAATAACCTCTTCCAGATAGGGTTCCAGGTAGAATTTGTCCTCCTCATATTCTGTCCACGGATCCTTAGGCAAGATCTGATGCCTCATAGTCAGGTCTGGGCCTCTCTGAATTCGAAACGTCCTGTCATTATAAAGGTCCCCGGGAAGCCTTCTTATGGCTTCTTCTACATCTTCAGTTTCGTGTATCATCTCGCATTAGCCCCGGTTTATAGAATCCTGCAGCATTATAATACCACTTTCGAAATCCAGCCAGCCACTTGCTTGATGCTGCAACAGCAGGTCTGCCCACCATTAGGACCTAAGAGTTGTGACTTTCTATAAGTTTGAAAAGTCACTCTTTAAGCAAGTATAAAAGTTGAGATTAATCTTTTAAAAATAATTATTTGCAGGTGACTGTAATGTTAATTAGAATGGTAAAAAAACTAAATATAAGGGGAAAACCCTGAAGTAATTCATTCCAGTAATCTGAGGGTCCGTGCTTTTGAATCAAGCATGAAGAATAGAGAAAACCTCATTTTAAGAGAATGCTATAATAATTAATTCTTATATTGTTGTATAATATTTACCATGAAGTGTTTTAGGTGTTTGATATTATTCGTTACAATTTTGGGGTGTGTGTGTGTCTGTGTGAACTATGCAAAAGTAATAAGCCAAAATGGCTTAAGTAAGTTCCATTTTCTCAAAGTTGTGAAAGCATTCATTGTTGGCAGTATTGACTTCTCCATGGGTGATGATCCTGGATGATCACTGGCATATAAGCACTGTCTTCTTGTAGTGTCAGGTCTGCACTTGTGCTTCCAGATGCCTCTTATGATGACAAAGTCAGATTAGGCTCCTCCTGATGACCTCATAGTTACTTAACTGCACTGTATAGTCACATGCTGAGGTGCTGGCAACTCAGATTTCAACATAAAAATGGAAGTAGTTGGAGATAAATATTTACTTGACTGGTGTCTTAGGATAGTCAGATACTGAGAAATTGCTCACTGATTATTTGAATAATATAGGAGATCTTAAGAAAAAGAAATTGGGCTGGAGAGATGGCTCAGCAGTTAAGAGCACTAACTGCTCTTCCAGAGGTCCTGAGTTCAAATTCCAGCAACCACATGGTGGCTCACAACCATCTGTAATGAGATCTGATGCCCTCTTTGGTGTGTCTGAAGACAGCTACAGTGTACTTACATATAATAAATAAATACGTATTTTTTTAAAATGATGTATCATGCTGTCATGAACCCAATATATCAGAAACAAATAGACACATTTGTGTTTTTACTTTTCAGGATGCCATCATTTAAATTCACAAGCCATATTATTCATAATTCATCTCATTTCATTGATAGCTGGCTTGTCACTGCTTAGAAATGGTGGGACCTGGGAGAATGGTGCCAATAGATGAGGTGAACTAAAGTCTCATGCAATAGTCAACTTTATTCAGAGCATCAGACAATGTATACTCTGAGGGTTAAGACTGGTCACCTGGGTAAAGTTTTCATAAGTTCAAGCTGTATGTAATCACAAGAACAAGCCACACACAGGTGGCAAAAACCTATTTTTCCATGGAGGAACATAAAGGATAGTTTAAACATTTAATTGAATAATGTCAGAAAGCAATATTGAATAATCTGAAGTAAACTCAACTCTTTCACTACACCTGGGAGGAACATGAAACCCTATTCCAAGAATAATTCCATGTTTTAAAGAAACTGACTTATGTGATGTTTTAAATCACAAGACTTCTTGATTGCTTGGAATTTTCTCACAAGCCCTCAAAATTGTTCTCACACAACTACATTCATGGACATTGCTCCAGCACTGGCCTTTGGCAATCAGAAGCTTTATTGCATACTTAATTGCTAATATTTTCTCAGATCAGAGACCCAACATATATATTTGTACATGTATATATTTATATATTTAGATATTTAGATGATAGAATATCTACAGAGGTGTAGAATGCCTCTGTACTCAAAGGTGCCATACTAAAGGTAAAGGCAGAGACCTAATACAGATGGAAAGAAAGACTGTAAGTAGTTAGATAAGTTACTGAGGAACCCAGTGGAAGAACCACTGGGAAGCCCTCAGAGCTAAGCTATTGGCTGAGTTGTAGAGTTGCAGTGTTTGTGTAGCTGCAGGATTCAATTAAGGGACCAATTCCAGGTGGTTTGGTCTGGACAAAGACTAAGACTTTGAGGCTCCTTCAGTTATTGGAGGAATCACGGTGACCAGAAGTCTTTTAGACACTTTGGCATTCTCTGCCTTTGGCACTTTAACTCATTCATCAGGAGGTAAGTAACTGCTCAGTTAGGTTATCATCATTATCATAGTATTAGCTGCCTTTTTTTATGGAGTTCAGATGAAGTTGTTGCACCTTTCATTGATGTAGTGTTAGATAATGGACCTGGTTTTTCTGTGTGTACATCTGATCCCAGTCTCCTTTTGATGTGTTTGTCAGGGGTACTGTTTTACTTGTCAGTATAAGGTTTTCTTTTTCTATTTCTCATTGTTGTGTGGGACAGATGGTGATATCTGCATACACAGTTGAAATTCAGAATCATTCTGCATTTGCTCTCAAAATGGAGCCAATTGCTGCTTTGCAAAATGCAGTCAGTCATCCCAGGAAAGGTGCTGCCTGAAATCACTGTGGCTTGCAGTCTGGAGTAACTTAAAGGGGCACATCCTAATCTGTATGATACCCTGTATCCTGCTTTTACTGAATCAAAACATTGGAGGAAAGAGAGGGAGAATTTGAAAATATATTCTTTGTTTATCAGATGAGTCTGCATGACTTTTTTAGTAGAAATAGAACGTAGCTTATTGTAAGCAAGCCTTCTGAAGGCCATGAGGGAAGGCCACCAGAAAGAGAAAACAAAACATATAGAGGCTATTTGAATTTTCCAAGTGAAACTATCTTTCAAATCATGAGACTAGATAAAGTCTAGAACAAATATAATGAAATATCTGTTTCTATAGGAAGTCCTGGGTAGAGGATAGATAATAATATGCTAATCTTCATTGATAAGATTAGGGAGATTTAAAACTTCCCTGGCAAATGAAGTAAAGATCTTAAAAGGTACTTTCAGGTACCTTCTGGTCATCCTTACAGCATCTGTCTGAGAACTAATATAAGAATGGTTTCATTGTAACTTCAGTGGCTAGCATAAATCACTGTTCTCTGAGACCAAATATGCAGGGTAAATTCATGTGAAAAATAGTTCCAGATTTCATTTATTTTATAACATATATTTGCCTAAAGTCAACATAAAATCTAAAAATTTTTCTCATATTAATGCCTTCAATGAGAGCATTATTGCAAGTGTGCCCTTAATGAGTTTCTTATTATTTTATCAACAAGGAGATAAAGATCTATAGAATCTGAGAACATATTTAATTTTGGCACAAAAGCGTATTGAATACTTAGAAGGATAGAAAGAAAAAATGTCATTCAGATATCATCCAGTTACATAGAAATCAGTACACAGTGTTACACAAAGTAGCAGCTTGTGATTTGAAAATGTGAATAGCTAAATTTTATGTGCAAATAAAGGTATTTTTCAATCTGATTCTCACACTGGTCAAGAAAGATTAAAACAGTCTCTTTCTATGAAATGTAGAGCCCAAAGTACTCCTCCAGTAAAGAAACACAGACAATTCATAAGATAATAATAGTTAGAAAGAGATTCCTTCTGTAGAAAGCCCTCAAAACATAATCAGGATCACACTGCTGTATAGAGACACTACGACCATGACAACTCTTACAAAGGAAAACATTTCCCTGAATATACAAAAATAGTAGATTCAAGAATTCCCAGGGACCAGAGAAGGTATCTCACTTTACAGTTGCCAGTTCTTCTAGGTCTTTTCAAAGTTTTTATTTTGTTTTTATCTGCATATGTGTGCAGGTATGTGGGCATGTATGTACCATAGTGCCTGTGTTGAGGGAGTTGGTTATCTACTTTCACTATATGGGTTCATAGGATTGAACTCTTGTTGTCAGGCCTGGTGGTAAGTGCTTTTACTTTGCTACACCACTCTAGGACTATCAGAGTCATAGAATTACCCTAGTGAAAGTAGAAAGATAAGAAGACTAAACAGTAACCATCAATTCCACAAATGACAATACAGTTTTTAAGTAATATATTTAATGACATTATACAACATAGTTATAAAGTATATCTTGGTAACCAGTGAAAACACAAAATATGGATAAGAGCTTATGCTTATTCTTGGATGTAAGAATAAAGCAGTTCTTATTGTAATATCTTTCAATTTTTTTTATTTAGTGGTAGAAGATGATGAAGATGACTTCCCTACAACTCGTTCTGATGGCGACTTCTTGCACAACACCAATGGTAATAAGGAAAAGCGTAAGTAATGCCTTTTCTCCCTCTGTTAGATGAAGTATACTTTGTAAAGTTATATCACTATATGTCAAAAACTAATTTCTAACTAATTTTCAAAAGCAATGAAACTCCTGAAATCTGAAGTTAAAATATCTTTGAAGAAAAGTTATGTAGGTAAAATATATATGCTGATATCTTGTTAATAATGGCTTGCTGTATAGTTAAGGCTAGTCCTAAATGCCAAATATTAATCTCAGTTTATTAGTATTGGCAAAGTTAGTTGTTAGCAGTAAAAGAGCTTTATTCTTAGCTGGAAAGTACTATTGGGGATTTGATTTCAATGTTTTGTTTGAGTGTAATTTCTCTGTGTTTAATGTACTCTTCTGCACTTGATAAATTGGTGTTGAAAGTATTTGATGAGTTATTAGGGAAAACTTCATGAAGAATTCCAAATTTTTCATTAATATGAAGAATAAATTATACTGTTATTTGACATCTACCTAAAAATATTCTGAAGTGGATTCCTAGGTTTTTAAGATGAATGAAAGTTTTATGAAAATTTAAGTATTTTTACTGAAATTATAGAAGAATATAAAGTAAAACCTAGCAGTAACGTATTTTTCATTGTTTTTAAGCTTTTTTATATATGTAATTTCCTGTTTCCTACTAGAGCATCCCATTATTGGTGCTAAAATTTACTGCTTTTCTCGTCCCACATTTTCTTTCTTTCTTTCTTTTTTTCTTTCTTTCTTTCTTTCTTTCTTTCTTTCTTTCTTTCTTTCTTTCCTTCTTTCTTTCTTTCTTTCTTTCTTCTTTCTACTTCTTTCATTTTTAACTCCTTTCTTCCTTACAATGTACTTCCCCATCCTTCTTCCAGAGGTCCTGAGTTCAATTCCCAGCAACCACATTGTGGCTCACAACCATCTATAATTGGGATCTGATCCCTTCTGGTGTGTCTGAAGACAGCTACAGTGTACTCATATAAAAATAAAACAAAATAAATGTTAAAAAAAAAAAAGAATTTCTGGGGGAATCACCATCCCTGACCTCAAACTCTATGACAGAGCAATATGATTTAAAAAATGTATGGTATTGGTACAGAGACAGACAGGTTGTCAGGGATTAGAATTGAAGACCCAGAAATAAAGCCACAAACCTGTGGATACTTGATCTTTGACAAAGATGCTAAAACCATCCAGTGAGGGGGGAAAAAAAGCATCTTCAATAAATGATGCTGGTCTAATTAGCAGTCTACATGTAGAAGAATGCAAGTTGATTTATTTTTATCTCCTTGTACAAAGCTCAAGTCCAAGTGGATAAAGGACCTCAACTTAAAACCAGATACGCTGAATCTAATAGAAGAGAAAGTGGGAAAGAGCCTTGAACGCTTTGGCATGGGGAATTTTTCTGAACAGAACACCAATGTCTCAAGACTCTTAAGATCAACAGTTGACAAATGGGACCTCATGAGACTTAAAAGGTTCTGTAAGGCAACAGACACTTGTCAATAGGACAAAATGGCAACCTACAGATTAGGAAAAATCCTTACTAACTCCATATATGATAGAGAGCTAGTATCCAAAATATACATAGAACTCAGGAAGTTTGACTTCTAAAACAAAATAACCAAATTAAAAAATGGGGTACAGAGCCAGAGAATTCTCAACAGAGGAATCTCGAGTACTTAAAGAAATGTTTAACATCCTTAGTCATCAGGGAAGTGATAATCAAAATGACCCCGAGATTACACCTTATACCAATCAAATTGAAAACTCAAGTGACAGCACATGCTGAGTAGGATGTGGAGAAAGAGGAACACTCCTCCATTGCTGGTGGGACTGCAAGCTGGTACAACCACTCTGTAAGTCAAACTGGCAGTTCCTCAGTAAATTGGAAATAGTTCTGCCTAGACCCAGCTATACCACTCCTGGGCATATACCCAAAGATGCTTCAAAATATAACAAGGACACATGCTCCACTCTGTCCATAGCAGCTTTATTCCTTATAACCAGAAGCTGGAAACAGCTCAGGTATCTCTCAACCAAAGATTGGATACAGAAAAAAAAAAACATTTTTAAGGAAAACTTACAACAAATCCAGTAAGAAGAACTACTAGTACTATAAGTTTATAGCAAGTTTGCAGAGTGTAAAGCCAGTATATAAAATATCAATTATATGTGTACTTGGCATGAACAATCTGAAAATCATGAGTATGTGTATATGTGTGTCCGCATATGCTCATGCTTTGTGTGTGTGTGTGTGTGTGTGTGTGCGCGCGCGCGCGCGCACGTGCGCTTGCCTGCACATTCGCATGCAGGTACATGAGCATACATTCAGACTTCCCTAAAGTTGGTGTTGGGTCACATGGATCTCATACAGGCAATTGTGAGAACTGAGAACTGAATGAACTCTGAGCCTCTGGAAAAACATAAAGTTCTCTTAACTGTCACAACATCTTTCCAGCTCTATTTTCTATTTTTACGACAAAGTCTTACTGCATAGCCTTGTAAGACAGCCCAAACTAGCCTTGAATTCAGTGATCCCACCATTTTAGCCTCCTGGATATTAGAGTTATAGTCATAAGCTAATATGCAGAGCACTTGGGTAAATCTTGAAAATGAATCAAGTAGAACTTTGTCACAACACTGCTTTTATGTTTGTTATATGATATGTCTGAGAACTATATTGTAGAGGCAGAAAATAGGTCAGTAATTGCTCAGAACCAAGGATTTGGGGAAAATATAGGGCAATTTCTAGTAGACTTGAGAGTTGTAGGAAACTTTGACTGTGGTGCAGATGATTATACAACTCTGAATATACTAAATACTTTGTTTTTATGAGTGAATTTCTTGATGTGGGAAGTTTATCTTAATAAAGCCATGTTTAAAATATACTAAACAGTGACTGAAATAAAGCACAGTGTCAGAGAACTTCCCTTGCAGAGCTCCAAAGTAATATGCAGCCAAGATAAATGCATAGGGTTATATTTTTCAGTATGTAAGTGAATTCCTGCACTCTTTGGCTTGGGTTTTGTAATTTAAAATTCCTAGTTGATATATATGTGTATCAGGAGTTGATTTTTTTTTCTCATTGCTGAATGCTGTTTCTTGGTATGGATACACACTACAATGTGTTTACTTATTGATGAACAATGAGTAGCTTATGTTTGGGGGTATTATAAATAAAGTTATACAAACATTCATATATAGGCCTTCAGTCTTACGGGCATCTGTTTCATTTCTCTGGGTTAAATGTCTGTGCATAATTTTTCAGAACTATATGGTAAATGGATTTTTAACTTTTAAAAATGTGCAGGCTCCCTCTTGTGGTTTTAATTTGCATTTCTTTAGAAACTAAGCATCTTCCTGTGTGCTTACTTGCTGTCTCTTCTTGAAATGTATTCACATATTTTGTTCTCTTCTCCACCCATGGTTTGTTTTCCAGTGTTGAGGCTTCAAACCCAGAGCTTGGTTCCTGGAGCTACATTCCATTACTAGCTCCCAGTCTTTGTGGGTTATTTGGTGCTTAATTGCTTATTTACTTAATGTATAGTATTTAGGTTTCTTGCTATGTTATAGATATGGGTCTATGATTAGTGTAGGCTATTTATTTCATCCTATTTGTGGCTTATCCTCTTAACAATGTCTTCAAGTGTGAAATTTTGATAAAATACTTTATAATTTTGTCCTTCAGGGACTGCATCCTTACTGCCATGACTACAAGTCTCTTAAGTCACAATGTCATTATTTTCCTTGTAAATGTTTTATCGGGATGATTACATATTAGCTATAGAATAAGAAATGTTCTTGTTTCTGTCTAGGATTTTTTAAGCTCTCTTCTGTAATCCAATTGCTAACCATGTATTAAAATTGTAAACCTAAGCATGAACATGGTTTAGTATTTTGAATTTCATACTTCTTTTTTAAATTCTATAGTTCATTGTGTTATGGTTTTAAAATCCTAGGTTTTGTAAAATGTAAAGTATCTTGACAGAATTAAATCTCCTCTAAGCTCTGACCTGTTAGAGTGTAGTTAGTATTCCTCTTCCTCCCACTTGACTTACTAGGTGAGCTCAGCAAATGAGTTTAGGAAGTAGAATCTAGAAAGTGGGCTTCGATGTGCACTGCCTCAGAGCTTTGTTCACAGCGTGGGGTCCACAAAAGGGACGGCACAGCCTAGACCATGCTCTGATTTGATAGTTTTAGAAATGCTTGCTGATCTTAGGTATGGTGAAGTCTCATTTCAGTGATTTTCTGTGATAACTCTCTTTTCAGTATTTCCACATGTAACACCAAAAGGAATTAATGGCATAGACTTTAAAGGGGAAGCGATAACTTTTAAAGCAACGACGGCTGGAATCCTGGCTACACTGTCTCACTGTATTGAGTTAATGGTAAAACGAGAAGAAAGTTGGCAAAAAAGACATGATAGAGTAAGACTTCTGTTTTATTTTTAAATCATCATTTTAAGCTTCATGTGTTCATTGAACATTAAAACTAAGCTAACTTCTGAGTGGAAGGAGCTCTGACTGGATAGAAATATCAGGTGGTTCACATTTGCCACTTGATCAGAATCTTAAACTCATTATTTATCTTTGATTTATTCAGTTATTATACAACATGCCTTTTGATTATATTTTAATATAAAATTTGTCAAATATTATGATTGTTTGGTATAGAAGTAATGTAACATTTGGTGTTAGTGTCTTTTATTGTATAAAGTTCAATAGTCTATGTGTAAGTTATATGAGCTGCCTTGATCCTATAAAGTCTTAACAGCTACCTGTCACATCATGGCCATTAAGTTTTCATTGCTCACTGTGATGTCACTTACACACATTATTCAAATACACACTATTGTTCAAATATTTGCCCTATTCTTCATTTCCCACCTTTATTTAATCATCAGCATTGATAATAGTGTTGTAATATGAATTTATAGTTTTTAATATGAACTATGGTTTACTGAATTTGCTTAGTAGGAGTTTTAACTTGTGTTTAAAATCTAATATTTGTAAAATAACCAAATATTAAAATTAAAACATACCTTAGAAAATCTAATTCTAACTTAACACCATCATTTTTCAGACGGAATGGAGTCAAGGACCTATTAAAAATTGAGTTCTTTTAATTCCTAAGATTTAATTCTTGCTTTTTCTCCATCCACAACAATAAATAGTGGTGTTGGGGAGGGGGAAGTATAGTCATCTGTAGCTGGCATTTCACTGGTGCCTGTTTATCTCATTTTAATATTAGGCATGAGCAGTTACATGAATATCTTTTTTTTTAAGATTAATTTATTTTATTCATGTGAGTACACTGTAGCTGTCAGACACACCAGAAGAGGGCATTGGCTCCCATTACAGACGGATGTGAGCAACATGAGTATTTCTGAACCACCCCAGTATTAAGCATACACATCTTAGCTGACATTCAGACAGCAGCTCCTGTATGATGTACATCCTACAGGAGAGCACTTCCTAGGCAGAATCACATTTTCACAGGAATTCCTTTTTCACAGAAATAGTTGTCTTTTGGTCAGTTTATACAATTTCACAGAAAGTGAGCTAACAGTCTTTTTATGGTAATTCAAATGCCCACTTGAACTGGTAATGTCAGTCTCTTTCTCTCCCTGCCCACACCTGCTTAGGAGGTGGAAAAGAGAAGACGAATGGAGGAAGCATACAAGAACATGGCGGAAGAACTTAAGAAGAAACCCCGCTTCGGAGGGCCAGACTATGAAGTATGTCCTTAGATTGGAGATTGGGCGCCCCATCTATCATAGAAGTGACCTTTACACTTTTGTAACCCTTAGATGGTCTTATATATGTAATTTGTTTCTCAGGGTTAACTTAATTGACATACATAATTAATTCTTCTTACTATCTACAAAAGTTTATATATGTTTTAAAGGCCCAGGTGTTTTCAGATTTTATTGAGCCCAACTTAGTTAGAGGATTACGTGCCTATAATCCCAGAGGGGCTAAGGTGCTCCTCCACATGGAGGGTCACCATGAGCCATGAATAAGAAGAGTCTGCCTTAAAAGTCCTTTTTCATTACTCATTTCTATATGAAAGTTTTAAGCTTCCTTTATAAAGAGTCTTTCTTTTGATAGACTTAGTAAACAATTACTTATACATAATTGTATCTAATGCATTCTGGATTGTTTTGTATGTTGTTTTAAGACAGTGTCTTCTGTAGCCCAGGCTGGCCTTGAACTCCAATCCCCCTGCCTCTTCCTCTACCTCCTACCTCTTCCTCTGCCTTTTCAGTTAAGGAGATCCCCTGCCTCCAGGACTATAGCTGTATGCCGTCATACCAGCACATTCGAATTTTTAAAAATTATGACAGACTATAAGAATCTATATTTTATTCGTGTCTTTTTTGAATGGACTCTTTTTTAATATTTAAAGATTTATATCATTGTATACTTTTATGTGTAGGACCATTTTGACCACATACATACATGTGCTGCACATGCATGCCCAGTGCTCATGACGTCTCAAGAGGCCGTCAGATCCTCTGAGATGGTTGTGAGCTGCAATGTATGTGCTGGGAGAGCCTGGATCTTCTGTAAGATCAGCAAGTGCTCCTTGAATATTCTTACTCCACCTACTTAAAGTACACCTTCCTCTTCTTCTGTAAACGAAAAGTCATGGACAAGGCATGGCAACCTGCAATCCCAGTGTTCAGTAGCAAGAAGATAAGGCTAAGTTGGGCTATATGAGACTCTGTCTCAAATAATTTTTTAAAATATGTATATATAGCATTTTTTTTTAATTCCTGTGAATTTTAATTCTAAACTGTACTGTTCTTAGCAAAGGAGTAATTCCTTGGTGGACTGCTTACCTAGCATGTACTAGATCCCAAGTTCAAGTCTCAACATTATAAAAGCAAAACAAAATTAAGAAAACATAAAGTCCTCAAGTAAATCATCTACCTTTTTACTTTGCTCATTTCTTTTGAAATCTTAAGCTGTTTGTCCTTGTCAGTTCTCTGTATACAGGTGTACCCAGGTGTGTATGCACATGTACACAGGTGTGTGTGCAGGTGTACCCAGGTGTGTATGCAGGTGTACACAGGTGTGTATGCAGGTGTACACAGGTGTGTGTGCAGGTGTACACAGGTGTGTGTGCAGGTGTACACAGGTGTGATGGCTGAGGCTCACATCAGGGGTCCTCTATCAAGTTCTACCTTATACTTTTTAGATCAAGTTTTTCATTGAACCTGGTATTCACTATTTTTGCTAGATAGGCTGGCCAGGAATGCCCTGGGATTGACCTGTCTCTATCTCCTAATCCTGGGGATACAGACTTATGCCTGTGAGCTGGGCTTTTACATGGTGCTGAGGATGTGAACCCAGGTTCCCTGGCATGCTTTATGCAGTGACTTATCTTTCCAGCTGGATTTGGACAGTTCAGTTATCCCTGCTATTGAAATAGTGTTAGCCAGTTTACACTTGTATACTTCATGGCTCATAATAATAATACTTGCTCAACAGATGTGTATTAGGTCAGTTTTCAGCTTTCTCCTCTCAGGTAATATCAGACTTCTCAGTGTTTTCTGTTTCTCTAAATAAGTGAAATGGTTGCTTTTTGTTTCCTGTTTATTATCTAGGAAGGTCCAAACAGTCTGATTAACGAGGAAGAGTTCTTTGATGCTGTTGAAGCTGCTCTTGACAGACAAGATAAAATAGAGGAACAGGTACATCTGCTCATATTCCAAAGACATTCGTTTTAACACCACAGGTGTTGCTTGGTGTGTGTTATAGAATTAGAAAACTGATTGTAATCAAACTATTAACTATCATAGGTGTTAAAGATTCTTTGTAAATCAAATCCTTTATATTTTAATTTTCAAACACAAAGATCAGTAATTATTTGAAAGAGGTATTCATGGTTAATATGGATTTAAATGGAAATATTTTACTCATTACTCTTGAGGCGTTCAGCCTTAACCATTCTGACATCCAAAGGTTCTCTCTTAAGTGTTTTCTGAAATATCATTGCATTCACTGATCACAGAGGGTTTGATTTGGGCCCTCGTGCCACCAGCATCTATTCTGGGCTCATTTGTCTTTTCCAACCTCCCCTCCAGTCTTCCCTCGGTCTTAACTTTGCTCACTCCGTTGTAGTCATCACTGGAGTCTCAGCATGCATACCCAGCTCCTTTCAAGGAGCTGGACTCAAAGACGTTGAATTTTTAAATTCTGGTTTCAAGGTTAATTTGATTCCTGGCTTCAAGTCTATTACAGTGCAGTTACTGTAGTTACAGCCAGGTGGTAGTAAGGCATGACTTTTACTTACTTGCCTCTCCTTTAGGTTGTACTGGTGATGGTAGAAGTTGCCTCCTGGGACAGGTGTGACTGACCTGGGTGTGGAGCATAGATGTGTATTCACACTACAGATTGACTTCCATTATGTCCGTTTGCTAGGCTGCATAGCCAGGACAAACTCCTGAGTAGTACATAACCAATCTGCTTCTCATATTTATATTTTTAAGTCAATGATTTAAAAGTTCATGCTATACTTATTTGTAAAGTTTATTGTTTGTCTTTTATACTGCATTAAGGTAAGAGTAGGAACTTCCAATTCCCAATTAATCTGTAATTTTGGAAGCCTAAAGTAGTTGTTAGAAATACAGCCTGAAGTAGCATTCGTTTGGGAACAATAGTGAGCTCATTGTAGTCAGCCTTTCTTACTTCTTATCCCTGCTAGTGTGACAATAATAGGAATGAAGTGACAGCACTGTAAAGTAATAAGCATGGTGGTCTTTAAGATCAAGCACTAGAGAAACTTTTGTGAATGTTTATCTGGATGTGAGAAGTCAGTTAAACTGAAGAAGAGGTGCGAAGTCAAGAGTCAGAATAGCACAAGTTAGATACTGAGGTGAAGGCAGACTGTGTTCAAGGAAAGAAGGTAAAAACACACATATGGAATGATCTTAGGAACCAGGGTTTAGCTAAAAGAAGTCTGGCAGTAATATTAACCTTAACACATGAGAACTGATACTGTTCAAATAGTGGGTGAGAGGGTTTTGGCTGGGAACAATATAAAAGAAGTTATCTGTAATCTAAGGCAGTATCTGTAGACTAGAAAGTGTCAAGATTGAGCAAAGCTGTGTCTGTAAAGTAGCTCCTAATTAAGGTAATTATAGCTAATGTGCTTATTAACAAAATGCTAGTTTCGGGCTATAGCAGCCATTTGTAGACTGCTAAAGTATACTTTAGAGACATCTCATGTTAACATGTTTTTCTCAGTCACAGAGTGAAAAGGTCAGGTTACACTGGCCTGCATCATCGCCACCTGGAGACACCTTTTCTTCTGTTGGGACTCATAGATTTGTACAAAAGGTAAGCAGATGCACTTTACTAAAAGAATACCTGCATTTCTCATTGTTTTGGGGACTATCCTGTAGTATAAATTTTCTTTTAGCCTCATGAATTTAAGTAGTAAGGGTTTTATACTGCTTTATTTCCTACTTCTAAATCATTTTCTGATTTACATTGTTTTTTATGTAAGGTGAAGTGGAGTCTGAGGATAGGGCGTGGATAGTGGGAAACAATCACTGTCTCTTCTTTTGTGAGTTTAAGCACTTTGTAATTTTGGACATGCTTTGTTCTTTTTGGAAAGAGTTTGGAGCATAATACACAAGACGTGATAGGTGCGTGAAGTCAGCACTTGCTGCTGTGCCTGCTTCATACAGTGCTTGTTTTCTCTTCTTTACCCTGTGTTTGCAAGTTGGTACTGAATGCTCTGTTGTGCCTTTGTTCTGATTCCTTGGTTTTTTTCTTTGTCTGTCTCTGGTAGCCCTATAGTCGCTCTTCCTCCATGTCTTCCATTGATCTAGTCAGTGCCTCTGACGATGTTCACAGATTCAGCTCCCAGGTACTGTACAAATTATAGAGTGGACTTGAGTCTTTCTTACTGTATTTCCGCCTGCTTGCCCAGTTCTAAGCAATCTGTTGGTTGGGTTACTTGTTTTGGTTTTGAATTTAAATAGTCACAAGCGTTAAGGCTTTCCTTATCTACTAAATAGCTCTCCTCTGTCAGCCTTGCATGTGCTCTTTATTTTGTGTCCTCCACTAGGAGTAGCTTGGAACTGGATCCTAAGGAATGCAGTACTCAGGGAAATTGTTCAGTTGAACTACATACATAAAAGTAACCTGGTTGTTCATTCATCATGTAATGGCTATATTTCTCTAGCTTCAACAGCCTTTATGGACATGGATTATAGGCTATTCTCTTTCATAAAAGTGGATTTTAACAGTCTCATTTTTATCTCTAATTTTAAATGACTCATGATCAGCAGAGAAATAACTTTAACCTAATAGTTGTCTCATAGCTGTTATGATACTAAATTTATTGAACAGACTGTATTTTCTTTATTCAAATTACCTGTAAATACTATAGATTAATAATATTCTTGTATATATGTGAAGACTATAGAAGTTGGTTCCAAGTTTATTTCTCATCACCAAGGGATTAGGAATTTAATACAGTAAACTGAATGTGCAGTCTCTGCCCTTAAAATAAGATTTATTTGCCAGAGAGAAAAGAATTTTTTAGTGTAGACATTTTTAAACACTTTTCTTTTTCATGATGATGGGGTTTAGGCATAACCTTAACACGCTGTGCTGTACTCTGTACCTCAGCTGCATTTCCAGGCCTTAAAAGTGTTAAGGTTTTTTTAATTTTCAAATCTTTGGAATTCCATTTTGTATGTTTACAGAGTTTGCATTTTTTGGACCATGTTATATTGCAAACCTGAGCTTCTAATTGTGGTGATTGGGTTTAAACCCTGGTTAACTGTATGTGTCATCTGAGTAAGCTTTAGAGTCTGAGAACATAGTAAGTGTTAAGCGCCTGACCCTTCACTGGGATTATAGTAGCATGACTGAGCTAGTCAGACATACACAGCATTTCCCTAACTGTGTTCCAATAAACCTTACTAAAAGTCAGAACTTAAAACAGGTTTCCATTGCATTATACATTCAAGTTAAATCTATATTAGTTTTTAATGCAATAGAGGAAAAAAGAAAAAAGATACCTTAAAATATTAGGTAGCCAATGTCTTTATTTTGTAATTAATGGGGGAAAAAAGCCAGTTTGTCATCACTATCAGTTATTTTTCAAGGATGAGACTATATGTGAGTAGAAAATATTAACATAGTATACACAAAGCCCTGGTTAAACCAGCTAATATCGCAAATGTCAGTGAGGCATGATAATGTTGTGATAGTTCATACTTTATAAATGCCCATACTTGCAAGCACGATGACTCAGTGGGTAAAGAAACTTGTTGTATAAGCCATAAAATCTGAATATGATCCCCTGAACCCTCAATGGAAAGAGATTACCAGCTTTCAAAAGTTTTCCTCTCATCTCCACTCATGTTTTGGCACATGCATAAAATACTCTCACAAATAATAATAAATTTTGATTAAAAAGTAAATTGAAACAATAAGTCATTATTGATATTCTTTAAATTTTTTGTGGTTGGAGTACAAATAAGGGATTTTTTTTCCTTCCACTATATGGCTCTTAGGCATTAAATCCCAGGTCTTCTGGCTTAACAAGTACTATACCAAGCTGACCAGCTTCATTATTGATATGCTTATGTTTAATGTATGCATGGGACTAAAAAGCTGGATATGGTAGAGCATCCTTTTGATACCAATTTCTTTAAAGACCAAGGTATAATAGTCACATGAGCTAAAGTGCTTGAGGCCATCTAGATACTGTACCAAACCCACATTTAAAAAGAAAAAGACCACAAACAAAAACCTTGGCTAGGGCCTGTCTGTGGTTATACGAGCTCTGGGTTCAGTTTCTAGCACAACAAAGTAAAAACAACAGCCATGAGGAGAGGGCTCAGTCAGTAGAGCCTGCCTTTACTGACTATAAGCAAGGACCCATGTGAACAGCATTGCTCAGCCATTGTGGCTTTACCTCTGTGGAGAACCTGAGACAGATTCTCTCTCTTTTTTTTTAAACTTTATTTTAAAAAACAAAGATAAATGTACAGATTTTTAAGCATTTTTGCATAAAAGTATACGAATACATTTTTATAAGGTTGTAATTAAGTATTTGTAGGTACATATACATACACACACACACATATATATATATATATATATATATATATATATATATATATATATATATATATGTAACGATAATATAGGAAAAGAGGTTATTAATTTGAGGAGATAGGAGAGAAACTGGGAGGGGCTATAGGAAGGAAAGGGGGATGTGATACAGTTCTATTTTAATTAAAATATATTCTTTTTTTTTTCTTTTTTCTTGATCTTCACACAGTCTGTGGGTTGTTTCTGGGGTGTTCAGAGCTTTCTGGGGTTAGTATCCCATTATCAGTGACTGCATATTATGTCTGTTCTTTTGTGACTAGGTTATCTCACTCAGATTCTCATAGTTACTAGAGTGAGCATTCTTGGAATAGTTTCCTTATATAAAGCTTTGTGAGCTTACAGAAATGTTTGCTGCATTTGCATTCCTAGAAGTAAACTTGTTAGGACAAAGGCCATGAAGATGTCTAAGTTATATTTATTCTGATTGAAAAATTGCTCACCAGGAAAGTTTGACCAGTTTATACTTCAGGCTAGTTTTGTTGTAGATGCTTCATTTGGTTTTGCTGAAAAAACAATCACACAGGCGAAAGGATTGTTTTTTTTTTTAATAGTGACTCTAAATACTTGAGCTCATTTTTCCCAGTCTTAGAGGCTAAACGTGGTCTACTTCTAGCCATTTGTATTTCTTCAGTGAGTCAATTATTAATGTCACTGACTATTTTCTTTTGGGTAACGGTGCTCTGTTAATTTATTGATACTCTATTCAGCAAGCCCCTCTGTTATCTTGTGACTGTATAGCAATAAGCAAGATTGTTTTCCTCCAGCACGAGTGAGACCAGAATTCTGATTGAGCCCTTCTCAGTTTGTGTTTGTACATCAAAGAACAATTTTCTCCTTAAAACACTATGTTTTACTGTTTCAGAAAATTACAAATTGAGAAGTATCCTAGTGTGACAGTATATTGAATGATTCGAATGTGAGATGGGAAGGAAAACGGTTGGAATTGGAGCAGGCCCCATGGCGCCTTACCTACATCTTATATGCACTTCTTCATAATTCATTGGTAGGATGCTATGGCCGGTAGATTTAGTTCCCACTCTAGACAAAAAGAGCTAAGTGTGTAGCTTCTGAAATTATACTTACCTAGTTAACGTGGGTGCCAATGAGGTGGTTTAGCCAACAAGCCTGGAAACCTGAGCTGCCACCCACATAGTGGAAGGACAAATGGACTCCCACAGGCTGTCCTCTGACTTCCAGTTACTCCCCTTACATACATACACACACAACATGCAATAAAATAATTTGATCTGTTTGAGGGCAGGGAGGCGTGATAGCATTTATTACTAGTCACAGTATTTCCTGAAATATCACAGTTTAATCCTGACAAAATGGCTTTGACTTCCCATCAAACATTAATCATCTCTAAACTCCATGGCTATGCAGTCAGCTGTACAGACTGTTAAGTTAGATCTGAAGTTGGTGCCACAGGCGCAGCGTTTGCAGTCCTACTGGCTGCTTTGTATCTTGCTGCTGTAAGCACAGAACATATTTTAGTGAAAATTTACTTGCAGCATATGGTTTTTAGCCCTCGTGTCATTATCTCAAGGGAGACACCAAGAAGAAAATTCTGAGAGTCACTGAGACTTTTACTGCTCCAGCTGGAGCTCCTGGGAGAGTGGTGCTGACACACCTTGTTTCTTTGTTGGATTTTTCAAGCCTTCTTTAGCTAAAATAAAACAGACTTTAAACTGTCTGTAGACAACAGTTAACTTTGATTTAAGTGTCATTTCTTTTTCAATTTTTTGTTACGGGAATATCATTTTTTAAACTTAGTCTAGAGATATTAAGCTTAACTTCTGCATATTGTGCTCTTTCCTATCAGATTATATTTGGTAAACATGATTTCCTTTGTAGAAAAAATGCAAACTAAAATATTTGCAAACATTTGGAATACCTACTTCAGAGATAATCTATGGAAAAACATAACTACTTGCATGTGTTGTGATAAAAGAGCTACAAGTGACATTGGAAATATTGAACAAATTCTTTGTCTTTACTACAATAAAATATGTCACACTCCTCCTTCACTTGGGAGTCTTGGGAAATAGGGTTTCTTTATGTCTCTAAACCCAGGATAAAAACATGAGTTCTTAACCACCAGTTTCTTACCCCAAGTCAATACTTTTCAAATCTAAAGATTTCTAAGATTTGGAATGTCAAGAAAGATGAAGGTGTTCCTCTAGTGACAGGCCAGTGAATCAAGTCAACACTTGGGGGGGGGGAGGTGTCACGTGCCTCCTGTGTGTGTGTAACTGGGAATTCTGCCCCACACAAACCCAAGGTCAGAGTTCAGAGGCACTTGGCTTTCTCTAGTCAGCACCTAGAATGTTTTTCTGTTTTTTGTGTTCTTCTAATTAAAGTTTTATACAATTTTAGAATATATCACTGGCAAGATGGATTGGTCAATTAATACTAAGACTCACAACTAAAAGGACAAAATTATAGAATGTACTATTAGGTAAATTATTAAGTTCCTCAACTTTAAAATCTATGGTCAGTCACATTGTCTCAAGAATTATTAGTTTAAAAAAGGAATTATTAGTAAAGTACCAAAATGTTGTTAGTATTTAGTATAAAATTAGATTTTGGAGTCAGTATTAACAATTTGTCAAAAAATTTTTTGGATGATTGCCAAATCAAAAGTGATATAGCAGAAGTATGTATCTCCATAACATATGGGAAATAATTAACTATTATCAGTATTTTAAGAGTTCATGCCTCAAAATCATTATTTCAAAATATATAAACTAGCTTCCTGCTCACTATGCCTGGCAAGCACAATATACTTTATGGAAAATTACTAGTTACACTCAGAATAAATTTTTAAATATGAGTGTAGTAAATAGTTTGACTCCTTTTGCTTTCCTTTATGTATTTATTACTAAGATTATTCTGTAGCCTAATTGCATTGTACTTTATTCAAAACATCTTAAACTGTTTGACTTTGTAAAGTTCATTTTCAAGTAATTGTCCAAGTAAGTGATTTAAGATTCTGAGATTATGAACTTGTATGCAGTTTTCTTTGCTTACCTTGGTTATGTACCAGTGCTAAAATTTAGGAGGTCTAGAAAAATACACATGGTCAAGACCCTGGCCAGGTTCAGGACTCAATAGCAAAGGGAGGGTAGACATTTTGAAGCAATAAATTTAAGCATGATTATGTTTAAGTGCTAGCACATATTAGTGTTATTAATGCTATTTGTAAAAGAATTCAGAACAATGAATTAGAATAAAAGAAAAGGGTTATTTTATATTGGTATATGTTCAAGAGAGGTTAACTGATGTAACAATAAATTTTTCTCACTTTGACACATAACAAGCTTTTTAATCTCTACAGAGCTTTAAATTTAAATATAGGGACATTGGGAGTAGGTGGTGGTGGTGTGTATGTGTGTGTCTATGTGTCCGTGTGTCCCTTTTGTCCTCGTGTTTCATGATTTATGCTTTAGGACACCATCTCTGATTTTTAGTAATGGATGCATAACCCAAGTTGATGTTACTTGAGTGAAGCATCTTTCTGCATTTTCTCTCCTAGTTCATTAACCCGAATGTGTCGAATTGACTGAACTCCTCATTCCCATGTAACACTTACTAACTTGAGCTTTGTAAGTGTGCTATTTCTGAACTGAAGTAAGCGATACCATTCTGTTTTAAACATTGTGATTTACTTCCGACATTAAATTCTCATGACTTTTCTTTTCAAGGTTGAAGAAATGGTACAGAACCACATGAATTACTCATTACAGGATGTAGGTGGTGATGCAAATTGGCAACTGGTTGTAGAAGAAGGAGAGATGAAGGTAATTCCTGTTTCCTGTTGCTGTAAATATTAAATGGATGCTTATCCCTTTGTTCCCCATCCCACCCCTGAGGTCTCAAGAGCCCAGCCACTCTGTCTGCAAGCTAAACTCTTCACAAGATTCCCTTCCCAGGTGGGTCACTCCACCCACCCTGTTACTTCTGCCCCGGGTGGACATGACTACCCAGTGTGTCTCATCTCTCCGTTGCCCAGCACAAACATGACTCCAAAGCCTGATAGCTTTTCACGTATGTTTATATATTAAATTCTCAATCCACAAACCCTCTACACAATATTATTATATCCAGTGGACAAAGATACAAACTACCCTTCTATATGAGATAAAATGACCTACAGAAACTCTTAAAAATCTTCACATCTACCTATCGCCAGTTACAACCACCTAGATCAAGATCTTCCTTCTCAAGCTCCATCTTGATTCTTCCTCCTCTCTCTTTCCGCCTCCTGCCTCTACTTCCACTTCTTGACCTTTCTCCACCTCTCTCCTGTCCAATCATATATCAACTTAACATAAATCTACAAATTCCCACACAAATTATTCAAGTTGCTAAGTGAACACTCCAGATACCAATATTTAATAAAATATTACAACAAATTATTACACCAAAGAAATACCAAATTCTGGGAAGTAAAGCTGCCTCTTTTTTTATGGCTTTGTTTCTATCAATTGATTTGTGATCATAATATAATTCTATAAGAATGATACTCTGTTTTACTGAGACAACAGAGAAAGTAAGATTTGAGAATTTATATGTGAAATAGACGACAGTTTGCTGTTGGCCCTGTATTTAGAGTTTTTGTTTGTTTTGTTTTGTTTGCCTGTATGTGTATCTGTGTGAGAGTGTCATTATGGCCTGGAACTAGTTGGAGACAGCTGTGAAGAATAGCCAGTGCTTTTGACTGCTGATCCATCTCTCCAGGCACTAGATATTTCTTTTAATCTTAGATTTAAATGTGGTAAATGTTCCCAGATTTTACTTTGCTTCTCTTCGCTTTGGTCTATTTTCTCTCCCATTCTGATCTCTGATCCTTCCTCACACTTATTCAGATAACACTGTCCTTTGGAGATGCAGATGTGAAAGTATGGAAAGAAATCAGGAGTGCTTAATCTAAGTGAAGTTCTTCTGTCTGTAATGAGTAAAGAAATGGCATTCCTATAACCCACAACATTAGAGACAAAGAAACTGGGGTTAGATATCAGAGTTATACAGCAACTCGCCAGTGAGAAAGTTGATTTTCTGTAGCAATAGGTTTTCTGCTTCATGTAGCATATCATTTAAAGAGGTTAAACAGATTTGGAGGAATTAAGGAGAGACCTGAAAGACCAGTCAAGAGCCTCGAGTACAGTGTGATCTAGATCTACAGTAGAACATACAAGCAGTCGTAAGAAAGCCAGGCCAACGTGTGTGTTATAGAGGATTAGGAGTACACTTAATAGTTTTGCAAACTTTGAGTGTATTTACATTTCGGATGTTATATCCTTCTCCCAATCTCATCCCCCCTCTCCCTCCCATTGCCTCCATGAAGGTGCTCCTTCTCCCAACCACCCTCTCCCACCAAAAAGCACCTTGGTGTTTGTTCCCCAATGGGAAAATGAGCCTTCCCTGGACCAAAGGCTTCTCCTTCCATTGATGCCAGACAATGCCATCCTCTGCTGCATATGCACGCACAAACTCATTGGTTGGTGTTTTAGTCCCTGGGAACTGTGGTTGGTTTGGCTAGTTGATCATTTTGTTCTTCCTATGGGGTTGCAGACCCTTTCAGCTCCTGATCTAGAATGCCCAAGAGCCAAGGGCTTCTGACTTTTTTTAAAATATGTTTCCTTAGGTATACAGAAGAGAAGTTGAAGAAAATGGAATTGTTCTGGATCCTTTGAAAGCTACTCATGCAGTTAAAGGTGTTACAGGACATGAGGTCTGCAATTACTTTTGGAATGTTGATGTTCGCAATGACTGGGAAAGTAAGCTATCATCATTAATATTACCAAATAATTATTTTCATTTCAATTTAATGTCAAATGAAACCTGACTGACTATATCCAATAGTTTACCAGATTCTATAGAGACTATCCAGAGAGCCATTCCTAGGCGTAGTCAGACTTTACTTTCATAGGCAACTACTCTACCCTGAGCAGCTTCCCCAGACCCGTACATTTGAAGATAAGATCTCACTATGTCGCCAAGATAGCTTGGATGATTTGCCCCTACCTTATCCTTCCAAGTTGTATGATTATAGGTATGTACAGCTATGCTTAGTGGCACCTAACTTTTAAATAGACTTTTTCCCTGTTGTCGTGGGGTTTTATTGCTGTGAAGAGACACCATGATCAAGGCAACCACTAAAGGAAACCATTTAAATGGGGCTAGCTTACAGTTTCAGAGGGTTAGTCCATTGTCATCATGTGGGAAACATGGCAGAGTGCAGGCAGACATGGTGCTAAAGAAGCTGAAAGTTCTACATCTTGAGCCGAAGGCAACAGAAGGAAACTCTGTGCCACACCAAGTATATCTTGAGCATAGAAGACCTCAAATCTCTGCCCCCACTACCCCCTCAGTGACACACTTCCTTCAACAAGGCCATACCCACTCCAACAAGGCCACATCTACTCCACCAAGGCCATACCTAGTGGTGCTACACCCTATGGCAAAGCATTCAAACCTCCACAGCTGTTTAGAACACTTAGGATATTATATCACTGGATCCAGTACTTTAATAGTATCTTATGATAGGTAGATATTTTCTATATAAAGTAGTAAAACTCATTCTATCAAATCGTTTATCAGAGGTGACAAAGCAAGTTAATAGAAAGTCAGGAGTGCTGTGGGAGATTTCTCATTCATCTACTCTTTTCTAAACTGTCTTGTTGGTGTGATGAACTCCCAGACAAATCATGCTGTAGTTAGGTTACAATTATTTTCATGTATATATTCTCAGACTCACATTTCATAGACACAGATATTTCTGAACATCATAAAGTATTTAAAATTGGCATTTTGACATTTGTTCCTCCCAACTATAATCACCTATGCCTAACTAGAACACACTAACTCAGTAAGTTAAGTGAAAGAGAGGAGTTGCAACATTAGGTCTGTGTCACCCAGGGTAATATAGTAATGATGACAATTGCTTATCTTGCTGTGGAAGATACTGTACTGCAGAACATTTTCTGGTCATCAGACCTCACCACTGGCATCTAAGAATGAAAGGAAGCTCAGCCCTGTGTCCAGCTCTAGCTGCCTTCTATTTCAGTGTAGATAGGTGCTGAAGGACTCTCTGCCTTACCATGATGTTGTTTATTGTCTTCTTGCAGCTGCTAATATGATTCTCTTCATTTCAGCTACTATAGAAAACTTTCATGTGGTGGAAACATTAGCTGATAATGCAATCATCATTTATCAAACGCACAAGGTAATGGTCTTGTCATCTGTCCCCAAAGATGTAAATAATTCAGACTCGAACATACATAGTTGCTGCAGTAAATTATAGCGGGAATTTAAATTATATCCCACAAAATATCCAAATACCTTTTTTGTTTCTCTTTGTTTGTTTGAGACAGGGTCTCTCTGTATAGCCCTGGCTATCAAACTGTGTAAACAGGACTAGCCTTGAACTCATAGAGGTATGCCTGCCTCTGTTTTGTAAGTGCTGGGATTAGAGGCTTATGCCATCATGTCCAGCTGAGACTTAAAGACTTATTCAAGTCCCAGAGTCTAAACTGCCAACCAAAAGTGAACATGAGCCAGATCTGGGGCCCCCAGCATATGTGTAGCAGAGATGCAACTTTATGCAGGTCCCCTACAACTGGAGCAGGGGCTGTCCCAGAAACTGTTGCCTTCCTATGGATCCTGTTCCGCCGGTTCACTGCCTTGTCTGGTCCTACGGTGACTTGATGTGCCAGGGTGGACTGGTACCCTGGGAGTTGGGGGGCTTCCCCTTCTCAAAGGAGGGGTTAGTCGAAGGAGGAATTATGGGTGGGACCTGGAGGAAGGGGGTTACTGATACTGGGATATGGAATGAGTAAATTAATTAAAGTTATTTTAACTGGAAAATTAAAATAATGATAAATGAGAAAAAAAAAACATTATTACTACCTGAGGAATGTCATATATTTGAAAAGCACATCAGGCCATTTAGAACAGAAATGTATGTAAGACTGAGGAATACAGTCTCGAGGCAGCAGTGGTTAAAGATCTGTAGCTGATTTCTAACGTAGTTGGAAACGGAGCCTTCTAGACTTGATTCAAATACTCTTTAGTGCTTCACCCTATACATGATAGCTCTCAAATGCAAGAACAGTGATGAAGGCCAAGTGTATATGCAGTAACCGTGGCCAAACATGAGCATTATCTACAGAACTTCTCTGGAAACAAGAGAAGTTGACACTCATTGTGTTCTTAGAAGACAGAGAAGCATTATTTAAATTGGTTCCCTTTGTATTATTTCTCCCACTGTCTTTCAGTATAATGTTGCTGAGTTCTTATAGTATTGCTTTTGCTTTCTTGTTATGCTATTTCCCTTTTTTAAAGTGTCTTTTTCTTTTTACTTTGTGTGTGGTTGTGTGTGTGCATGTGTCTGTGTTGGCACGTCAGAGAACAACCTACTAGTGTTTATTTTTCTCTTTTACCATGTGGGCCCCAGGGATAGAACTCAGGGTATCAGACCCAGCAACAAGTGCCTTTGTTCTCTGAGGTATTTAACTGCCTCAAATACAAAGTAAAAAAGAAAGTTATAGATAAATCCACCTAAAGCAATGCCGTTTAATTGTGAACAACAGTATAGTAATTCTCTTGGTACCTCATGTTCCTACTCAGTGGAGTGTTTCTGACTTGTAAAGTTGTATCTTGATTGAGTTGATTATGAAAAACAAACATGAATTCTGGAGCCCAGGATCCTCTTTACCAGACATCTTCCATAAATGTGAGCATGCTTGATTTTACCTGCCACTTGCTCCACAGACATTTGACGATGGATATTCGGTATCAGTGTACAGGTCTGGGAGCTGTCCTACAGTATATAATGAGGATAAATTGCTGATATTTAAGCAGAAGAAATGTATTTGGGGCTGGAGAGATGGCTCAGTGGTTAAGAGCACTGACTGCTCTTCCAGAGGTCCTGAGTTCAGTTCCCAGCAACCACATGGTGGCTCATGACCATTTGTAATGGGATCTGTTCCCCTCTTCTGGAGATAGCTATGGTGTATTATTTACATATAAAATAAATAAATCTTTTTTTAAAAAAAGAAATTTATTACTAGAAAATAATTGATCCTGGAAAGCAATCTGCTAAAAGCTTTTCACCTGAGAAATGCTAAATGCAGAGGAAAGCATGATAGTTATATTTAGACTAAGAACTAAAAGTAAAATTACTTAAATGCTGTGTAATCTAAAAAAAAATTAAGGTATAATTACTTTCAACTTACTAGACAAGGTTTTACAATAATCTTTTTGGCAAAATCAGATAATAATCTACAACTTTTCTCTAGTAATTTTGGCTTCTTTGATGATGTATGAAGGAAGATCACTTGTCACCTGAATTTGAAGTCTCTTTTGTTCTTGTCCTAATGGCTTTGTATTTGTTACTAGTTTTGTTTGTCCTTGTTTTTTCAGACAGGTCTCCATGTTGTTCAGGCAGTCCTCCTGCCTCAGTTTCTTGAGTGACTGAAACCATAGATGTGGCACTGTGCCCAGCTGATGGCCTAGTCCTGCTTTGTGTTTGTTTTGTTGTTGTTTCTTGTTTTCTGAGATAGGGTCTTACGTATCCCAGGCTGGCCTCGAACTCACTATGTAGTTGGAATGTTTGATCTTCAAGCATGCATGATCACACCTGTTTACACTGTACTGGGTAGTGAACCCAGGGACGCATGTAGTAGACAGGCTGAACTTCATGCCCTACCTTGATTGTTTGCATCTAATGAAGTGCTGAGTGACTAGAAATAGACAACAGCCATTCTTCAGTACTGCCCTAACTGCATTTGCCCAGCTTAATTAAATTTTAGATCTGTAAAAGATAAACTTCGCAAGTGTATTGACATTGAGTGTTGGCCTTTTTTTTGCATTCAGTAACTAAGAAAGACACTGTATAAGAAGGACAGCGTTCAATTGCATAAACAAACATTCAGGATAAAAGTTTGTTCTTCTGTCATTTAAAGTAGATAGTTTCAGTTATAAGCTGCATGTCATTTCTATAGATATAGTTTTTCTTTACCCTTAAACATAGGAATATAAATGTAAATAATTCAGAGGTTTTATATGGAAATTGTAGTCTTATTTACATTTTAAGTCTTTGATTCCCCAAGTAGAACATTAACAGAGGCTGGGGAAGTGGATGAACCATTGTTGGCTACAAGGTTTCTGTCAGAAATGATAGCAAATTTCAGAAATATTGTAATTATAGACACTGTGGCTGTAACTATGCTGTACTAAGTTGTGCACTAAAAATAGTTAAAATGGTAAATTTGTAATTTTAAATGGAAAATAGTCTTTGAATATTCTGGAAAGGTAGTGACTGTTCACAATGTATCTCTACAGGGATTCTGGTGTTTCCTCCGCTTAAAGTTTGACAAATTTCAACTGCAGGATATTTAGGTGGCTTCTCATTTCTTTGTATGTCTCTTTTTTTTTTCTGTATTACATGAATAAAAATAATTCAAATTGTCGAAACACTTTGAATTCTTCACAGAGAGTGTGGCCCGCTTCCCAGAGAGACGTACTGTATCTGTCCGCTATTCGGAAGATCCCAGCCTTGACTGAGAATGACCCTGAAACTTGGATAGTTTGTAATTTTTCTGTGGATCATGACAGTGCTCCTGTGAGTATAGTATAGAGAAGAGTGGACTTCTTTAACATAAGGCTAAATATGTAATACATTTATACATGTGCTCCCCACCCACACAGACACTTGATTCCATATGTTTTAGGTTTTATGTTAGATTGCTTGACACAGCCCTTGTGTTTCTGAAGACAAGTGCCAGGCTGTCAGTTCCCCCTGTGGAGCCCTGTAGCTTTCCTTCTGAGTTTTGTAAAGGAGCTGCTTGGGGCCTCTGAGTATCCTATGCCCTAAAGTTACCTCCTAAGCCATTACCAAATGCTGTACTCGTGTTGTTTCTACTGTGATTTAGTTTTAAGTCAGTACTTTGAAAGAAGGAAAAGCCTGGTATTTATCAGTTTGACCTATGTTAATTGGTGATTGTAAGATTTTAAATGAGAGCTGGAAAGATGGCTCAAAAGTACTGGCTGCTCTTCCAAATGACTCGGTGTAACTCCTAGCACCAATATGGTGGCTCATAACTGTAACTTATCTCAGGGGACCTGACACCCTCTTCTGCCTCTGTGGGCACTGCACATACATGGTGCTCAAACCTGCAGGTGAAGCACTTGTGAACAACAAAAACAGCATGTATCTGTTATTTTGAGGAAATTTTACTGGAGTCTTTATAACAGTGTAAACAAATGCAGTAATAGAGCAACAGAGATTATAAACTAAGGAATATTCTATAAAGTAATGCAATCTTGTGTGTTTGCCTTGACAGCTGAACAATCGATGTGTCCGTGCCAAAATCAATGTTGCTATGATTTGTCAGACTTTAGTAAGCCCACCAGAGGGTGATCAGGAGATAAGCAGAGACAACATTTTGTGCAAGATTACATATGTAGCTAATGGTATGTAAGTTCTTTTTTGTTCTGATTGGTATTTCATAGGTTCTTAACCATTGTCTATATAGAAATATCCAATTTACTAGTCTTTAACCTGGAGATAAGTTATATATAGAATTGTGTAAAAGACATTAAAGTCTACATGTCTGAATTTCTACCTTAGAATTAGTATATGAGAATTTTTAAAGTTATGAGTAGGTGCATACATTTTTAAACTTTATCCATAGGTCATACATCCTTGGTTTTAAGAGCCATTTTATTAATAGTTGCCTGGTAGGATACATGCTGACTTTATTCTGACTCACTGCTGGGCAGCCCTGTCTCCCATTTGTTTTGGTTTCTTACTGTCCTTTTCTGCATCTGCAGTCCCAAATACTCAAATGGCCTTTGTTATTCAAACACATAACTATTCAAATCTTTAAAGAAACACTTACTGCTACTTAGTTATAGCAAATAACTTTAAATGTTGCTGTGTTAGTATTTCCATGATATTGGGGAGAATCAGGACTACTTTAGAAAGAGAATTCATCCTTTCTTGCCACCTGTTAATGTCTGATGGGTTGGTATTAGGGGATGAATAGTTTCAGCTTAAATGTTAGCTATTTAACATAGAATGTCTGGAAAGGAGAGGAGAAGGAGCACAGTAGGTACTTCACGGGTCGGTGGAGAATCACATCTTAATCGGTTCTGCTTTCCTTTATTTACAGTGAACCCGGGCGGATGGGCGCCAGCCTCGGTGTTAAGAGCAGTGGCAAAGCGAGAATACCCTAAGTTTCTAAAACGTTTTACTTCTTATGTCCAGGAAAAAACTGCAGGCAAACCAATTCTGTTTTAGTATTAACAGGTACGGAGAATCTATAAACCTTGTTGACTAGTAGGACTCTGCAGGTAGTAAAATTCAACCAGTTATTAGAAGGAGGTGTTGAAAATGTTTTATGTTCCCAAATAGAGGATTGTAGTCTTAGACATGTTTTGTTATCCATTTTTCTACTAATATAAAAGAAATATCAGTGTTATATATGTAGAAAATATAAGAAATGCCAACTAACTCCCTGTGTTACACCTTGCCAGAAACTAGTTACTTTTTGTATGTACCTTTTTAGACTTTCATATGTACATGTTCATCTATACTAAAGGTCAAGTATACCTGAGAAACCTCTTTATTTACATCACATTGCTCTTCATGTGTTTCTCCTATAACTTCCAAAAGATCCCCTTATATTTTCTGTTGCTTACAGAGGATATATTTTCAAACCTATAAGGTCAATAATTTGACATTTGCAAGAGTAAAAATCCTGTAAAGATAAGTGGCATAGATTCTGTTTACTCCATGACCGTAGAGGATGGGCCATCATTCTGGCTGTCTTTGTGTTTTTACTGACACATTGCTATTGCTTAGGTTTTTACTTGTCATTTTCCCCCTGCAGTGCCTGAAGCAAGGCTGTGTGACATTCCATGTTGGAGAAAGAAGGAAAAAAAAAAGAATCCTCTAAGCTGGAACGCAGGATCTACAGCCTTGTGTGTGACCAGGAAGAAACACACTGCAGTAGTAAAGCTGGGTATCTCGCCATCTCCTGCTAGGCCTCCTCGCTCAGCGTGTCACTATAAATACATGGAGACTCACATGTATATGGCTGTATTTTTATTTGCTTGCTCCTAGGAGTGGAAAAAAATAACTTTGAATTACAACTAGGAATTAACCAATGCTTTAATTTTAAGGAACTTTTTCAGAATTTTTTATTTACCATGGTCCAGCCTAAGATCCTCAGTTGTATCAGGTTTTGTGCACAAAAGAAAAGCACAAAAGTTGAATGCACCTGAGGCATGTGCTCTCTGTGCACCAAATATTCAGATGGGCTTCTTTTTACAGGCCTACCGTCTGTGTCTGTGTCCAGAAGTTTTTGACCTTTTTGCTTTGTATAATCATTGAATCTATTGCTGCTGATTTCTATAAGGATTCATGTTGTGTATCTCTTCATAACTGAGGACTGTCAATAACCTGTGATTTTGCCTTTTCTATAGTCTTACTCCCATGAAGAACGTTGTTCTGATGGAGGAAGAGTGAAAAGCTTTACCCCCAGATGTCTTTATATTTTTATTATAGATTTGGTTGTGTACTGTGTGCTACCAACGTTTTTCAGTTTGTTACAAACACAATTTGGTAATTTTTAAATTGGTCCTGCCTGCCTCCAGTCAGAGACGACTGTACATCTCTTATGGGTATAGAGTACTTTATATACAGAGGTCAGGATAAAGTGGGTTCATATTTTCCCTGAAATTTGTAAGAGAATATATGGTATTACTTGATAAACCAAATCAGACTGTTTGAATTTGACATTTGATTTAATTTTTCTAGTATTCTGTAACAAATATGGTAGTTTTTCTAGCGTGGATCACTTTAAATGATTTATTGAAGGTATATATAGAAAATCTGAACAATACTCCAATTTGCCTCTTGATCATAAATTTTAGCAGAGCAGTGAAATTCCACACTATCAAACTGAAATGCTGTTTTTCGTTGCTATGAGAAGCCAACATGTAAAATACCTGATTTAGTTGTAGTCCTCTATGAAAAACTTTGAAGCATGGAGTTGAGGCAAGGAATGGTACTCACTTCAGCTGAGATGACTGCCCACTTCAAACTCTTGATTGTGTTTACAAGCAGATGTATTTATGTAAATCAGACATTTGTAGATGCTTTGCTGACTTGTTCCTCTCCTTAGAAACACAAATCAGACCCTTTTGTAAAGCAGAAAGTCATGTCATGTAAAACATGACCTGTATATATTCCATACATTGAAATGGAGTCTAAAGATGAATGCAAGGTGTGATCATTTAATGATGGGATT